>NW_027507758.1:509115023-509790857 GCF_037356315.1 Lithobates pipiens
CAGTATGTGTGCATAACATTTTTTGAGCAAAAAAGATGTTAAAAATGTGCTTTTACATGCTGGCACCCCTGGTAAATACTTCCAATGATTGTACTTTTATGGAAATATTTAAAAGAATGTGATTGTGCATACCCATGTCTGGATTCAATCTCATTCAGTAACATTTGTGCCACTTTTCACAGGATTTATATAGTGCCAGTCACAGGGGGTAGATGCTGGCATATGAATATGGGGATCTTGGTCTAAAATACTTACACGCATATGTGCAGCAAGTACAACAAAAAGCAGTGCTTTCAATATAAAGGAAGACAATACAGTTACAATACAATTAACTACAAGAGGATTAGAAGGCTCATGAGAGCTTACAATCTAATGGGGAGGGGCAAGTGATACAAAAGGTAATAACTGTGAGGCATGAGCTGATGAAAAAATGAAAAGTTCAGTTTTTAGGCTGAGGTGGAATAGTCTTTCCTAAAGAGATGGTTTTTCAGTTATTACACAAAGGTGGACAGCGTAGGACATAGTCAGATTATAGTAGGAAGTTCCACTAGGATAAATTTCGCAGCAGCAAATGTTTAAATCTAATTGTGGAGGAGCAGCTGTAACATTCACTATATTGATCGATACATCACACCTTTAACTAAAACACTCACTTAGCCTTGATCTGATGATGTACACAGACTTCAGTATCCTATAAAAACCATGAGCACAGTAGCACTCCCTTCTTGCATGTATAAGCCTTAAAGAGAACATTTGCCTGGTTGTGCTAACAATAATGTTTCTTTTATATATTTTTCAGGAAACAAACAATGGTCACCATATTTTACTTCATGTGTGATACTGAAATAGTTTATGTATACAGAAGAAGAATGTACTGCTTTGAATAAAACACAGTTCTCCATGACAAGATCCGGAAATGTTTATGACACACGGGAGCTGTTAACTTGAACTGGTCTTCCTTCACTTTAATGTCCCCCTTATAAGAAGCTCACACTCACCTTTCCTTTTATGCTACCTTTCTGGTACATTCAGCTGATTAGAGCTGTCTAAGCTCCACATATGTCAGAACTTGCTCAGGGCTGAGTTCTCATTGCCCACCATCATGTGACAGCTGTGGGACAATTAATAGGTACCAGTGCTGCCGTATGAGAGAAAAGGGAGCTCTCCATATGTGGAAGTACAAAGCATCTTCCTCACACCTGGAAGCTCAAATATTGATGTGGTAGCCATCTAAATGTTAGTAGCTGTTGCTCGGGAGGGGAACATCAAGGAGAACCTTTGGTACAAGAATAGTTGTGCGCTGTACTAGAGGATATGTAAATTTACAATAGTTGTGTATTGTGTAAACTTGTAGAGATATAATTCTAGTAAAACCAACGAGGGTGGGTATAGTAAATGGTTAAAAGTGTATATACAGGTAAGTGGATGACGACTAGTAATACATCAAATTTATGACAGATGTAAAATGTAATAGCGTAATAATCATATAGTACCTGGGATCAGTGATTTAACATACACATCAATACACACAGGTAAAAATAATTCATAAAAATTGATGATATTATATAGAGATAATAGAAGGTGCAACAGTTAGTATTTAAAAATACGTAAAAAGTAATAAAATTAGTTGAAAAATAAACGACAAAGGGCAGTAGTGCTGAGGGCTGAATCCAAGTGAAAAAAACACAGTTTGAATAAATGTCTAGATCGACGGAAGGACATTTATATCATTTGTAATCGGAGTCTTCAAGTGGGAAATGCAATATTACTTAAGAAACAAGGCCTGAGGTGTGCCATGGCCTGGATGGTCAGTATGCCTGAAAAAAGGGCATACCCTGAATGTAAGAATAAGAAAAATACTATGAGTATGAGTGAATAACCTGGGGGAAACGGGTGGGTGGGCACCTAGAAAACCCCAACCCTGGCCCTGACAGAGGAGGAGGGTTATATAGTCTCCGACTCCTCCCACAAATACAGGCTGGCCTACAGCCAGCCTTCTAACTTGTAATCGGAGTCTTCAAGTGGGAAATGCAATATTACTTAAGAAACAAGGCCTGAGGTGTGCCATGGCCTGGATGGTCAGTATGCCTGAAAAGAGGGCAAAAAGACACCAGTTTAGGTGGGAGAGGGAAGATAGAGATCCCATCCCTAAAATGACGTATGCCCAAACGCCAACCGTAAGTAACCGGTAAGTATCCGCTGTGAGAGTAGAACCCACCGACTCCAGACCTGGAGATGAGAAGGAACCTCCTTAGAGCCTGCGAGCTACGCAAACCCAATTGAACGTCCCGTGAAGGATAGGATGAGCCTGATGCCCAAGGTGACCCGGACATGAGAATGAACTGCTATGAATGAGAGGATACGTGGGGAAAAGAGAGCAAGGGCTGACCCGAAGAACCCCTACAACACACACCAGAAGAAGCACCGTGAAAACACCCCTTCCCATACCTGGTAAGAGGATGTGAGAGGGTGAGTGGCAAAAATACCAGTGATAGGAGAGGAAACCTGGCTGCCTGATGGATGTGATGGAGTAGATGCCATGGCAAGCATCATCAACATGGCGACACCAAGACAAACTGGTCCCACCGGATGCGAGCAGGTCATGCTACTGCCCGAGACCTCCCAACCGAGACCGAATCCTGAACCGAGGAAGGAGAAACAGACTCCAACCCAGGGGAATAAGTCCCATAGCATGAACCAGCCATGCCCAAAGTGACTAAAGCACCTCCCTCCCCACCTGGAACAAACCGGGGAGCAAAGATGACTGGACCGACGTCCCTGAGCAGTACTCCAGGCAACCTCCTAGACAAGAGATCGGAGCTGAGAGTGGAATCCAGAATGGTGACGACGTCGCCCAACCTACCACCTAAGGACCGTGGCTTGGACACACCCTGAGAGTATGAATCCCAGGGCGGTAACCAGGGCCTCTATGCAACAGGATGTCCACTAAAGAAAATTGTTGTCTGCTTCCAACCTGAGGGTGCGCCCAGTGGCGAAAAGACATCTGTACGTGAGTGCAGGCATGGTTGATATTGGTATGGATGCCAAGACGGCCCAACCTGAAAACGTAACTAGAAGGAAAGACAGACAACCAGACATGAGAACAACAACAACGCCCCTCTGCCTACCTAAGAATGAGAACATGGCAGAAAAGTCAAGACCACAGCGCATGAATGAACCTAATGATGAACCCCCCCCCCCCCGTGTGTGAGTTGAGAATAGTGAGTTAACCCGAGTAACCTGCAGCGCAGAGACAGGTAATTAACAGAAACTCAGGCCTAGAGTAGCCACAGACCGTGGTGGGTAGACGTACAGGTGTGGTGAATGAACATGCATCGTATGACGTATGGTATACAGGTGAGAAGATTGTGGTCAACAATCATTAATAACGAAACCTCAGCCCGTATGGATCTGTAGACGTGACAGATCCCGATGTGCGAGCCCTAGCTAACTGACCCCGGTACAAACATGAACACAGATACGATAAGACATGACAATGAATGCAGACAAACCTAACCAGAATATGTCATAAGTGAACGCCCTTCTGCGAACTCTGAAGGCAAACACAGAGGTTGAAACACCATGACAGAACCACTGAACAGAAACACTGACAGAAATACTGACAGAAAAATGTCACGACAATGCCATGACAGAAATGCTAAAAGTTAACCTAGGTAGAACGATGACTGAAATCCCGGGGCAGAACGCTATGACAGACATGCTGGCAGGACGCTATGACAGAACTCCAGGGGCAGAACACTGACAGATAACCTGGGGCGGAACGCTATGACAGACATGCCGGGCAGAATGATATGACAGGAACCCAGGGGCAAACCACTATGACCACCATGCTGGACAGAGCGCTATGACGGAAATACTGGACCGAACGCTATGACGGAAATACTGGACCGAACGCTATGACGGAAATACTGGACTAAATGCTGTGACCGAACCTGGACAGAACGCTATGACAGGAAAGCTAGAAAGAATGCTATGACCGAGAATGCTGGACCAATCGCTATGACAGAATTGCTGGGCCGAACATTATGACAGAAAATGCTGGGCCGAACGTATGACAGAAAATGCTGGGCCGAACGTATGACAGAAAATGCTGGGCCGAACGTATGACAGAAAATGCTGGGCCGAACGTATGACAGAAAATGCTGGGCCGAACGTATGACAGAAAATGCTGGGCCGAACGTAATGACAGAAAATGCTGGGCCGAACGTAATGACAGAAAAAATGCTGGGCCGAACGTAATGACAGAAAATGCTGAGCCGAACGTAATGACAGAAAATGCTGAACAGAACGCTGTGACAGAAAACTGGACTAATGCTATAACCAAAACCTGGACAGAACGCTATGACAGGAAAGCTAGATCGAATGCTGTGACAGAAATGCTGGACCGAACGCTGTGACAGAAATGCTGGACCGAACGCTGTGACAGAAATGCTGGACCGAACGCTGTGACAGAAATGCTGGACTGAACGCTGTGACAGAAATGCTGGGCAGAACACTATGACAGAAAATGCTGAACAGAACGCTGTGACAGAAAAACTGGACTGAATGCTGACCGAAACCTGGACAGAACGCTGTGACAGGAAAGCTAGATGGAACGCTTATGACAGAAATGCTGGGCCGAACGCTATGACAGAAAATGCTGAACAGAACGCTGTGACAAAAACTGGACTGAATGCTATGACCGAAACCTGGACAGAACGCTGTGACAGAAATGCTGGACAGAACGCTATGACAGGAAAGCTAGACGGAACGCTATGACAGAAATGCTGGGCCGAACGCTATGACAGAAAATGCTGAACAGAATGCTGTGACAAAACTGGACTGAATGCTATGACCGAAACCTGGACAGAACGCTGTGACCGAAATGCTTGACAGAACGCTATGACAGGAAAGCTGGGCCGAACGTTATGACAGAAAAAGCTGGGCCGAATGTTATGACAGAAAATGCTGGGCAGAACGCTGTGACAGAAAATGCTGGGCAGAACGCTGTGACAGAAAATGCTGGGCAGAACGCTGTGACAGAAAATGCTGGGCAGAACGCTGTGACAGAAAATGCTGGGCAGAACGCTGTGACAGAAAAATGCTGGGCAGAACGCTGTGACAGAAAATGCTGGGCAGAAAATGCAGGGCAGAACGCTGTGACAGAACGTTGTGACAGAAATGCTGGATAGCCCGCTGTGACAGAAAATCGTAGGCAGAACGCTGTGACAGAAAATCGCAGGCAGAACGCTGTGACAGAAAATTGCAGGCAGAACGCTGTGACAGAAAAACGCTGGCAGAACGCTGTGACAGAAAAACGCTGGCAGAACGCTATGACAGAAAAACGCTGGCAGAACGCTATGACAGAAAAAAGCTGGCAGAACGCTATGACAGAAAAACGCTGGCAGAACGCTATGACAGAAAAACGCTGGCAGAACGCTATGACAGAAAACGCTGGCAGAATGCTATGACAGAAAACGCTGGCAGAACGCTATGACAGAAAATGCTGGCAGAACGCTATGACAGAAAACGCTGGCAGAACGCTATGACAGAAAACGCTGGCAGAACGCTATGACAGAAAACGCTGGCAGAACGATATGACAGAAAACGCTGGCAGAACGCTATGACAGAAACCGCTGGAAAAAACGCTATAACAGAAAACGCTGGCAAAACACTATAACAGAATGCTATGACAGAAAATTGCTGATGGAAGCTACAATTACCTCCCCCCCACGGGAAAAACCGGTGGGAAGGGCGGACTGCACGCAGGAGAGCTGAGGGAGGGGAGAATGTGGGCGAAGGACGGCCGATCAACCCCCCTCCCCCCGGCATATGTGAGGGGCCGAATACCCCCCCCCGAGAATCGGCCGATCATCATCATCATTTTTTACGTGAGGGGGGAGAGAGCCGGCGCGGCCGATGGCTGGACGCATGGGGAGTGGGCGGGCAGGGAGAGTGCAGCCATGCACCAGGAAGGAAGGACGCATCCCGCTGCCTCCGGCATGAGCGCGCCCAGGTGGAGCTGGGAACTGACTGGGGACATGGGAAGGTGGAAGGATGGCCGAACGCCCCCCCCCCGCTCCCCCGGCCTGAGCGCCGGGAAGAGCGGGCGGGCCGCATGCCAGCCCCACGGAGCTATGGGGATATGATAGCAGGCGGATGGATGGCCGGATGAAACCCCCGTTCCCCCGGCATGCGCGCCGGGAACAACGGGCGGGCTGCGCGCCAGCCCCACGGAGCTGTGGGGAGATTGGAAAGGAGGACGGATGGCCAGATGAACGCCCACTCCCCCCGGCATGAGAGCCGGGAAAATCGTGCTGGGCGCACGCTGGCCACACGGCACTGAGGGGAGACTGAGAAAAGCAAGCGGCCCCCCCCCTTTCCCTCCCTAGCATGAGTGCCACGGGAACCGGGTGGGCTGCACGCTAGCCTGATGTAGCAGAGACCGACGGGGCGGGCGGGTGGACGGAGCAACATGTGGGGAGAGAGGAGCTGGGGCGGCCGATCGTCGATCACCCCCCCCTCGCCCCACACTGGAAGAAAACAGGCGACTGGACATGGCAAATGTGGGGAGAGAGAGGAGCCGGCCGACCGATAACACCCCCCCCCCCCTCTCCCCACACTGGAAGAAACAGGCGGCCTGACATGGCAAACGTGGGGAGAGAGAGGAGCCGGGCCGACCGAGCCCCCCCCCCCTCCCCACACTGGCAGAAACGGCGGGTGGACAGAGCAAACATGTGGGGAGAGAGAGGAGCTGGGGCGGTCGAACGCCGCTCACCCCCCCCCTCTCCCCAGGCTGGAACAGGACAGGGGAACGCACCCCCTCTCCACCAGCATGAATGTAGAGAAGCGAGTGGTGGGGGATAGATGGACAGCCCTTCCCCCATGAGCTGCCTCCACCTAGAAAACCCCAACCCTGGCCCTGACAGAGGAGGAGGGTTATATAGTCTCCGACTCCTCCCACAAATACAGGCTGGCCTACAGCCAGCCTTCTAACATGTCCATATAAAGGTGCATATAGTGAAGTAAAGTGCTAACTATACAAAGTCGCATAAGGTGCAAATGAGCCGTGTAGCGACTATAACATAAGTCGCATGAAACATAAATGAACTTAGAATCAAAAAGTCACATAAAATAAACTACAGGTGTAAATAAAGTGCTAGGTGTTCTTCAATATAATGGGTGATGGTTAGGGTGATCCAGTGGAGTTCAGTGGGGTGACGTAATTTTCGTGTGATCCTAGGTGGTCAATTTATGGATGTCCCCTTACCTTACTCCTGTTAGGTTACAGCATATATTGAGTATGTCTTTAGGTGTTCCTGGAGGTCTTTTCTCTTTATGGATCCTAATATGGCAATTCCTGTTTGGTGTCCCTCTCTTACTCCCTATATGGTCCGTGGCCTCTTTAAGAGTCACTTTGGGGTATTCGTCATAGGTGGTCTCGTGCCGGGTATATAGGATTAAAGCATAAAGGAAGGATGCCCCATAGTGTAGTATTATAAAGAAATGCAATATTTATTAAAGGAATAAACTTCAGGTACTCACAAACACAGGATGACAAAAAGGCAATGTAAAAACGAGCAGCGAGCTCGACCAGCATCATTTCCGGTAGCGGTAATTTTTGGTATTTTTGCAAAATAGCTCGAGCTCTGTCAGATTGGATGGAGAGCGTCTGAACAGCAATTTTCAAGTCTTGATACAGAATCTCAATTGGATTTTGATCTGGACTTTTACTGGACCATTCTAACACATGAATATGCTTTGATATAAACCATTTTATTGTAGCTCTGGCTGTATGTTTAGGGTTGTTGTCCTACTGGAAGGTGAACCTCTGCCCCAGCCCCAAGTCTTTTGCAGACTCTAATGCCACGTACACACAATCGGAAATTCCACCATCAAAAGTCTGTTGAGAGTTTTTGTTTGGAAAATACGACCGCGTGTATGCTCCATCGGACTTTTGCTGGCGGAATTCCTGTCAGCAAAAGATTGAAAGCAGGTTCTCTATTTTTCGGTCGGAAAAAGTTCAGATTGGAAATTCCGATCGCCTGTAGAAATTCCGACATGCAAAATTCCTACGCATGCTCAGAAACAATTTGACGCATGCTCGGAAGCATTGAACTTCATTTTCTCAGCTCATCGTAGTGTTGTACGTCACCACGTTGTTGATGGTCGAAAGTTCAGAGAACTTTTGTGTGACCTTGTGTATGCAAGTCAAGCTTGATTGTAATTCTGTCGGAAAAACCATCAAAGATTTTTCCGACAGAAATTCCACTTGTGTGTTTGGGGCATAACAGGTTTTCTTTTAAGATTTGGCTCCATCCAACTTCCCATCAACTCTGACCAGCTTCCCTGTCCCTGCTGAAGAAAAGCATCCCCACAACATGATGCTGCCACCACCATGTTTCACAGTGGAGATGGTGTGTTCAGGAAAATGTGCAGTGTTAGTTTTCTGCCACACATAGCATTTTGCTTTTAGGCCAAAAAGTTCAATTTTGGTCTCATCTGACATGAGCACCCCCCGGTTCGGTTCGCACCAGAACTTTCGAACGGACCCCAAATTCGTACGAACGTTAGAACCCCATTGAAGTCTATGGGACTCGAACGCTCGAAATTAAGTGTTAATTTTAACGGCTAATATGCAAGATACTGTCCTAAAAAGGGTTTGGGGACCTGGCTCCTGCCCCAGGGGACACGGGTCACTGCAAAAAAAAACTTTTAAAAATGACTGTTTTGGCGGGAGCACTGATTTTAATGATGATTAAAATGAAAAAAAAGTGAAATATTCCTTTAAATATGGTGCCTGGGGGGGTGTCTGTAGTATGCCTGTGAAGTGCCACGTGTTTCCGGTGTTTAGAACAGTCCCTGCACAAAATGACATTTAACGGAAATAACGTCATTTAACCACTTCCCGACCAGTGCACGACGATGTATGTCGACAGAATGGTACGGGCAGGCATATTGGCGTACAGGTACATCCAATATTCAATGCCGCCCTGCCATCGGGAGCGCGCCGCCGGCGGTGCGCTCCCGTGCTGGTCGGGACCCCCGTGAGTCCGGTCGCGGGACCCGCGGACTCGATCGCCGCGGGCATCCCCGCGATCGTCTCACGGAGCGGCCGAATGGAGGAAATGCTGAGTAAACAGCATTTCTCCATTCTGCCTAGCAACTAGTGACGCTGATCTCTGCTCCATGTGATTGGAGCAGAGATCAGTGTTCACTAAATGAAAGCCCAACCCCCCCACAGTTAGTAACACACCCCTAGGAACACTTAACCCCTACACTGCCACCCACTGGTTAACCCCTTCACTGCCAGTGTCATTTACACAGGAATCACTGCATTTATATAGCAGTGATTACTGTATAAATGACAATGGTCCCAAAAATGTGTCAAAAATGTCCGATGGGTCCCCCACAATGTCGCAGTCACAATAAAAATCGCTGATCGCTGCCATTACTAGTAAAAAAAAAATAATAAAAAATTATTAATAAAAATGCTATAAAACTATCCCTATTTTGTAAACAATATAACTTTTGCGCAAACCAATCAATAATCGCTTATTGCGATTTTTTTAACCAAAAATATGTAGAAGAATACGTATCGGCCTTAACTGAGGGAAAAAAATTGAAAATTTATATCAAATACTTACCGTAATTTTCCTTTCCTGATGGGCTCCATGGCAGCATACGTGTGGGGTTAGCCCCGCCTCCATAATTACCCAATAGGACCTCTACTCCCATAAATCTTTGCTCCAAGCTGCTATCCGTGTTCCGTAACTAGCCTACTCCAACATTTGGGAGGGAACTCCTGCTGCCATGGAGCCCATCAGGAAAGGAAAATTACGGTAAGTATTTGATATAAATTTTCCATTTTCCTGACAGGCTCCATGGCAGCATACGTGTGGGAAATAACTCGCCAAACACACCCGGGTGGGCTAAAAATGTTGAGCAAAGAAACTAGAATTTTATTTTTCATTGTCCACTGACAATACTTGTAAACCAAAATTAACAGAAGAAAGCGCAGCTGGCTCTACACAATAATGGGAAACAAAGGTATTAATTGAAGACCAGGAAGCTGCTCTACAGATAACTTCTGGTGCGACATGTCGAACTGCTGCCCAAGAGGTCGAGATGCCCCGAGTTGAATGAGCCGTCACTGCCTCAGGAGGAACCATGCCCTTTGCCTTGTATGCCCTTTGAATCGTTTGGACCACCCAAGATGAGATTGATCTTACTGATGCTCGCATCCCTTTATTTTTGCCATGAAGAAGGACAAAAAGAAAGTCTGTTCGTCTGAACGAGGCTGTAGCGTCCAGATATTGTTTCAAGGTGCGACCAACATCCAGGGGATGAATCTCTTGGTTGTCTGACATTCTAAACGTAGGTAGCACGATCTCCTGATTTTCGTGAAATACTGATGTGACTTTTGGATTTGATCCAAGCATAGGGATCAGGACCACTCTGTCCGGAAAGAAAGTTAGAAATGGTTCAACTGATCCAAGATTCCTAATTTCCGACACTCTTTTGGCTGAAGTTATTGCCACCAGAAACACCGTCTTGATAGTGAGATCTCCTAAAGACAGGGGAGCATCCAAACCTTTCCCAAGATCAGAAAGAAAGTCCAATACTAACGGAAGGTCCCATTTGGGAAACCTGGGCCTCTTTTGAGGCCTAAGCCTGATGGCTCCTTTAAAGAATTGTTGAATTAAGGTGTGATTCGCCCACGAAACTCCTGTAAAGGCTGAAATGGCTGAAACTTGTACTCTAAGAGAGCTAACTGCCAGAGACAAGTCTAACCCTGACTGAAGGAAAGACAAGATATCTTGAACTGCTGGAGAATTATATGAATTTGACCTAGAAGACATGTGGCCCATAAACCTGGCCCATATACGTTCGTACACTTTATTGGTACTCTTCCGTCTGGCACTAAGAAGGGTTGGAATCGCTTCTTCTGGGCAACCTAGAGCTTCTAGCCTTCCCCTCTCAAGAACCATGCCCTGAGGTGTAGACAGGATGGGCACGGGTGTAACAGCGTGCCTTGAGACAGTAGATCTGGCCTGAGAGGCAGGGGAACTGGGTCCTGATAGCTGAGGAGCAACAGCAGAGGAAACCAAGGCCTGTTGGGCCAGAATGGTATTATCGCAATGATTTCCACCTTCTCCCTTCTGAGCCTCCGAAGGAACTGTAGGATTACAGGAACTGGAGGGAAGGCACAGGCTCTCTGGAACTTCCAACAATCCGTGAGAGCATCTATCCCGAACGCCTGAGGATCCCTGAACCTCGAGTAGTATCTGTGCATCTTGCGATTGTACGGCGAAGCGAACAGATCGACCTCTGGAGATACTTCCAGAGTCAGAAGCCACTCAAAGACATCCCTGTGAAGGGACCACTCGTTGTTGTCTATTTTGACCCTTGACAGAAAATCTGCTTGAACATTCTGGACTCCTGGGATGTATACAGCAGAAATGTTGACCACATTCTTCTGAGCCCAGTTCATTATCGGTTCTACTTCTCGTAATAGAGACCAACTGCGAGTCCCTCCTTGTTTCTTTATATAGGCCACTGCAGTTGTGTTGTCCAGTCTTAACATTACTGACGACCCTGCCACCAGATGGCGAAATGCTATGAGTGCTCGAAAGGCTGCTCTCAACTCCAGGATGTTGGAGACCACATACCGCGACGGGAACGACCATCTTCCTTGAGCTACTTCCGTAAGGCAATGGGCGCCCCAACCTTTGTTGCTGGCATCTGAGGTTACTATTATCCAGGAAATGGGGACTATCGAATGATGGTTGCGTAGATTCTTCCCTTGAAGCCACCAGAGGAGAGACATCCTCATCGCTGGTGTAAGGCGTATGCGCTGTGTTTGATTGGACGAGTCCCACTGTTGCAGAAACCCTTTCTGGAAGGGACGAGTGTGCCACTGGGCCCACTTCACCATAGGGATGGTGGCCGTCATTGTGCCGATCACTTTCAAGCATTGTAGAGCCGAAAGATGAGATGATTCCCAAGCCTTGTGAATCCTGTCCCGGATCACACTGATTTTTTCCTCCGGCAGGGAGATAGTGCCTTTTAATGTGTCGAACTGAGCCCCTAGAAACACGATCACTTGAGTTGGAACCAGGTGGCTCTTCTCTAGGTTCAGGAGCCAACCAAACGTCTGCAGAGTGGAGATGACTAAACTCTTGTGTTCCAGAATTTGATCTCTGTCCTGAGATAATAGGAGAAAATCGTCCAGATAATGATGGAGACGAACTCCTTTGACTCGTAAAAGAGCTACTATCGCTAGGAGTACCTTGGAGAAGACCCGAGGAGATGTCGTCAACCCGAATGGGAGACAGGTAAACTGGAGGTGTTGATCGCCAACTGCGAAACGGAGAAATTGCTGGAAATCCCTTGCTACTGGCACATGAAAGTATGCGTCCTTCAAATCGATTGAGATTAACCAATCCCCTAGCTGCACTGACTGTTGGATTGTAAGAAGAGACTCCATCTTGAACTTTTCCTTGCGAATGAAGGAATTGAGGTGGGTCAAATCTATCACCGGCCTCCATGCGCCATTTCTTTTCTGAACCATAAACAGAGGAGAATACATGCCTTCGCCACGTTCGTCTTCTGGCACGGGCACGGCTGCACCTTGATCCAGCAAACAACTTACGTAGGTCAATAGGACCTGTTTCTTTTCCTCTGAGCCTGGAATTGTTGTGGGAATGAACCTTAACCTCGGAGTGTTGATGAAAGTCCACTTGTGACCCGAGGAAACCGTCTTGACGGTCCAATAATCTTGAATTGAGGCCGCCCAAACATGTCGGTAGTGAAGAAGGCGAGCCCCCACCTGACATGTTTGAGCGGGCCCAATTTCAAAAAGATTTGGTAGAATCTCGATTACCTGCGGAAGCCCCCTTTGAGGTTTTCTTAAGGGAGGATTGTCTGGACCTCCAAGATCTAGAGAACTCCCTGCCGGGCCTATAACTGCGCGCTTCTCTAGCGCGATCCGAGGTCTGCCTTCTTGAGAAAATACGTTTTTGGTTTTGAAGACGTCTGTCTTGAGGGAGGAACCCAGACCTCCCACCCGTGGCCTGGGATATGGCGCTATCTAGTTTATTACCAAACAAGGAGGTACCCTCAAATGGTATACGACACCATGCCTGCTTAGATGTTGGATCCGCCAACCAGGGACGGAGCCACAAAGCACGGCGTGCCGAGACTGCTGCCAACATAGCCCGAGACAGAAGGCGGGTAATGTCAATAGATGTCTCCCCCAAAAAAGCTGATGCCATTCTGATCTCCTGAATAGGAGAGTCTTTAGCCGTATTCACTGAGATACCTCTCAAGAACTCTTCAACATTGTCGGCCCATGTTTCAATAGCCTTTGAGACTGCGGCTAAAGCCAAAGTTGGTTTACAAGCCATCCCTGAAGTTAGATAAATTCTTTTCAGATCTGAGTCAATTCTTCTCTCTAACGGATCTTTGAAAGATACTGTGTCTTCCAAAGGGAGAGTCACGTATTTAACTAAACGCATAAGTGCTGCGTCTACCAGAGGAGCTGATTCAAGGTGCTTCACATCATCCTCCTTAAAGGGGTACAATTTAGACACCTTTGATTGCATGGAGCTCTTCCTATCAATCTTGCTCCACTCTTCAGTAATGATTTCTCCCAATTCAGATAGGAAAGGAAAATGTTGCCGTTCCTTTTTGAGTTGTTTGAAAAACTTTCTTTGTTTGGGGAGGGGGGAAGAAGTGGGTTCTTCCCATTTTAAAGCTTCTTTCACTGCCTTGACAAGAGCAGGTACTAAAGCATAATCAAATCCTACTCCTGGATCCTCTGGATCCAATTCGCTGTCAGACAAGAGCACAGAGTGGTGGCTTGGTTGAGAAGATTCCCCAGTCTCTTGTAAGAGCCCTTCACCTCCTGAAGGACATAATGGGTCTGAGGGGGATTCCATAGCGTGATGAGCTTCCCTCTGCTGCAGGGATTCCTTTACCACTCTTCTCACCATTGATTCCAAGCGTTGATCCGCACCTCTTTCATCTGCGACATTAGAGAAGCAATGATCACAGAGCGATTTGTCTGATGAAATGGGCATCTTACAGCCCCAACATGAATTATCTGGTCCTCTGCTTGAGTGCGAGTGACCACTGCGTTGTCCAGATCTGGAAGACCTGCGGTAACCAGACTTTGACGATGATTTGCGGTGGTGCGATTTTGACGATCCACTGCGACTATGCGCACTGTAATGCGGTTCAGACCTAGAAGGGCTATAAGGAAATATACAAGAAAGAGAGAGAGATACAGACCAGGCTGGTATCAAATGCTAAGGAATACTCCACATATACACAGCAATCCAGCCATGCACATACCTGTTACAAGCGGGCAGGTCACTAGTAGGCAGTGAGGCATCCATGACTAAGAACGCTGACTGTAACAACAATAGACCCTCATAAGCAGCCATACAAAACACAGGAGCAATAATACATCAGAGCAGATCATAACCTACCTTACACCAACCAGAGAATGGCCCCGGGAAGTCGCTGAATTTCCTGCAATCATTCCCAAATTCTGACATCTCTCACTGTGTTTTAAATATGGCGCCCATGACGTCATCAGCGGCGTCAGACGCGAGATGCCCGCGCGCATGCGCGGGAACCAAGCCTCGCTTTGGATTTGGGTCCGCGCATGCGCAGAACGCAGCGCTGGACCCGGAAACAGGGGGAGAAAGGCTGCTGGAACGCGGAAGCGTCAGCGCCTATGCACAAGAACCAGCTGGCATATGAAAGACACAGATAGAAAAAAGAAAAACACATAAACACTGCTGCCATGAAAAACTGAATTTTTACAGCTCACCACTCCACCAACGATCGTCTGGCCGAACAGGTTCAAGCACACACCACCGATCCACCGGGCAGATAATGGCCACCTTACATAGCAGGTAATAAGCCGTGCGCACTTTATCTTCGGACAAACCAAGCCTTCAGCGCTACTCTGCCATACACTCCATACCCATGCTTAACAGACAGGGCCTATCGGAGGAACAAAAGCTTGATAGTCGGCCGACTTGATCGTAGTGAAGATCTCTTCAGATAGGAAACACCTGTCCTATGGAGGAGGACAAAAAAGGAACACGGATAGCAGCTTGGAGCAAAGATTTATGGGAGTAGAGGTCCTATTGGGTAATTATGGAGGCGGGGCTAACCCCACACGTATGCTGCCATGGAGCCTGTCAGGAAAATGTTTTTTTATAGATTTTTGGGGGATATTTATTATAACAAAAAGTAAAAAATAATGCGCTTTTTTCAAAATTGTCGCTCTATTTTTGTTTATAGCGCAAAAAATAAAAACCGCAGGGGTAATCAAATACCACCAAAAGAAAGCTCTATTTGTGGGAAAAAAAGGACATCAATTTTGTTTGGGAGCCACGTCGCATGACCACTCAATTGTCAGTTAAAGCGACGCAGTGCCGAATCGCAAAAAGTGGTCTGGTCTTTGACCAGCAAATTGGTCCGGTCTGAAAGTGGTTAAAGCTGCTTGCGGTTTTAATGTTATATCTGGTTCCTGCAATATGGTTGAAAATCATTGAGAAAAATGGCATGGGTAGCCCCCCCTGCCCATTACCAGCCCCTTTGGGTCTTGTACGCATATTAAGGGGAATCCCGTACCCATATTAAAAAAAGGAAATACGTGTGGCCCCCAGGCCCTATATACTCAGAACAGCAGTATACAGGCAGTGCAAACAAGACAGGGACTGTGTAGGTTTGTTGTGTTAAGTTGAATCGGTTTGTAATTTTCAACTGGTACATTTTTAAAGTGTAGCTCCAGTCAAAAAAACAATTTTTAAGCTTTTTGGAAAACATAGGGAAGGGTTATCACCCCTGTATAATTTGTTTTGCCATCCGTCTTTTTCAGAGCACGCAGACAGCATGCACAATCTCCTAACACTGACTGAGAGCTCTATTTAAAACGAGCAAGATATTTAGCTATATAGGTGGATATAGCGGTGTATACTGCGTTCAGAGCACGCAGACAGCATGCACAATCTCCTAACACTGACTGAGAGCTCTATTTAAAACGAGCAAGATATTTAGCTAGATAGGTGGATATAGCGGTGTATAGTGGGTTCAGAGCACGCAGACAGCACGCACAATCTCCTAACACTGACTGACAGCTCTATTATAAAAGATAGATATATCGCTAGATATATAGGTGAATATAGCGGTGTATACTGCGGTCAGGGCACGCAGACAACAACCACTACAGAAGAGCAAGAACGAAAAATCGGCCGATAACGATCGGTGTATACTGTGTTGAAGGTACACAGAACACCCATTAACTGCTACAGATGCCAACACACTACACAAGGCCGCCGCGCTGGCGGCCTTATATAGTGTGGGGCGTGTACTACACAGCCTGAGCTATGATTGGCCACAGGCATCCTGCCTGTGGCCAATCATGGCTCTCCTCACTGCCGGCGCTGTGATTGGCCAAGCATGCAGGGTCACAGTGCATGCTTGGCCAATCATGAGCCAGCAATGCACTGCGCCATCGCAGTG
This sequence comes from Lithobates pipiens, assembly GCF_037356315.1. Lineage (NCBI taxonomy): Eukaryota > Metazoa > Chordata > Amphibia > Anura > Ranidae > Lithobates > Lithobates pipiens. Next base: position 509,131,569 of record NW_027507758.1, read on the forward strand.
CATTGTGGGCCGTTAGCGCCACACGAATTTGGTGCGAACGGCCCATAACGTTCGGAATTCGCCGAACGGGCGAACAGCCAATGTTCGAGTCGAACGTATGTTTGACTCGAACACGAAGCTCATCCCTATTTGCTGTGTCCCCCAAATGACTTCTCGCAAACTGCAAATGGGACTTCATATGTCTTTCTTTCAACAATGGCTTTCTTTTTGCCACTCTTCCATAAAGGGCAGATTTGTGGAGTGCACTACTAATAGTTGTCCTTTGGACAGATTCTCCCACCTGAGCTGTGGATCTCTGCAGTTTCTGAAGAGTTACCACGGGCCTCTTGGCTGCTTCTTTGATTAATGCTTTCCTTGCCCGGCTTCTCAGTTTAGATGACTGTCTTAGTAGGTTTGCAGTTGTGCCATATTCTTTCCATTTTCAGATGATGTATTGAACAGTGCTTCCTGAAATGTTCAAAGCTTGGGATATTTTTTATAACCTAACCCTGCTTTAAACTTCTCAACAACTTTATCCCCAACCTGTCTGGTGTGTTCATTGGCCTTCATGATGCTGTTTGCTCACTAAGGTTCTCTAACAAACCTCTGAGAGCTTCTTAGAACAGCTGCATTTATACTGAGATTAAATTACACATAGGTGGACTCTATTTACTAATTAGATGATTTCTGAAGGCAATTCCACTAGATTTTAGTTAGGGGTATCAGAGTAAAGGTGACTGAATACAAATGCATGCTCCACTTTTCACTAATTTATAGTGAAGTTTGAAAACCATTTATCATTTTCCTTCCACTTCACAATTATGTGCCACTTTGTGTTGGTCTATCACATCAAATCCCAATAAAATGCATTTACATTTTTGGTTGTAACATGACAAAATGTGGAAAATATCAAGAGGTATGAATACTTTTTCAAGGCACTGTAATAACCCTATAAAGATATCAACATACAACATTTTTCATGGTATTTTAACAAATAGTTAAATGATAAATAATTCAGTAATAAATATGATTCTTGTAAAATATATTTAGTTATACAGTAATGATTTTTGGAAATGTTCTATGGCAAAGTAAAACCACTCCACAGGTTTTAAACATTAGCTACAAAGTTATCCTGCTGACATAGTTTGTCTGATTAGTAAAGTACATTGATCTTATTCTGAACAACACATCAGCTTCATGTTCAGTGCCTAAACAATGCAGACAATAGATCATAGTATAGAAAGTGCCTGAACAGATTGTGTTTTTTAATACATACTGTATTTAAAGCCTCTTAGGGGGGAAAAGGTTAAGTTTAACTGTACTCTTTCAAGTTCAGAATTTAAGTAAAGTCACTGAAATACTTTAGTCGTGTCCAAATCTTTGTTTTAACCATAAAGAGTAGGGATGGGGTTTAGATTCATTCCACTGCGGGTTCACAGCAAACCTGGGGGATGTTAAGCTTTGGACAATTCTTGGTAATTTTTTTTTTTTTATTATTTAAAGGTTAATCATAATAAAAAAAATGGGTTAGGGATTAGTGCTTTGGGTCTTATTTTTTTGGGAGGTTTAGAAAAGGCTACATCCACCCTGCCATCTCAATGACCAATTTCCTAAGACAGGTATTTCTTCCACAGCTGCAGGAGCAAAATAAATGCCCTGAAATCACACCCACACCCAGCATCTTAATGCTAGCTCTGCAAAACTGATGGCTTTGCAGCTGCCCCCATTCTAGTTTAGGGAATCATCCCCCTTCCATGAGTTTATGGCGTGTGCTACACCACGGTAGTGGTTACCCACTACCCAGAAGGCCATCCCTACCCTCCGCTAGGTTGTGGAAGATAATGGTTCTGTGTCACTGGACCACTGTCAACATCAGGGTCCACATGACCATGGACATGTGGAAAAGCAAGGGCAGGGATGCCACATCATCTTCTAGTGGCTGGAAAAGATTCAAGACAGGGCACATGATGGAGCTGGTGGCACTGTTTCATATCTGATGATGACAGTCACTTGTACTCATTTATTCTCATTGGTCTCCTCTGAATACTGGAGCCAGTAGCCCCCCAAGCATCCCAGGCTAAAATCTGCCTTACTGTGTTGCAGCTTGTATGCCTGGGAGACAGGAGCGACACTAGAGCAGAGCTGCTGACAGCTGTCCAGGCACATCCCAAGACATAGCTGGCCCCACACCATCTTCAGCTGGCAAGGCCACCAACCTGGTGGTTCAGCAGTTCATCATAAATTACCCTGTCTTTTTTAGAGGTCCTGCATCAGGCCAGAAGGGTTTGTGTTTACTCTAATCAGTCAGTGTCAACATCAGCTCTCTGCCAACCTCTCTATATGTTACATCCCCACCTAGTTGAACTCAATGTTGGCCACACTGCAAAGGCTGCGCCACCAACAGTGGTCTCTGAACACCAACACTCAACCCTGCACAAATTGAACCTGAGCACTTTCCCCCATCACTAATCCAGAGCTATTACTTTAATGGACCTATAACCTGTGTTTCAGGCTTAATCTTTTTGCATCCATAGCATACATTAAAGTGGTTGTAAACCCTTACTTACAACACACTTTGACCTACAGGTAAGCCTAGATTAAGGCTTACCTGTAGGTCCAAGAAATATCTCCTAAACCTATACGGTTTAGGAGATATTTTCCCGAAAACAGGCACCGCTGTCTACGGCACATGCGCCGTAGACAGCGGCGCGCAGGTGCACTGAGCGCGCCATTTTCAATGACGGAGCTGCCGCGCGTGTCGGCTCCTGTGCGCATGCGTGGAAGTGACGTCATCGCGGCTTCGTCGAATGACAGCGGCGGAGCTGCGAGACCCCCACCGAGAAGATGGATGCGCCGGACTACAGGGGACAGCGGTGACATCGCTGGTTCCTGTGTCAGGTAAGTGACACATAATGGACTACTATGCGATGCATAGTAGTCCATTATGCTTTGCCTTTGCAGGGAATGAAAGAGGAAGTAAACTCATCAGGGTTTACTTCCTCTTTAAAATGTTTATTTTCTTTTTTTAACATAAACTCTCATCAGATTTGATTGAGCTATGCACTCATAATACGTGGCATGTATTGTTAGAATCTTGTCTATAGTCGCATCGCACACATTCCTGGATTACAGGCTCATAGTTAGAGGGTGCTGTAGCGATTACCACCTGGGCACTGGATATATCACAAATCAGTACACATATTCGCCAACATATACATATTTTGTTCTGGCGAATATGTGTACTGATACAGTATCTCACAAAAGTCAGTACACCCCTCACATTTTTGTAAATATTTTATTATATCTTTTCATGTGACAACACTGAAGAAATTACACTTTGCTACAATGTAAAGTAGTGAGTGCACAGCTTGTATAACAGTGTAAATTTGCTGTCCCCTCAAAATAACTCAATACACAGCCATTATTGTCTAAACCGCTGGCAACAAAAGTGAGTACACCTCTAAGTGAAAATTTCCAAATTGGTCCCAATTAGCCATTTTTCCTCCCTGGTGTCATGTGACTGGTTAGTGTTACAAGGTATCAGGTTTGAATGGCATAGCAATCCAATACTTTTCCCTACAGGTGGAGCAGGCATGCTTTCTTGTGACATAAGCATCAATGGGGAGGTGTCAGTTTCTTGTACAGTTAGTATTTGAATTGTCATTCATCTACTTCTACCATTATCTTCATTTTATTTTACTTTTTGCATTTGAAATGGTGACATTTTGTACTAAATATATTTTTGACAGACGCTTTTATTTATTTTTTCTTTTCATTTCAATCATGTTGCACCACAGAAATTGGCAGACGTCTGCAGTTGTCACATACTTCCTTTTGATATATGAATTAATATCTGCAGCTGAATGATGAGCAATAAAATCCTGCAACTTATAATAATAGTGTTTGGTGTTATTTTCCTCTTCTTATGCTTTACAAATGTCACATTTTGCTTATTTACATCCAGCAAGTAATGGAATGGTGATGACTTACAATATTGATATTGTGATTAATGAATAGTGTTTTATTCCTGCCTGTTTTTGAAAAATTCAGGTCAGTATAATGGGGCTCTACTGTTTCCAGACAGTAACAGAGAAAACAAAGTTTTATGTATAAATTCAAGTAAAAACTACTTATATACTACCAACTATATACAGCATAAATCCTAATATCTATCTTAAGATGGATCTATATAATCTTTCCAACTTCCAGTAATAAGTTATATACTATTTTAAATGAAAATATAGAATTACTTTAGGCTGTTGGTACTTTATGTGGATCTGACCGAAGCTGTATATATGACTAATGACCTTTTCACTCTATGCTATGCATTAATGCATTTGTTTGGGCGAGGCCTACTCACCCTGCAGGTGGAGGTACATTTCTCATGTGAGCACAATCATCAATGCCCAGGACCGGGTAGGGCCGCATTAACATGAAAGTCAACATCATGGCGCTACCCCAGCTTAAAGATGAGCAGTACACTTTGAGTAGCAGTTAAATGTACAGAGTCCCTCTGTGATGTATGTTACATTTAGGAGGGACACTCATCACCAGTCTGGTGTAACTTTGCCACCTCACTCCCAGTGACAGAATGGGGTTCTGCCGTGCACCTAGAGTGGACCTCATGCATGCACACTTAACTCTTTCACCCTCCCATACTTTATATATGGACTTTCAAGATTGTGGGTTCAGTCCCAGATACTTTGGGGGGACTGACTGCTAGGGAGGGAGCCAGAACACTGATCCTCTGACTACCAGAGGACCTGTCACTAGGGATGAGCTTTAGGTTTGGGTCGAACATGAGTTTGACTTGAACGTCTGGTGTTTGCCCGTTCGCTGAAAAATTTATATTATGGGGCACTCGTGGCAAATTCGAGTGCCCCATGTACCACCCCATAATGCACTGCAAGCAGTGCATTGCTGTATGATGATTGGCTAAAGCATGCACCATATCCTGCATGCTTTGGCCAATCCCAGCACCCTCAGCTAAGAGAGCCATAATTGGCCAAAGGCAGGGGGCCTTTGAGTCCTGCATCCAGTGCTCTTTCTGAATGCCATTCAGTGCTGCTGCAGGCTTTGTAACCGATCACAGAGTGAGCCTGACCACAGACTCTGTTGATCGGCTCACATTCATAAAAATGAACCTGATGCTGATGTAACCGATTTATTTTTCTATGGATGTGAGATCTCTTGAAGACTGCCTATGCTGAGTGACTATCCTATTATGCTGAGTGACTATCCTATTCCTCCTCAATCTTCATAATGATAGCTTGTAAGAATTTTTTGGTTCAGGGCCCCACCACCACTGCCTAAGGCACAATTTTTCTGCCCCTGTTTAACAGGGGCGTGTAATTAAAATTTTTGATCAAATATTTCACAACAGGGCTTGTTCCTGTGCTCAACAAGAGTATCTGTGAGGGGTTGCAGTGTTGTTGCACCACCACCACTACCTAAGGCCCAATTGTTCTGCCCCTGTTTAACAAGGGCGTGTAATTACAAATTTTTATCTAATATTTCACAGCAGGGCCTGTTCCTGCTGTCAACAAGACTATGTGTATGCTTTACAGTGTTGTGCCACCACCACCACCTAAGGCCCAATTTTTCTGGCCCTGTTTTTAACAGGGGCATGTGATTACAATTGTTGCTCTAATATTTCACAGCAGGGCTTGTTCCTGCACTCAACAAGAGAATCTGAGAGGGGTTACCACATTTGACACCACCACCACTGCCTAATGCCACATACACACGACTGAACTTTTTGACAGCAAAGGTCCGACGGAACTAATCCATCGGACAATTCGATCATGTGCGGGCTCCATCGGACCTTTGCTGTCCAAAAATCCGACGGACTTTAGAAATAGAACATGTTTTAAATTTTTTGCACCGGAACTCCTCCGGACCCAGTTCCTAGCGGGAAACCCATTCATCTGTATGCTGGTCCAAAGGGCAGCTACAGCACGTGCCTGCGACAATGTTTCCAGCGTGATCCCATTGCACTGGATCTCAGCTGCAGGGTACTGTACATCTTGCTGCAATAGGAAAAATACATTTTCCTATTGCAGTGAGCGTGAGAGAGAGGCGACAATGTCTGGTAAGGATTTTAAGGGGAACCTCCACGCCAAGAAAATGGCGTGGGGGTCCCCCCAAGGTCCATAGCAGACCCTTATCCGAGCATGCAGCCCGGCTGGTCAGGAAAGGGGGTGGGGATGAGCGAGCTTCCCCCCTCCGTAACTGCACCAGGCCACATGCCCTCCCCATGTTGATGAGAACAAGGGCCTCTTCCCAACAACCCTGGCCGTTGATTGTCGGGGTCTGTGGGCGGGGGGCTTATCGGAATCTGGGAGCCCCCTTTAATAAGAGGGCCCCCAGGTCCCGACCCCCCAGCCTATGTGAATAAATATGGGGTATATTGTACCCCTACCCATTCACCTGGGGGGAAAGAAAGTCAATAAAAAAACACACTAGACAGGTTTTTAAAGTAGTTTATTAGGCAGCTGGGACTGTGCCGTCATAAGGGGCGGGGTCACCGGGTGACATCACCCGGTGACCCCACCCCATGCCTATATCAGTCATTGCACACCGTGTCCACAGCATTACAGCAGGAGAGAGTTTTGTGTCAACATCAGAAGAACAGAAGAAGGAAGAAGACGGCAAAGGAGAAAACCGGGCCACCGCTAGAAAAAGAGCGGCAAAAGAGCAGAAGATAGCGGAGGAGCCCAGGAGAAGAATCAGAGAGTGGGAGAAGAGGCCGGAGAGTGGGAGAAGAACAGGAAAGCATGGAGAAGTCGGAAGAGAACCCTGAAGGTCGGAAGAAAACCCCCGGAGCTGCCTAATAAACTACTTTAAAAACCTGTCTAGTGTGTTTTTTTATTGACTTTCTTTCCCCCGGGTGAATGGGTAGGGGTATAATGTACCACATACTTATTCACATAGGGTGGGAGGACGGGATCTGGGGGCCCTCTTATTAAAGTGGCCAGGGTTGTTGGGAAGAGGCCCTTGTCCTCATCAACATGGGGACAAGGTGCTTTGGGGTGGGGGCCTGCAGAGTGCCCCCTTCCCCAAATAACTCACCCCCCATGTTAAGGGCATGCAGCCTGGCATGGTTCAGGAGGGGGGGCGCTCGCTCGTCCCCACCCCCTTTCCTGACTGGCCGAGTTGCGTGCTTGGATAAGGGTCTGGTATGGACCTTGGGGGGACCCCCACACTGTTTTTTCGGCATAGGGGTTCCCCTTAAAATCCATGCCAGGCAACGGCAAAAGCGATAAAAGCGGCGAGATTGACTTCCTCTTCTAGTCCTGTCGTAACTCATCACGTTCAAAATGAAAATACTTTAGTCCGTGTGTGGGCAAGTCCGTTCATTTGGAAGTCCGTCGTAACTCCGTCAAAAGTCCGTCAGGAACGCAGAGTATATAGGGCAGACCGTATAGTATATACAGGTGGTCCCCGATTTTGAAACATCCGACTTACAAACGACGCCTACTCACAAACGGAGGGAGACAACAGGAAGTAAGAGGAAAGTTACCCCTAGGAAGGGAAATTCTCTCCTGTAAGAGTTAATATGGGAAAAAGGTGTCTCCACTGATGCTCTATCACCAATCCTTGTTTCCCTAATAACCCAAAATTTTCAAAATCCAATTGGGACAGAAAGTGAGGTGAAATCTTCTGAACAGGGGTACAGACAGCAAAACAAATGTTACAGGGGTGATAATACTTCCCTATGTTATCCAAAAAACTTAAAAATAGATTTTTTGGCTGGAGCTACACTTAAAAATTGTACCTGTTCCAAATTACAAACAGATTCAACTTAAGAACAAACTCACAGTCCCTATCTTGTTTGTAACTCGGGGACCGCTTGTATACTGCTGTTCAGAGTATATAGGGCCTGAGGGCCCCACCCTTTTTTTTTATTTGGGTGTGTGGTTCCCCTTAATAGGGGGGGACCCATGCCATTTTTCTCAATGATTTTCATCTATATTTCCCAGGACCTGACAATACATTACAGCAGCAAGCAGTTTTAAATGACTTTTATTCCTTTAGAAATGTCATTTTGCTACAGGGACTATTCTAAACATGGGAAAAATGCACCACTTTACAGGCATACTATAGTCACCCCCCAGGCATGATATTTAAAGGAATATTTCACTTTTATTGTTTCACTTTAAGCATTATTAAAATCACTGCTTCCGAAAAACAGACGTTTTTAAAACTCTTACATATGATTACATGATACATGTCCCCCTGGGACAGGTCCCCAAACACTTTTTATGACAATAACTTGCATATTAGCCTTTAAAATTAGCACTTTTGATTTTTTAACAGTGTTTGCATATTTGCACAAATTTTTGTCAGTTTCCATGTTCTGCCGTGAACCAAACCGGTGGGTGTTTGGCTCACCCCTACCTGTCACCTACACTAGGTACCAAGCTTTATGACTGGCTGCTGTTCATTTCCCACCAGTTCATGGTTACCCGTGGCACTGCTCTCCAACCCCAACTCTCCTGCCGAGTTAACCTTTCAGAGTGGCCTTGCTTCATACCCCATGTGTGCTTTACAGGCCCAGTTCCTCTAATACATCATCTACCACCATGCACCCCTTGAAAAACTTCAGGCCAGGCTCAAGAACAATTCAAGAACTTTACTTTTAATATGCTTCAGAAACATTACAGCATTAAGGTGCATCTCAGTCTATTTCCTAACTACTCTGTGACTGTCCAGGTATACCTGTAGAGGAGTGAGTCCGTAACTGGTAGTGTGCATAACTGATAAATCACTTGGGGTGGTAGACGAATGATATATCCTTCCAGGTGACATGGACCCTCCGGCTTCCATGTGGTCCCACTCAGCAAAAGAGCCCTGTAGCCCAACCCTCCTCCTGTATATATATCAACTGGGTAGGAAGACAGGATCTAAAAAGTCTGGGAAACCAGTGGTAAGAATGTCACTAGCCTGGGCAGCCTAAGCTCACATGGTATTGCAAAGGGCCTGGTATGGATTTTTTTTTGGGGGGGGGGAATGCCATTTTTTTTCTTAATTCTATCATAGGGTTCCCCTCAACCACTTCAATTCACTGTATTATATACTCTGCACTGACTGCACTGTACATATAGTCCACACTGAATGCAATATATATATATATATTCATACATTGCCTGCACTGTATTTATAAATTCCACACTGACTGCACTGTATATATATATATATATATATATATATATATATATATATATATATATATATATATACACATATATTAAACTGTCAAATAGGTGTTAATGGGCCCTACCGAAGTGTTTCACCAAGCCACAGAAGTATACGTCCAGTCATGCCTTCAACTCTACCAAATGAAATAAAATGATTCTCTACTGAGGAAAGTGTTTCCATGGTCAGACTTTGGTTCACCAGATACTCCATGCAACTGTTGGAAACTGCTGTTGTTTACAAAGGGACAGACAAAACTAGTGGCATCAGCCACAATAAATACTGTATCATACTAGTGTGGCTACATGACTCTTAAACATGTCTTCTTATAATTGTTTAGTACGTTGTACTGCTACATTTAGAGTATCTGATTTTCCATGCCTGAGGCCCCTTACATGCTTTCTCTTACCGGGAGTATAATTTGAAAGAAGAGCCAAGGACTTTGTACATTCTGAAGTTGGTTATTTCAAATTTTCTCCTGAGGCAAGCTCATTGATATGGAAGGCTGTGCACCGCAGAATCCAATATAGTCCAATGAGCTCCAATTTAACATGATAGCAATAATTAAATATCTACGTAGTTAGTTAGAAAGTCAGGTCCTGAGCTCACACATCCTTAGGTATTTCTTGCCAGTGAATTAATTTAGGGATGAGGTTAATAAAATGACCACAAACTGTTCTTACGTGGAGAACCTCTGGAAGGTTTGTTTTGGCACTTCTCGGTTTTGATCTCTCTACAGCTAAAAAAACATGGGATGGTTTAGGAATAAATGTTCTTTCTATTAAAGAATTGTTAATATATTCATCAATGCCATATACGCAATTCTACACATAGTACACAAGAAAGACACACCTGTAAAAGTCATAGTGTGGGATTGATGTGAGGGTTGTATGCTCTGAGCTATGCACAGTGCTACAGAATCTAGATTTGCTTTATCATTGGGAAAAACAAATAAACAATTGCAATGTAATAAAACAGTATGATAATCATCAAAAATAATGAGAATATGGTGATAGAAGTAGGGATGAATTTAGTTTCAATTCTTTCAAATTTGCACAGACCTTTTTATTATCATGTCTATGGTCATTATTAGTTTTATCATTAAATTCAGACAGTAATGTTCCTGTATTTCTCAATTTTTAACTTAATATTGTTTTTAACATTTTCCTATAATTCTTACACATTAATTTTGTTTGCAATTTATATTTTTTGTATGACACTGCTAACTCAGTCTCTACAAACTTTTACCTTTTTCACGTATTTTTCTGTTAAATTAGCTGTATACAGGCTCCCAGAATCAATCCTACTTCTTCGCATCTTCAAAGTCAAGCATCCAATTTACATGTAATGATCTAAAAAATATGTCAACACAGCACTACAAATAATTTGTCACACAGCACAGTCTGTAAAGTATTGCCTGACTTCCTTTTTTTTGCCAGAAGTACATTTTATATAAATTATATATCGGGTAAACACAATATTTCTTTTAGTGTCATATAAACTCCATAGCAAACTGGTTACTTCAAAATGTAACTATTCTCTTCTTCTTTTTTGGTAGGCATACTTATTGTAAACTTTTGAATTTCTATCCAAAAGATTGTTTCCTATTTCTAAAAAAAATGTTTAGCTACAGATTTACTGTAAATAGAATAGAATGATGTGCAATAAAAAAAGCCATTGAAATACCATAGATACTTTACCAAATAAATAAATGATGTTCATTTATCAAAGGGAATGCTCACTTCACCCAGGTAATGAAGTAAAACCCCACACCCCTCTGAGGAAGCCACCGTGAAAAGGGTTATAATGTGTATGTAGGGAGCCACACCCCTCTGAGTAAGATAGGCAAAACATATTAGAATGTGTAGCGCTTCTCTCTCTTACTGGGTCCTCCTCCAACCCCATTGGGTGTCTTCATGCAGACTTATTGGGCACAAGCATGGAAGCCCCCCCAGCATCCTTGGGAACACCCTTGTTAGTGAATATGGTCCAACTTGGGTGGACCATTGAGATTAAGTCTTTTCCTTTGTCGCAACATATGGACATATAGGCTGGAATTTTCCCACGTGGTTGCCTAACTTGGAGGGAATTTGTTTATCCACCATTATAGTGTATTGTTGTATATAACACAGGCTGTCTTTCCCTTATTTATGCACTGCATTTACAAGGTCATAAATGCATCAATATGGCCTTTACTATCTGGTCTATCTGCTAACTTGCACTGTGTAAGAATTTACACATTATTTCTGACTTCTAAATGGGCTATTAGGCCCTGGACCAGATGTCCTTTGATGGTCTATACTATAAACATTATATTCAGTAACCCTAAATTTGGAGGTTTGTGTAGAGATGGGAAGACTTGGAAAAACAAGAAAACATTGGGGAAAAACTGTTTTTTTCAAAGCTGTTTTTTGTTTTTGCCAGAATAAATGGGGAAAAAAGAAAGAAGTGTGGAATATGCTATTTTACTATGATAAATAATATATTCACTACATGGTATTCAAACTATATAACACGAAGACCTTAATGGAAGATTTCAGAGTTTGTATGTAAAGTCTTAAATTACTGCAAGTTCTTTCAGCTAAGGACAAGCAAATCCTGTAATACAATTTAAGTAACACTGTACTTCTAAAAGTAGTTCTCAAACAAGATAAATATGCATATCTTTCACTAGAGGGCACTGCGGGGGAAATGTTCTATTTTAGTTAGCATGTGGGATCCATCTTGTACCTTTCTACAGTTGGGTGATTATTGGGATACAGTAGAATATAGGGTTGAAAGTAGAGTTTCTGTCCTCTTAATTAATAGGTTAGAGGGTGAATTTGCCTGACAAACTAGTTTATCTTTATAACCTTTAAATGATTCCTATTAATGTTCTCAACCATCACAGCATAATGTTTACCTATAGTCTGGTCAGTAAATGGTTTTCTCTTTTCCTCCTCTTGGGAAAATGGTAAGACAAGCATTTAGAGTTTGGAAACATTTCCACAGTGCAATTTCTGTTGAGAGCAAAGCTGCAATTTGCAAATATTGTGAGAAGAAATATTATTTTCCAAATGCTACAAGGATGACAAAGCACATCCTGGCATGTCAAAGGTGCCCCAAAGACACCAAAAAATGCTTTATGGAATGAAATGATGAGGACTATAATGAATGTGCAAGCTGCTTTTCCCTGCGCTGTTCTCATTCCAGTAACACTCTTTCTGCTGCTTCTGGACCATTGCAAAGTGTTTCTTCAAGTAAATAAATGTTGCAAACCACAGCCTCCCAAAAATACACAACCCCTTCATTCATAGAGAAAATTACACCTGAAAATCAGAAGAAAATTAAACAAGCACGTGCAAGAGCAATATATGCTTCTGGTTCAGTGTTGTCAATAACTGAAAATGAGTATTGGCAGGAAGCTTTTACATTATCATGAGGGAAAGGGGGTGGTTACCTGTTCTCATGTATAGTTGAAATGTTCTTAACATATACAGTCCTTGTTCCATTTGTAATAAAAAAAAATTTAAAAGAAAGCTGTACATGTATTTAAAGCATAATACTTTAATATACATTGCATTTCACCTTCCCAGTGTAAAAAAATGACTTTAATTTGCAAAACTATTTAACGTTGATTTTTTTTTCCATTTTTTCTGGAAAAAAAAACAGGGAAAACATTTTTTTTTTCCATGGCTTCACAATTTAGCAGCTTCCTAGTTGGGAGGCCTGTTGTGTCCATTACCTCTGGATCATTATTTTGGCAGCTTTTGTTTTTCTTGTTTGATGCACAGAGTACCAAGGAACCCATGTCTTTGAAGATTCATTGTGTTAATGAAATACCATATGATGGTTTTATATGTGCCAACATTTGTGGGCTTTACAACATACAGTTCACTGTTTGTCATTTTGCCAATACCAGAGAGAATTACAAATAACAATCACATGATTTTGACATATTCCAGGCTGGCTTATGAGTATGATTGCAGATACTACTACAGCAACATATCTATGAGTTTGGAGATTTCAAAGATGTTCTATTAAACAACACATGATTAATTGTGATAAGGACATTAAAGTTTACGTATCAGACAGATTTGAACATCTATATATGCAATTTAATGTGAAGAAGGACCCAGCAATGCTTTTATAGAATAGTTATTGTAGTTACATTGAATTTTGTACTTATGTAATGTATTATGAATTTTTAAGGAAATGGAGAAATCACAGTTGAGCTAATTCCAAACACTCCTACCACATCCCATATTAACAGATTTGTAAAGAAAAGAGTGCCCTATGGTGGATTGTATGGGTTAAAGTATATTTAAGGGAAAAAAGTAACAGAGTATGTAAAAGTGAAATTTTTATTATTACAACATCAAATGTTAATAATAAAAGTTTTACTTTTACATACTCTGATACTTTTTTCCCTTTAAATATACCTCCACCCATACAATCCCCCGTAGGGCACTCTTTTCTTTACATATATAACTTATTATTTACAGAGCAAACCATTTTTTTTGAACAGTATTTTGCCAGTGGCATATTTTATTTAAATGGGTGCCTATATCTTTTAGGTTTGTTGGACCTGCTTGAATATCAAGTCATGTGCAGGGAAATCAAAATCATGATTTTGCTTTTCACCTAATTGGATGTGAACGTTTATTTACCACTGATTTAGTAAATGAATCCCTTTATAATTTGAGATACATCATTTAGGCAAGATTGTTATAAACAAGGCGCAATTGCGAATTCAGGTCATGCAAGATTACTGGGCTGATTTACTAAGGGAGCTGGTAATCTTCATACAATAAACGGTGTGAGAATTCACTTCAATTATCCATTTGTGTGAAAAATTCCAGCTCGCTTGGAAAATCCAATCATGTGCACATTCAAGCAAACACGAATTAGCTTTTTAACATAAATGGGTGATTGAACTGATATTCATCCAATGTATTATATTATAATTCTCAACTCCTTTGAACAGCCTTGTCTGACTTAGCCACTGTGGTTAGTTGCACAGGGTATATATGGAGGGGTAGACATTTTGCTTGCTTTTCTGTCCACTATCCTCCTTAACTACTCAGTGCTGCATGAATGGCTTTTTCTGGTTACTCACAAGATGTAATGTAATGCGCACTTCACTTTGACAGATGACAATGGCAATTGTTATTTAAAATCTAGCAGTAAACTATTAAAACTTCAATATGTCAACAATTACAATTAATTGGAACCCCAAGAAAATGATAATACCACCATAAAATTATAGCTGAAAAACTATGGGAAAGTAGTGGTTAGTACCTGGGAGCAGAGTGTAAATCTCTCAACCAAAAGTGCGATACATTTTTCTCATATGGCAAGAAGATATAAGAAAGAATGCAGCTCCACATATTTTAAACATTAACCAGTTTTAAACAAGCCTCCCCCCCACTTAAAGTGGACCTTTTTACACTTTTCTCTACATCATCCAAGCTACATCAGCATGCATTTCTGCATTCTGAAGTTAAATCACCTAACTTTGGCTTTTAAAAAAAAAAAAAAATTTTATGTTATTTTTTTGGTTTCCACTCCCTGGTTTCCCTGAAAGCAGTCATGAAATCTCATGCACACACCTTATGAATTTCCGCTCATTTTGTGAGAACTTGGAGGAAGGGTTTTCTTTAAATTTCAATAGATTTATGGAATGTTGTACAGTGAGTGCGTGAAATGGAGTGCATGATGTCATGCATGTGCTCCATCATGCGTACGCACAGTATGAAAGAACAGTGAGCTAAATATTCAAAAAAGGCAGTTCAGGATCTGAGGCCTATTCAGAACAGAAGCAGAATGAACACTCTAAAAAATTAAGAAAACGTCACATGGACATAAGTAAGTAAATTTGTTTATCCCCCCTCCTCCAATATAATATTGGGGGGTCTTTAAATGCACACCCCAGTTAGACTTGAAAATCAAAGTAAAACTCCAACTATTAAAGTTTCTTTTTTTCATTGGTCACACCACTATATTCTTTAACACTTCCCATTCACACCATGTATGCTGAACTGTCTTGCTTAATGCAGGCCCAACACAATAACAAGCTGAAATCCATTGTTTACCCCAACATTCTGCAATGACACGCACTTAGTAAAATTAGAACATAATGCATTTAAATGCAATGCACATTAAAAGGAAAGTACAATAAAAAAAAATTTGTTCCAGCAATAAAAAATATAATGTAAACGTACAGGATCTAAAAGATGTTTAATGCTTGCTAATGTGAAAGAAACACAATGTAAGTGGAGTGAATCCAGTCCAACAAGGACAAGTATGTTAGTGGTGTACTATCTGTCAGAGCTGTATTAACCTCTTCAGCCCTGGAAGGATTTAACCCCTTTATGACCAGGCCATTTTTTTGCAATACGGCACTGTACTGCTTTAACTGACAATTGTGCAGTCATGTGACATTGGACACAAAAAACTTGATGTCTTTTTTTTCCATAAAGAGAGCTTTCTTTTGGTGATATTTGATCAACTCTGCAGTTTTTTTTTTTGTGCTATAAACAAAAAAAAGATTGGCAATTTTGAAAAAAAAATATATATATTTTTTTTTTTACTTTTTGCTATCATAAATATCCCCCAAAAACGTTTTTTTTAATTTCTTTATAATTTTAGTCTAATATGTATTCTACATATTTTTGGTAAAAAAAAAATGCAATAAGTGTATATTGATTGGGTTGCACAAAAGTTATATCGTCTACAAAATAGGGGATACATTTATGGCATTTTTATTATTATTATTTTTTTACTAGTAATGGTGGTGATCAGTGATTTTTAGCGGGACTGTGACATTGCGCCGGACAGATCAGACACTTTTGACAGTTTTTTGGGAACAGTGATATTATTACAGTGATCACAGTTAAAAATAGACATTGGGGGGTGTACAGACTGGAGGAGGAGAGAGATCACTGTTCCTGATCACTAGGAACAGCAGATCTCTCTCTGCACCCCTGTCAGAAGGGGGATCTGTTTGTTTACATTGACAAATCCACATTCTGGCTCTCTCAGGAGCGATCACGGGTGGTCAGTAGACATCACGGCCACCGGCCACACGCATCGGCTCCGGTGATGCACCACAGGCGCATAGGTGCGCCTGCTGTAGCAATTAAAGGGCCGACATACAGCTATGGCGATTCACGCAGCTGCGGCAACCTGACGCAGCATAACTGCGTGGCTGCTCGGCAAGCAGTTAAACAAAAAGTAACTCAATGGAATTACAAATCATTTGGCAAATAAGACAATACACACGTGTATTTAAACCATATGTAGTTGATTGCACAGCGTTGAACTTTAGAGCCCTTTAGCTCCAAATTAGTAACACTAAATACTAATTTAAAGCAGAGTTACAGTGTCTATAAAAAAAAAAGAGTCAGCAGCTACAAATACTGCAGCTGCTGACTTTTAACCACTTAACAACCGGCCCATAGCCGAATGACGGCTACAGGGCGGTTGTTTAACTCTGGGAGGCCGTCATATGACGTCCTCCCAGAATTCCGCTCTCGCGCGCCCCCTGGGGAGAGACCCAGCGCATCACGGATCAGGGTAAACGGCCGCTCATCGCAGCCGTTTACCACGTGATCGCTCCGTCAAATGACAAAGTGATCACTTGTAAACAAACCGGCGTCATGTTATTAAGCCGATCGGTACAGCGGAGGGGGAAGAGATCGGTGTCAGCAGCACTGTGGGCTGCATCTGCAGTGCCCACATCGCTGCTCACCGAAATTTAACCCCTCAATTCCCTGCCATTACTCTGCAATACCCTGCAATACTCTGCAGTACCAGCAAATACTCTGCAATACTCTGCAATACCCTGCAATACTCTGCAGTACCAGCAAATACTCTGCAATACTCTGCAATACCGGCAAACACTCTTCAATACCCGCAAATACTCTGCAATACCCACAAATACTCTGCAATACTCTGCAATACCCGCAAATACTCTGCAATACTCTGCAATACAAACAAATACTCTGCAATACCCGCAAATACTCTGCAATACCCGCAAATACTCTGCAATACTCTGCAATACCCGCAAATACTCTGCAACACCAGCTAATACTCTGCAATACCAGCTAATACTCTGCAATACCCGCCAATACTCTGCAGTAAAATTCCAGCCAATACTCTGCAATACCCTGCCATAAATTGCCATACTCGGAGATACCCAGCCATACTCGGAGATACCCTGCAATACCCAGCCATAGTCGGTGATACCCTGCAATACCCAGCCATAGACAAACCCCCCCCCCCCCGCCGCCCTCCAGTGCTTCTACCGACTCGCCAATACGATCAAAGCCAGAATCTTTTTTTTTTTATTTCAGACTTTCCAGCCTAGAGGTGAGATGTGGGGTCTTATTGACCCCATATCTCACTGTAAAGAGGACCTGTCATGCCATATTCCTATTACAAGGGATGTTTACATTCCTTGTAATAGGAATAAAAGTGATCAAAAAATTTATTTTTGGGGAAAAAAATGTCAAACTAAAATAAATAAAGTAAAATGAACAATAACATATTTTTTTTTTTTTAAAGCGCCCCTGTCCCCATGTGCTCGCATGCAGAAGTGAACGCATACGTAAGTCCCGCCCACATATGAAAACGGTGTTCAAACCACACATGTGAGGTATCGCTGCGAACGTTAGAGCGAGAGCAATAATTCTAGCCCTAGACCTCCTCTGTAACTCAAAACATATAAACAGTAAAAAAAAAATTTAAGCGTTGCCTATGGGGATTTTTAAGTAGCGACGTTTGGCGCCATTCCACGAGCATGTGCAATTTTGAAGAGTGACATGTTAGGTATCTATTTACTCAGTGTAACTTCATCTTTCACATTATGCAAAAATTGGGCTAACTTTACTGTGTTTTTTTTAAGCACAAAACAGTTTTTTTCAAAAAAAAAAAATGACCACCATTGTATTCTCCAGGGTGTTTGCTAAAAAAACATATATAATGTTTTGGGATTCTATGTAATTTTCTAGCAAATAAATGATGATTTTTACATGTAGGAGAGAAATGTCAGAATTGTCCTGGGTGCTCCAGAACGCCTGATGGCGCTTCCTGCATGTTGGGCCTCTGTATGTGGCCACACTGTGTAAAAGTCTCACACATGTGGTATCGCCGTACTCGGGAGTAATAGCAGAATGTGTTTTGGGGTGTAATTTGTGGTATGCATATGCTGTGCGTGAGAAATAAACTGATAATATGACAATTTTGTGAAAAAAAAAAGTAAAAAAAATCTTGATTTTGCAAAGAATTGTGGGAAAAAAATGACATCTTCAAAAAACTCATCATGCCTCTTACTAAATACATTGGAATGTCTTCTTTCCAAAAAGGGGTCATTTGGGGGGTATTTGTACTTTTCTGGCATGTTAGGGTCTCATGAATTGAAATAGGCCATCAATACTTCAGGTGTGATCAATTTTCTGATATTGGCACCATAGCTTGTGGACTCTATAACTTTCACAAAGACCAAATAATATCCACCAATTTGTACTTATTTTTACCAAAGATATGTAGTAGTATAAATTTTGGCCAAAATGTATGAAGAAAAAATTACTAATCTGCTAAATTTTATAACAGAAACAAGGAAAATTTCATTTTTTTACAGAATTTTAGGTATTTTTTATTTTATAGCACAAAAAATAAAAAACCGAGCGGTGATTAAATACCACCAAAAGAAAGCTGTATTTGTGTGAAAAAAAGGACAAAAATTTCATATAGGTCCAGTGTTGCATGACTGAGTAATTGTCATTCAAAATGTGAGAGCACCGAAAGCTAAAAATTGGTCTGGCTATTAAGGGTGTTTAAGTGCCCAGTGGTCAAGTGGTTAATATAAGGACACTTACCGTCCAGGGAGCCTGCGATGTCGGCACCCATCCATCAACTTTCGGGTGCAGGCAATGGCATCTTTACTAAGGGAAACAGGAAGTGAAATCTTGTGGCTTCACAGACAGTTTCCTACTGAGCATGCGCAAATCTTGCTGCACTTTCTGATTGGTCCTACTGTTTTCTGGGACCTGTGTGTGTCTCCCAGAAGGCAGCGGGAGGAAGGGGCGATAAATGACATAGGTCATAGCAACACACTCAGGCCGCGTACACACGCGGGGACTGTTCGCTCAACTTTGTCCGCTGAACAGTGTTTCGGAGGACAGTCCGCTCGTGTGTGGGCTTTCAGCGGACAGTTTCAGCGGACAGTCTGACGAACAAAGTTTTTCAGAAAGTCCGCCCGTGTGTAGGCTTGTTCGTCAAACTAAGTCTCGCGCATGCTCAGAAAGAATTTACACGCCGAAGGTTGCATTGCAGTGTATAGGACGTCGTTTTCTAGTCCCGTCGTACGTGCCGTTCACGTCATCGCGCACGGTTTCAGCGGACTGTTCGTTCGTCGTGTGTGGGCAAGTCCGTCCATGCTAATTTTGAGCGGACTGTCCGCTGAAACTGTTTGACGAACAAAGTTGAGCGAACAGTCCCCGCGTGTGTACGCGGCCTTACACGGAAGTGGGAGCAAGTACTTGTTTCTGACAGGTATCTGCTCCCCCGAAAGGTGCCAAATGTGGCACCAGAGAGAGGGAGGAAGCAGATAAGCGGAGCTTCCACTTTTGGGTGGAACTCCACTTTAAGAGGGGTTGCCTACTGTAGTTTTCTCTGAGTTTGAAAAAAGCCTACCGAAGCCTGCTAAACACCTGTTTATATTCCCATTAACCTCCAGAATAAAAGTTGCATACTGTAAGGGTCGGTTCACACTGGTGCGATGCAGGAACCACTGCATTTACATTGCGGGTTCTCGAATCGCATGTGACTCAGGCAGTTCACACCTGCTGCAGGTGTCAATATAAAGTTAATTACACCCCCAAATCGGTTTGAAGAAAGCAGTGCAAACTGTGGATTCCAGTGCTGACCAAACAAAGGGTCCTGCACCATTTTGGTGCAAATGCGATTTCAGCCATACAAACTATTTGGCTGAATTTTCATTGCACAGACAACGCATGTGATGTGCACAGAAATGCGGTGTGACTCACATGCAGTGTCTGGCAACGCATTAGTGGGAACCCAACCTTATGCCGCGTACACAGGACCGGACTTTCCAGCAGCGGACTAGGTCCGCCGGTCTTCCCGACGGATTTTCGACGGAGTTACGGCAGACTTCCAAATTAACAGATTTGCCCCCACACGGACTAAAGTCCATTCATTTTGAATGTGATGAGTTACAACGGGACTAGAAAAGGAAGTCAATCTCGCCGCTTTTATCAGCGAGATTGACACTTTGCGAGCCCTGTCGCCTGGTATGAATTTTAAGGGGAAGCCCCGATGCCGAAAAAACGGCATGGGGGTCCCCTCAAAATTCATACCAGACCCTTATCCGAGCATGCAGCCCAGCCAGTCAGGAAAGGGGGTGGGGACGAACGAGCGCCCCCCCCCCCCCCTCCTGAGCCATACTAGGTCACATGCCCTCAACATGGGCGTGGGTGCTTTGGGGAAGGGAGGCGCCTTGCAGGCCCCCCCACCCCAAAGCACCATGTCCCCATGTTCTTCCAGACAACCCTGGCCATTGGTTGTTGGGGTCTTCGGGTCCGGCGGAGTTTAAAACATGATCTATTTCTAAAGTCTGTCTGATTTTTGGCAAGCAAAGGTCCAATGGAGCCCACACAAGTTCGAATTGTCCGACAGATTCTTTCCGTTGGACCTGCTGTCAAAAAGTCAGGTTGTGTGTACATGGCATCTAAGCAGAAGCAACATCTGTACATTTTAACAAGCTTCAAAAAGCTTTGAGCAGTTCCAGTGACTTTTGGAGCTTGCTAAAATGTAATTTACAGTTATGTCAGCAATCCCAAAATAAAAGAGCCACTATTACCTTTCAGCTACAATCTGGGAGAAGTGATTAGATATCTCTGTGAAAGTGCTGCCATTAGCTGTCAACATGTTTTCAAAAAGATTTTAGAAGCTTCGGAACCACTTGCTGAGTTCATGCTCAATAGACTGGGGTTTTCAAACTAATGCCGCATACACACGATCAGAATTTCGGCACGCAAAAGACAGATGAGAGTTTTTCATCAGAAAATGCGACTGTGTGTATGCTCCATCTGTCTTTTGCTGACGGAATTCCAGTCAGCAAAAGATTGAGAGCATGCTCTCAATTTTTCGGTCGGGAAAAGTTCCTATATGAAAATGCAATCGTCTGTGGCAATTCCGACGTGCAAAATTCCTACGCATGCTCGGAAACAATTTGACGCATGCTCGGAAGCATTGAACTTAATTTTCTCTGCTCGTCGTAGTGTTGTACGTCACCGTGTTCTTGACGGTCATAATTTCAGATAACTTTTGCGTGACCGTGTGTATGCAAGGCAAACTTGAATCCCGTCGGAAAAGCCGTCATATCTTTTTCCGACGAGAAATCCTATCGTGTGTATGCGGCATAAGACTAACAATTGTAGCCAGTCTGGGGCTGCTGCTGGGGAACTAGAGGTAACCTTTTCAGAAGCTGGTGCTGAATTACCTGTAATTATTGGTGTCATAATAATGTGGCTTTGTTTCAGCCTGGCATCCTGTCCTGCCACTGACAAGAAACTGGCAGTTAAGAAGGTACAGAGAAAATGATTACAAGATCCTAAAAGTGTCCTTGTAGAGTTCTTTTCTTTACACACACTCCTATGGAACCTTCCAAACAGAGGTAAATGCCACATTACTTTTAACCAGATTTGGAAAATAGATATTGGGATTTTTGGTGCTTTAATTTAAACGACACTGAATTATATTAACAATGCATTGTTTATTTCAACATCAATAAAAATATGTTTCTTGATCATACATCACGGGACACAGGAGCTTCATTACATAGTGGGTTATATAGGCACCTCTGGTGATTGGACACTGGTTAACCCCCAATTAAGGAGAATTCCTCCCCTATATAACCCCTCCCATATGGGAGGCACCTCAGTTTTTTCGCCAGTGTCTATGGTGGTTGGTCACGTAAAACATGTGCTCTGAAGAAAGCTCTGTGCAGGTCCCTGCGGGGGCCTAAGGGCTACAACAAACCGGATCCATATCTCGGGCCGATATTTTGACTCCCAAGATGGTATGGTACCCGGGCCTCGTCATCCGAATAAACAAGGTTTTGCCTGTAAGTCCTCTCCTATTGGAAGACTGGGCTCTGGGAAAACCAGACTTGGTGTACTATTTACATAGTGGCACGAAAGTTTCTGGCAGAGTCTTTTACAAGGTCTAGGTAGGAGGTTCTTCTGAAAAGTTACCCCAAAAAAACCTGAAGGTTGGCACAACTCTGCCTGCCGTGATGGGTGAAGGCTGGAATCTGTCTGTTTTCAGCAATTCCTGCGGTGAGTACAGGTAAGGGAAGTTAATCCTATATAAATGTATATTATGGATTTCTTCATTGAGTAGTTGTATGTCTTACCTGGTTTCCACCACTAGAGGGAGTAAGAGCAGCCTGATGCATACTTACATGCCTTTCAGATACACACGCTCAGTGAAGCCTGGTTCTCCCAGATGACTCACGTCTCCACTGCAATCCCTGCCATAATAAAGGTAATACAGGGGTCCCATGTAGTCTGGGGGTCCCACGCAGCTCCGATGGTGGTCCCCTTACCCCCTGGACGTCCGGTGGTCCTCGTGCACACGCGCTAAGCACACTCCCGTGCTAATGGAGGGGGGCTGTAACAAGCCCAGAGCGCCAGGGGGCTGTAACTGGAGACACAGGAGCTGTGGGCAGTAAGCATCTCAAGGGATTGGATCCAGGCAAACCTAAGGTACCTACTCAGCATCAGGTTGTGCAGTTTAAGCATATATATTTATTGTGAGACTTTGGGCACAACAGTGATTGCACTTTTTGCTAGTACCTCTGCTTTGTAGCTTAGGACTATGTCTCCTCATAAGAGGCTCTCAGGGGAGGTAACAAAGGCACTGGTAAATCACCGCCTAGGTCTAGGGGTTTTAAAAATGCCTGTAGGTTACCATCCCCCCCTGCAAGACTGGAGCCAGCCTCACAGGATGAGTCAGTGCCCCAGTCAGGTTTTGCAGCCTCTCCTAATGTCTAAACCCTGGTATATGTCACTGAGGACTCCCTTAGGGCTACATTGGAGGGTTTTGAAGGGAGAATCATGAATTTTATTTCAGCTTCCCTGAAAGATAGCAGGAAAAGGGGTAGATCCCCTCCCTCTGCTGAGATTCCTCTCTCAGATGACACTTCTGACAATGAGGAGAGATCCCTATCTTGAGACAGGGATCATGAGCAGTCGGATGAATCAGAGGAAGAGGAGAGAGTCCCCTCCTCCCAGGTGCTCAGAAAACAGGTGCAGTATTATACTGAATTGGTGCGTACCACATTCAGAATGCCTGCTGTTGAGGTCGCTACGTCCTCTGTTTCTTCCCTGGGAATCAGGAAAATCCCACAGACTGCCTTTTCCTGTCCAATTCATCCCTTAATGGATAAATTGTCGTATGAGGATTGGGGACATCCCGATAAACTGTTTGCTCCTCCTAAAAGGTTTTCTATGCTTTATCCTCTGGAGGAAAGTTTCGCCAAGAAATGGGGGGGCCCATCTGTCGATGCGGCTGTTTCTTGCGTGAATAGAAACCTGACCTGTCCTTTGGATAATGCTCAGGTATTTAAGGATCCAACTGATAAGAAGCTGGAAACCTTATTGAAAGCCTCATTTTCATGACTGGCGCAGTAGTGCAACCTACAGTCGCAGCCGTAGGGTTGTGTCAGTTCCTCAAGGAACAAGTTAAGCAGATGCTTGGCTTCCTTCCCAGTGAGGAAGTGGAGAACTATGCAGAAATACCTCAAATTCTGTGTTTTATGATTGATGTAATTTTGGATTCTGTCCAACAAGCATCTCGTTTGTCTCTCCTTTTGGTACACATGCGAAGGGCCCTATGGCTAAAAATTGGGCAGCTGAGCTATCATGCAAGAAGCATTTGATTGGGTTCCTGTTTAAGGGGGAACGTTTATTTGGAGAAGAATTAGACAAGTTCGTCCAAAGAATTTCAGGGGGTAAATCTACTCTCCTTCCAATCAAAAGGAGCAAACGTCCATCATTTAGGAGTTCTCTCTCTCCCGGACCATCAAGCTCTAAGCAGTGGCGACGGCCTTCCCAACCTCCCCCTAGAGGAAAGGCTCAAGGCCGGGCCCAGGGGCAGGAAAAGACTTGGGGGCGAAAGCCTACCAAGCAGAGCCCAAAAGCTTCCTTGTGAAGGAGCGCCCCCGCTCAGCCGAGTGGGGGGAAGGCTCCTGCAGTTTTCAGAAGCCTGGCGGGAAGAGATTCGGGACAAGTGGGTAGTCTCCTCGGTATTTCTGGGCTACAAGCTAGAGTTTCAGGAGATTCCACCTTCTCTCTTTCTAAGGTCAAGGATCCCCAAGGATCCAGTAAGCAAAGACCGCTATTCCTGGCCTTAGATCACTTACTATCCCAGGGGGTGATAGTGGAAGTGGACCCAAAAGAACAGGGTTCAGGCTTTTACTCGAATCTCTTCCCCGTTCCAAAGCCAAATGGAGGTGTCAGACCTATCCTGGATCTGAAGGATCTGAACCGGCTTTTACGCATCCGGTCCATCCGAATGCAGTCAATACGCGCTGTGGTCTCCTCCCTGCAAGGGGGAGAGTTTATGGCATCAATAGATATCAAGGATGCATATCTTCATGTGCCAATATTTTCCGCACACCAAAAGTATCTAAGGTTCGCCGTAGAGCGGCGCCATTTTCAATTTGTGGCTTTGCCGTTCGGGCTCGCTACGGCTCCTCGAGTCTTCACAAAGATTCTAGACCCTCTCTTGGCAAATCTAAGAGCTCAGGGTATAGCCGTCATGGCGTATCTAGACGATTTGCTTCTCATAGAGAAAACAGTAGCGCTCCTGAACCACAGTGTTAACAGAACACTAGACCTCCTGGAACGCCTAGGTTGGATTATAAACCTAGAAAAATCGTCCCTACAGCCTGCTACCAGGTTGGAGTACCTGGGTATGGTCATCAACACTGCTCAAGGCGGGGTGTTTCTACCAAGGCCAAAGGTCTTGGCCATTGGGGGTCTGGTGCGCCTAATTCTGGACAGAAGATCTTCCCCATTCGGTTGTGCATGAGACTGTTAGGGAAAATGGTCACCTCCTTCGAGGCCGTTCCATTCACCCAGTTCCACTCAAGGCCCCTGCAAAGATGCATCCTTGCGGCGTGGAACAGGAAGCCCCAGGCCTTGAATCTTCCTATGTGTCTGTCCCCAGGGACACGCAAGAGTCTCGTTTGGTGGTTACAAACCGAGAATTTGCTGAAAGGCAAAACTTTTCTTCCTTTTCCATGGAAGATTATTACGACAGATGCCAGCCTGATGGGCTGGGGAGCAGTGTTGGAGGAGACGTGCTCGCAGGGGAAATGGTCTGCGATCGAGAAGCTATTGCCCATAAATGTCTTGGAAATCCGGGCAGTTTATATGGCTCTCATAAAGTGGTCTTACAGACTACGGGGTCTCCCTGTTCGGGTTCAGTCCGACAATGCCACAGCAGTGGCCTATATCAATCACCAGGGTGGTACCAGGAGGCTGGTTGCACAAAAAGAGGTGAATTGCATACTTGCCTGGGCAGAAAGGCATGTTCCATCCCTTTCTGCAGTCCTCATTCCAGGAGTGGAAAATTGGCATGCGGATTTTCTGAGCCGCCAGCAGTTGTGCCCAGGAGAATGGGCTCTGCACCCCGACGTGTTTTCAGAACATATGTCGCAGGTGGGGTACTCCAGACATAGATCTGTTTGCGTCCAGATTCAACAGAAAGCTGGACAAATTTGTGTCAAGGACAAGAGATATTCTTGCTCAGGGGTCGGATGCTCTGACAGTTCCCTGGGATCAGTACAATCTAATTTATGCCTTCCCCCCATGCCCGCTTCTGTCACGGTTCCTGGGAAGAATCAAGAGGGAAACAAAGTCGGTGCTTTTGGTAACCCTGGCTTGGCCCAGGCGACCTTGGTACGCAGAGATCATTAAGTTGGCAGTAGGCAGGCCATGGATCCTTCCTCTCCGGCCAGATCTGCTCTCACAGGGTCCAATTTACCATCCTGCTTCACGCAGTCTGAATTTGACGGTTGGCTGCTGAGACCCACATTCTGAGAGACCGTGGACTTTCGGTGCCAGTCCTTTCTACTCTGGTCAATGCCAGAATGCCGGCCTCCAGGCTTATTTACTACAAGATCTGGAAGGCATATGTTTCCTGGTGTGAACTCAGGGAATAGCATCCTAGAAAGTATGTCATTAGCAGGATCTTGGCCTTTCTCCAGTCAGGCCTAGAAATGAATTTGGCCGTAATCAAGGTGCAGATTTCAGCCTTGTCAGTGTTTTTTCAGAAGCCACTTGCATCACATTCCCTGGTGCGGGCTTTCATCCAGGGGGCCATGCGGATAAGACCGCCAGTCAAACCTCCGGTATGCCCATGGGATCTGAATTTGGTTCTCTCAGCTTTGCAGGGGCAACAATTTGAACCTTTGCATCTGGCTTCATTAGTCCTTTTTGACAAAAAAAAAATGGTTTTCTTGGTAGCCATTGCCTCGGCTAGGAGAGTGTCAGAGCTAGCAGCTCTCTCCAGCAAGGAACCGTATCTAATTATTCATAAGGACCAGGTGGTAATGCGTCCCAACAGGTCCTTTCTGCCTAATGTGGTTTCGGGATTCCATTTGAATCAAGATGTAATCTTACCATCCTTTTTTCCAGACCCACAGTCCGCAGAATAAGAGTCTTTGCACACTTTGGATGTGGTAAGGGCATCAGTATCTATCAGTATCTATCTTCAGGAAACTGCTCAGATAAGGAAAACTGATTGCTTATTTATTTTGCCGGAAGGCCCTAGGAAGGGCCAGGCGGCATCAAAATCCACTCTCTCAAGGTGGATTAGACAGATTATTTCTCAGGCCTATAGTGTTAAAGGGAAGATCCCTCCTTTTCAAGTGAAAGCGCACTCAACTAGGGCTGTAAGTGCTTCTTGGGCAGTGCATCACCAGGCCTCCCTGGCTCAGATCTGTAAGGCTGCAACTTGGTCATCAGTCCACACATTCACCAGATTCTATCAGGTGGATGTCAGAGGGCAAGAGGATGTCGCCTTTGGGCGCAGTGTACTGCAGGCTGCAGTTTAGGTCCTCCGGTCCATGGCGGTCTATTATTATGATTGTGTCTCCCTCCCCTCAATCTGAGCAGTGCTATGGGACATCCCACTATGTAATGAAGCTTCTGTGTCCCGTGAGGTATGATCAAGAAAATAGGATTTTTATATACAGCTTACCTGTAAAACCCTTTTCTTGAGAGTACATCACGGGACACAGGGCTCCCGCCCCTCTTGGGTTTTACGTGGTTTCCTATTGCTTGCTACAAAACTGAGGTGCCTCCCATATGGGAGGGGTTATATAGAGGAGGAATTCTCCTTAATTGGGGGTTAACCAGTGTCCAATCACCAGAGTTGCCTATATAACCGACTATGTAATGAAGCCCCTGTGTCCCGTGATGTACTCTAAAGAAAAGGATTTTACAGGTGAGCTGTATATAAAAATCCTATTATTTAACTTCAATAAAAAATTATATTTGCACTTAGGGTTCATTTTATATTGGTCTTGCTTTAGACAGTTATACTTTAATTGCAAATCCCGACATGTTTCACCCTTTAACTACTTAAGGACCAAGCCTCTTTTTGAGATTTGTTGTTTACAAGTTGAAAACATTTTTTTTGCTAGAAAATTACTTAGAATCCCAAAACATTATACTTTTTTGTTTTTGTAACACCCTAAAGAATAAAATGCCGGTTGTTGCAATATTTTCTGTCATACCGTATTTGTGCAGTGGTCCTACAAGCACACTTTTTAGGGAAAAAATACACTTTTTTTGAATAAAAAAATTAGACATCAGTAAAGTTAGTCCATTTTTTTTTCATATTGTGAAAGATAATATTATGCTGAGTAAATTGATACCAAACATGTCACTTTTTAAAATTGGACCTGCTCGTGGAATGGCGACAAACTTTTTTTTTTTTTCGAATATAATTTTTATTAAACACCGCACAAAGGGAGGAATCCCGACAGTACAATCAATACAGAGATACATATATATAAAGCGCCTGTACAACATAAAAACAGTACTAGCGAAATCACAGGGCCAGACGTTTCACAGTGAACTGTCAGTAAACCGGAATAATGCGCTAAGCCGCGCAGCATCCTACCGTAACTACTCATGTCTGGTGACAAACTTTTACCCTTAAAAATCTCCATAGGCAAAGTTTAAAAAATTCTACAGGTTGCATGTTTTGAGTTACAGAGGAGGTCCAGGGCTAGAATTATTTCTCTCGCTCTACCGATCACGGCAATACCTCACATTTGTGGTTTGAACACCATTTCCATATGCGTTCGCTTCTGCGCACAAGCTCATGGTTTTTTTCTTATTTATTTTAACTTTTATTTTTTATTTTTAAACTGTTCTTTTTAACCACTTGCTTACTGGGCACTTAAACACCCTTCCTGACCAGACCAATTTTCAGCTTTTGGTGCTCTCACACTTTGAATGACAATTACTCAGTCATGCAACACTGTACCCAAATGAATTTTGTGTCCTTTTTTTCCCACAAATAGAGCTTTCTTTTGGTGGTATTTGATCACCTCTGGGGTTTTTATTTTTTGCGCTATAAATGAAAAAAGACCGAAAATTTTGAAAAAAAACGCATATTTCTTTGTTTCTGTGATAAAATTTTGCAAATTATAATTTTTTTTCATACATTTTGGCCACAATTTATACTGCTACATATCTTTGGTAAAAATAACCCAAATTAGTGGATATTATTTGGTCTTTGTGAAAGTTAGAGAGTCTACAAGCTGTGGTGCGAATCGCACAAAATTGATCACACCTGATGTACTGGTGGCCTATCTCATTTCTTGCAACCCGAACAAGTCAGGAAAGTACAAATATCCCCCAAATGACCCCTTTTTTTAAATTAGACATTTCAAGGTATTTAGTAAGATGCATGGTGAGGTTTTTGATGTTGTCATCTTTTTCCCACAATTCTTTGCAAAATGAAGATTTTTTTTTTTCTCACAAAATTTTCAATGTAATAGGTTATTTCTCTCACATGGCATGTGTATACCACAAATGACACCCCAATGTGTATACCACAAATGACACCCCAATGACACAGCCTGGCCACATACAGAGGCCCAATATTGAAATAGCACCATCAGGCGTTCTAGGAGCATAAATTACACATTTCATTTCTCAACCACCTATTACATTTTTGAAGGCCCTGGAGCACCAGGACAATGGAAATGCCCACAAAGTGACCCCATTTTGGAAAGCTAACACCCCAACGTATAATCTATGAGGCATAATGAGTCGTTTGAATCGTTTGAATGGTTCATTTTTTTTCCAGAAGTTTTGGGAAAATGTGGAAAAAAAATTAAAACGCATTTTTTTTACGCAAAGTTGTCCATTTATAAGATATTTCCAACACATAGCATGTACATAGCAAAAATGACACCCCAAAATACGTTCTACTACTCCTCCTGAGTATGACGATACCAAATGTGTGAGACTTTTACACAGTCTGGCCACATACAGAGGCCCAATATTGAAATAGCACCATCAGGCGTTCTAGGAGCATAAATTACACATCTTATTTCTCAACCACCTATTACAGTTTTGAAGGCCCTGGAGCACCAGGACAATGGAAATGCCCACAAAGTGACCCCACGTGGCACTGACAACACGTGGCACTGATGACACGTGGCACTGACAGATGGCACTGGAGGCAGATGGCACTGGAGGCAGATGGGGCTGAGAGATGGGGATGGCAGATGGGGCTGACAGATGGGGCTGGCAGATGGGGCTGGCAGATGGGGCTGGCAGATGTCGCTGGCAGATGGCACTGGGGCTGGCACTGGCAGATGGCACTGGCAGATGGTGCTGGCTATTTGCTCTGGCTAATTGCTCTAGCAAATGGGGCTGGCAGATGGCGCTGGCAGGTGGCACTAGTGCTGGCAGGTGGCACTGACTCTGGCAGGTGGCACTGGCGGCACTGGGGCTGACGGCACTGGGGCTGACGGTTGGCACTGGCGCTGGCAGGTGGCACTGGTGCTGGCAGGTGGCACTGGTAGGTGGCAGGTGGCGCTGGCAGGTGGCACTGGCAGGTGGCACTGGCACGTGGCACTGGCACGTGGCACTGGCTGCTCTGGGGCTGGCGGCACTGGGGCTGACAGCACTGGGGCTGACGGCATTGGCGCTGGCAGGTGGCACTGGTGCTGGCAGGTGGCACTTGCAGGTGGCACTGGCAGGTGGCACTGGTGGTGGCAGGTGGCACTGGCGGCACTGGCACTGGCGGCACTGGGGCTGACGGATGGCACTGGCGCTGGCAGGTGGCACTGGCACTGGCAGCACTGACGGCACTGGGGCTGATGGCACTGGGGCTGACGGCACTGGGGCTGACGGATGGCACTGGGGCTGGCAGGTGGCACTGGGGCTGGCAGGTGGCACTGGCGCTGGCAGGTGGTACTGGCGGCACTGGGGCTGATGGCACTGGCGGCACTGGGGCTGACGGCACTGGCAGCACTGGGGCTGACAGCACTGGGGCTGACGGATGGCACTGGGGCTGACGGATGGCACTGGCGCTGGCAGGTGGCACTGGCGCTGGCAGGTGGCACTGGCGCTGGCGGCACTGGGGCTGACGGCACTGGGGCTGACGGCAGGCACTGGCGCTGGCGCTGGCAGGTGGCACTGGTGGCACTGGCACTGGGCTGACAGATGGCACTGGGGATGACAGATGGCACTGGGCTGACAGATGGCACTGGCACTGGGGCTGACAGATGGCACTGGGGCTGACAGATGGCACTGGGGCTGACAGTTGGCACTGGGGCTGACAGTGTAACAATTTATCACTTACAGATCGCTCTCCCTCCTCACACGCTGTCTCTGTGTGAGGAGGGAGAGACACGGCAATGGGAGATGATCTCATATGTTTACATATGAGATCATCTCCCATTGGCAGCTGCGATCGCGCTGTGAACGGCCGCTTTGATTGGCCGTACACGGCGATCTGTATTTGCCTGTCTGCGGGAGACACGGCGACGCATTGCGGAAGTAAACACGAAGCCGTCCAGGGACGGCCAGGCGAAGGAACCCGCCTGCTCTAAGGCCGTCATTCGGCCATAGGGCGGGCGGGATGTGGTTAAAAAAAAGGTGTCATTTTTATTCCTATTACAAGGAATGTAAACATCCCTTGTAATAGAAAAAAAGCATGACAGGACCTCTTAAATATGAGATCTGGGGTCAAAAAGACCTCAGATCTCATATTTACACTAAAATGCAATAAAAAAAGTCATTTAAAAAAATACAAAAAAAATGCCCTTTAAGAGCTATTGACGTCGCTTCCGCCCTGCAATGATATGGAGACAGGTGGGGGCCATCTTCCCCTCACTCGTCTCCATGTCAGGATAGGGAACGGATCCGATCACCTCCACCGCTGCTGATGGCTCCAGTAAGAGGCGGAAGGGGGGCCCCTCTCCCGCCGATAAAAGTGATCTTGCGCCGAAAACGCCGCAGAGACCACTTTTATCTTGAAGTGGACCACCCGCTGAAGAAAAGGATACCGGGGCTATGGCAGCTAGCTCCTGCCATAACAACAAAATTCCCCTTCAAAGTACCGACATATAACAACGGTGGGTGGTTCGGAAGATGTTCGGAAGCTTCTTCCAGGGATATTTTGTCCACATAACGCTCTATTAAATAAACATACAGTGTAAATATAATACACGCACAAAAAAAGAAAAATGTAAAAACACAGTACAAAGGCCATTATATTCAATGATGCCATGTTCACCTGCTTACCCCATACAGATTACAGTATTATGCTACTTGGACAAATTGACTACATAGTTCAGAGAAAGGACTTCTACTCGCTTCCAACCAGGTAGGATAGTACACTGCAGGAGATAAATAGAGACCCAGCTATAGAAATGATAGGCAATGATAAAATTCACTTAAACTAGTCCCTTATGCATTTAATATACAACAAAAACACATATTTAGAGGCTGAAGTCATAGCTTACTAAGTGCAGTGCAATTAAACACCACACAGAGGCGAACAATCCTCACAGATGGTATCAACTTGATATGCTGTAAACTAAGTAAAGACAGTAGCAAATTACCTAGTAATCTTAGCCACACAATTGGGAATCGATGGAAGAATTGCAGTGATTCTGTCAGTGATTTCAAATTGCCAAGTTCCGATGGGGCCTTAGACTTCAAGCCCAGCATGGACCTACCAACTGCAAAGAAGTCTCAACACTACAAAACATTAGGGTAGGTCATATTTTAAAGGAACGTGCACATGAGAAAATTATGGTGGCTGTCAATGCAGAACTTGAGAATGCCTTTGAGAATGCTGGTTCCCCTTGGCTGTCTTGCTATTCTCTTATACAGTTCTCATGAAAATTAGGCTACTGTATGTTTGTCTAGGGCCACCCCCAGAGGAGCCGCTGGATATAAAGTCTCTGTCTAATTGGAGATGACAAACCTGGCTCGCCCAGCACTTACTGACACACCTTGGGCGTTTTAACTATTTATTTGACCAGCAACAAGCTGAGAAAAGACAATTAGCATGTCAAAGAGCACACAAGCAGCAAAACAATATATTACTTACCCTAGTGTGTTGGATATTAGCATATATTGTGTGTTCACAGAAAGAGCAGGAGGCAATGGGTGGAAAAAATAGGGAGAGGGTAAGAGTGAGGGTGATATGCACAGGATGTGGGGTGTAGGGGAGGGATAAAGCATTGGAAAAGACAGAGAGGGAGTAAATGGAAAAATATACAGTATGTACAAGGGCTGACTGTTTGGATGGCAACACTGTTGTTTGTACTGACCTACATGGTTGAGTTTTAGTTAAAGGAGCCACACACTTAAAATGGCACTTTAGGTAGAAATAGCCCATGCCTGCTGCTCGCCAATGCCATCCCAAGGAGTTGAACTAGGTTTATACTCAGATGGGGTGGGGGAAGTTTGGTCAATTAATCAAACAGTGCTGATCAAAAGACTCATGGGTGAGAGTGGAGGCTTTCCACCCTAAACACACTGCAAAGCAAGATAGAGGAAAGAAGATTGGTCTTTGGGTATGTCGCTGGAAAATAAAGATCTAACTCAGTATAGACAAGAATACGAACCAGTTACAATACTATTAGTAAGGCAGATATCACTTTCAGCCATGCACATGAGCATAATGTTTAAAAGATGGGAATTATGGGATGCCCAACTTGACAGTAACAAAACCAGGTACAACCTCCTCACTATTTACAGCTCCTCTTTATCCTGCACAATAACTTGATCCTCTGTACAGCTCTGCTTGATTTACTCTTTTTTAGAAACTAAGGCCACGTACACACGCGGGGACTGTTCGCTCAACTTTGTCCGTCAAACAGTTTCAGCGGACAGTCCGCTCAAAATTAGCATGGACGGACTTGCCCACACACGACGAACGAACAGTCCGCTGAAACCGTGCGCGATGACGTGAACGGCACGTACGACGGGACGAAAAATACGACGTCCTATACACTGCAATGCAAACTTCGGCGTGTAAATCCTTTCTGAGCATGCGCGGAACTTAGTTTGACGAACAAGCCTACACACGAGGGGACTGTTCGCTGAAACAGAGTTTCAGCGGACAGTTTTTCGGAATTTCCAAAAAACTTTGTTCAGCAGACTGTCCGCTGAAACTGTCCGCTGAAAGCCCACACACGAGCGGACTGTCCGCCGAAACACTGTTCAGCGGACAAAGTTGAGCGAACAGTCCCCGCGTGTGTACTCGGCCTAACAGTCTCTTGTTAGCTTAGCAACAGCCCTTTAGAGGCTAAGAACTCTCATTCCCTTGAGAAATGTAGCACGTGTGTTGTGAACTGCATCCTGGAGTACCTCCAACTCCCTTGTAGTTACTGGTCCCACCTCTGCAGGGAATTCTAGCCCACCTGGCTGCCTCTTTATCAGCCCACCTGGCTGCTTCTTCACCAGTCTACCCGACTCACTCTCTTCACCAGTCTACCCGACTCACTCTCTTCACCAGTCTACTCAACTGACTCTCTTCACCAGTCTACCCGACTGACTCACTGGAGATCTCCCAGGGCAAGGTAGGGAAGATTTAAGCACACCGCTATCTTTCAGAGAGACCTGCTACAAGTGACAGTCTCCCCCCTAGCGCTACCACACCAGGCTGACAAAAACTTTCAATCCAGCCAAACTTTTTTCTCATCCATTGGGGAATACTGGAATGGAGGAATTCTTGGACATAGGGGACATCTAAAAGCAATGCATGTGATGGGTAGGCAAAAGCCCTGACAAACCAAACAGAGAAAGCAATGACTGTACATGGCTAAATGAAAATATGGAAGAAGTATGGACATTGCTAACGACAAGGTAAAATATACCAAGAAGAATTTCGTGATTTAGAACAGGGCAGGTAGCAACACTAGGGAAGACTGCAATCTGAAGAATGATAGACTGCAACAAAAATATGGAGGACAAGTATTCAACCAAAAAAACAAATCCCTACAATGATTTCAATTATGATGAAACACGTTGGGCGGAGCTTACACATGTGACATAGCCACGCTTGTATGGAACCTTTGTGCTACCTGGTACCGCTTACTACATTGCCTAGGAATGTACTGCATATACAGCGCTGTTTTAATAAATATAAAATAATTTCTTGTTTTTTTTAAAAGGAAAGATGCTGCCCCTTTAAATAATAAATAAAACAATACAAAAAAAAGCAACAAAGTGTCAGAGCAAATAATCCATAGCATAAAAAGTCCATATATCTTTAAGGATAGGCAAACGCCATGCTCCTTCAGGAATTATAGTGCTCAAATCTTCCAATTACTGTGCTCCACCAAGTGAAAAAAATATATGTATATGCACTCACCAGAACCTTTCAGCCACCAAGTGACCATCAACCAGAAAGTAAAAAGATCCACTTCTCATAGGAACAGATTCCAATTCTCAAGCAGTTCTTCTTACTGCCACTTTGAAACACTAGAACAAAATGCTCCAGGAGGGACCACAAGAGGATAATATATATTGCAGTATGTTTTATTGTAGTAAAAGCTCATAACAGAATAAAATAAATGCACTCACAATATCATAGTAGAATTTTGCCCTCAGCATTTGCAGCTTCCAGCTGTCTCTCACTCTCAGGTCACTGTGCAAAAGCACTGGCATGAATTCCACCATACAGAAGTTCTAGTAAGTTGTTTCCCAGCAAATGTAGTATAAGGCTCGTATTTCAATGCATTTCGCAACTACACGCATCATCAAGAAGCTGCTTTTATTGCAATAAAACATACTACACTATATGTCATCCTCTTGTGGTCCCTCCTGGAGCATTTTATTATAGTGTTGCAAATTGGAAGTGAGGAGAGCTACTGTTGGATCTGTTTACTCTCTGCTTGATGGTCACTTGGTGGCTGAAAGGTTCAGGTGAGCGCATATACATATATTTTTTCATTTGGTGGAGCATAGTAATTGGAAAACTTGAGCACTATAATTCCTGAAGGAGCACAGTTTGGCTATCCTTAAAGATATATGGACTTTTTATTTGCTCTGACACTTTATTTCATTTGTATCATTTTATTTCTGCATTGTTGCTGACACAAGTTTTTACAGATGTATTAGTTTACACATTTTAGGTTGATTTGAGGGGGCATCGCCTTTTATTTTATTATATATTTATATTATCAGTATAGTGTGGTTGACACGATTAAAGGGGCAGCAGCCTTTAATAAATGTGTTTTACAGATTGATTTTATGAGGAAACCTGCAATATCATCATTGCCATATACAGTATATCCAATATACTACTCATGAGGATTTAATGTAACCAACTGGGTGTTGGCATTTAACATTACTCTACTACCATAGGTTCTGGTAAGAGTCCATCTAACTACTGATGAACATAGAAGTATTCTGATACCTTTCACAACACAATGGTGCATGCATCTTCTGATTGGGACTGTTGATACCATCATTGCACATTTTAAATGGACTTTTAATATACTTTTTGTTACAAACTTATTTTTTACTTCAATGATGTGATTTTGATTTGATTTTGATTGTTTTTGCCAGCAGCATTTTTACACATGCCAGCGTGTTTTCTATTAAAAATAAGTAATCAACCACCATAGCAAAATAGGTTGAAGAATCATAGACCAACAGTAGCGCAGCAGACAAATTGTTCAATACAAGAAGTCCACAGCATAAAAAAAAAATCTGTTTCTAAGAGCCATAAACACATCAATTTTTCTTTTCATGTTACAGGATAACAAAAAGTTAAGCGGAGGTCCACCCTAAAGTGGACCTTCCGCTCATTGGAACCCTCCCCCCCTCCGGCACCACAATTGGCACCTTTCAGGGGGGAGGGGGGTGCAGATACCTGTACAGTACAGGTATTCTGCACCCACTCCTGGGATAGCTCTCTGCGGAAAGGGGCGTAGATTACGCCCCTTTCCGCAAGTGCCCGCCCCTTTCCGCAAGTGCCCCGCTGCCTGCTGGGAAACACACAGATCCCAGAGGCAGTGGGGACCGTCCTTATTGCGCAGCGCGACTCGCGCATGCGCAGTAGGGAACCGGGAAATGAAGCCGAAAGGCTCCATTTCCTGATTCCCATACCCAAGATGGCGGCGGCAGCACCCGACAGACGATCTAGAGATCGGCTTTGGGTGCCGACATCGCGGGCGCGCTGGACAGGTAAGTGTCACTATTTTAAAAGTCAGCAGCTGCAGTATTTGTAGCTGCTGGCTTTTAAAAAAAAAAAAAACGCGGAGTCCCGGCGGACTCCTGCTTTAAGCAGATGCCTCCATCCATGGATGTAAGAATCTCCTGCTTTGGCTACCGTATTACAGCTGGCAACAGTCATAATACCAAAACAGCGGCAGCAGCTGATTGGATATAGCCACTATTCGCCCAACAATTTTTCACCTGTCTCCCGCAATTTTTTTCAATTGAAGGATGCCAGGTGGGAGGGAGCCAACAGGGCCCCCCACAAAGCAAATGTCAACCTGTTCATCAGAAACATTTGAATGTGCTTATTCTATGACTGGCTTAATTAAACCCAGGCCAGTTCCTGACTAACAGGGTCCCCCTGAGGAGTTCCCCAAAACAAACAGAAAGCACTTGTACCTTTTTAATATTCTGTCAGCAGTCAGATTTTTCTTCAGAAGCAGGCTCCTAGACTGTGACAATACAAAAGGGTATAGGCACAAGCAGATAATATGCATTGGGCTGCACTAGACAGTCTTGCCCAATGCAGTCACAATGCATTGAAAAGGCAACTTTATGTCCTAAAAATTCAGTTTACACATACTGAAAAAAAAATAGAACTTGCACCGCACTGAAAAAAAAAGACTTTGCACTAGTTTTTTCAATGCAGTGTGTTGGGGCCTCAAACCTCTGCAGTGAATAAAGATAAATGAAGTGTCACTTTGTGACATTTTAACCACTTCAGCCCCGGACCAATTAACAGCCTAAGGACCAGAGGTCTTTTTACAATTTCGCACTGCACTGATTTAACTGGTAATTGCGCGGTCATGCAATGTTGTACCCAAACGAAATTTGCGTCCTTTTCTTCCCACAAATAGAGCTTTCTTTTGATGGTATTTGATTGCCTCTGCGATTTTAATTTTTTGTGATATAAATGGAAAAAGACCGAAAATTTTGAGAAAAAATGATATTTTCTACTTTTTGTTATAAGAAAAATCGAATAAACTCAATTTTAGTCATACATTTAGGGCAAAATTTATTCAGCCACATGTCTTTAGTAAAAAAAAATATCAATAAGCGTATATTTATTGGTTTGCGCAAAAGTTATAGCGTCTACAAACTAGAGTACATTTTCTGGAATTTACACAGCTTTTAATTTACGACTGCCTATCTCATTTCTTGAGGTGCTAAAATGGCAGGGCAGTACAAACCCCCCCAAATGACCCCATTTTGGAAAGTAGACACCCCAAGGAAGTTGTGGAGAGGCATGTTGAGCCCATTGAATATTTTTTTTTTGTCCCAAGTGATTGAATAATGACAAAAAAATTAAATAAAAATAAAAAGTTTACAAAAAATTGTCACTAAATGATATATTGCTCACACATGCCATAGTTATATGTGGAATTGCACCCCAAAATATATTTTGCTGCTTCTCCTGAGTACGGGGCTACCACATATGTGGGACTTTTTGGGAGTCTAGCCGTGTACGGCACCCCGAAAACCAATCACTGCCTTCAGGATTTCTAAGGGTGCAAATTTTTGATTTCACTCCTCACTACCTATCACAGTTTCGAAGGCCATAAAATGCCAAAATAACACAAAACCCCCCCAAATGACCCCATTTTGGAAAGAAGACACCCCAAGAAAGTTGTGGAGAGGCATGTTGAGCCCATTGAATATTTTTTTTTTGTCCCAAGTGATTGAATAATGACACAAAAAAAAAAAAAGTTTACAAAAAGTTGTCACTAAATGATATATTGCTCACACATGCCATAGTTATATGTGGAATTGCACCCCAAAATATATTCTGCTGCTTCTCCTGAGTACGAGGATACCACATATGTGGGACTTTTTGGGAATCTAGCTGCATACGGCACCCCGAAAACCAATCACTGCCTTCAGGGTTTCTAAGGGTGCAAATTTTTGATTTCACTCCTCACTACCTATCACAGTTTCGAAGGCCATAAAATGCCAAAATAGCACAAAACCCCCCCAAATGACCCCATTTTGGAAAGTAGACACCCCAAGCTATTTACTGAGAGGCATGTTGAGTCCATGAAATATTTTATATTTTGCCACAAGTTGCAGGAATTTTACAATTTTTTTTTTTTTTGCACAAAGTTGTCACTAAATGATATATTGCTCACACATGCTATGGGCATAAGTCAAATTACACCCCAAAATAAATTCTGCTGCTTCTCCCGAGTATGGGGATACCACATGTGGGGGACTTTTTGGGAGCCTAGCCACGTACGGGACCCCCGAAAACCAAGGATTTAAATATAAAATGCTACCAAAAAAAACTGTTAGCGATCGCAGGGATCAGGCCTGACTCTGCGATCGCTGCAGTTATGTGTTTAGTGTTTTGTAAGTGACAGTGGTCGATCGATACTGCACTTGGGTGGGCTGGGCAGAGGGGAAAAACGCAGGTGCCAGCAGGTATCTGGGCTGATCCCGCTAACAATTTTTGGAACCCTAAACTGCTGGGGATGCTAGTATAGATCTGATCAGATCAGATATTGATCTGTTCAGATTCTATACCACTACGGGAGGTTTATGCTTTGCCCGTGGGTGTTAGCGGTACTGGCACTAACCTAGCGCTGCCTGGGGCGACGCAGACCCTGACCCTAAAACCTAATTGATATCACCCGCCGGGTGATCAGGGGGTTAAACCTTTATTGGGTAATAAATGGTGGGTGCCCTGATGCTATAAAAAGCAAACTAACCAGAGTCACCCGTAACACTTATACGGTGATCACTGGTGAAAGGGTTAACTAGGGGCAATCAGGGGGTTCAAATTTTTATTAGGTAGTATATGGGGGTCCCTGGCGCTATATAAAAACCTGACGGGGAACCTAAATAACTAACTGGCTAACCAGCGTCACCAGTGACACTTATACGGTGATCGCTGGTGAAAGGGTTAACTAGGGGCAATCAGGGGGTTAAAACCATTATTGGGTAGTATATGGGGGTAGCTAGCGCTATAAAAACCTGGCGGTGAACCTAAAAAAATAACTAGCTACCTAGCGGCACTAGTGACACTAATGCAGCGATAAGAAAAATGATCGCTTAGTGACACTGGCAAAAGGGGGTGAAAGGGTTAACTAGGGGCAATCAGGGGGTTAAAACCATTATTGGGTAGTATATCGGGGTACCTAGCGCTATAAAAACCTGGCGGTGAACCTAAAAAAAACTAGCTACCTAGCGACACTAATGCAGCAATCAGAAAAATGATCGCTTAGTGACACTGGCAAAAGGGGGTGAAAGGGTTAAATCTAGGGGCAATCAGGGGGTTAAACCTTTATTGGGGGGTGGTAGGGGGCTACCCTGGACCTAACACTAACTGCCCTGACAGTTTTTACTTTTACAACTGACACTGAATGCAGTGATCAGTAAATAAATGATCACTGCAATCAGTGACACTGTGACTGGGGGGGGAGGGGGGCGATCGGGGGGGTTTGTGTGCCTGTGTGTACCTACATGTCAGTGTAGTGTTGGTGCACACTTAATTTCTGTCTTCTCGTAGTCCGGTCAAAAATACCACCCCGAGGAGAATGACATCACTTCCTCCTTCCTGTGTATACTATACACAGTGGGAGGAAGCTTCTCATTGGCCAGGAGCGATCGAGAGGGGATGGCCAGAAACCAATGGCCATCCCCTCATCCTGGATCACTCCTGCAGCGAAACGGACCACCGTACCCAGCGGGAGGGGGTCCGATCGGACCCCCCACCCGCTGTAAGGCAGGCACGTACATGTACGTGCTTGTGCCTGCCGGTGCCATTGTAATGACGTACATTGGCAATACGGCGGTCCTTAAGTGGTTAATAAAGTTGAAGAAAAAGTAAACTGTGCGATGCAACATTTATGATACATAAGCACCATTATCTTCACAGAGCACACAGAGCACACCACTAACCTCTCTTACAGAGCTCCTCATATCAGTAAAACCAGAAAGGCTTCCACTCCTTCTCCACTCTAAAACTAAAAATAGAAAACAAATTGGCTACACATACAATTTATTTTAAGAATGTTTATTAAAGATTTGCATAAGAACAAAAATGATAAACAATCCTCAATACAAACAAGCTAAATCCACCCGTACATAGGCTAAGCCGAGCTAGACATACATGGATCTAGATCAGAATATATCAAAACCAATCTATAAAGCCAACAGGAAGTGCATTGAAAAAACATTGGTATTATCTTGTACCCATAACAACCAGTTCAGCCCCCGTGGGGGAGTATGTCTAGTCAAAGCACACGAGCCACAGATCCCCTGGTGCCCCAAACGGGATCAAGCTGCAGACCAAGGGCTAGGCCCGCCCGCCAAGACCAGGACACTCCCCACCCATCCCTACAAAGTTCAGTTGCCTGGGATGCCCAAAGGAATTTTGGGCCAAGAACCAGCCCAGAACATCGCTGCCATCTCCAGTAGTACCCCATGTGGGGCCCATCCCAATACACCAAGGGAGGTGAAGAAGAAGAGAAGAGAGAAAACGTGAGAAAGAGAGAAAAAAAAAAAAAAGAAAAAAAAAAAAAAGGGGGGGGGGAAAGGGGGGAGAGGAGAAAGAAAGGTAATGTAAAAAGCTGAATCAAGTGTTACCTGCCCTAGAAGACAAAGCACCCGGCTGCACTCCTGGAATAAGAGAAATATTACACAACGTCGCCCAAGGTTCCCAGATCAACCGGAATCTCT
This sequence comes from Lithobates pipiens, assembly GCF_037356315.1. Taxonomy (NCBI): domain Eukaryota; kingdom Metazoa; phylum Chordata; class Amphibia; order Anura; family Ranidae; genus Lithobates; species Lithobates pipiens. Next base: position 509,173,211 of record NW_027507758.1, read on the forward strand.
CCGTTTTGTCGCGCCACTTGTTCTTGCACCATAATCCATGTTACCTTAGATCTGAACATCTTGTATGAAACCGTATGTTTCTTCCAGGCCTTAGCTATCGTAATTTTAGCCCCAAGGAAAACAAAAAACGCCAATTGCTGTAAATGTTTGGATAAAGCCGGGATGAAAAGATTTAGTAAGGCTAAACTGGGGTGTGGTAGTACAGCAGTCCCCGTAATGGAACTAACCGTACGAAACACTTTCCGCCAGAAGGAACGGATGCGTGGACAGGACCACCAGACATGAAACATATCTCCTCCCAGACCACAACCTCTGAAGCACACTGGCGAGGAACCCGGAAAAATTCTTGCCAGCCTGGAAGGAACATAGTACCATCTAAACAGGACTTTGATACCTGCCTCAATTAGAGAAACATTAAGTATACCTTTGTGAGCTCTCATCGAGGCCCCAAACCACTGTTTCGATTCCCATGAGCTGCCCAAATCAGCTTCCCATGCGAGAGCATAAGGGGGCTTGTTGTCCTTCCCCATGAGAGCCGCGTAAATCAGGGAGATGCCCCCCTCTGGTCCGTGGCCTGCGCACACCATTGCTCATATCGCGTTATAAAAGGAGGAAGAGGCTTGGAAGTCCAAATGGAATTCAAATAGTGTGAGATTTGTGTAAATCTGAACATTTCCGAATCGGGCATATCTAGTTTCTTTTTGCAATGTGATAAAGAAAGAGGACCGGAAGGGGAAAAGAAGTGTCCAATTCTGTATAACCCCTTATCCGTCCACCATTTAAAGGCTTCTATATTTTCCCCCGGGGGAAAATCCCCATTATGAAAAATGTGTGTTAGCGGTTTCAGTGGGGAGATCAACGAGTCCCGTTTGAATAGGTTGGAGCTAAGCGCCAATGAATGCGAAAGAGTGGGAGCCAGAATCGCTGGTCTGCGTTTGGGGCTACAACCCATCAAGAAATCTATTGTGTGGTGGGGAATAGATTGCCGTTCCATCAATAACCAGTCCGGTTTTACAGAACCCGAGAAAGCCATTGATATCTGGGCCAGTTGTGCCGCTTGATAATAACCCCATAAATTGGGAAGACCCAACCCCCCTTGAGATTTCAATCAGTAGAGTGTGGCTGAGGAGCACCTATAGCCTTTCTTCCCCCAGACAAACCTCACGATGTCCGTTTGTATTTTGTCAAGGAATGTTTTGGGGACTGGAATTGGGAGTGAACGGAACAAGTACAATAGACGCGGTAGAAGTGTGATTTTCACCGCATTAATCCTACCCAGCCAGGAGATGCCACAACCAGACCAACGTACTAAATCCTCTTTGCATTTTTGCGCCATGTAGGGATAGTTAGCTTTGAATAATGTGTGTATATCGGAAGTGGGTTTTATTCCTAAGTATGGAAGCTGGGATTGTGCCCATGAGAAGGTAAAATTATCCGAAAGTTGTGATAGCATATCTGTGGGTAGCGTAACATTCAGGGCTAAAGATTTCTCCATATTGACCCGGAGTCCCGAAATCTTACTAAAATCTAATAAAGTCCGGTTAATGATGGGCATGGAGGTCAGGGGCGAAGTAACAAAAAGAAGGAGGTCGTCCGCATAAAGGGCGCATTTATGTTCGCAGGACCCGCACCTGACCCCCCTAATGTCGGGGTTGGAACGTAAGGCAATGGCTAAAGTTTCTATGGCTATGGCAAAAAGAAGTGGAGATAATGGGCACCCCTGTCTTGTCCCCCTACCAATACCGAACGTGTTAGAATATCTGCCCAACAGACGCACCTGTGCCGAAGGATTAGAATAAAGAGCCGATATGAGGTTAAGAAAGTATTTTCCGCACCCCCATTTCTCCAGAATATCCGTAAGGTACAACCAATCAATAGAGTCAAAGGCCTTATGAAGGTCAATGGACAGCAGAAACCCCTGTTGCGGGGATCCTCCGTCCCATTGTGCCTTTAGGAGTGAAATAATATCTACTGCGCGTCTAATCTGGTCTGGTCCTTGTCTCCCAGGGATGAACCCCACCTGATCTTTGTGGATATACCGGGAGATAAAGCTTGAAAGCCTGTTCGCCAGTATTTTCGTCATTATCTTAATATCATTATTGATAAGCGATATAGGCCTAAAATTGCCTACCACGCTGGCATCTTTACCAGGTTTTGGAATCACCGATATAAATGCCGAGTTCATGTCCAGAGGCATGGCGGTACCATCCCTGAGAGAGTTAAACATTTTCACCAGATAAGGAGCCAGAGAAGGGCCAAACTTCTTATAATAACCGTTGGAGAATCCGTCCGGACCCGGGGCAGAACCCACTGAAAGCGTTTTGATAGTGTCAAGTACTTCTGCCTGAGTGAACGGATCCTCCATAAGATCCCTGTGATCCTCTGAGAGCTTGGGCAGTGGGAGATCACTCAGGAGCCGCTCCCGTACACATACAATTTAAATCACAAGTCCATACAAAATTTTTTATTTTGTTTTGAATATAGCAGGTATGAGTGAGATACTCTTAGTTTCTTACTGCTATGTCCCTATTGGGGGGATTTTTCTTAACTTCCTGTCAGGACAGGAAGTACCTAATAATCTCTCCAAGGGGGACACAGACAATAAAACCACACATTTTTGTAGTTAAGGCTAGAATGTCAGGCATCTGTAACCTTTTAACCATGGAAGAACCCTTTCAATAATATTTAGGTCTCACGTAAACCATGCTGAAAAGGATTTTATATACAAATTGTGCTTAAAAGGAAAAATGCTCCTTACAATGGTGATCTGCGGAAATATTACCCTTCTTTACAGGCAGCTAACATGATCATTGGTGGCAGTGGTTAGTCAACTAAGAAAAGAGAGGAGGAGCTCCACTTGTCCCATGCTGTTGGCTCTGCCAAGTGGCATTGGTGGCAGAACTATGCAGACACCTTTAGGTAGGAGTTTAATCCATCACTGCTCAAGAAACCACTAGAAATCTCTGGAGGAACCTCAGGGTTCCAGAGAACCCTGGTTGAAAAAGGCTTTCTAAATTGTATGTCAGTGGAAAAGTGCCCCTTTACATCAGTGGTCATTGTAGATGGGAGACAAATCTGCCACTGCTTAAGAAACCCCTAGAAATCTCTGGAGGAACCCTGGGGATCCACGGAACCCTGGCTGATAAAGCCTGGTCTATACCTTCCTGTCTTTGTGACAACCACTTCTCATAGTTCTTGTAAAGGTGTTACAGTAAGGCCGCGTACACACGGGCGGACTGTTCGCCCAACTTTGTCCGCTGAACAGTGTTTGGGCGGACAGTCCGTTCGTGTGTGGGCTTTCAGCGGACAGTTTCAGCGGACAGTTGGACGGACAAGGTTTTTCGGAAATTCCGAAAAACTGTCCGCTGAAACCTTGTTTGAGCGAACAGTCCGCCCGTGTGTAGGCTTGTTCGTCAAACAAAGTTGCGCGCATGCTCAGAAAGGATTTTCACGCCGAAAGCTATAATGCAGTGTATAGGACGTCGTATTTTTCGTCCCGTCGTACGTGCCGTTCACGTCATCGCGCACGGTTTCAGCAAACTGTTCGTCCGTCGTGTGTGGCCATGTCCGTCCATGCTAAGTTTGAGCGGACTGTTTGCCGAAACTGTTGGACGGACAAAGTTGGGCGAACAGTCCGCGCGTGTGTACGCGGCCTAACAGGAAATGTGTAAAATTATTTTAAAAACCCCCTGTGTGGTTACATACATACAAAAACTTAAAAGAAATGTTCCTTACGCTAACCAAAACTGATACAAAATGTATTTGGCTGAAACAAGGCTTTCATGATTATACATTTCATAAGCCTCTGCACTTTGCTTTCTGTATCACAGGAGGAATTGCCCTTGAGTTATATATTAGAGAGACAGGGGCCCCCTCATGGTCTTACTATGAACCCCGTCATGTCACAAAGGAGATTGCATGGACGAATCACCAGCAGAAAAGTCTTTCTGCGATTGAAACATGTACTGTATTATGTATGTTTGATACAGTTCCCCATGCCTGGCTAATGTGTAAGGTAAAGTTCACACAAAAAATTCTGTTTGTAAATGGTTAGAAAACTGGCTAAAAGACTATATTCAGAGAGTTGTGATTAATGATTCATACTGTGAATGGTCTAAGGATATTAGTAGTGTACACCAAGGTTCAGTGTTGAAACACATTTTAACCCTTTTTATGATTGAAATAGAGTTTAGAAAAAAATATATATAATTTCAGTGTTTGCAGATAACACCAAGCTATGCAGTGGAATAATATCCTTACAGGATGTCTCCAACTTACAAGTCGACCCCAATAGCCAACCTTAATACACTACTTAGTTGGGCAATTATGTAGCAAATGAGGTTTAATGTTGATAAATGCAAAATTATGCACGTGGGGGCTAAAAAAAATGCATTATACATTTTAGGAGGAAAACTGGGGGAAAGCTACTCATCTATGGTCAGCTATTTAGCTATCTGTGCAACAGGGGCATACAGTCAGGGGAGGCAGCCATGAAAAAAAACAAAAAACAAAAATGATCAAGCTTTGAGGGTCATAGCTCGGCAACCTGGGGGCCTTGAGGGCCCCCTCTATACCCCGATAAGAGGATCGGCAAGGGCGACTGAGACCGAGCTCCTCGATCCTCAGCCAAACTGTAATCTGCACTGTGCAGGGAGCTTATCACACTGATTACATCTAAAGCGAAAGCACAGTGTGTGATGTGCTCTTTGTCTCCCCCTACAGTGCAGGATTCAGCAGGAAGAGGTAAGGAAAAGCACTGCCAATTTTTAAAAAGCTATCTGTATGTATGCATGTGTGTTTATATACATGTGTGTGTATGTGCATGTATGTATGTATGTGTGTGTGCATGTGTATATATGTGTGTGCATATGTGCATTTATATATATATGTTTGTGTGTTTATATATATTATATATGCATGTTTAATCCTGACCCCCCCCCCCACCCCATATGTGTACATTAAGAACTGATTTTTTTTTCTTGCTTGTTCATGGTACCAGCAAAACAATGCTGTTCCCCGAAAAGCGATCCATGCTCAGATCACTTTTCAGAGGCATTTGACAGCCGGTAAAGAGGGCACATGTTGCCTCCTGACCACCTGTTTTAACCCCTTAAATGCATCATCACTATGCTACAACTGCATGCAATGCACACAATGCAGTGCAGCTCCATTCACCTAGGGGTATACTTCAGGGGTACCCTGACTGCAAAAAGATTGAGAAACACCGACATAGAGGAACCGATCGCTCCATTTTTCTCCTGCAGCCGCTGAATGCCTGGAGGAGGAGCAGTGGCGGGGATGGAGAAATCGGTTCTTTTATATGCTGCCCACTTGTGACCGGGCTCAGAGGAAAGGGCCCTGTCCGGGAGTCAGGGGGGCCCTTTATGGTTTCTTGCATGGGGGCTCTGAAGGTTCTAGTTATTCCACTGGGTTCCCAAGATACAGGGCTTCTTGCGCAGCCTGTCAGAAGCTAGATACGGCACAGCCAGTTTAAATACAAGCTGGCATATGCTGTTTGCAGCAGACTGAGAAGTTGAGCTCACAGTGCCTCTGATTTATTGTCATAGGCACTGAGCCCAATGGACAGCTTGGAGCCTTGGACCAATGGTAAAGCACCTTTGGTCCAAGCTGAGCAAATAGAAATGCTGGAGTGGCGGCACGCCTCTCACTGTAGTGCCATAGAAGGGGCATGTGTCTAAAAGACAAATGCTCCCTTCCAGCCCAGCCCTCTTAACTACAAGGAAAAAAACAAACATAGGTTTATGGGTATAAGGTTTACTCATAATCCCATGTTTTTCTCACACGGTTAAGAGGGAGAAACTGATGCTGCTGAAAAAGTACATTTTTAATCAAGCTAAAAAACATATTATTATGCTATATGTTATAACTAGGGATGAGCTGAATACCCCCCGGTTCAGTTCGTATCCAGAACATGCGAACAGGCAAAAAATTTGTTTGAACATGTGAACACCGTTAATGTCTATGGGACGCGAGCATGAATAATCAAAAGTGCTAATTTTAAAGGCTTATATGCAAGTTATTGTCATAAAACGTGTTTGGGGACATGTATCAATGCAAAAAAAAGTTTTAAAAACAGTTTTTTCGGGAGCAGTGATTTTAATAATGCTTGAAACAATAAAAGTGAAATATTCCTTTCATTTTCCTACCTGGGGGGTGTCTATAGTATGCCTGTAAAGTGACGTGTTTCCCGTGTTTAGAACAGTCCAAGAGCAAAATTAAATTTCTAATGGAAAAAAAGTCATTTAAAACTACTCGCGGCTATAATGAATTGTCAGTCCCGGCAATACATATAAAGTCATTTAAAAAATGGCAGGGGATTCCCCCACAGAGGTACCCCGAACCAAAAAACTAAAAATAAATTGTGTGGGGGTCCCCCCAAATTTCATACCAGGCCCTTCAAATCTGGTATGGATATTAAGGGGAACCCCGCACCAACATTTTTAAAAAGATGGCGTGGGTCCCCCCAAAAATCCATACCAGATCCTTATCCGAGCATACAACCTGGCAGGCCGCAGGAAAAGAGGGGTGATGAGAGAGTGCCCCCCCTCCTGAACCATACAAGACCACATGCCCTCAACATGGGAAGGGTGCTTTGGGTTAGCCCCCCCCCCCCAAAGCACCCTAGGGAAAAAAAATGGTAATCATTGCAACTTTTTATATCACGTTATTTGCGCAGCAATTTTTCAAATGCATTTTTTTGGAATAAAAAAAAACAATAAAGTTAGCCCGATTTTTTTGTATAATGTGAAAGATGATGTTACGCTGAGTAAATAGATACCTAACGTGTCATTCTTCTCCCCATCAACATGGGGACAAGGTGCTTTGGGGGGGCTACCCCAAAGCACCCTCCCCATGTTGAGGGCATGTGGCCTGGTACGGTTCAGGAGGGAGGGATGAGAAAGCATCTTCTAGGTTGCATGCTCGGTTAAGGGTCTGGTGTGTATTTTTGGGGGGACCCTATGCCATTTTTTTTACATTTTGGCACAGGGTTTCCTTTAAAATCCATACCAGACCTGAAGGGTCTGGTATGGATTTTGAGGGGGACTCCCACACCATTTTTTTTTTTTTGGACACGCGGTTCCCCTTAATATCCATACCAGACCCGAACGGCCTGGTATGGAATTTGGGGGGACCTGATGCATTTTTTTTTTATTTTGGTTCAGGGTTCCCTTGTAGGGGAATCCCATGATGTTTTTTTCAATGACTTTTATGTGTATTGCTGGGACCGACAATTTTTTATAGAGGCGAATTTTAAATTTTAAATGACTTTTTTTCCTTTAGAAATGTAATTTTGCTCTCAGACTGTTCTAAACATGGGAAACATGTGCCACTTTATAGGCATACTATAGACACTCCCCAGGTATTAAATTTAAAGGAATATTACACTTTTATTGTTTCAGTTTAAGCATTATTGAAATCACTGCTCCCGAAAATCTCCACGCAGGAGGCCCTGGCAGGGTGGTTGGATCAGCCCTTAAATATCCTGGAGCCTGGCCAGCAAGGAGAGCCGGGTGGAAGATGGAGTGAGGAAGTGGTGTTGTGTGGCCTGGGAGGGGGCCCCAGGGGGACTCTGCCTCCAGGCTGGGAGCTGAGAAAGGAAGAAGTACCGAGAGATCCTCACTATCTCATGGTCTCGGTTGGGAGACGCCCTGGCTTCAGGAGAAAGACCTGTACAGCAGGAGGCCTGAACAGTCTTCTCTTCTAGGGCAGCAGAATTTCCGGGGACAGTGTGGGTAGGGTTAAATTTGCCAGGTGTAATTTTAAGCAAGCTTTTCTTGTACTGCGCTAGCAAGCTGTGTCCAAATCCCTTGTTCTGGGACATTTTTCTAAGCAGCCAGATGGGCTGGTATTTTCAAGAAGGGGGACTTGGGGCTCCTGCAAGTGAGATTCTGCTAAATATTCTACTCTGGGAAACAGAGCTCCTGTAATGGGGGGTTTCTTTGCCAGGTTTATTGAGACCTGCTGTACCGGATGGAATACAGTCAAGTGTATGTTCATTATTCTGGAGCACATAAAGAATAATGATGAGGACAACTTCCTACTTTAAGTAAAGTTGGGTATCCAATGTGTTTTCCCCAATAAAACAACAAAAACAAGCCCATGGACTGATTCCTTGTCTCTGAATGAGAGTTGAAAATGTGAATTACATGGCTGAGCAGGAATAGGGGACCCAAGATAGATATTTAATTTTCATGGAAGGCACCAAAATGTTGTTCTCTACTGGTCAGAAAGGCAGTAATGTGTGCCGAGAAATATTTTATCTCCTGATAATCTCCTGGAACATTAAGAGTCCATTCACACAGTGGCAACACGACTTCCAGCGAGACTTTGGGAGGCAACTTAGACATGACTTGAGTATGAATCACAGCATGACTTGAGGCAACTTACAAGGCAACTTGAAGTTGCCTCCAGGACAGGGGACTTTGCCAGTGGCCAATCACATAATAATCAGCTCTGTGGGAGGGAGGGGTTTGTCTAGAAAACTATTTTTACTTCCTGGAAAGTTGCTTTAGTTAAGACAGAGGATCAGACTTGGAGGCAACTTCCATTGAAATCAATGGGTACAAGTTGCCTAGAAGTCAGATTGAAGTAGTACAGGAACCTTTTCTGAAGTCGGAGCGACTTCAGTAGTGTACATTAAGACGGCTCTCATTCACTTACATTGATTTTATCATGTTGCGTGACTTGAGGCAACTTGGGACTACTTCAAGTCGGATCCAAAGTTGCCCCTGTGTGAATGGACTCTAATGCATTTATCAATAAATGTTATAGCTCATTCACACAAGAGCAGTGGCCCATACAGCATGTGATTATGAGTGTGTGTTTTTGCACACGGGAGTGACAAATGTTACGTGCAGTCGGCCTCAGCAACCCGCTAAAAATCAATGACAGGGTGACAGATGCAGCAGCTGTACGGATCTTTCCACACAGCAGAGTATTTACATTTGTACAGGGATGGAGGACACAGACTGACCTAATCAAATGAAAACAAATGAGAAAAATATGTAGTTTACTATTGCTGACTACCTTCTACAAATGCTGGTTTCCTGGCTACTTCAGACTCCAGTATTTTCTTCCCTAGAGTAAGCATGCAGCCTGTGATTTCAGGGTAAATTCCGAACTCCTGGTCTGAATACTTGTTGATTGCTGATCAGTAATTCAGGAACCTATAGATCTGCAATACAGCCAGGCAGACTTTGCCCAGGTGTTTTAAAAGAAGAGCACAACAATGCAAGCTAATCATTTCTACTAGTACAAGTTTTCTTTTAACCAATTAACCTCTAGAAGGTTTTACCCCCTTCATGACCAGGAGATTTTTTGCTATTCAGCACTGTGCTAATTTAACTGCCAATTGCTTGGTCATGCAACACTGTATGTAAATAAAATGTATATTTTTTTATATAGAAATAGAGCTTTTTTTGGTGGTATTTATTCACCGCTGGGTTTTTTAATTGTTGCTATTTTTGCTTCCGGACCTTCATCCCTGAATGCACATGGCCCTAAACTTTGATACCACCCAGTAGAGCATTTTACCTGTCCTGCTGCAGCCTGCCATAGATGTTGCCAGGCTGGCTGAAGCTGGGCTGGATGCTGCACCCATCCCTATCTGACACACTTAAATGCCAGGTGGGATTTAATGCAGCTGGATGGCTCCATGTACAAGGGGCCTTGAAATACACTTGTGTAAGGGCTGTCATTGTTGGAATCCTTTTAAAAAAGCACAATTGCATGGCTGTCTCTGGCTGAGATACTTCTGAATCTGACCTAGAAGTCAGAAAGTTAAAGGGCTCTTTTCACACAGGCGGTCCGCCTGGCAGACTCCGCTTTACTCAGCAGGGGATCACTCCGTTGATCCCCACTGAGCAGGGGGGTGACAGGTCCATCTCTGCTCTCTGTGCTGAGATGGACCTGTCAGAGTCCCGCTCTCCACTATGGGGAGGTTGGATGAAAATGGACCACCTGTCTGTTTTCACCTGATCCCATCTGATCTGATCCTCCGAACAAATGGAAAATAGGGTCTCCATCCATCTGGATTTCACGGACAGGATTGGATCGGATATCGGTGAATGTCAGCGAACATGCCACCGCTAACATCCGCCGCTCCATAGAGGTGAATCAATGGTCCGATTAGGTCCGCCTAAAAAACTGACAGGCGGACCTGATCGGAAAGCTTTTGAGACAGGGGCCAAAGTCAGAAATTCTTAGCTCTTTACTTCACCAGGCTAATGGCTGAGAAACTATTGAAGCCAAAGCATCAGCATGAAATCCAGGCAACTAGCATTTTCAGAAGGTCAATAATTCATACTTCTCTTATGACAGGTTTCATTTGTTCTCCTAGGGCAGTAGGGGAGAGCTCTGAGTAATGAATCTGACCAACAAGAACAGGTCTTTCCTCAGACACCTTGATAAATAATGCACTGTTCTGTCCCCTGGGTGGTTTACAATTTTGCACTGTGGTATTATTAATTACCATATATTTTGTTCACGAAAATTCTAATAGTTGTAAATAGCTGCTTAACGGACTTATCTGAAATATTACATTGAATATAATTCGCTTTTAACTTTTAAACCTTTGGCGCTATGACATCTCCTGGAAATCACAGTGACAGATCTGATATTAAAAGTGTAACAAAATGGCATTGCCTTAATATGAAACAGAAGGCTGAGCATCTTGCTCTACAATTAATTATACCATTAAAGGCGATCACTTCCATTCACATAAATGCACACTGGTTCGTACTTGGCATGTATAAGCGTTGGCTCATCATCTTTAATAAAAGTCTTCTACATCGTTCGCATTAAACATACAACGTTTTATCTCTTGCGGAGAGGGCGATTGCTTTATGTGAGCGTGCAGTGCCATCTGTTGGTGTAGTACATGAAATCAGTATATACCGATTGAAGGAGAACTATAGAAAATTGACTAAACAGGTTGGGACAGTTCACTTATTAAAGTGAATATTCCTGAGCAAAGTTTAGGCAAACTGAGTTCAGCAAATAAGGTGAAGTGTTGTTCACTTCAATTATCCAATCAGGTGCTAGCAAAAATATTGGAAGTTATTCAATAAAGCCTTTGCAAACCTTTTCTGGCAACAGGCGAAAGTACTGCCCGAAATTCATGAAAGCCAGTCGACAGTTCTTTTGCTGTTTACAACACTTGTGACAAATTTAAGTAGTTCTTATATGCAAGACTTTTACATTCCAGCACTATGGCTGTGGCAAATGCATAAAGAAATCACGGCAAATTGGTGGTAAGAAGAGTGAAGGTAAATAATACATCTTCTATGATGGAGTAAATTGTGTAAGAAAAATTCTGTCTGAGACAATTCAGCCTCACACCTTACTGACAGTTACATGTATAGGTTACAAATGTGTTCCTCGGACAGGAGACAGATTTCTAATGAGTACCTATGGCAGTGATGGCGACCCTTGGCACCCCAGATGTTTTGGAACTACATTTCCCATGATGCTCTTCTACACTGCAGAGAGCATTAACATCATGGGAAATGTAGTTCCAAAACATCTGGGGTGCCAAGGTTCGCCATCACTGACCTATGGCATTCTCTATGAATTCCCAGTACTGTATTTTTACATTCCGTCACAAATAGTTGGGTATTCAGAGTGAACACAGCTTTACCTTATTCATTAACCGCTTCAGCCCCAAAGATTTTACCCCTTTCCTGACCAGAGCACTTTTTGCGATTCGACACTGCGTCCCTTTAACTGACAATTACACAGTAGCGCAACGTTGCACCCAAATAACATTGATGACCTTTTTTCACACAAATAGAGATTTTTTACTTTTTGCTATAATAAATATCCCCCAAAAATATATAAAAAAATAACTTTTTCCCCCTCAGTTTAGGCTGATATGTATTTGTCTACATATGTTTGGTAAAAAAAAACAAAAAAACAAAACAAAAAGTGTGTATCGATTGGTTTGCGCAAAAGTTTTACAAAATAGGGGGTATGTTTTATGGCACCCCTAGTGGTTACAGGGAGAAGCAACATTACATAATTCCAAATGTTACAATTGTTTTATATTGTACATATGTTTGGTAAAAAAAACAAAAAAACAAAACAAAAAGTGTGTATCGATTGGTTTGCGCAAAAGTTTTACAAAATAGGGGGTATGTTTTATGGCACCCCTAGTGGTTACAGGGAGAAGCAACATTACATAATTCCAAATGTTACAATTGTTTTATATTGTAAGACTCCAATTCAATGTTTTGATATGTTGCCCCATTGATATGTTGATATGAAGGATAGTTTTATTTATTTTTACCATGCAATATGTTATGACATTGCTGACATGCAGTATGATTATTCACATGGTTTTGCTCTACTATGCATTCCATGTTTCTATCCATGTATGATACTACAATTTTGCCATTCATGGCTGTAGAGAAATAAAACATATTTTTTCTACCTTGACAGCTTGCTGTTCCTGACTTTCTGCCTCATTCAAAGCCTGCTCCCTGATGGTGGTTTGCATGTGGATTTTGTGAACACAAGTGGAATTTTGAACTAAAGTGGAGAGTTAATAACCAGGAGTTGAAAACAGGAGTTAAGACAGGAGTCTCTAACCTGTAAGTAACATCTTAACCACTTAAGGACCGCCGTATTGCCATTGTACGTCATTACAATGGCACAGGCAGGCACAAGCACGTACATGTATGTGCCTGCCTTCCAGCGGGTGGGGGGTCCGATCGGACCCCCTCCCGCTGGATACGGCGGTCCGGTTCGCTGCAGGAGCGATCCGTAAAGAGGGGATGGCCGTTGGTTTCTGGCCATCCCCTCTCGATCGCTCCTGGCCAATGACAAGCTTCCTCCCACTGTGTATTGTATACACAGGAAGGACGAAGTGATGTCATTCTCCTCGGGGCGGTCTTTTTGACCGGACTACGAGGAGAAGACAAAAAGTAAGTGTGCACCAACACTACACTGACATGTAGGTACACACAGGCACACAAACACCCCCCGATCCCCCCCGTTCCCCCCCCCCCCCCCAGTCACAGTGTCACTGATTGCATTGATCATTTATTTATTGATCACTGCATTCAGTGTCAGTTGTAAAAGTAAAAACTGTCAGGGCAGTTAGTGTTAGGTCCAGGGTAGCCCTCTATCACCCCCCAATAAAGATTTAACCCCCTGATTGCCCCTAGAGTTAACCCTTTCACCCCATTTTGCCAGTGTCACTAAGCAATCTTTTTTCTGATCACTGCATTAGTGTCGCTATTGTCGCTAGGTAGCTAGTTATTTTTTTAGGTTCACCGCCAGGTTTTTATAGCGCTAGGTACCCCGATATACTACCCAATAATGGTTTTAACCCCCTGATTGCCCCTAGAGTTAACCCTTTCACCCCCTTTTGCCAGTGTCACTAAAGCCCCGTACACACGAGCGGACTTAACTCCGAAGGAGTTTCCAACTGAGTTCCGCCGGAGTTCCGCCGGAGTTCCGCCGGAGTTCCAGCAGAGTTCCGTGGAAACAGACTTGCCTACACACGATCCCACTAAAGTTCGCCCGTCTGGTACGCGGTGACGTACACCAGGTCTGACGAGACTATAAAACGGAAGTTCAATACCAAGTGCGCCACCCTTTGGGCTCCTTCTGCTAATTTCGTGTTTACCTCGTGTTAGTAGAAGTTTGGTGAGAGACGATTCACGCTTTTCAGACTCGTATTTTTCAGAACGTTTTTCACTGCTTTTCAGTTTGTGCTTGTGAGGTTTGTATCTGTTTTTTAGTGCGGGTAGTCAGTTCGTCTCTGTATTTTGCAGTGCGATCTACTGCGCTCGCTGACTTTCAGCTCGCTCTTCACAGGCCTTGCTGTTCTTCAGTGACTTCTGTTAAGTTCGTTCTGACAAGCCGACCGTTTTGAAGCCATGTTGCGTGTACGTACTCGTCGCCGAGTTCGTGCTTTGCTTGTGCTTGGTGTTGTAGTTCATTCTTCAACCCAAGATCAGTCCGTGAACAGGGTGGGGAGTAGGGATGAGCCAAACACCCCCAAGTTTCGGTTCGCACCAGAACTTGCGAACGACCCCCGCGTTCGAAACGAACGTTAGAACCCCATTGAAGTCTATGGGACTCGAACGTTCGAAATGGAAAGTGCCAATTTTAACGGCATATATGCAAGATAGTGTCCTAAAAAGGGTTTGGGGACCTGCCTCCTGCCTCAGGGGACATGGATCACTGCAAAAAAAAGTTTTAAAAACTGCCGTTTTGGCGGGAGCACTGATTTTAATGACGATTAAAGTGAAAAAAAAAGGTGAAATATTCCTTTAAATATGGTGCCTGGGGGGTGTCTGTAGTATGCCTGTGAAGTGCCACGTGTTTCCCGTGTTTGGAACAGTCCCTGCACAAAATGACATTAAACGGAAATAACACCATTTAAAACTGCTTGCGGTTTTAATGTTATATCTGGTTCCTGCAATATGGTTGAAAATCATTCAGAAAAATGGCATAGGTAGCCCTCCCTGCCCATTACCAGCCTATTTGGGTCTTGTACGCATATTAAGGGGAACCCCGTACCCATATTAAAAAAAGGAAATGCGTGTGGCCCCCAGGCCCTATATACTCAGAACAGCAGTATACAGGCGGTGCAAACAAGACAGGTACTGTGTAGGTTTGTTGTGTTAAGTTGAATCTGTTTGTAATTTTCAACCGGTACATTTTTAAAGTGTAGCTCCAGTCAAACAAACTATTTTTAAGCTTTTTGGAAAACATAGGGAAGGGTTATCACCCCTGTATAATTTGTTTTGTCGTCCATCTTTTTTCATCTCACTTGCTGCTGTCTCCTTGCGTTTGCAAGTAGGAGATGTTTGTAAGTTGGATGTTTGAAAGTAGGGGCCTGCCCTATATTATAGCGGTATGTACTGGGTACAGAGCACGCAGACAGCACGCGCTATCTCCTAACACTACTGACTGCAAGCTCTATTATTAACCACTTGACCACTGGGCACTTAAACACCCTTAATAACCAGACCAATTTTCAGCTTTCGGTGCCCTCACATTTTGAATGACAATTACTCAGTCATGCAACACTGGACCTATAGGAAATGTTTGTCCTTTTTTTCACACAAATAGAGCTTTCTTTTGGTGGTATTTAATCACCTCTCAGTTTTTTATTTTTTGTGCTATAAAAGAAAAAAGACCGAAAATTCTGCGAAAAAATGATTTTTTCTTCGTTTATGTTATAAAATTTAGCAGATTAGTAATTTTTTCTTCATAAATTTTGGCCAAAATTCATACTACTACATATCTTTGGTAAAAATAAGTACAAATTGGTGGATATTATTTGGTCTTTGTGAAAGTTATAGAGTCCACAAGCTATGGTGCCAATATCTGAAAATTGATCACACCTGAAGTACTGACGGCCTATTTCCTTTTTTTTTTTTTTTTCACAAAATTGTCATATTATCAGGTTATTTCACACACACAGCATATGCATACCAAAAGACCCTAGAGAATACAATGGTGGTCGTTGCAAATTTTTATCTCACACGGTATTTGCACAGCAATTTTTCAAACGCGTTTTTTGGGGGGAAAAAACAGTTTTGTGCTTAAAAAAACAAACAAAAAAAACAGTAAAGTTAGCCCAATGTTTGCATAAAGTGAAAGGTGAAGTTATGCTGAGTAAATAGATATCAAACATGTCAAAATTGCACATGCCCGTGGAATGGCGCCAAACGTCGCTACTTAAAAAATCCCCATAGGCGACGCTTAAAAATTTTTTTACTGGTTACATGTTTTGAGTTGCAGAGGAGGTCTAGGGCTAGAATTATTGCTCTCGCTCTAACGTTCTCGGCGATACCTCACATGTGTGGTTTGAACACCGTTTTCATATGTGGGCGGGGCTTACGCATGCGTTCGCTTCTGCATGCGAGCACATGGGGACATGGGCGCTTTAAAAAAATTTTTTTTTTTTTTATTGTTCATTTTACTTTATTTATTTTAGTTTGACATTTTTTTCCCCAAAAATATATTTTTGATCACTTTTATTCCTATTACAAGGAATGTAAACATCCCTTGTAATAGGAATATGGGGTGACAGGTCCTCTTTACAGTGAAATCTGGGGGTCAATATGACCCCACATCTCACCTCTAGGCTGGGAAGCCTGAAATAAAAAATAAAAAAAAGATTCTGGCTTTGATCGTACTGGTGAGTTGGTAGAAGCACCGGAGGGCGGTGAGGGGTGGGGGGCGTCTATGGCTGGGTATTTCAGGGTATCACCGAGTATGGCTGGGTATCTCCGAGTATGGCTGGGTATGGCAATTTATGGCAGGGTATTGCAGAGTATTGGCGGGGTATTGGCGGGGTACTACAGAGTAATAGCAGGGTACTGCAGAGTATTGGGGGGTACTCCAGAGTAATGGCAGGGTACTGCAGAGTAATGGGGGTTACTGCAGAGTAATGGGGGGTACTGCAGAGTAATGGCAGGGTACTCCAGAGTAATGGCAGGGTACTGCACTGCAGAGTAATGGCGGGGTACTGCAGAGTAATGGCGGGTACTGCAGAGTATTGGGGGGTACTGCAGAGTAATGGGGGGTACTGCAGAGTAATGGCAGGGTACTGCAGAGTAATGGCAGGGTACTGCACTGCAGAGTAATGGCGGGGTACTGCAGAGTAATGGCGGGGTACTGCAGAGTAATGGCAGGGTACTGCAGAGTATGCACTGGTATTGCAGAGTATTGGCAGGGAATTGAGGGGTTAAATTCGGTGAGCAGCAATGTGGGCACTGCAGATGCAGCCCACATCGCTGCTGACACCGATCTCTTTCCCCTCCGCTGTACCGATCGGTACAGAGAGGGGAGGGAGGAACCGGCGTCATAACATGACGCCGGTTTGTTTACAAGTGATCACTCCATCATTTGACGGAGCGATCACGTGGTAAACGGCCGCGACGAGTGGCCGTTTACCGTGATCCGTGATGCGCCGGGTCCTGTGGACCCGGCGGTCACGGATGCTCTCGAGTGCGCGCCCCAGGGGGTGCGCGAGAGCAGAATTCTGGGAGGCCGTTAATTAACGGCCTCTCAGAGTTAAACAACCGCCCTGAAGCCGTTAATCGGCAATGGGCAGTTGTTAAGTGGTTAAAGCTAGATCACTAGCTATATAGGTGAGGTGAATATAGTGGTGTATACTGCGGTCAGGGCACAGACAACAACCACTACACAGCAGCAAGATAGGAAATCAGCCAAAAACGATTGGTGTGTACTGTGTTGAAGGTACACAGAACACCCACTGCTTCAGATGCTAACACACTACATGAGGCCGCCTCAAAGGCGGCCTTATATAGTGTGGGGCGTGCACTACACAGCCTGAGCTATGATTGGCCACAGGCAGGATGCCTGTGGCCAATCATGGCTCTCCTCACTGCTGGCGCTACGATTGGCCAAGCATGCGGGGTCACAGTGCATGCTTGGCCAATCATGAGCCAGCAATGCACTGCGCCACCGCAGTGCATTGTGGTCCGCGCGCGCCACTCGAATTTTGACGCGAACGGCCCAAACGTTCGGAATTCGCCGAACGGCCGAACAGCCAATGTTCGAGTCGAACGTACGTTCGACTCGAACACGAAGCTCATCCCTAGTGGGGAGGAGTTCATGGACGAAGAATTGGTTACTCCAGCGTGACCAGTTCTCTCACATGCCTTCGTGAGATTCGGGAGAATAATCCTGATGATTTCAGGAATTATCCGGATGACGGACCCCATTTTTCACCGTCTGCTGGCTTTGCTGACCCCTTATATCAGCAGGCAGGATACCTGCATGCGGCAAGCCATCACTCCGGAGCAGAGGCTCATCGCCACGTTGCGCTACTTGGCGACAGGGAGAAGCCTTCAGGACCTCAAGTTCTCGACAGGCATCTCCCCCCAGGCTCTGGGGATCATTATTCCAGAGACCTGTTCTGCCATCATACTGGTCCTGCAGGAGGACTATATTAAGGTATGATTTATCATTTACCATCACATTTTATTGTCTTTAATGTTTGCTAATGTCTTGTATTTCTTTCCTCAATCTCTAATTACCATGATTGCAATATGCTGTGAATGTCCCCTTTGTCCTCATGCATGCTGTAATCTTTTAATGCTCCTTTTTTGTCTTTCATGCATATTTGCCTTCATTAAACCTCACCAACATGCTATGGTAGGCCCATATCCACCTAGTCTAGTCACTTAAAATGTCTTTTGTCAGCTCCATTGTATTGCTTTATCCTAAAACCAAACATTTAATATTATTCCAAATGGTCTGTGTCCCCTTAACTGAATCCCCCCCTTAATAGTATCCCAAATGGTCTGTGTGTCCTTTAACTGGATCCCCCCCCCCCCACTTAATATAATTCCAACTAGTCTGTGTGTCCTTAAATTAATGTTGAATTATATATTGTATTTTTAACCCACTTCAACCCTGGAATGATTTTCCCCCTTCCTGACCTTCAGCACTTTTTTTTGTGATTTGGCAGTGCGTTGTTTGAATTGACAATTGTGCGTCCTTGTAACATGGCTCCTCCTAGTAAATTATCTTCATTTTATTAGCACAAATAGAGGTTTGATTTGGTTGTCTTTGATCACCTCTGCTTTTTTATTTTTTGCGATTAACCACCAACAAAATCAAACCGCATTTTTACAAATATGCATTATTTTTCACTTTTCGCTATAAGAAATATAGCCCCAAAAATATATCACCCTGATTTTTTTGGACATCATTTTATGCTGATACGTATTCTTAAACAAATTTGTTCAAATGAATCGCAATAAGCATTTATTGATTGTTTTTTGCAAAAGTTCTATCGTATCCAAAATATGGTGTATTTTGCTGGCATTTTTAAAATCTTGCCATTTTTGTAAATAGTAATGGCGTTGCTAACCGTTTTTAATTTTTTTATTGTGACTGCCACATTATGGCGGACACATTGGCCAATTTCCATACATTTTTGGGACCATTGTCATTAATACAGTGATCAATGCTCTAACATTGTATTGATTACTGTAAAAATGTCACATGCAGTGAAGGTGTTTTTAAGCACAAGGGGGCCGAGGAATGGTTTAAAGTGTGTTCTGGGTGAGTGTTTATTAACTGTCTGGGGGATGGGCTAGCAGTGACCTGACCCTGATCACTGCTCCCAATGACAGGGAGCAGACGATCGGTGTCCTGTGACTAGGCAGAAGCGGGAAAGAAAGTTTGTGTTGTAATGTACAATGTTTAATGTGCAAAAGTACTTTTTTTTTTTTTTTTATGCTTTGCCTCCCCAGTTTCCTTCATCGCCACAGGAATGGCAGACTGTGGCATCCCATTTTGCCACCCGTTGGGACTTTCCGAACTGCGGTGGGGCGATAGATGGGAAGCACGTCCACATTGTGCCACCACCCCATTCGGGGTCGTACTATTATAACTACAAGGGGTTTCACAGTATTGTGTTAATGGCGGTGGTGTCGGCACAGTATGAATTTCTGTATGTGGACATGGGGAAGAATGGCCGGATGTCTGATGGAGGAGTCTTCGCCCAGACGGAGTTCTACCGCCGTCTACAGACAGGTGGACTGGGATTGCCACCTGATTCCGATAATGTTGAAGAACTCCCCTTCGTCTTCATAGCTGATGAAGCTTTCAGTCTGGACGAGCACGTCATGAGGCCATTCCCCCAAAGAACCCTCACCCCGGAGATGAGGGTTTTCAACTACCGGCTGGCCAGAGCGAGAAGAGTTGTTGAAAATGCCTTTGGAATAATGGCCAGCCGGTTCCGTGTTTTTCTTACTCCAATCAACCTTGCGGAATACAAACTTAACCATGTTGTACTTACATGCTGCATTTTGCACAACTATTTAAATAAGAACTCAACAAATTATTTATCTTCATTTGTGCCTGAGGCTGGACTTGTTCCGGAAACTATGACAGGCCTGGATACTGGCCGTACTGGCTTGGCCCCCCAAAGTGCTCGTGAGGTTCGGGACAAATATGTAACTTATTTTAACGGTAGGGGGGCCATTGCAATGCCACACAATCTTTAATTTTTAACAATTAAAATAATAAAAGAAGATCAAATCAGAATTTTGTTTTCTTGCTTGCTTTTGGTTTGTGCTGTCTCCTATGTTATCCTAGTGCACTTGTAGTGCCAAGTGTATTTTCATTAATTTAAATAAGGCCCATTGTCACTGGAAACACAAAATCACTTTTCCCAAACTGGTATTGAGCATTGAAAGAATACGCCACACATTGTTGATTCTTCAAAATTTTAATTTGGCCACATTCACATGTGCCATTGAATATTTCTCTGAAAATTTTTATTTTTGGTGTTAATTTAAATTTCTTTGAAAAACATTTTTTAGTTTCCTTTTTTTTATATTTTTCAAATTTGTTTTTTGTTTGTTTTGGTTTTTTTAATTTTTGTTTTCTTTTTTGTAAAAAATATGAAAAATGTAACAACAATCAGCCACAATATTTATAATTTAGGAAGTAACAATCTTAAGTAAAACAAGGGAAATGAAGAACATGATCGATATTATGGAGAAACGGATTATATTCTCCCCAAAATATCGATCATGTTCTTCATTTCCTGCTGCATATTGTCAATCCGATTCTTCAGGAGATCCAGGCTAGTTCGCATGGCATCTATTTCCCCATTCCAGCCCATTATCTGGCCAATCAGCCTTTGTGCGCTGTCACTGGAAAACGGGGCCCTTTCCACAACCAGAACATCACCTATAATAGATGATAAAAATTGGTTAAAAAAATATGCAGTCATACATGGATTTCAACAAGCTGGGGTGTCAGACACTCACCTGGTGGGGTGCCCATCTCCCCTACTTCCTCCACCTCTCCTTCCTCAACCTCTCCTTCCTCCACATCCTCGGGAGGGGCACTGGTGCTTGGAAATGTGTCCCTTTCCACAACCAGAACATCACCTAAAATAGATGTAAAAACATGTTTTTGGAAATATGCAGGTATACATCAATTACCTGAAGCTGTGGTGTCAGACACTCACCTGGTGGGGTGCCCATCTCCTCTCCTTCCTCCACCTCTCCTTCCTCCACATGCACATCCACGGGGGGGATGGGGCTAACCTCACATTCATGCTGGCAAGGGCGGCGGTCCCTGGGATCCTGCTTTGTGAGTCTTTTCTCCCCTATGAGAAATTAACAAACAAAAAGGTATACTTAGCACACAGATATTTAAGGCCAGAACTAGGAAGATGAAACCTTGATTAGAAGTGTTGTACAATTGTCTGTTTATGAAGAGATGCAAAATGTGAAGACATGATAAATCAATTCACTTTGCCAAAAACTACAATAATTCGCTTTTTGTGCCAAGTTTCACACATGACTAACCCCCCCCCCCCCCCAAGTATACCAAGGAACCCCGTGTGGTTTACCCTAATAAATGTTCTCTGGTGTCCCACACTTTTGCTCATGAGTGCAGATGTGTTTTTAACCAGCTGCCAAGTGTCCTCTCCTTCAATTCCACTGAATGTTCTTTTCTAGTCATTGTAGTTTGAAACACATCTAAACCACAATGTCCTAATCTTTTTTTTGTTCATAAAAATTACACTGCAAAAAAATGAGGATTAAACCCTGTATCATAAACGAGGTTTGACACGAACAACGAACGAGGGTTTGTTATTAACGATACGATTACTGTATCCACCAACATGAAAGCAGCAATTTTTTACATTGTACAAAAGTAAAGCATATGGATCAGTATGCAATAATCATAATAGGAACACACGGCAAGTACTTACTTTTTTTAAGAACTTTCTTGATCCTTCTGTACTGATCTGGCTCCCTCAATTTAAGGTCGGACCACCGTTTCCTCAATTGGTCTTTTGACCGTCGTACCCCAAAACGATTGTGCAGGGTCTTAACTACTTTGGCCATGATTCTGGCCTTGCGCAAGTTCGGATGGGTGTATGGTCCATGCTTGCCATCATAATCCTTACTTCGCAAGATTGCCACCATCTCCACCATCTCTTCAAATGCCATATTTGAGGCCTTAAATCTCCTCTTTCCGGATTGGGACGTTTGTGGCTCCGGGGATTCGTGACTACTGGAGTCATTATCAAGCACCTGTTGTGTTTCCGCCATGTTTCTCCTACTGCGCACCGTAGAGAAAAGGGGGCGGGTAATATTCTTGTAAAAGAACATCATGGGCGGGCAACGCAGGCATGGTTCTACGCGTGCGCACTGTATATAACGCCAAAATGCACATGTCGTACGTGCTTACGTACGTTATGTGCGCACAAAAGGGCGGGAAAAAAAGACTTGACGAAAAGAACGTCAGGGGCGGGCAACGCAGGCATGGTTCTACGCGTGCGCACTGTATATAACGCCAAAATGCACATGTCGTACGTGCTTACGTACGTTATGTGCGCACAAAAGGGCGGGAAAAAAAGACTTGACGAAAAGAACGTCATGGGCGGGCAACGCAGGCGTGGTTCTACGCGTGCGCACTGTATATAACGCCAAAATGCACATGTTGTACGTGCTTACGTACGTTATGTGCGCACAAAAGGGCGGGAAAAAAAGACTTGACCAAAAGAACGTCATGGGCGGGCAACGCAGGCGTGGTTCTACGCGTGCGCACTGTTTATAACGGCAAAATGCACATGTCGTACGTTCTTTGGAGAAAATAGGAACAGAAGTTGTGAGCAAGCAAAACGAAGGTAAGTTGAAAAAATTTCACCAAATCAGTGGCATATCCTGCTTAGAGATTGGGGGCTATATTGGGCTAAGATTAGGAGAGTCTGGGCTAACATTATTGTTTTTGGCTTGTGTATTGTCTTTCAGAAAAATGAATCAGAAATTTAAAGATCCTGAATTTTTGAGTCTATTTATTGACAAATACAAGGAGCTGACAAATCTGTGGCAAGTAAAGCACATTGATTATTATAATAAACCAGTAAGGAGGGCAACGCTGGAGAAACTTCTGGCATTTGTGCAGACTTGGATCCCAGAGGCAGACGTGGACTTTGTGGAAAAGAAAATTCAAATATTGAGAAATATGTACCGAAAGGAGAATAAGAATATCCAGAAATCCATCACATCAGGAGCAGCACCAGGTGATGTGTATGTACCCAGGCTGTGGTACTTTGACAAACTACGGTTTCTTGGCGACCAGAGTAAGGCCAGGGAACCGCTTTCAACCCTTCCCTCCACCCTTCCCTCCACCCTTCCCTGCAGCATTCCCTCCACCTCAGCAGAGGCTGATGAGCAAGCGGAGCCTTCCATCCTGGAAGAAGCGGATGCACCCAGCTGGAGCCAGGTATTTTGTTACAATAAATAGTGATATTCATAATATTAATGATGTTAACTAGATGTTATAATTAAAACGCTATTATTGATGTTAAAAAAACAAATATTTTGACATATCAATTTACAGTAGTGGCCACAAATGTTTGTCACCAGCAGAAACAAGAAATAGTGGTGTCATAATGATACTCTTTTATATGTACTGGAAGGAGGTTTGGGACTTTAAATGAAGCGATTGAATAGTGGAGGTGAGTTATAAATACATAATATTCAATTTATGACATACATCATAAAAAATATTTATTGATTTAATATGTAGTACAAAGCACATGTAAAAAGCATAAACATGATGAACAGATTAGTACAAGCATAGTACCATAAGATCAGGGTAATAGACAATATTTATATGGGTAGATACCTTGGTAGATGAATACCATGGCAACCCGCCCAAAACTGGCACATGTACCCACATGGTGCATATATATATGTATATCTATAAAAAATATATATATATATATATTTAAACAAATCTTTCCCAAATGTTGTACAATATGGAAACAGGTTGCTGAGTAGAGATCAGTGTCAGGCCATATGGAATATTTAACTGTAGCATCAAGTGTAGCTCAACGCGTTTCGTGGATTTTTCCACTCGTCAGGAGCAGATGCATCAATAGTTCCTATGGAATATATATAGTAAAGATATAATATATCATTATTTGAAAACATATAAAATATCTATAGACGGCTCACCAAAAGCACTCACCAACCCAAACAGCAACCGCAATGCAAAATCCACGAAACGCGTCGAGCTACACTTGATGCTACAGTTAAATATTCCATATGGCCTGACACTGATCTCTACTCAGCAACCTGTTTCCATATTGCACAACATTTGGGAAAGATTTGTTTAACCACTTGCCGCCCACCCTATAGGGAATTGACGGTGGCAAAGTGGTTTCATAATCCTGACCGGACGTCATATGACGTGATCAGGATTATGAGCCGCTGCGCGCCCCCGGGGGCGCGCATCGCGGCGATCGTTGTTGCGGGGTGTCAGTCTGACACCCGGCAACTACGATCTCGGTAAAGAGTCTCCGACGGAGACTCTTTACCATGTGATCAGCCGTGTCCAATCACGGCTGATCACAGTGTAAATGGGAAGAGCCGGTGATCGGCTTTCCCTCACTCGCGTCTGTCAGACGCGAGTAGAGGAGAGCCGATCGGCTGCTCCTCTGACAGGGGGGGTCTGTGCTGATCGATTATCAGCACAGCCCCCCCGAGGATGCCCACACTGGACCACCAGGGACGCCACTAGACCACCAGGGAAAAGGTAATAAAGGCCATAATCCTCCCTAGACCACCAGGGATGCCAGTCAGCACAATGGGTGCCAATCAGTGCCCATAATGGATGCCAATCAGTGCCCACAATGGGCATCACTGATTGGCATGCATTATTGTTTGGCACTGATTGGCATCCATTACTATAACACCGATGCCGCCTATGAGTGCCCACCTGTGCCGCCTATGAGTGCCCACCTGTGCCGCCTGAGTGCCCACCTGTGCCGCCTATGAGTGCCCACCTGTGCCGCCTATGAGTGCCCACCTGTGCCGCCTATCCATGCCCACCTGTGCCGCCTATCCATGCCCACCTGTGCCGCCTATCCATGCCCACTTGTGCCGCCTATCCATGCCCATCCGTGCCGCCCATCCATGCCGCCCATCCGTGCCAGCTATCAGTGCCAATTTGTGCCACCTATCAGTGTCCGTCCGTGTCGCCCATCCGTGTCACCCATCAGTGCCGCCTATCAGTGCCACTTCATTGGTGCCACATTGGTGCCCATCAGTGCCGCCTTATCAGTGTCCATCAGTGTAGCCCCATCAGTGCCCATCAGTGAAGGAGAAAATGTACTTATTTACAAAGTTTTGAAACTGAAACAAAAAAATACATTTTTTTTTCAAAATTTTCGGTATTTTTTTATTTGTAGCGCAAAAAATAAAAACCGTAGAGGTGATCAAATACCACCAAAAGAAAGCTCTATTTGTGGGAAAAAAATTATAAAAATTTCATTTGGGTACAGTGTAGCATGACCGCGCAATTGTCATTCAAAGTGCGACAGCGCTGAAAGCTCAAAATTGGTCTGGGCAGGAAGGTGTTTAAGTGCCCTGTATTGAAGTGGTTAAATATATATATTTTTTTTATAGATATACATATATATATGCACCATGTGGGTACATGTGCCAGTTTTGGGCGGGTTGCCATGGTATTCATCTACCAAGGTATCTACCCATATAAATATTGTCTATTACCCTGATCTTATGGTACTATGCTTGTACTAATCTGTTCATCATGTTTATGCTTTTTACATGTGCTTTGTACTACATATTAAATCAATAAATATTTTTTATGATGTATGTCATCAATTGAATATTATGTATTTATAACTCATCTCCACTATTCAATTGCTTCATTTAAAGTCCCAAACCTCCTTCCAGTTCGTATACACTACCGGGATGGAAGCACCTTGTGGTGCTTCATTTAAAGTCCCACCCCTCCCCCCTTCTTTTTTGCATCATAGAGGGATGGAAGCGATTGCATAATTGGGATTGACAGTGTCCCCCTGCCATCCCTGTTTGAGGTTAGTTCCTATTTTCAGGGCATCATTGGTTATGATTTATACAACTATGAGATTTACCTATATTGTTATTTATACTAATATATTTTGGGTAGATACAGGGTATATATACAGCTGTCACTGACAGCATTCCTGATGCTGGTCCAGGGTTCCCACATGGATGGCTCTCTTTAGATATCTTACCATGCTCCCCACCCCATCAGTACATTGTCCTGCATGGTTGGCTTGGCGCATTGGCTTGTCTGTGTGGGTTTTATTTTTCCATCGCGGGAGCTGCGATGCAACCATTGTGCCATCCCTCTCCTCCCCCCGCACTTTAGGTGTCTGGGAGTGTTGAGCGGGCATCTCTCTTTGCATCGGCGCCACGCCCATCACGCTGTCAGCGTGGCGGCGGGTTTGCCGAGTATCTGACGCCTGTGATGACGTCATGATGCCGGCTCCCAGTTATTACATTCTGTGTCCCCATGGCGGTGTTTCCGCGCCTGCGGCTGAGTGTTCACTCAGCTCGGGTGCGGCCCCACCTTCTCCATTGGCTCACTGTGTGGCGTTGGCAGCATATTGTAACATCCCCCATTTGGAGCTGGCTGTTCACATGGCCAGTCTCCCTCTGGGGGTGAATGCACATCCATTCGTTGGTAGCGCTTTGTTGTGACACCATGGTATGATTTTCTATTTTTTCATTTTTTTTTTTTTTTTTTATTATTTTAATTTATTTATTTTTGCAGTTTTGTTGTTTAGCTTCACTTTTTTATTTTATTTTTTATTTTATTTTATTTTAATTTATTTTTATTATTTTCATTTTTTGCATTTTCACATTTACTTACATTCATGTTTTTGCACACATTCACCACATCACATATGCCCCTACTTTCACATTCTTTTGGACACTTTTTACTTTGCACATCATACTTTATTACAAATATATATCATTTTCGGTTAGTTTATATTGGGCTCACTATTCGATTCAATCACTCACTCACACACATTTTTCTAATCACATGCTCACACACACACTTAAACCAGTGTGTTCACTCAGCTCAGGTGTGGCCCCACCTTCTCCATTGGCTCACTGTGTGGTGTTGGCAGCATATTTCAACATCCCCCATTTGGAGCTGGCTGTTCACATGGCCAGTCTCCCTCTGGGGGTGAATGCAGATCCATTCGTTGGTAGCGCTCTGTCGTGACACCATGGTATGATTTTTTTTTTTTTTTTTTTTATTTTTTTTTGTAGTTTTGCTGTTCAGCTTCATTTTTTATTTTATTTTTTGCATTTTCACATTTACTTACATTCATGTTTTTGCACACATCCACCACATCACACATGCTCTTACTTTTATATTCTTTTGGACACTTTTTACTTTGCACACTTATACTTTATTACAAATATATATATTATTTTTTTGGTTAGTTTTATATTGGGCTCACTTTTTGATTCAATCACTCACTCACACACATTTTGTTCAATCACATGTTCACACACACACACTTAAACTAATATGTGTTGTTTTCAGACATTTTGGTTTCATTTATTACACACCATCACTTCTCATTACAGGAAGTTCTCCCGGTCACATTCCACCTACTTTGTGACTACCGGATGTTGCAATTTTATATTATGCTCCCGCAGTGGGATATATATCCGTGGCTTGCCCTTGGCCAGTCACCATGCATTGCGGTTGCTGT
Source organism: Lithobates pipiens (assembly GCF_037356315.1). NCBI lineage: Eukaryota > Metazoa > Chordata > Amphibia > Anura > Ranidae > Lithobates > Lithobates pipiens. Next base: position 509,200,788 of record NW_027507758.1, read on the forward strand.
ATGGGTTGGTGAGTAGGGATGAGCCGAACACCCCCCGGTTCGGTTCGCACCAGAACTTGCGAACGACCCCCGCATTCGGTACGAACGTTAGACCCCCATTGAAGTCTATGGGACTCGAACGTTCGAAATGGAAAGTGCTAATTTTAACGGCTAATATGGAAGGTAGTGTCCTAAAAAGGGTTTGGGGACCTGACTCCTGCCTCAGGGGACATGGGTCACTGCAAAAAAAAGTTTTAAAAACGGCCGTTTTGGCGGGAGCGCTGATTTTAATGACGATTAAAGTGAAAAAAAAAAGTGAAATATTCCTTTAAATATGGTGCCTGGGGGGTGTCTGTAGTATGCCTGTGAAGTGCCACGTGTTTCCCGTGTTTAGAACAGTCCCTGCACCAAATGACATTAAACGGAAATAACACCATTTAAAACTGCTTGCGGTTTTAATGTTATATCTGGTTCCTGCAATATGGTTGAAAATCGTTGAGAAAAATGTCATGGGTAGCCCTCCTTGCCCATTACCAGCCCCTTTAGGTCTTGTACGCATATTAAGGGGAACCCCGTACCCATATTAAAAAAAGGAAATGCGTGTGGCCCCCAGGCCCTATATACTCAGAACAGCAGTATACAGGCGGTGCAAACAAGATGGGGACTGTGTAGGTTTGTTGTGTTAAGTTGAATCTGTTTAATTTTCAACTGGTACATTTTTAAAGTGTAGCTCCATTCAAAAAAACTATTTTAAAGCTTTTTGGAAAACCTAGGGAAGGGTTATCACCCCTGTATAATTTGTTTTGTCGTCCATCTTTTTTCATCTCACTTGCTGCTGTCTCCTTGCGTTTGCAAGTAGGAGATGTTTGTAAGTTGGATGTTTGAAAGTAGGGGCCTGCCCTATATTATAGCGGTATGTACTGGGTACAGAGCACGCAGACAGCACGCACTATCTCCTAACACTACTGACTGCAAGCTCTATTATTAACCACTTGACCACTGGGCACTTAAACACCCTTAATAACCAGACCAATTTTCAGCTTTCGGTGCCCTCACATTTTGAATGACAATTACTCAGTCATGCAACACTGGACCTATAGGAAATGTTTGTCCTTTTTTTCACACAAATAGAGCTTTCTTTTGGTGGTATTTAATCACCTCTCAGTTTTTTATTTTTTGTGCTATAAAAGAAAAAAGACCGAAAATTCTGCGAAAAAATGAATTTTTCTTTGTTTCTGTTATAAAATTTAGCAGATTAGTCATTTTTTCTTCATAAATTTTGGCCAAAATTCATACTACTACATATCTTTGGTAAAAATAAGTACAAATTGGTGGATATTATTTGGTCTTTGTGAAAGTTATAGAGTCCACAAGCTATGGTGCCAATATCTGAAAATTGATCACACCTGAAGTACTGACGGCCTATTTCCTTTTTTTTTTCACAAAATTGTCATATTATCAGGTTATTTCACACACACAGCATATGCATACCACAAATTACACCCCAAAACATATTCTGCTATTACTCCCGAGTACGGCGATACCACATGTGTGAGACTTTTACACAGCGTGGCCACATACAGAGGCCCAACATGCAGGGAGCGCCATCAGGCGTTCTGGAGCACCCAGGCCAATTCTGACATTTCTCTCCTACATGTAAAAATCATCATTTATTTGCTAGAAAATTACAGAGAACCCCAAAACATTATATATATATATATATATATATATATATATATATATAAAATTTTTTTTTTTTTTTTTTTTTTAGCAAAGACCCTGGAGAATACAATGGTGGTCGTTGCAAATTTTTATCTCACACGGTATTTGCACAGCAATTTTTCAAACGCGTTTTTTTGGGGGGAAAAAACAGTTTTGTGCTTAAAAAATAAACAAAAAAAACAGTAAAGTTAGCCCAACGTTTGCATAAAGTGAAAGATGAAGTTATGCTGAGTAAATAGATATCAAACATGTCACTCTTCAAAATTGCACATGCCCGTGGAATGGCGCCAAACGTCGCTACTTAAAAAATCCCCATAGGCGACGCTTTAATTTTTATTTTTTTTTACTGATTACATGTTTTGAGTTGCAGAGGAGGTCTAGGACTAGAATTATTGCTCTTGCTCTAACGTTCTCGGCGATACCTCACATGTGTGGTTTGAACACCGTTTTCATATGTGGGCGGGGCTTACGCATGCGTTCGCTTCTGCATGCGAGCACTTGGGGACATGGGCGCTTTAATTTTTTATTTTTATTTTTTATTGTTCATTTTACTTTATTTATTTTAGTTTGACATTTTTTTTCCCCAAAAATATATTTTTGATCACTTTTATTCCTATTACAAGGAATGTAAACATCCCTTGTAATAGGAATATGGGGTGACAGGTCCTCTTTACAGTGAAATCTGGGGGTCAATATGACCCCACATCTCACCTCTAGGCTGGGAAGCCTGAAATAAAAAATAAAAAAAAAAAGATTCTGGCTTTGATCGTACTGGCGAGTTGGTAGAAGCACCGGAGGGCGGTGAGGGGTGGGGGGCGTCTATGGCTGGATATTTCAGGGTATCACCGAGTATGGCTGGGTATCTCCGAGTATGGCAATTTATGGCAGGGTATTGCAGAGTATTGGCGGGGTACTGCACTGCAGAGTATTGGCGGGGTACTGCACTGCAGAGTAATGGCGGGGTACTGCACTGCAGAGTAATGGCGGGGTACTGCACTGCAGAGTAATGGCGGGGTACTGCACTGCAGAGTAATGGCGGGGTACTGCAGAGTATGCACTGGTATTGCAGAGTATTGGCAGGGAATTGAGGGGTTAAATTCGGTGAGCAGCGATGTGGGCACTGCAGATGCAGCCGATCTCTTTCCCCTCCGCTGTACCGATCGGTACAGAGAGGGGAGGGAGGAACCGGCGTCATAACATGACGCCGGTTTGTTTACAAGTGATCACTCCGTCATTTGACGGAGCGATCACGTGGTAAACGGCCGCTATGAGCGGCCGTTTACCGTGATCCGTGATGCGCCGGGTCCTGTGGACCCGGTGGTCACGGATGCTCTCGAGTGCGCGCCCCAGGGGGCGCGCAAGAGCAGAATTCTGGGAGACCGTTAATTAACGGCCTCTCAGAGTTAAACAACCGCCCTGAAGCCATTAATCGGCAATGGGCAGTTGTTAAGTGGTTAAAAGCTAGATCACTAGCTATATAGGTGAGGTGAATATAGTGGTGTATACTGCGGTCAGGGCACAGACAACAACCACTACACAGCAGCAAGATAGGAAATCAGCCAAAAACGATTGGTGTGTAACTGTGTTGAAGGTACACAGAACACCCACTGCTTCAGATGCTAACACACTACACGAGGCCGCCTCAAAGGCGGCCTTATATAGTGTGGGGCGTGCACTACACAGCCTGAGCTATGATCCTGCCTGTGGCCAATCATGGCTCTCCTCGCTGCTGGCGCTGCGATTGGCCAAGCATGCGGGGTCACAGTGCATGCTTGGCCAATCATGAGGCAGCAATGCACTGCGCCACCGCAGTGCATTGTGGTCCGCGCGCGCGCCACTCGAATTTTGACGCGAACGGCCAAAACGTTCGGAATTCGCCGAACGCCCGAACAGCCAATGTTCGAGTCGAACGTACGTTCGACTCGAACACGAAGCTCATCCCTATTGGTGAGTGCGTTTGGTGAGCCGTCTATAGATATTTTATATGTTTTCAAATAATGACATATTATATCTTTACTATATATATTCCATAGGAACTATTGATGCATCTGCTCCTGACAAGTGGAAAAATCCACGAAACGCGTCGAGCTACACTTGATGCTACAGTTAAATATTCCGTATGGCCTGACACTGATCTCTACTCAGCAACCTGTTTCCATATTGTACAACATTTGGGAAAGATTTGTTTAAATATATTTTTTGATTTTTTTTATAGAGGTATGTATGTATTGGGCGGGTTGCCATGGTATTCATCTACCCATATAAATATTGTCTATTACCCTGATCTTATGGTACTATGCTTGTACTAATCTGTTCATCATGTTTATGCTTTTTTACATGTGCTTTGTACTACATATTAAATCAATAAATATTTTTTATGATCTATGTCATCAATTGAATATTATGTATTTATAACTCGCCTCCACTATTCAATCACTTCATTTAAAGTCCCAAACCTCCTTCCAGTTCGTATACACTACCGGGATGGAAGCACCTTGTGGTGCTTCATTTAAAGTCCCACCCCTCCCCCCTTCTTTTTTGCACTCTTTTATATGTATTAACAGAGTTTTGAAGTCAGGAGCTGAAAAATGTTTATGATTGATGAACAAAAATCTAAAACGATGTCCCTTTTTTTTATACACAGGATGAGCTCAGCCAGGAGGAAGGTGTGGAAAGTGGCAGCCAGGAGGTGGCCGGGCCCACTGTCAGCCAGGAGGTGGCCGGGCCCACTGTCAGCCAGGAGGTGGCCGGGCCCAGTAGGAGCCTCACACAATCGCAGGTGCCTCCCCTCCGTCTTCCGGCAAAAAGGCAAAAGAAGATGACGGTCACACAGGAGGAATCCCTGCGCCTCATTCGAGAGGCTACAAATGTGTTAAGGAGCCCCCCTGAAGCTGAAGAGGCCTATGGCTGCTATATAGCCAGCCGGTTGCAGCAATTGGAGATGGGCCAACGCCTCCAGTGTGAGAGAATCATTTTCTCGGCCTTGCAGAAGGGGCTGAGTGGCGAATTAACTGCCACCAGCGAAATTGTGGATCAAGTTCCTCCTGTTCCTCCTGTTCCTCCTGTTCCTCCTGTTCCTCCTGTTCCTCCTGTTCCTCCTGTTCCTCCTGTTCCTCCTGTTCCTCCTGTTCCTCCTGTTCCTCCTGTTCCTCCTGTTCCTCCTGTTCCTCCTCCTCCTCCTCCTGCCACAAGTACACCACCGGAGACACAGCCTCACAGGAAGGCTGCTGAGAAGTCTGCAGGGAAGGGTGCAGTGAAGGGTGGAGCGAAGAGAAGAAAGTGATGACCTGGCTTCACTCTGGTCTGACCAAAGACGCAGCCTGTTGTACCACAGCCTGGGGACATATATACCATCTACTGCTGCTCTTGATCTCTGGGATTCAGGGACCATATTGTACTTCTCAATATGTGAATTTTCTTTTCCACAGAGTTTAATGTTTGCCCTGGGGCCAAAAGGCTACACAAATGTCACAAGTTTCTCCAGTGTTGCCTTCATTTTTTTTTTTTTTTTTTTTTTTTTTTTTGTTGAACCAGAATAAATGGATATTTTTTTTTTGAAAATATCATTGCCTATGTGTTTTTTGGTCAAAGACATTTCTAAAAGACAATGTGAAATTAACAAGGGACACCAACCTCCTTGAGGTTCCAAAAAAAAAAATGTTATTGTGGTAACTTGTCACCAGAATAAAAATAAAAAGGTTATTGTGGTAATGACACACACAAAATAAAAAGGTTATTGTGGTCATGAGAAAAAAAAAAAAAGGTTTTTGGTGTTAACTTGACAGAATAATTAAATATGGAGATCACAAGAAAATAATTGGTAAAGAATTATACGAAAAATATGGATGAAAAAAAAACCAAAAAAAAAAAAACATTATTACTAGGATGGGGCTTTAAACTAAAAACAAGATCATTCATGAGATGAGGAGAAATAAGCCTGAAATGTGTTTTGTGAGAACTCTGTGTGAATATGAGCAGCAAAGCAACTTCGTTCTTCTAGCATTATAAAGAAGATGCGCTGCATTTAAACGAGCACAGAATTTGCAGCATGACGAATGTGCTACTTCCAATACGAACTGGAGTTTTACAAGACCGAGCACTTCTGTCTCGTACTTGCTTCAGAGCATGCGTTGTTTTTGGTCTGTCGGAACAGCATACAGACGAGCGGAATTCTACATCGGAACTGGGTCCGGCGGAGTTCCGTCAGAAAAATTTGAAGCATGTTCCATATTCTAAAGTCCGTCAGACTTTTGCAAATCAAAAGTCCGTTGCAGCCCACACACGATCGAGTAGTCTGCCGGAATCATTCCGTCGGACTTTGGATGTTGAAAAGTCCGCTCGTGTGTACGCGGCATAAGCGATCATTTTTCTGATCGCTGCATTAGTGTCGCTATTGTTGCTAGGTAGCTAGTTATTTTTTTAGGTTCACCGCCAGGTTTTTATAGCGCTAGGTACCCCGATATACTACCCAATATTGGTTTTAACCCCCTGATGCCCCTAGTTAACCCTTTCACCAGCGATCACAGTATAAGTGTCACTGGTGACGCTGGTTAGCCAGTTAGTTATTTAGGTTCCCCGTCAGGTTTTTATATAGCGCCAGGGACCCCCATATACTACCTAATAAAAATTTGAACCCCCCTGATTGCCCCTAGTTAACCCTTTCACCAGTGATCACCGTATAAGTGTTACGGGTGACTCTGGTTAGTTTGCTTTTTATAGCATCAGGGCACCCACCATTTATTACCCAATAAAGGTTTAACCCCCTGATCACCCGGCGGTCAATTAGGTTTTAGGGTCAGGGTCTGCGTCGCCCCAGGCAGCGCTAGGTTAGTGCCAGTACCGCTAACACCCACACGCAAAGCATAAACCTCCCGTAGTGGTATAGAATCTGAACAGATCTATACTAGCATCCCCAGCAGTTTAGGGTTCCAAAAAAACGCATTGTTAGCGGGATCAACCCAGATACCTGCTGGCACCTGCGTTTTGCCCCTCCGCCCAGCCCAGCCCACCCAAGTGCAGTATCGATTGATCACTGTCACTTACAAAACACTAAACACATAACTGCAGCGTTCGCAGAGTCAGGCCTGATCCCTGCGATCGCTACATTTTTTTTGGTAGCATTTTATATTTAAATACGGAAGGCAGTGCTTGGGTTTTCGGGGTCCCGTACGTGGCTAGGCTCCCAAAAAGTCCCCCACATGTGGTGTCCCCGTACTCGGGAGAAGCAGCAGAATTTATTTTGGGGTGTAATTTGACTTATGCCCATAGCATGTGTGAGCAATATATCATTTAGTGACAACTTTGTGCAAAAAAAATAAAAAATAAAATTAAATTCCTGCAACTTGTGGCAAAATATAAAATATTTCATGGACTCAACATGCCTCTCAGTAAATAGCTTGGGGTGTCTACTTTCCAAAATGGGGTAATTTGGGGGGGGTTTTGTGCTATTTTGGCATTTTATGGCCTTCGAAACTGTGATAGGTAGTGAGGAGTGAAATCAAAAATTTGCACCCTTAGAAACCCTGAAGGCAGTGATTGGTTTTCGGGGTGCAGTACGTGGCTAGACTCCCAAAAAGTCCCACATATGTGGTATCCCCGTACTCAGGAGAAGCAGCAGAATATATTTTGGGGTGCAATTCCACATATAACTATGGCATGTGTGAGCAATATATCATTTAGTGACAACTTTTTGTAAACTTTTTTTTTTGTGTCATTATTCAATCACTTGGGACAAAAAAAAATATTCAATGGGCTCAATATGCCTCTCCACAACTTCCTTGGGGTGTCTACTTTCCAAAATGGGGTCATTTGGGGGGGTTTGTACTGCCCTGCCATTTTAGCACCTCAAGAAATGAGATAGGCAGTCGTAAATTAAAAGCTGTGTAAATTCCAGAAAATGTACTCTAGTTTGTAGACGCTATAACTTTTGCGCAAACCAATAAATATACGCTTAATGACATTATTTTTTTTTTTTTTTTTTTTTTTTTACTAAAGACGTGGCTGAATAAATTTTGCCCTAAATGTATGACTAAAATTGAGTTTATTCGATTTTTCTTATAACAAAAAGTAGAAAATTATAATTTTTTCTAAATTTTCGGTCTTTTTCCATTTATATCGCAAAAAATAAAAATCGCAGAGGCAATCAAATACCATCAAAAGAAAGCTCTATTTGTGGGAAGAAAAGGAGGCAAATTTCGTTTGGGTGCAATATTGCATGACCGCGCAATTACCAGTAAAAGCAGCGCAGTGCGAAATTGTAAAAAGACCTCTGGTCCTTAGGGTGTTTATTGGTCCGGGGCTGAAGTGGTTAAACTTCCTTAAAGTAATTGTATTGTAACTGGGAAATGAATGCTAGCAGGGTTGAAGGTTTTGCTCAGTGCACAGTGTGCCACATGTATGCAAAACTGGTGCAAGAGCTCCAGGATGCATACCGCTGTGACAGATGTGAGCAGGTTGCCCTTCTGGAAGCTCACATTAGAGATCTGGAGGAGCAAGTTGCAACACTGGGCAGAAAGGACAACCTTGAAAGGGGTCCTCTGCTCGCTGAGCAGGTGGTCAGTAGGGTTGATGTGGAGGGTGGAGGGGCAAGTCAGGATTATCACATAGGAAGATGGGTTAATGTAGTTAGAGGGAGTGGAAGGGGCTTGCAGAAAAGGAACTAAGAGGGTTGGGGGTGGCAAATAGACCTGGCGCTATACCATATAACACTACAAATCTGTGCGTGAGAACTCTATTATGTATAATTTTCAGCGTGCTGGCAATTATATAAAAACCATAGACTAAAAGTCATAAAATAGGAAATGCTCAACCAAATGTTACTATCAATGTTACTAAAGTGCAAGTGATAACCCTGTGCATGAACACTTTATAATTTTCAGTGTGCTGGCAATTAGATAAAATTCATAGAGAAAACATTAAAGTGAAAAATTGTTCATCCAAAAGTGTCTCAGACAATATGCTGCTAAAGTGCTAGTGCCAGTGAGTATACACGTGCCAATACCTGTTTGTATCATACATGAAAAAAATAATAAAATATGTTGTCTTTAAACCACTAAAAGGTGTCTGGTGACTATATTTTGTTTATAAGGTGTTTTACACAAACTGTCATGCAAAATATGATTAGAAATGATTTTGTGATAACTGACACACTGCTATAAATAAAGCTAAAAGTGGAAACATGTGCAGTGCAAGTAAAACCGACCATAAAAAAAATAATAAAATAAAAGATAAAAATAAAAATAAAAATGTAAAAAATACAAAAATATAACAATAAGAATAAAAAATAAAATAAAAAATAAAGGTAAAAAAGTCTCTGGTGAGTGACGGAATCTTCCGTGCGTGAAGGAGGGGGAAGTGATAATTTCCGAAAATTCCAAAATTATTTCCCGTGTTCAGTGGTCACTTCTATATTATGCTCTCACCGGAAAAAGGACCCCATCCGGGGTGGATCAGCCTTCACGATATTAGCTATTGTGTCGCTCTCTGGCTTGCTTCAGATACAATGCTGGGGATCCCTCGTTTCTCCATGAGTATAGTGTGCCACGTTATGTATATTAAAAGAGAGGCATATCCATAGTGTGATAACGTTTAAAACACATTTTTATTCAGAAAAGATTAAAACTACTTACAAAAGCAGAGTTTTCAAAGTGCGGTTGTGTTACAGCTTTAAGACTGTTTTGAAAGTCCCGCTCAGCTTCCTGGTGTGTGCTAGAGGTGTACGTCGCTTGGCCACGCCCTACGCGTTTCGTCATACAGACGTCATCTGGAGCTCCAGGTGACGTCTGTATGACGAAACGCGTAGGGCGTGGCCAAGCGACGTACACCTCTAGCACACACCAGGAAGCTGAGCGGGACTTTCAAAACAGTCTTAAAGCTGTAACACAACCGCACTTTGAAAACTCTGCTTTTGTAAGTAGTTTTAATCTTTTCTGAATAAAAATGTGTTTTAAACGTTATCACACTATGGATATGCCTCTCTTTTAATATACATAACGTGGCACACTATACTCATGGAGAAAGGAGGGATCCCCAGCATTGTATCTGAAGCAAGCCAGAGAGCGACACAATAGCTAATATTGTGAAGGCTGATCCACCCCGGATGGGGTCCTTTTTCCGGTGAGAGCATAATATAGAAGTGACCACTGAACACGGGAAATAATTTTGGAATTTTCGGAAATTATCACTTCCCCCTCCTTCACGCACGGAAGATTCCGTCACTCACCAGATACTTTTTTACCTTAATTTTTTTTTTATTTTTTATTCTTATTGTTATATTTTTGTATTTTTTACATTTTTATTTTTATCTTTTATTTTATTATTTTTTATGGTCGGTTTTACTTGCACTGCACATGTTTCCACTTTTAGCTTTATTTATAGCAGTGTGTCAGTTATCACAAAATCATTTCTAATCATATTTTGCATGACAGTTTGTGTAAAACACCTTATAAACAAAATATAGTCACCAGACACCTTTTAGTGGTTTAAAGACAACATATTTTATTATTTTTTTCATGTATGATACAAACAGGTATTGGCACGTGTATACTCACTGGCACTAGCACTTTAGCAGCATATTGTCTGAGACACTTTTGGATGAACAATTTTTCACTTTAATGTTTTCTCTATGAATTTTATCTAATTGCCAGCACACTGAAAATTATAAAGTGTTCATGCACAGGGTTATCACTTGCACTTTAGTAACATTGATAGTAACATTTGGTTGAGCATTTCCTATTTTATGACTTTTAGTCTATGGTTTTTATATAATTGCCAGCACGCTGAAAATTATACATAATAGAGTTCTCACGCACAGATTTGTAGTGTTATATGGTATAGCGCCAGGTCTATTCCCCCCCCCCCCCCAACCCTCTTAGTATCTTTCCACCCGTTTGGGTGAAAATAAATAGAGGCTGCTCTTACCCAATTTTTTACATTTACACTTTTACATTCATATTTTTATCTTCTATATTGATTGGTCCATAGCGCAATCTAACCCCCTCCTTAATCTTGCAGAAAAGGAAGGCCAGTCCTGTGTTTGTGCATCAAAACAAATTTGCAGAGTTGGGTGAAAATGTGGAGGTGGCAAACACAGAGGTGGCAGCCCTAGATGTCACTGCTCCCCCTAACAGCCGGGAGAGCAGCCCATCTAGTAGAGGAGGTGAGGGGAGTGCAGATAGGCCTAGACAGTTGGTGGTTATAGGGGATTCTATAATCAGAAGGACTGATAGAATAATTTGTCGCCAGGATCGCCTCAACCGAATAGTTTGCTGTCTCCCTGGTGCTAGGGTTCGGCATGTGGTGGACCGGGTGGATAAATTACTGGGAGGGGCTGGGTATGACCCAGCAGTCTTGGTCCACGTTGGAACCAATGACCGTATACATGGAAGGTGGAGGCTCCTTAAGAATCAATTTAGAGAACTAGGCTGCAAGTTGAAGGGAAGGACTTCCAAGGTGATATTCTCTGAAATATTGCCTGTGCCATGCGCAACACAGGAAAGGCAGGGGGTGATTAGAGAGCTGAATGCATGGCTAAAGACCTGATGTAGGGAGGAGGGATTTGGGTTTCTAGAGCACTGGGCTGACTTTTCATTGGGGTGCAACCTATATGCTAATGATGGTTTGCACTTGAATGGAAGGGGGTCTGCTGTGCTGGGGGAGAGGTTTATGGGAAGGCTGGAGGAGTATTTAAACTGGGTTTGAGGGGGGAGGGTGAACCAGAATTACATTGGGCAGACAGGTCAGTTAGGGGTCAGACATTAATGGAGGGTGGACTGGGGATAGATGGGGGGTGGGATATGGCAGGTGACAAGAAATTTCCCATGTTGCAAACAGCCATTGAAAGCCCCAAACCTTTTCTTTCTTATGCGTTTTATTTAGGTACAGCGTCGCACGACCCTGTAATTGTCAGTTAAAGTAACGCCGTGCCGTATCCCAAAAAATGGCCTGGTCATGAAGAGGGTAAAACCTTACAGGGATGAAGTGGTTAACTAAGCCAATATCTATATTGCTCAGTGAAAAGTTTCAACCCTATTGTCTAAAGCTAGGTTCACAGTATTGTGGTTTCCCTGTGGCCATGTTTTGCATAGGCACAGCAGCCCATCCATTTTCATGGGTTGCAGTAAGCACAGACAATGCAGGAAAAACATCCCTCCACCTTTTCAAAATCGCGGCTGCAGGTAAAACCACATAGTGCCATGTGGTTCCCAGCACCGGGAGAACACCCTTCAGTTTCCATTGTGTGATGGTGCCATTACAAATTAAAGGCACACCCACGCATCTGCTAACAGCTGTAGGTTTTTTGAAGCAGGTGCAATTTACACGCAGTCCCACCCCCGCATATAGTGGGAACCTAGCCCTATGTTATATGAAGAGTAATATCACCTAAAAGGAAACCCCTTAATAAAAGTGCATAGACAATGGACCTGCCCCCAATTGCACTGACCATAAACAATTGAATTTGAATTCTTGGGAACGTAAAAATTCTCCCCTGCAATGTGCTGCCCCCACACTGCAAGGAATAAATAATAACTCAGGGTTAGGGAACCAGGAAAAGCCTGTTTACTTACCTGATCCTCCACTCTCTTAAGCAATTCTGTACTGCTAGTCTAGTCCCGCAGCCTCTTCTCCACTACACTGTGGCCGTCAGATGCCCTGTGATGTCATCAATTAGAATGCCCTTCATTGAACAGGGGAGGAGCAGTCCACTGCAAGAGCATAGGGGAGGAGATTGCTGACTGCAAAGGGAGCGAAGGATCAGTAAAATATTTTTTTCTTCCCAGTCCTCTAGACCTAAATCAGTATTTAACCCTTGCAGTGCGGAGGCAGTCTCTTTGCAAGGGAAGATTTTCACTTTCTCTAGAGATAGGCTTTAATATGTCAATAATGACTGGTTAAATATATAAATACTTTTTTTTTTCTCCACTACTTTACTTTATAGTTCTTTGGGGGTTTTTTTAGGTTGGATGATGGCTTTGCTCCAATTAATTCCGGACCACCCACCGTACATATGTTGCGGGAGGGCAGCCCGACTGCGCGAAACAACATACCTGTACGTTGTTCGCACTTCCTGGTCTGGGGCACATAGGTCGCCACCGGTGACCCGCTCCCACTGTGATTGGACACAACTGGAGCCAATCAGCAGGGGAATGACAGAATGGCGCAATCATTCAGGGGAATGACAGAATGGCAGTCTGCCTATGTAAACAAGGCAGACTGTCGTCACAGACAAAGAGAGAGATATGTTATTCCAACTAATCAGGAACAACGATCTCTCTCTTTGTCTAGTGTCAGCATCCCCCACACAGTTAGAAAGCACACACAGGGAACACATTTAACCCTTTGATTGCCCCTGATGTTAACCCCTTCCCTGCCAGTGTCATTTATACAGTATTTATTTTAGCACTGATCACTGTATTGGTGTCACTGGTCCTCAAAAAGTATCACTTAGTGTCCAATTTGTCTGCTGCAATGTCGAATCCCACTAAAAATTGCTGATTGCTGCCATTACTAGTAAAAAATGTAAATAAGTCCCTAAATCTATCCCAAAGTTTGTAGACGCAATAACTTTTGCACAAACCAATCAATATAGGCTAATTGGGATTTTTTTTACCAAAAATATGTAGCAGAATACAAATAGACCTAAATTGATGAAGAAATGTATTTTATTTTATTTAATTAGTTTGTTTTATTTATTACCAATATCTATTTAACGGGACAGTACACTTATTGTTACTTATAAATAGATACTTATACATTTTTCTCTAGTTTTCGGATGATTAGTCTGCTGCTGTGTTTTTTCTTCTTTTTGCCCTTAGTGTAGGAATTCTTTTTAGTATTTATTCAGAGGGGCATGAGGCTTTATGGTTATAATTGTTTCTTGTTAATACTAAAAAAGATATACCCATTTCTGTATATAAACTATTTAGTGTTGCATTTTTTTGTATATCTTTTCACAAGAGTCATCCTTTTTAAGATCACCAAATTTAGTTGCAACTTTTGTGGTGAATTATCATTGTAGAGGCTTCAGGTGTAAAACGGGTCATGAAAAATAACTAAAAAATTTAAAATTTCTACAGATTTTTAATGGATTTAAAAGCATCATAGACTGACAACCTCAGCATATTGGCGATCAGTGAGAACCATTAGGATCTTGGACTGGGCAGGGGCTCTCTTGTAGATTTTTATTTTTAAGTTTCCAGCAGTTCCACTTCCAAGTGAAGTGGTCTTCCAACCTTATGTCAGACAGGGACACCAGTGACAATAAAATAAAAAATGTTAACAGATTATTTTTTTCTGCTGTGGAAACAACTGAAGCTATCAGCATTTTAGACTAAGTTGGTTAACTGAAGAATGATGAAAAATAGGATTTTTGACTTACCAGAATTCTATGTCTCTTTGGCCTGCAGTATGATAGATAGGCTCTTTAATTGTTACAACTGAGTTACATGCAGCTACCTTCAGGCGATTGGACCTTGACCTGTGTCCCATTCTGTATGACTAAAGTTGGTCATACATTCTTAGCGGACTGAACAAAAACATAAATAAAAAAATAAAAGATTCCTCCATCCTTATAAATGTGTTGGATGGAGGAATCCCCTTGCCACACCAGGGTCTGCTACCCTTGCTGTCCATTTGTTCAACTGATTGACCTCTGTGAACAGATCTCCTACTGAATCAGAGCCGAACAGGATGTGTAAGCAGGTGCAGTTATCTAGTCTGCCTCTAGGTGGCTCTGTCCCAAAATAGTGTGTGGTAACAGTGAATAGTGTAATTGGATGTTAGGTCCCTTTTACACAAAGCCTTTCTCTAGTGATATAATGGGGGGAGTTAGTGCTCATATACTCTGTATACCAGGTTGGGTGTAGAATAGTGCAGATGGGGCATGGAAGCCAGCCACCCCACACCTATGTGGATGTAGTCAGTGAAATGAAGGCCCTGTATAGCGTAGACGAACAGGGTGAGATGTTCCTACACCCAGAAGAGCCGCTGTAGTCCACTGTCTATTTATGCAGAAGCTGAAGGACCTGCTGTAGCAGTCCTGTCTCTGGAACGACATGCAGGGAGTCGTGAACTGGATGCATAGAGCTTACTGGCAAGTTAGAGCCCTCTGAGTTCTAATGACTCTGGAAAAAGAGAGAGCCTGTGTAAAGGGAAGATGACTAGCAATGTGCTGCCTTCACAAAATGACTGCTACAGTACAATCATTACATGTGATTGGCAAAGAATGTCAAGCAACCCCAGATAGTATGTCTGTGTAATGTGATTTGTCACTGCCATTATGATGATCATCAGTGTGGAAACCTTAACCTTTGTTTGCACATCCCTTTATTGTGAATATAATGGCTAATGACCAGGGATCTTGTGGGAAGGCATCTGGCAAGGAGTAGGCCACAATATGGTGAAGGTTTACACACTATGAACAGGGGTCCCTGTCTATGAAGAAGTGTGGTGGGAGCTTGGGGATTTGGTGGTATCTGGCCAATTAAATCCCTGCCCATTCAGTTTCTGTCTCTCAAACACAGGCGGACCTGTACTAGCTCTATGGACAGCCAGGTGTAAACTGAGTCTGCTGTCCGTTTACATCAGGCTACTTCAGACCATTGTAAGATGAAACAATCAGCGCCAAAAAATTATGAATAAACAGTAAAAAATGAAAAATTATACAGTGTAAATAAATACGATAAATAATAATATTAATTGTAAACCTGCACAGCTGCTAAACATTCTAAGTGATACACCACACTGGTTACAAAATTGTTAAATAAATTAATGTAGCGCTATACATGAAAATTATTTAAATAACTTACAAATTATCTAATCTTAATAAATCCTACACATCTGTGTTAAATAGTCCACAAAATGAAAAACAAAAACTCTTTCCCACACACTTCCACAGTGATATTTCGTCCTCAAAAGGAGTGCACAGCACCACCAGTACAAATGCGCGCTCACCTCCCAGATGAATAAAACTCATATATAAATGAATCCTTCACAATCTCCTCCTCCTCTTCACAAACAATGGTGGGTAATCAGACTTGCTCCTTTCTAATGACAACTTAGCACACCCGCATCCAAGGAAACAAATCATCTCCCAACTTCACTGTTGGTTTGGCTCTGCAGACTCCTCTTCTCCATTGCCGATACCTGCAGGTTTCCTTCTAATCCCCTAGACAGGTTTGTTGGTGGCGGGGGTCCTCTGGGGTTGTATGGCCCTCTCTAAGTTGACTGCTGTTTCCAAACTGTATGGCACATATCTCATTTAAACTGAATAGGCTGTTTTGCAAGGTGAAGGTTCACATATACTTTAACAATCAGTATGTATATGTGTGCTCCTATGAGAATTGCCATGTCATACCTCTTGTGGATGCGATCCCTAAAACCAAACAAATTCCCGAAAGGAAGATGTTATAGCTCACATATGCAAAGTTTTTTTATGGGTTCAGTAAAGTGTATGAATTTGCATGAGAACACTTGTGATTGATGGGGGGGGGGGGGGGGGGTAAAAACAGGCAGTTAAGTGTTTTTTACTTCCCTCTCCCCACAAGCTGCAAAGGCAGTAATGTACACATGCCTCTGGAAAAATGATTCCCCTTGTTGCATTTGGCAGGCAATAAAGCTGGGAAATGCTGTCCACAAGGTCAAGGCGTGTGTCTATGGGAATGTTTGACCATTCTTCCAGGAGTGCATTTGTGAGGTCAGACACTGATTTTGGATTAAAAAGTCTGTCTTGCAGTCTCTGCACTAATTCATCCCAAAGGTGTTCTGTTGAGGTCAGGACGCTGTGTAGGCATGTATATGTCAAGTTCCTCCACCCCAAACTCGCTCATCCACGTCTTTGTGAATCTTGCTTTGTGCACTGGTGTGCAGTCATGTTGGAACAGAAAGAGGCCATCCCTAAACTGTTCCCACAAAGTTGGGAGCATGAAATTGTCCAAAATGTCTTGGAACGACTTAAGAGTTGGAAATAAGGGGACAAGCCCCCTGAAAAGCAACCTCACGTCATAATCCTCCCTCCACCAAATGATTTAGACAAGTGCACAAATTAACCACTTCCCAACCGGCGCACGCCGATGTACGTTGGCAGAATGGCACGGGCAGGCATATTGACGTACAGGTACGTCCAGTTTTAAATGCTCGCGTGCCGGTCGGGAACGCCGTGAGTTTGGTTGCGTGTCCCGTGGACTCGATCGCCGCGGGCATACCCGCGATTGTCTCACAGGGTGGCTGAACGAGGAGATGCCGTTGTAAACAGCATCTTCCTGTTCTGCCTAGCAACAAGTGACGCTGATCTCTGCTCCATGTGATTGGAGCAGAGATCAGTGTTTACTAAAACAAAGCCCAGCCCCCCAAAGTTAGTAACACGCCCCTAGGAACACTTAACCCCTACACAGCCACCCACTGGTTAACCCCTTCACTGTCAGTGTCATTTACACAGGAATCATTGCATTTGTATAGCAGTGATTGCTGTATAAATGACAATAGTCCCAAAAAATGTGTAAAAAATTACCGATGTGTCCGCCATAATGTCGCAGTCACAATAAAAATTGCTGATCGCCGCCATTACGAGTAAAAAAAAATTATTAATAAAAATGCCATAAAACTATCCCCTATTTTGTAAACGCTATAACTTTTGCGCAAACCAATCAATAATCACTTATTGCGATTTTTTTTACCAAAAATATGTAGAAGAATACATATCGGCCTAAACTGAGGGAAAAAAATGTTTTTTTATATATTTTTGGGGGATATTTATTATAACAAAAAGTAAAAAAATAATGCGTTTTTTTCAATTTTGTTTGGGAGCCACGTCGCACGACCGTGCAATTGTCAGATAAAGTGACTCTTAAGCCAGCAAAATGGTTCTGTCTGAAAGTGGTTAAGGTACATAAAGACATGGATGAGCAAGTTTTGGGTGAAGGAATTTGACTGGCCTGCACAGAGTCCTCACCTCAACCCGACAGAACACCTTTTGGATGAATTAGAGTGAAGACTGCGAGCCAGGCCTTCTCATCCACATCAGTGCCTGACTTTACAAATGCGCTTCTAGAAGAATGGTCAAACATTGCCATAGACAGGTTGTGGAAGAGATACCTTGTGGACAGCCTTCACAGAAGAGTTGAAGCTATTATAGCTGCAAAGGGTGGACCAACTCAATATTGAAGTCTACAGACTAAGACTGGGATGCCATTAAAATCCATGTGCATGTAAAGGCAGGTATCCCAATACTTTAGGTAAAATAGTGTATGTGGTATCACTGCAATCATCAGAAGCAGGAGAATTTACTTTGGGTTGTGCTTTGGTGATCAATTATGGTAATAGCAAGAAATTTACAGCCTCATTTAAAAAAAAATATATATTTTTTTACTATTTTGGAACAGTTTTCCTTTGATAAAAATAAAAAAAAGGAAGGGAGATATATCCGTAACCATTTATCACCAAAAGAAAGCCCAATTTTTTCAGATAAAACAAGATATAATCCACCTGGATACACTAAGTAGTTGTGACGATATATACAGTTTTACTAACACATGTCAAAGTTGCAAAATTGTGCTTAGGCATTTAGATTTGTTTTACCCTTAGGCTTGAAGGGGTTAAGAAGAATTTATATTATGTATTATTTATATATTGTATATGCAAAGTTAGCATGTACTAAATTATGCATTGGTACTTCTGCATCAGCAGAGTAGATTGAATAGGGAGGAAAAAAGAAAAAAAAGTCCTTTATGGCCCACTCCCTTTTCCCCCAATTGTCACCTAAATAAACACAAAACAATTACTTTGTGGCAAAAATTGGAAGAACAAAAGCTTATTAAATAGCTATAAATGGTGAAAACTACTTTGGGGCCCTTCCACAGATCGTTGCGCCTCATCCACTGTCTTATAACTGAGAATGCCCTCATTTGAGATCTCTCAGACCTTGCTGAGGCCCGTATGTGCCCAGTTCCAGTAGTCCTCATATCCTAATTCTGGCCTGCTTGAGCCCCATCCTACAGCTGAGCCCTGGGTAAGTTGAATGAAATGTGCCCACTGGATAGTGCTTACTGTGCAGGCCATGAGACGTTTCCGCATTCCCTTCCATTTTTTTGCCTGCAGTGGTCGAACACTGCCGCATGGTCATAGCTCCTTCCAGCTTGCAGCTTTGAGAGGGTACCAAAATCCATCTTGTTAGATCCCCTGATCTGCCCAACAGGCTTCTGCATAACTATGAAACAAACTTACAATGAAACAAATATATTAGGGTGAGTGGAAAAGCCTTTCTCCAAGCTGTATGATTCCCAGTGATTGAAATAATAGGCAGCACTCCCAACAGTCAGCTTTTCAAGTTTCAGATATTTTTTGAAAAAAGCATAATTTAAATGTAGCGCCTACCCTGGGGGGGGGGGGGGGGGGTAGGGATGGCTGACATACCTTCTCAGGGAACAGGTTTGTGGGCATGGTGGGTGGTGAATAAGAGAGAATTTTATTTCTAAGAACAGGAAAAATGTGGGAGAGAGGGGAATAGGGCACAAGACACCCTTAAAATGATCAGTAACAGGCAGATTGTCAGACTCCTTTGACAAAAATAGGTGACGTAATGGCACCTACACACGGTCAGACTTTCCATCAGAAAAGGTCCAACGGAATCATTCCGTCGGATATTCCGATTGTGTGTTCTTCATCTGACTTTTTTCTTCAAAAATTCAGATGGACTCAGAAATATAACATGTTTCAAATCTTTCCACAGAATCAATTTCTATCGGGAAAACCATTCGTCTGTATGCTGGTCCGACAGACCAAATACGACACAAGCGCAACTATTGGCTACTGGCTATTGAAATTCATTCTCTAGTCCCGTCGTACATCATCACATTCGAAACGAAAGGACTTTGGTGTGATCATGTGTGGGCAAGTCCGTTCGGTCAGAACTCCGTTAGAACTCCGTCGGGAAGACTGTCCGACCCTTTCTGACGGAAAGTCCGGTCGTGGCAGACAGCAGTACAGGAATAAGAGTCTTTAAGCTGAACCAGCACATCTGTACTTTGTAGGACAGGCTGTCTCCTCTAGTAACTGAACTTTACTCACAGCTTCATACTCTGATTCCCTTGCATGAGTTCTTTCTGAAGTCGTCCCAGCCACTTCATAGCCTCCTGCTCATGAAGGCTCCTCTCTCTGTTGCTTCCTTAGAACTCCATCCCTCTAGAATCATTCCAGATCTTTGGCAGGCTTTTCTCATCAGGAACTTGAACACCCAGATAAGCCTCAGTTAGGCCTAGCAGCCGGCAGTCGCATGGATAGGCCTTGGGCCTAGCAACCAAGAACTGTACACACACCATCCACTGGTCCGAAGTCCCTGGGCGGGTAGACTGACCTGGAAAACCTGACTTCTTTCCATTAAATAGCTTTTCCTAGAATGCATCGCAGAAAATATGATTGGCTGAGAAAAGTATGTTTATCCATCACATGCATATACTGTAGCTCATCATACTAATGTCAACAGTACCACCTATTGACAAAAGGGAGAAGCCACAAATAAATTGAATTAACAGAAGTCATGTAATCACTAAATACTACAAATTAACCAGGCTGACCACCCCCCAGCACAATTAAATTTACCTGCAGTCCTGTCCTACTCTAGGGATGAGGGTGCTACATAAACATATAGCAATACATAGTAATACACATATAGGATTTCCTAAACATAAAATGTACATGTAGGAGATTCAGGATATAGGTACAAAAGATAACAACAATTACAAAAAATACAAATAAATACCAGAAAAATCTCCCACTGGCAGAGGTGGATGTCACAACATTTCGGGATTCTTTTAAAGGAGGACACAAAATTCATCGTTATAGAAACCTCATAGTAGGTTCCTTCCTTCTCCTCTGGTCGACGGTTCCATGCGATTATGCAGTAGGTCCTGAATGCCTTGCTGTGTGGAGGTGGCTTCACTGGGGTTCAGGAAGACCAAGGCTGCTTAGCAGCATACATGGGTATCTCTTCCACAGACTGCAAGCACGATCACCCAGGAGAGGCAGCCAGGAACTTTTAGATGTGCCTGTTTTATCCTACCCAATGTGAGTGCATTGGAGGAAGTTTTTACTGTGTATACAATAAATTATTTTACATTAGGGCAATTGTGTGCTCTCTCTTGTTATGTTTTTAGTAATATCCTGAGGGATACCTCCCATCCGGTGAATGTTTTGTTTACAGTGTTGCCCAATGTCAGGTGATTTATGCTGAGCTGCAAAACAGCTTCTTTCGATACATTTTTTGAATTCTAGAGGCTTTTTAGGATGGAATTAAATATGCAGTATGTTTTTACTTTGCAATATATGAGATGTTTTTTTATGAAGCTAAAGTGAGGTATGTAATGTCTTTTGTGTTAAGAGGCGCTGCATCTGCATTTCGGTTTCATGATTTCTATTGCATAATCATAATAAATTATTCTGCTTCATATTCTGAAGCCCACTCATTCTTTAACCATGTTGAATCCCTTCTGCTGGGTCACCAGACTTGCAAGCCTTCCTGTTCTAAATCCAGATGAGAGATATACTTCCTAATCTTGGCCCTCTGACACACCCAGTAGATGAAAGAGTGGCCCAGGATCCATACTCTAGAACTTGAAACAACACACTGATTAAACCTCAGCTCCAAAGAGCAAGTTTTTCTTCCTTCCAAAAACAAACCCATGAAAGTAAAACCCTACACACACACTGACGTCCTCCTGTATGTAAACCATCTGTGACCAAGATCTCCATCTCCCAGCTACCTTAATCTTTTCCACTAATCTGCCCCTGGCTGTCATAACAGTGGCCACTCCTTTTTTGAATGAGTGTGTGCCAAAGTGTTTGGGGCTTAGACACCCATCCTTGTGCCTCAAGAACTGCTGGGAACCTCTCCATTCCTGATTGCTAAATATGGGTATCAAGATGGTAGTTATGGCGCTCTCCTATGACAGTGCAAAAAATTGCATACTAAAATAATTATCTCAAGGTGCTAGTATTGCATGTTCTAATGTGTTGGATCACAATTCAAAATACTAAAAATATAAAGAAAGCATTTAAGAATTAATAAAATTGATAACTGTGCAAAAAAGTGCTTATGTGCTATAGTTCAAATTACGTGAATCTAGAGCCTATACAGCTTATATCATCTTCCTGCCAACAACCATTTCAAAAACCAAAAACAGATTAAGAAAATATCTTTAAAAATCCAAAATGCAACAAAAAAAACAAAAAACACAAAACAAAACAAGACAGAAATCCTCAGGAGAAATTTCGTGCAAAAAATATTTTTTTTTCTAAAAGATTTGCAAAAGTTCAATAAAGGTGACTTGTGCCCAGTGCCTGGTGTATTCTGAATCTCAACCGGTGCGTTTTCCGTGCGTAAAGCAAATTGCCGCACTCACCAGCTCCCCTGCCCCTGCAGGGGTTAACCCGCATCCACAGTGTAAGCCCCTGTGCCGCTGTATAAAGCTGGTCCAGTTAGTGTTCAGTTCCTCGTTTCCTCGTTTTTATAAAAAGAGATATACAGTGGTGTGAAAAAGTGTTTGCCCCCTTCCTCATTTCCTGTTCCTTTGCATGTTTGTCACACTTAAGTGTTTCGGAACATCAAACCAATTTAAACAATAGTCAAGGACAACACAAGTAAACACAAAATGCAATTTGTAAATGAAGGTGTTTATTATTAAAGGTGAAAAAAAATCCAAACCATCATGGCCCTGTGTGAAAAAGTGATTGCCCCCTAAACCTAATAACTGGTTGGGCCACCCTTAGCAGCAACAACTGCAACCAAGCATTTGCGATAACGTGCAATGAGGCTTTTACAGCGTCCTGGAGGAATTTTGGCCCACTCATCTTTGCAGAATTGTCCTAATTCAGTTACATTTAGAGGGTTTTCGAGCATGAACGGCCTTTTTAAGGTCATACCACAACATCTCAATAGGATTCAGGTCAGGACTTTGGCTAGGCCACTCCAAAGTCTTCATTTTGTTTTTCTTCAGCCATTCGGTGGTGGACTTGCTGGTGTGTTTAGGATCATTGTCCTGCTGCAGAACCCAAGTTCGTTTCAGCTTGAGTACACGAACAGATGGTCGGACATTCTCCTTCAGGATCTCTTGGTAGACAGCAGAATTCATAGTTCCTTTTATCACGGCAAGTCTTCCAGGTCCTGAAGCAGCAAAACAGCCCCAGACCATCACACTACCACCACCATATTTTACTGTTGGTATAATGTTCTTTTTATGAAATGCAGTGTTCCTTCTACGCCAGATATACTTGGACACACACCTTCCAAAGAGTTCCACTTTTGTCTCATCGGTCCACAGAATGTTGTCCCAAAAGTCTTGGGGATCATCAAGATGTGTTGTGGAGAAATTGAGACGAGCTTTGATGTTCTTTTTGCTCAGCAGTGGTTTTCTCCTTGGAACTCTGCCATGCAGGCCATTTTTGCCCGGTCTTTTCCTGATGGTGGAGGCATGAACGCTGACCTTAACTGAGGCAAGTGAGGCCTGCAGTTCCTTGGACGTTGTTGTGGGGTCTTTTGTGACCTCTTGGATGAGTCGTCGCTGCGCTCTTGGGGTAATTTTGGGCGGCCGGACACTCCTGGGAAGGTTCACCACTGTTCCATGTCTTCGCCATTTGTGGATAATGGCTCTCACTGTGGTTCGCTGGATTCCCAAAGCTTTGGAAATGGCTTTATAACCCTTTCCAGACTGATAGATCTCAATTACTTTCTTTCTCAATTGTTCCTGAATTTCTTTGGGTCTCGGCATGATGTGTAGCTTTTAAGGATCTTCTGGTGGGCCTTACTGTGTCAAGCAGCTCCTATTTAAGTGATGCCTTGATTGTGAACAGGTGTGGCAATAATCAGGCCTGGGTGTGGCTAGAGAAATTGAACTCAGGTGTGGACAACCACAGTTATAGTATGTTTTAACAAGGGGGGCAATCACTTTTTCACACAGGGCCATGATGGTTTGGATTTTTTTTCACCTTTAATAATAAACACCTTCATTTACAAATTGCATTTTGTGTTTACTTGTGTTGTCCTTGACTATTGTTTAAATTGGTTTGATGTTCCGAAACACTTAAGTGTGACAAACATGCAAAGGAACAGGAAATGAGGAAGGGGGCAAACACTTTTTCACACCACTGTAGAACATCCATAGTACAGTACTGTTTTTTAAAATAGCGCCTTTATTGTATGCAAAAAATGGCTACTCACATAAACACAGATTAAAGTCATTCATAAACATCACATAACACCGCCGCCGCCTTGTGGAAAAGAGTGTGTACGTTAGGCCTAACGTACACACTCTCTCCCACAAGGCGGCGGCGGTGTTATGTGATGTTTATGAACGATTTTAATCTGTGTTTATTTCTGACATACAGCAGCAGGGAGCAGGTCAATGACCACAGTACAATGCAGACAATATTCCCTTTACAGAATGCATCATCCTCCATTGTCATTAGAACAGACAGATTTCATCCCTCTCTCACCTTTTCTCCTTGAAAAGAAGGATTTTCTTGTTAATGCAATGCTAAAGGGAAACATTTATTCATAGGGCACCGTGCATTGGGTAAACACTCCTGTTTGTGCAAATACATTACCTAGAATATATTTTTCATTTAAATCATCTTCCTTAACCACCTTCAGACCGGACCATTTTGCTGGTAAATGACCAGAGGTCTTTTTACAATTTGGCACTGCGCTGCTTTAACTGGTAATTGCGCGGTCATGCAATGTTGTACCCAAACAAAATTTGCGTCCTTTTCTTTCCAAAAATAGAGCTTTCTTTTGATGCTATTTGATTGCCTCTGCGATTTTTATTTTTTGCGATATAAACATAAAAAGACCGCAAATTTTGAAAAAAAATGATATTTTCTACTTTTTGTTATTAGAAAAATCCAATAAACTCAATTTTAGTCATACATTTAGGCCAAAATGTATTCAGCCACATGTCTTTGGTAAAAAAAAAGTCAATAATTGTATATTTATTGGTTTGCGCAAAAGTTGTCACATCTACAAACTAAGGTACGTTTTCTGGAATTTACGCAGCTTTTAGTTTACGACTGCCTATCTCATTTCTTGAGGTGCTAAAATGGCAGGGCAGTACAAAACTCCCCCAAATGACCCCATTTTGGAAAGTAGACACCCTAAGGAAATTGATAAGTGGCATGTTGAGCCCATTGAATATTTTATTTTTTTGCCTCAAGCGATTGAATAATGACAAAAAATAATTTATTTATTTTTTTTTACACAAAGTTGTCACTAAATGATATATTGCTCACACATGCTATGGGCATATGTGAAATGACACCCCAAAATAAATTCTGCTGCTTCTCCTGAGTACGGGGATACCACATATGTGGGACTTTTTGGGAGCCTAGCCGCGTACGGGGCCCCGAAAACCAAGCACCGCCTTCAGGCTTTCTAAGGGCGTAAATTTTTGATTTCACTTCTTACTACCTATTACAGTTTTGAAGGCCATAAAATGCCAAGATGGCACAAAACCCCCACAAATGACCCCATTTTAGAAAGTAGACACCCCAAGCTATTTGCTGAGAGGCATTTTGAGTCCATGGAATATTTTATATTTTGCCACAAGTTGCGGGAAAATTACAAACTTTAATTTTTTTTTATTTTTTTTTCACAAAGTTGTCACTAAATTATATATTGCTCACACATGCTATGGGCATATGTGAAATGACACCCCAAAATAAATTTTGCTGCTTCTCCTGAGTACGGGGATACCACATATGTGGGACTTTTTGGGAGCCTAGCCACGTACGGGTCCCCGAAATCCAAGAACCGCCTTCAGGTTTTCTAAGGGCGTAAATATTTGACTTCACTCCTCACTACCTATTACAGTTTTGAAGGCCATAAAATGCCAAGATGGCACAAAACCCCCACAAATGACCCCATTTTAGAAAGTAGACACCCCAAGCTATTTGCTGAGAGGCATGTTGAGTCCATGGAATATTTTATATTTTGCCACAAGTTGCGGGAAAATTACAAACTTTTTTTTTTCTTTTCACAAAGTTGTCACTAAATGATATATTGCTCACGCATGCCATGGGCATATGTGAAATGACACCCCAAAATAAATTCTGCTGCTTCTCCTGAGTACGGGGATACCCCATATGTGGGACTTTTTGGGAGCCTAGCCGCGTACGGGGCCCCGAAAACCAAGCACCGCCTTCAGGCTTTCTAAGGGCGTTACAGTTTTGAAGGCCATAAAATGCCAAGATGGCACAAACCCCCCCAAATGACCCCATTTTGGAAAGTAGACACCCCTAAATTTAGGGGTACACTAGTGAGACTAGGTAATAAATGGCGGGGTGCCCTGAAACTATAAAAAAAATAACTAACTAACCAGCGTCACCTGTAACAGTTATATGGTGATCACTGGTGAAAGGGTTAACTAGGGGGCAATCAGGGGGCTTTATGCGGTAGTATATGGGGGTCCCTGGCGCTATAAAAAGCTGCGGCGAACCTAAATACCTACCTGCCTAACTAGCGTCACCTGTGACACTAATACAGTGATCAGAAAAACGATCGCTTATTAGGCTGGGTTCACACTGGAGCGATGTGGGAACGCCACGAATGTGCGGCGGGTTCCCGCATCACATGCCTCCCGGCGGCAGTTCACACTGCCCTATGCGAACTGCTGGGAGTGTCAGTGAAATGTTAATGACACCCCCAGATCAGTTCGCATATCGCAGTGCGATCTGCAAACTCGGATCGCATGGCGTGAACACCCATGCGATCCGATTCTGCTGCGGACCAAAAAAAGGGTCCCGTGCGAGTTTGCGGCGGGTGCGACACGAATTCAGCCATACTATCTGTATGGCTGAACTCGAATCGCACAGAGATCGGATGTGATTTGCACTGCAGTGCGGTGCGAATCACATCCGTTCTCATAAACCGCTGCAATGTGAACCCAGCCTTAGTGACACTGGCGACGGGGGTGATCACGGGGTTAAACCTTTATTGGGGGGGTTAGGGGGGTACCTTAGAACTAAAGGGGGCTAACCCTAACTGCCCTAACAGTTATTACAGTCACAAATGACACCCGCCGGGTGATCAGGGGGTTAAACCTTTATTAGGTAATAAATGGCGGGTGCCCTGAAACTATAAAAAAATAACTAACCAACCAGCGTCACCTGTAACAGTTATATGGTGATCACTGGTGAAAGGGTTAACTAGGGGGAAATCAGGGGGCTTTATGCGGTAGTATATGGGGGTCCCTGGCGCTATAAAAAGCTGCGGCGAACCTAAATACCTACCTGCCTAACTAGCATCACCTGTGACACTAATACAGCGATCAGAAAAATGATCGCTTATTAGGCTGGGTTCACACTGGAGCGATGCGGGAACGCCATGAATCCGCGGCGGGTTCCCGCATCGCATGCCTCCTGGCGGCAGTTCACACTGCCCTATGCGAACTGCTGGGAGTGTCAGTGAAATGTTAATGACACCCCCAGATCAGTTCGCATATCGCAGTGCGATCTGCAAAGTCGGATCGCATGGTGTGAACACCCATGCGATCCGATTCTGCTGCGGGCCAAAAAAAGGGTCCCGTGCGAATTTGCGGCGGGTGCGGCGGGTGCAACACGAATTCAGCCATACTATCTGTATGGCTGAACTCGAATCGCACAGAGATCGGATGTGATTTGCACTGCAGTGCGGTGCGAATCACATTCGTTCTCATAAACCGCTGCAATGTGAACCCAGCCTTAGTGACACTGGCGAGGGGGGGTGATCACGGGGTTAAACCTTTATTGGGGGGGTTAGGGGGGCACATTAGAACTAAAGGGGGCTAACCCTAACTGCCCTAACAGTTATTACAGTCACAAATGACACCAATGCAAAAAAAAAAAGCAATTGGTGTCACTGTGACTGGGGGGGCAGGGGTAATTGGGGGGTGATCGGGGGGTAAAGGGGGGGTGTGAGTGTGCCTGGCATGTTCTACTGTGTAGTGTAGTGCTTGTGCAACTCACCGATGCTCTCTCCTCGGTGCCGGAACGAAAAATACCGACACGGAGGAGAGATTACATCACTTCCTCTCCTGTGTTTACATTACAGGAGAGGAAGTGATGTCACCGGACATTTTCATTCGTCGGGAGCGATCGCGAGGGGGTGGCCATGAATGAATGGCCGTCCCCTCGTCCGGGATCGCTCCCGAACGAATACCGACCGCCGCAGGCACCGGGCGGGGGCCCGATCGGGCCCCCGACCCGCGGGCAGGCAAGGACGTACATGTAAGCCCTTATGCCTGCCCGTGCCATTCTGTCGACGTACATCGTCGTGCGGCGGTCGGCAAGTGGTTAATTAAACATTTCTTATGCCGTGTACCGGACTTTTCGGCATAATCCTGGCATAATTCTTAATTCTGCACACTGTACGTAGTGCGATCCAGATACAACCAGCCCTTTGAGGGCAACCACACTGCTGATACGGCCCTTGATGAAATTGAGTTTGACTTCCTTGTGTTACAGTGTGCATGGACTTATTGCAGGAATTTAACCCTTCCAGTTTACTACTCTTCCAGCTCCTCTTGACCCCAGCCCCTATGCTGAAAGTGATAGGGAAATCCAATTAGCCACTGAGATCTAAAGGTCAAGCTCCTGGACACCTGCTGTGCTTTAGCTATACACCTAGGTCACCTTGATGGTGGTATAGCCCTAACAAAGCTTAGTTTATTACCCTGAATAGACATAAATTTCACAATAAGTACTTTCCACTAGCTAAAATGGACCTGTGATTCCGACATGGCAATTATTATTGTAAATGAATATGATGTTGTAATTGACCAGAAGCCTGTAAACATGTACAAACACACAACTGTATGATGCAGAGAATTAGCCTAAGGTGTAACATGAAAATAGCAGGCAAGTTATGTGTTTAATCCTCTGACTTTTCCACTTGAGGAGAAAGAGATACATTTACAAACTACAATATGATCATCTTGGGCAGCTCATTAAAAAGCACAGGAGTAATAATAACATATTTTATAAGGAACACAAAGCTATAATAGAAATGCCAAGAATTCTCATATGTTTTTTCTACAAATTTTTTGCAAACATAAAAAAGTAAAATAGGGAGGACCTGATTCACTTACTGGTTTCTACTTGGTTCCAGTGTTTTGCTTCTGTATTACTAACTGTGTGAGTCTTCTTCACTATTACCGGGTCAATCATATAAGGTATGTGTAGGAGTATGTAGTATCTATTAAGTATAATATATAAGGTACCTACTAAGTACACAAACCTCTATAAGTCCATTCTTTTTTTTTAAATACCTTTAGTAGATCATTTATTGACGGGCATCAACCTATTACAAGCCAAGCTACATATGTTCATAGGACCAGGACCAGGAAATATGTCTGTCTGGTCCTGAATGTGAGTAACCTGAGCTGGACACTCCTACTGTATAACTCTCATTGAAAATTCAATTACTGAACAATAAACTTGAATGGAGACTGGATGATATAAATGTGCAAATATGCACATATAAAATGCAGTTGTCAAATCAATATTAGTGTATTAGCACTGCAGTTTTACTTTCACTATGTTGATCACATTTTAATCTGTTTTGATTACATTTAAAAATAGTTACCTAAGATGAGATTTTTATTGCTATCTGTGCCCCTGTTCTGTTGTGCCCACAGCTCATCCATACTGAAATCCCACATTACTTCATTCATATGCAAGTCCTCCCCTTACTCCAAGGCAATTCAGCATATTGCTAGTCTTTGTTTGTGTGTGATAGGACACCAGCAGAAAAATAGAAAAATATGGACGGCAGCAGGGAAGACAAGCATGAGATACTGGCTGAAGAGAGAACAATAACCTGGCAAAAATTGCAGAGACAAGACTTAAATCAGAAAATTCATGGGAGGAGCAAAGAGTTCAAGGTTCAGCAGAAGTCAAGGTTGTCCAATGGATCAGACAAGGTGCTTTCCAGCATCTTGGTGAGCTCAGCGAGAAGAGTTATTGCCAGACATAGCAGAGGTCCCAGGTTCAAGTCCATGCCCTGACAGGGAGGAAGCTGAAATGCTGCTCACCCCCACTGTGCACCCTTACAAGCACTGGGGCTCCTTTGCAAGGGGAGGCAAATAGGGGCTAGTCATTTTTTATACCAACTTTGGGGCATATTTCTCTTACTTAAAAAGGGGGGAGTTTGAGGAGCAGGGTGGCATGCTGACGTCACCTTGAGTTACTTCTGTGTATCCAGAAGAACGGGTTTGTCCGAGTGTGTTCGGCTTCAGACTTTCTAAGATGCTATATTTGTAAGTGTGTTTTTGTTTTTAATCTTTTAAATAAACCATACGTTTTTACACTATCGGAGCATCTATGTTTTCTTCACATGTTATATGCACCCACCATTGAGGCCATTTGGAGAGTAGCTGGTGAGCTAGCACACACGTTCAGTGTACTTTGAAGTCACAGCTGCGTTTGAGTTTATGCCTGTCCTGATCCTCTGTAGTGGGGGATCACGACTATCTGGTAAGAAGTAATTCTCTCTACATGGTGGTGATTTGCACTTTTTGGCTGAAGATACATCTTATTAGTGGATGGATTTTTTTCCTGATTCCTGCAGCGGTGGATGTGACACTTCATGATTACTTTTACACGGATTGTTTGTTTAATTCATTATGGACTATGACTTGGACAATTTTGCTTTACATAAATGTTTATAATTTTTTGATTTAATATATATTTATATATTTGGTATTCACAGTAAATTGTGGTGGGTTTATACACTTCATAGTGTACATCTTAGGGCTTATTATTGTACTTTGAGTTGTCTACACTTTTACACGTATAATTATACGTTTTACTCCCATTTACATTTATAGGTTTAGCGCAAT
Source organism: Lithobates pipiens (assembly GCF_037356315.1). Taxonomy (NCBI): domain Eukaryota; kingdom Metazoa; phylum Chordata; class Amphibia; order Anura; family Ranidae; genus Lithobates; species Lithobates pipiens. The sequence continues at coordinate 509,231,345 of NW_027507758.1, forward strand.
TCAGATTTTTTTCCAAATCTCTGGAAGGCTGCAGAGGAGCATGGCAACAATATGGTTGTCTTTGATGTCCTCTCCGATGGCACCCAGCTGCTCTATGATCTCTAGAATAGCATTCACGTGGTCACACTTTTGCTGGCCGTCTTTTAGTCTCATCTTATATAGCTTTATTAGCAAAAACATCTTACTGTTTATATTTGAATGCTCATGCAGTTATTTTTAATGAAGTCCACATACCTTTGGCCGTTTTCTCTGTTCTTACGTGGATAAGCTGGTCATCTTCCACTAATAAGCTTATGGTTGCTTTTGCCTGTCTATCCCTCCTTTACCAATTCTCCATCTCTCCATTTGTTGGTCTGTCTGTATTCAGTACTTGCCACAAGTCGACCTTGCTGAGAAAGATTTCTAGTTTAAATACTATTGCAAACTTCACATCTGAACTGCTTGCCATCTTTCAACAGCTTGTATACAGTACTCACTAATGAATGTAGAATTCTGTAGAATTCTTTCCAGTGCCTGGGGATGCCTGGGTGCCTGCTGGGTGCGCTGGGCATATAACCTTTTATCTGAGTATTGAAATAATGCGCTGGGAGCTTCTTATTTGCAGCAATAGCTTTGCTTTTATGGAGAAATTACAGATCGTGTCTTACAGCATGAGAAGCATAAAACAGGAACTAACCACAAACAAGTGCACTGAAGCTGTAGAACAATACATCCTGTCATATAGAATACACACTATAACACTATAATACTACAGCACCACCTGCTGCATAGATAGGTATAATGCATACAGTATATGGTTCAGAGTACTTTACATTACATGCTGTTGTCCTTCCATCACCTGGCAGTGAATCATGGCAGTGCATTCCTGGCTCAGCCAAACAGAGTGACGGAGCAGCGCATGGAAGAATTGGTATTCTGAGCACTGAAAATGGGGCGGCAGCACTGTGGTGTGGCAATCTCTGCTTTAATAGCTGCATTAGAGGGCAGGGAAGTTTTTGGGGGTCTAATAGACCCCCCAATATCTCCATAAAGAGGACTTGGCACCTGCCCCCATAGTGGGCTTGTTAACCCTCTTTTGATGCAATAAAGTAAAAAAATGTAGAGTGCAAAAAAAATGTATAAAATAAATAAAAATACTTAAAAAAAATTAAAGCACCCCTGTCATCCCCGCACACACCCCATAAAAAAAGTTCTGTATAGGGAAATCACATGTATGTAACATCAATTCCACCACACATGAGCTATTAACGCAAGGTCAGAGTGAGAGAAATAATTCTAGGGCCTTAGTCCATAGTTAACTCTAAACTGATGACTTATAAAGCCCTTTAAAGCATCACCTATGGAGAATTTTGGGTACTGACGTTTTTGACGATTGCTTGTCGTATGCAATTTAAAAACCTGACATGTTTGGTATCTAGTTACTCAATCCACCCCTTTTTTCATATTTTATGAAAATATTGGCTACAATATTATGTTCGTTTTAATTCATTTTAATGTATTTTTTCCTGAAAATATTAGTTTGATAAATAACTGCACAAATATTGTGTGACACAAGAAAAACAAATACAACCATTTTATTCTCCAGGTCCTCTGTTTTCAGTAAATAGAATTTTTTTTTTTTTTTTTGGGAGGGGGGTTACAGTAATTTCTAGCAAAAAAATAGGATTTTTGTACTTACAGTAAAATCCTTTTCTCTGAAGTTCATTGACGGACACAGCTCCTTTAAATCTAGACCATTGGGTTATCACACCAACTTCAGGAGAGGACTAGGTAGAACATGTAACACATGTAAAAACAGCAGAACTGCATAGCTCCACCCAGGGGGCAGTCCCTCTGGCTATAACCCCTCAGCCTGCTTCCTGCAGCTCAGTACATCAACAAGCAGTACAACATAAAATAGGAGGGGTGGGTGCCCTGTCCGTCACTGAACTTCAGAGAAAATAATTTTATGGTGAGTACAAAAATCCTATTTTCTCTTTCGTTCATTGATGGACACAGCTCCTTTAAATCTTGACCGTAGGGACGTCCCCAAGAAGTGTCGAAACGAGGGGTGTAAACAGCAAAACATAACTTCACCCACAACCAGAGGCACGCCTCAACAGAGGAGTTGCCATCTGAAACGACCGCACCAGAACTTGCGGCCAATGTATGCATCAAAAATGCATTAACAAAACTGTAACTTTCTTTAAAAAAGAAAAAAGGTGTAAATTGCAACTTTTACAAAGCCACCTGCAAAACTTTGCGACCAAAGCAAGCATCCGAAGATGCGCTTACATCAACTTTGTAGAATTTTGTAAAAGTGTGCACGGACGACCAAGTCGCCGCCTTACACACCTGGGAAACAGACGCTTGATGTAGGAAAGCCCAGGAGGCCCCGATTGCCCTGGTGGAATGGACCGTGACAGGAAAGTGGGGCACCTGCCCCTTCAAGGCATAAGCCTGGACCACGATCTGTCTGATCCACCCAGAAATGGTTGTTGACAAGACCGCCAGACCTTTTTTTCACTGAAACAAACAGAGAGTCTGATTTCCGGAAGGGAGCCGTAGCAGACAGATATACCCTCAGAGCCCAGACCACGTCCAGGGAATGTAGGGTGACTTATTTTGGATGTGTTGGCTTAGGACAAAGGGATGGTAACACAATGTCCTCATTGAGATGGAAAGCCGAAACCACCTTAGGAAGAAAAGAGGGCTGTGGACGTAGCACCGCCTTATCCTTGTGGATAACCAGACTTGCAAGACAAGGCCGCCAACTCAGAAACCCTCCTGGCAGATGTAATAGCCACTAAAAAGACAACTTCCTGGGAAAGAGTCAACAAGGGAATTTCCCTGATGTTCTCAAACAGCGGTTTCTGAAGCGCCGATAGCACCAGTTTCAGATCCCACGGAGGTAGGGGTGGTCAAACCGGAGGGAATACATGCCAAACCCCTTGCACAAAGGTGTTTACCAATGAGTGAGATGCCAGGGGGTGTTGGAAAAAGACAGCCAAGAGATCCACATCTGGTGTGCCCCATCGCAGGCAAAGAAGCCTGAATACCTCCGGATGCAATGACCCTGGGTCCAGCATCTGGCGACTTAATCCGCCTGCTGGGTTTCTACACCCGGGATGTATATGGCCAACAGGGCTGGCACGTTTCGTTCTGCCCACAGGAGGATGTGAGAAACCTCTCGTGCTGTGGTTGAGCTCCTTGTTCCTCCTTGATGGTTGACATATGCCATCGCCGTGGCGTTGTCTGACTGGATCCTGATCAAATGCCCCTGTAGCCTCATTGACCATGTGGAAAGACATAGCCCGATCGCCCAAAGTTCAAGCATATTGATCAGCAACTGGAGTTTCTCCCATGACCAGAGGCCCTGGGTCGACTGTACCCCCAGCACTCCACCCCAGCCGGTCAGGCTGGCGTCCGTTGTGATCACCGTCCAATGGAGAGGAAGGAACAATCTCCCGGACCAAAGGGCCGGAGACCTCAGCCACCAGAGAAGAGAATCCCTGACCAACTGGCTCACCCGAATCTGACGATCCAGGGATAACAGAGATTTGTCCCATTTAGACAGTATCTCCTTCTGCAAGACTCAGGTGTGAAAATGGGCGTACGGTACCGCCTCGAAGGAGGCTACCATGTGGCCCAGAACTCGCATGCAGAAATGCAGCCACAACCACCTGCAGTTCATCAACAACCTCACCGTGGCTCGGAGAGTCTGTAGTTTGTCTGAAGGGAGAAAATCTCTCGCTTCCACGGAGTCCAGTAGTAAGCCCAGGTATTCCAGGCAATGAGGCACCAACACTGACTTCTTTAGGTTCAGCACCCAACCAAACTCCTGTAGAGTTTGCATGGTGATCGCCAAATCCTCCCTTAATTCTGAGGTGGACACTGCTCTCAGAAGGAGGTTGTCTAGGTAACCCACGATTGCGATCCCATGTTGCCTTAACAGCGCCAGAATTGGAGCTAACACTCTGGTAAAGACTCTGGGTGCTGATGCCAGGCCAAACGGGAGAGCTACAAATTGGTAGTGCTCTTCCCCAACTGCAAATCGCAGAAACCTCTGATGCCTGAGGCATATGGGTGTATGCAAGTACACGTCCTGGATTTCCGGAGACGCCAGGAATTCCCCCTGATGGAGTGCAGCGACTACGGAGCGAACTGATTCCATCCTAAACTTTTGCAGTTTTACAAAGCAGTTGAGGGCTTTTAAGTCCAGGATTGGACGTACCCCTTCCTTTTTGGGGACTACAAACAGATTGGAGTAGAATCCCTGAAGCCTTTCCAACTTCGGAACAGGCACTATCACCCTGTGTATGAGCAGGTCCTTCACTGCCCCTAACAGGACTTCCCGGCGAGCCGGGATTAAAGGTATGCTGGAGGGAAAAAAATCTGTTTGGTGGACAAGAAAGAATCTCTATCTTGCAGCCCAATGAAACCAGTTCGCAGACTCATTGGTCGGACAGCAGCGAGGTCCACTGAGCTGCAAACTCCCGAAGGCGACTCCCCACCAGTGTGTCTGGCGGGGCAAACCTTCAAGCGGTAGCATTTTTGCTCGCAGGCTTATTGGGCTTGCGAAACCAGGGACGGTTTTGTCCATCAGCAGACTCCCTGTTGGACTGGGAACGCTTACCTGTCGTCCCGGGCAGGCAAAAAATACATTTCTGAACGGAAAAGGAGGGCCCTTGCCTACGCCGTGGCTCCTTACCCTTCCTGGACTGTGGGATTAACATGCTCTTCCCACCTGTAACATTTTTAATAATGTCGTCCAGCGAAGCTCCAAATAGCTTCTCACCAAGGAAGGGTAAATCCGCTAAGAGCTTTTTTAGATGCTTGGTCCGCAGACCAGCTTTTCAGCCAAATCAGGCGATGTAGCACCTCTGCTGATACTGATGCTATAGAGAGCAGGGGGACTGTATCCAGGGCCTCATCACAAACATACTTAAGGCCATGCACTAACTGATCTGCTAGTTCTATGCAGACTGGGGGAGACTGTTGCTTCTCCAATTCACGGTGCAATAACTTTGCCCACTCAGTAAGTGTTTGTGACACCAAGGCCGTGGCCAGGACCGGTCTTAATGCTGACCCCACTACCGTAAACATGGACCGTGCCACTGCCTCGGCTCTCTTGTCCATAGGGTCCTTGAATGCAGGAATCCCTTCTACCAGAATCGTGGTTACTTTATTCAACCTGGATCAACGACTGGAGGAGCCGTTCATTTTTTAAGGAGGCTCTCCTCAATGGGTTAACGCACCGTCATTCTTCTTAGGACAGAAAAGGCCCGTTGCGGGCTTCCACATTCCTTGTAGATAAACTTATCAAAATAAGTCAAATACGAAAACACCTTAGGTGTACGGGTCTGTTTACGGGACCCAAAAGGGGCCGACACCTCAGCAGAAGATCCTGCTGCATCCTGTATTTTCAGGGAATCACGCACAGTGGTGATAAGTGCTCCAACTAGCACTTTTTCCTGCGCTGACCCGGACACGGAATCATCCTCACTGTCCAAACGGTCCTGGTCCATATCCTCTGACATGTCAGAACAGGGGCCGCCGGGCACTGCGGGGCCCGAGTCTGAATCAGAGCTTTCCCCAGAGGGCGGGGGCAGGGGATTTTTTTACCCCCTTGCACCCACACATCGCCTCCACCCTAGCAACAAACATTTCAAGGACTGCCGACAAAGCGTCCATAGGCACTGCATTGTTTGCAGGTGAGCTGGTTGCAATTACTGGAATGTCTGGGGACGAAGCACCAGCTTCTGACGTCATGCTGACCCACCTTGTCTGCCACACTTGGGGACTTAGGACAAGGTACACAATCCCACCCTCTTAGACTGAGGGGTCCCACCGCAGGACTCACCCCCCTGACCGAGTGCTGCGCCATGCTGCCACTAACCACTGTGTTCTGTGTCTAGTCACAGGTGCCCAGAGAGAAAAAATACGCTCTTCTGAGGTGAAATGACCCAGCACTGGAGGTAAAACCGCTCTGAGGATACAAGAAAATGGCCGCCGGTCATTCTTGTATAGAAAAACACCAGGAAAATGGCTGCCGGATCTCTAGAAAATGGCTGACAGCCATGCCCTGCAAAGAAACTAAGGGAAAATGGCGGCGGCCGCTGGAAAATGGCACCAGCACATGTTGAGGAAAAGTTTACACAGGCACCGCAGACACAAAGAAAAAGGACAGAAAAAAAACAACATACAGACCCAAACAGCCAACGTAGCCCCTGCCAAGGTTCAGAGCCCCCCCCCAGGACCCCCGGCCTAGATATATACATCGCACCTCATGCCCAGTCATGCAGCGTCCCCCGCAGGGAGAGGAGGGAAAACAAGGATATGGAGAGAGGAAAGGGAGAACGAGAGACCCACTAATGTCAAATTTGCTTTTTTTTCCTTCCTTCTTTTGTTTTGTTCCAATATACACAAAGGGAAAAACATGTGTTACTGCAAAACTTTTCCCAGGGAATGCCCAGCTGCTCTATCCTGTCGAGGCAGGGAAAGCTGTACTTAACCTTCCGGTCGGAATAGCTGGAAGCATTTCACCACAGACCCATAGCCAGAGCAGTACGGGGTGGCTGCTGGCCACAGCACACTGTGACACAGACAGCAGTAGCCCAGTTATATGTGTGCCCATGGAGCATACAGCTCACCGGCCACCCCTGGAGCAGAAGGGGCATGTCGTGACTGACCCAACGCGTAGCTAGGGCCTGCTCATGCTCGATGGCCGGGCTGAGGAGACTACAAGGATCTACATTATCCAGCCTGTCACCCAGCCGGCTGTTGATAGAAGATCACAGGATTAAAATCTTGTGGAAAAATCCAAAAATCCTGAGGACCAATGGTCCCTTCAAGGAGCCTGGGTCTTTCCCCTTCACTAGGTAGAAAAAACTGAGCTGCAGGAAGCAGCCTGAGGGGCTATAGCCAGAGGGACCACCTCCTGGGCGGAGCTATACAGTTCTGATGTTTTTACATGTGTTACATGTTCTGCCTAGTCCTCTCCTGAAGATAACCCTACGGTCAAGATTTAAAGGAGCTGTGTCCGTCAATGATTAAAAGAGAAATTGCACTGATTACTGTAAAAATGACATTGGCAGTTAAGAGGTTAACCACCAGCTGTCTAGGAAGGGGTTAAGTGTGTCCTAGGGAGTGATTCTAACTGTGGGGGGGGGGGGGCTGTGTGTAACACTACACTGATCATTGCTCCCGATCACAGGGATTGATGAAAGGTTGCTATGCAGGATAGCCCGCATGGTGGATAAGCAGCCCCAAGCAAGTTCCAAAGAAATTCAAGCTGTCCTGCAGGCTCAGGGAGCATCAGTGTCAACACGAACTATCCATCGACATTTAAATTAAATTAAATGCTATGGCAAGAGACCCAGGAGGACCCCACTGCTGACACAGAGACATAAAAAAACAAGACTACAGTTTGCCAAAATGTACTTGAGTAAGCCAAAATCCTTCTGGGAAAAGATGTTGTGGACAGATGAGACCAAGATACAGCTTTTTGGTAAAGCACATCATTCTACTGTTTACCGAAAATGGATTGAGGCCTACAAAGAAAAGAACACAGTACCTACACAGTACCTACAGTGAAATATGGTGGAGGTTCAATGATGTGTTGGGGTTTTTTTTTCTGCCTCTGGCACTGGGTGCCTTGAATGTGTGCAAGGTATCATGAAATCTGAGGATTACCAAAGGATTTTGGGTTGCACTGTAGAGCCCAGTGTCAGAAAGCTGGGTTTGCATCCGAGGTCTTCCAGCAGGACAATGACCCCAAACATACGTCAAAAAGCACCCAGAAATGGATGGCAACAAAGCACTGGAGAGTTCTAAAGTGGCCAGCAATGAGTCCAGATCTAAATCCCATTGAACACCTGTGGAGAGATCTTAAAATTTCTGTTGGAAAAAGGCACCCTTTCAAAAAGAGAGACCTGGAGCAGTTTGCAAAGGAAGAGTGGTCCAAAATTCCCAAGGAGAGGTGTAAGAAGCTTATTGATGGTTATAGGAAGCGACTGATTTCAGTTATTTTTTCCAAAGGGTGTGCAACCAAATATTAAGTTAAGGGTGCCAAGAATTTTGACCAGCCCATTTTTGGAGTTGTGTGTGACATTATGTCCAATTTGCTTTTTTTTCCTTCCTTCTTTTGTTTTGTTCCAATATACACATAGGGAATAAACATGTGTTACTGCCAACAATTTCGGCCATGACTGTACATGGGTGGTTGGCAAGTGGTTAAGCTATGTTTGCTTAACACTTTTGCCTACTTTTGTACTTCTCACTTGAAAAACTTAAAACTCAATTGGGAATTTTTTTTTTTTTAAAAGATGATGTATACATTCCATAAACTAATCCAGCATGTTTTACAGATTAGTGTTGTCCACTAACCTGTAAAAAACCATTTCACAAAAATTGTCCAATTCTGTTAAAAATTCTGTCTAAACTATACAGATTACAGATTTGCGCACAACATAATAAGAACTATTCAGCAATATGAAGATCACTAAAATATAAAACTTTTATAATGGACTTTATTGCCTGCCTTAAGTAAAATTATAGCCCTTGTACACACGGTCGGACATTCTGACAACAAAATCCGTCGGATTTTGTCTGAAATTGGTGTTGCATACACAAGGTCGGACAAAGTTGTCAGAAAATCCGATCGTTTGTAACGTGATGACGTTATTTCGTTACGATGGGACTACCTTCAGGCTAGTAGCCAATAGCTTTGGTCTAGGAATTTGATCCGAGCATGCGTGGCACTTTGTCCGATCGGAATTCTCTACAAACGATCGGACAAAGTCTGATCGGATCATGTTGTTGGAAAATTCTATAGCCCAGCTCTAAAACGTTATCGGTCGGATATTCAGACAGAAACAGTCCGATGGAGCCCACACATGGTCGGATTATCCGACAACACGGTCCGATCTGACATTTTCCGTCAGAATGTCTGACCGCGTGTACAAGGGCTAAAACTTTCCGACAACATAATCCGATCGGACTTTGTCCGATTGTGTGTAGAGAATTCCGATCGGACAAAGTGCCACGCATGCTCAGATCAAATTCCTAGACCAAAGCTATTGGCTACTAGCCTGAACGTAGTCCCGTCATAACGAAATAACGTCATCACGTTCAGAACGATCAGATTTTCCAACAACTTTGTCCAACCGTGTGTATGCAACACCAGTTTCGGACAAAATCCTACAGATTTTGTTGTCGGAATGTCCGACCGTGTGTACAAGAGCTAAGACCCCTTTCACACTGAGGGCATTTTGCAGATGCTATAGTGTTAAAAATAGCACCTGAAATCCGCCCTCAAACAGCTGCACCATTGTCTCCAGTGTGAAAGTCCGAGGGCTTTCATCCCAGAGCGGTGCGCTGGCAGGACGTCAGGAAAAGTCCTACCAGCAGCTTCTTTGGAGCAGTGAAGGAGCGGTGTGTTTACAACTCCTCCACCGCTGCTTCCCATTTAAATCAATGGGGCAGCACGACTATACCGTCTGCAAAATGCCATTATTGCGGGCGGTTTTAACCCTTTCTCGCAAATCCAATGGTAAAACGCCACTAAAAATAGCAGTGTTTTACCGCTGACGCTATGGGTGGTGCAGTGTGAAAGGGGTCTTAGCGATAAGAGTCTCAATTTAAAGACTTATACCCTTCTCTATCTTCTCTCCTCTATCCCCCTCCATGCTTTATCTCTACTAGTTTAGTTCTATTTTTGTTCAAATAGTATTTTCTTTTAAAGTGGTAATAATATATTGCAGGTTTACCCATGCTTAACCACTTAAGCCAGGCATGTCCGCGGCCCGGTTTTGAATTGCCCGCCTCGTAATCTAAACATATATATCTTTTGTGGCCCCCGGCAATCTCCCAGCGCCGGGGCCACAAAAGATATATAGTCTGGTTGCATTGGAGATAGGAGGCTGTACGAGCGCCGTGCACACAGGAGTATTTCCTGTTTACACGGCAGCCTCTGTAATAGGAAGTCCCATCTCCGCTATTGGATGACTGTTCGGGACTTTCTCTTAAAGAGGCCGCTGTGTAAACAGGAGATTCTCCTGTTCTTTGGCGCTCGTTCAGCCCCCTCCATGTCCCCTCCAGGGCTGCACTGATGGCAATGGTAAGTACATTCCTGGCTAATGGTGGCTGCATTCCTGGCTAATAGTGAGTGAAATCTTGGCAATGGTGGCTGCATTCCTGGCTAATGGTTGCTGCATTCCTGGCAATGGTGGGTGCATTCCTGGCAATAGTATGTGGAATCCTGGCTAATGGTGGCTGCATTCCTGGCTAATAGTGAGTGAAATCCTGGCTAATGATGGCTGCATTCCTGGCTAATGGTGGCTGCATTCCTGGCAATAGTATGTGAAATTCTGGCTAATGGTGGCTGCATTCCTGGCTAATAGTGAGTGAAAACCTGGCTAATGGTGGCTGCATTCCTGGCAATAGTATGTGAAATTCTGGCTAATGGTGGCTGCATTCCTGGCTAATGGTGAGTGAAATCCTGGCTAATGGTGGCTGCATTCCTGGCTAATAGTGAGTGAAATCCTGGCAATGGTGGGTGCATTTCTGGCTAATGGTGGCTGCATTCCTGGCTAATGGTGGCTGCATTCCTGGGTAATAGTGAGTGAAATCCTGGCTAATGGTGGCTGCATTCCTGGATAATGGTGGCTGCATTCCTGACAATAGTATGTGAAATCCTGGCTAATGGTGGCTGCATTCCTGGCTAATGGTGAGTGAAATCCTGGCAATGGTGGCTGCATTCCTGGCTAATAGTGAGTGAAATCCTGGCTAATGGTGGCTGCATTCCTGGTAATGGTGGCTGCATTCCTGGCAATGGTGGGGGCTGCATTCCCAGCAATGGTGGGCGCGCAGATGGGCACTGACCCTTATTTCGCTTTACAGTTTTTTATTTAAAATTTTAAGTTTTTTTCCTGAAACTTCCCTCTTATTCGCCAATAAATACGGTATATCCAAATAACACGCCCAAGCTCATCTCTTCAACACACACAGCCACAAAGGGAAGAGAATTCTTGTTGGGCCGTGTATTAGTGTTCGAACGAACACACTTAGGCCGCGTACACACGGGCGGATTGTCTGCCCAACTAAGTTCGTCAGACAATCCGACAGACAGTCCGTTCAAAATTTGAATGAACGGACTTGACCACACACGATGAGCAGACAGTCCGCTGAAAGCGTGCGCGATGACGTGTACAGCACGTACGACGGGACTAGAAAAACGACGTCCTATACACTGCAATGCAACCTTCGGCCGTGTAAATCCTTTCTGAGCATGCGCCATACTTAGTCCGTCCAACTTGCCTACACACGAGCGGACTGTCCGCTGAAACCAAGTTTGGACGGACAAAACCAAGTTTGAACGGACAAAATTACGGAAATTCCGTAAGACTTTGTTTGTCAGACAGTCCGCTGAAAAAGTCAGCTGAAGCCCACACACGAGCGGATTGTCCGCTGAAACACGGTTCAGCGGACTAAGTTGGACAGACAATCCGCCCGTGTGTACGCGGCCTTAGACCGAATTTTAATGGTTCAAAGAATGTCAGGAAAAATGGTCGGCCCTCGTGCATGTTCACTTCATCAAATCTGGCCCTCTTTGAAAAAAGTTTGGACACCCCTGACTTAAGCCTACTTAAGCCCTGGACCATCTTGTTGGCCAAAGACCAGAGGACTTTTTGCAGTTCGGCACTGCGTCGTTTTAACTGATAATTGTGCAGTTGTGCGACATGGCTCCCAAACAAAATTGACATCCTTTTTTTCCCACAAATAGAGCTTCCTTTTGGTGGCATTTGATCACCTCTGCAGTTTTTATTTTTTGCTCTATAAACAAAAAAAGAGCATAAATTTTGAAAAAAATTCATTATTTTTACATTTTGCTACAATAAATATCCCCCAAAAATATATGAAAAAAAACATTTTTTTTCCTCAGTTTAGGCCGATACGTATTCTTCTACATATTTTTGATAAAAAAAAAATTAAAAAAAATCGCAATAAGCTTGTATTGATTGGTTTGCACAAAAGTTAGAGTGTTTACAAAATAGGGGACAGTTTTATGGCATTTTTATTATTTATTTTTTACTAGTAATGGCAGCGATCAGCGATTTTTATCGTGACTGCGACGTTATGGCAGACACATTGAACATTTTTGGGACCATTTTCATTTATACAGCAATCAGTGCTATAAAAATGCACCATTTCCTGTGTAAATGAAACTGGTAGTGAATGGGTTAACCACTAGGGGGCTAGGGAGGGGTTAAGTATGTCCTGGGGAGTGATTCTAACTGTGGGGGGGTGGGGCTACATGTGACATGTCACTGATCTCTGCTCCCGATCACAGGGAGCAGAGATCAGTGACACTGTCACTAGGCAGAACAGGAAGATGCTTGTTTACATTAGAATCTCTCCGTTCTTTCTCTCCGTGAGACGATGGCGGGTATCCCCGCAGACATCGAGTCTGCGGGACCCACGACCTGACTCACAAAGCTTGCCGCGGGCGCCACCAAGCGGGCCCGCAGGCCACCTCATAAAGGGCAATGTACAGGTACGTTAGTTTGCCCGTACGAGCCCTTCTGCTGACGTATATCGGCGTGAGGAGGTCAGCAAGCAGTTAAATATGGTGTCTACATTTTACTTTAACCTGGTGATCCTGTCAGTAAAACATTTCCTGTCTTAGGGCATTTCCACACTGGATGGAAGAGCAACAGAAACCCCTTTGGACAAAAGCATTGTCACTCTAGGGCAGTGGTCATCAACCCTGTCCTCAGGGCCCACTAACAGGCCAGATTTTATGTATTACATTGGGGAGATGCAGATTAGAATATTGCAATCACTGAGTGGCAAATTATATCACCTGTGATGTATTTCAGTTATCTAGCAAACCTGGCGTGTTAGTTGGCCCTGAGGACAGGGTTGATAACCACAGCTCTAGGGGGAGGTTAGTGTTAAGGCCCGTACACACTATCAGATTTTCCGACAACAAATGTATGATGGAAGCGTTTTGTTGGATAATCTGACCGTCTCTATGCTCCATCGGATAATTGTTGTCGGAATTTCCAACAAATATTGGATAGCCATGCTCTCAAATTGTCCGACAACAAATGTGTCTTGTTGAATTATCCAATCATGTGTACACAAGTCCGTTGGACTAAAATACGAAGTACAAACACGCATGCTCCGAACCAATGATAACCATAAGACATTAGCAGAAGTTGCCGAAAGGGTGGCGCTAAAGAGCAGAAAAACCACATCGTTTTGTGTATGTTGGCTGAAAAAGTTCTGCCGTTTGTAAGCAGAACAAGTTCACGGCCAACGCCCTTCGGAAAAAATTCCACGGATTTGTCTGATGGAAATGCTATCGTGTGTACGAGGCTTTAGACTAGCAGATTTAAGCCTGGTACATACGATGAGAATATTGTAAGAACGATTGTCCTTATTTGCATGATAGTCTTATATCGAAAACAAATAGGTTACTAGCTATACGAAAATTCTCATAAGGATACAACTTCCTGCAATGATGTCATTTATTCTTACATTTCCATGGTTGATATTTTATGGGAGTATACTGCACTGATGAAATTAAAATCATACTGTCACGGTCCCTATTGTGCCATGCATGGTCACACCCCAAATGGCTCAAAGAGGTATTGAACCTATGGCTGCCCATTTATTGCTCCTGTTACTTTGCCTCTGAGCCACACCTCAGTTCCTTTCAGCCTGCTTTCCAACTTTGCACAGTGCTGCATGAAATACTAGGCCATACTCTGGATCTTGTTGCAATTAGTACCTGTCACTCCTGGTTCAGCTGAGGCAGTTTATCCAATCAGCTGGGTATAAAACACTGCCTCAATCTGAGGGCTTTGTCAGTTCATTGTCTCTTGTCTCTATCATTGACAAATCTTCCTGTGTCTCTTCCTGTGTCTCTTCCTGTGTCTCTTCCTGTGTCTCTTCCTGTGTCTCTTCCTGTGTCTCTTCCTGTGTCTCTTCCTGTGTCTCTTCCTGTGTCTCTTCCTGTGTTCCAAGACTGACCCCGGATTCTGACCCTGGCTTGTTTTTCATTTATTCTGACTTCTGGAATCCCTGACTACGGTTTTACCTGGACAATCCTTTGGCAAATTCCTGTCAAGCCCCTGTGCACAGATTCACAACCCACGTAGCTTCTTTCCTTGTTAGCTTGTGGGCTGTGTGTATTTGCAAGGATGAGCATACATCTCTGCACTATGGACTCCAACCAAGGTAAGCCCTTACACATACGTTATCGTATGAGAAAAATCTTTGTGCTTGTCCCGTTGGATAATTTCGCATGAATTGTTGTGATCGGCTCTCCAAAAAGCTTTGTACTAATGATCAGATTATCAGATGATAGCTCTGAAAGCATAATTTTCTGTTTTTCAATTTTCTGATCATGGGTACTATTCATTAGATGAATTTGACTAACAAAGCTGAACTCCAGCTAACACGTTTTAAGCAGTTACAGCAGTTTTTATTTTTTTGTTTTTCCCCAAACAAAAAAAATGAATAAAAGTTGACCATTGTCAGTATTAAATTGTTTGTCTCAATTAGGGATGAGACGAACACCCCCCCCCCCCCCCCCCCATGGTTCGGTTTGCACTAGAACCTTCGAACGGGTCGAAAATTCGTATGAGCTTTAGAACCCTATTAAAGTCTATGGAACTCGAACTTTCAAAATCAAAAGTGCCAATATGTAAGATATACAACAGACATGCAGCAGACAACACCAGCAATAAGGGATATCTTCAGGTGTATACTGTGCTGGAGGCACACAACACCCACTTTAACTCCTGCAGATGCCTGCATTAGAGAATACCAGCAATAAAAGGTAGATACAGGTGTATATTGTGCTGTGCTGGAGGCACACAATACCCACTAACTCCTGCAGATGCCTGTATTAGAGAACACCAGCAAAAAAGGGTAGCTACAGGTGTATACTGTGCTGGAGGCACACAACACCCACTTTAACTTAAGCAGCTGCCTGAGAAAAGAACACACTGTCCCTGCCTATCTTGCTCTTTCCCTGCACCCCAGAACACACTACACAAGTCCACCACGCTGGCGGCCTTATATAGTGTGGAGTGTGTACTAAACCCCCTGAGCTATAATTGGCCACAGGCATCCTGCCTGTGGCCAATTATGGCTCTCCTCGCTGCCAGCGCTGTGATTGGCCAAGCATGCAGGGTCACAGTGCATGCTTGGCCAATCATGAGCCAGCAATGCACTGCTATGGCATAGTTCATTGTGGTTGGTGCGAACGGTCCACAAAGTTCTGAATTCGCTGAACAGATGAAATGCCGATGTTCGATTTAAACATGCGTTTGAGTCAAACACCAAGCTCATCCCTAGTCTCAACCCTGTAACTGAGGCCGCGTACACACGCGCGGACTGTTTGCCCAACCTTGTTCGTCAAACAGTTTCGGCAAACAGTCCGCTCAAAATTTGCATGAGCGGACTTGCCCACACACGAGCGGACTGTTTCAACGAACTGTTTGCCAAACAGTCCGCTCAACTTTTGAAATGAACGGACTCGCCCACGTAAGGCGGAGGCAAATCCGCCATTTCGAGCGCGTGTACAGGTAGGCGGGGCCCGCGAAGGAGACGTCGCGGGCTCCGCCGCCTGGAATGGGCTTAAAGGGGAACCCCAACGCCGAAAAAAATCGGCGTGGGGGTTCCCCCAAAGTCCACACCAGACCCTTGTCCGAGCACGCTACCCGGCCGGCCAGGAAAGGGGGGCGAGCGAGCGCGCCCCCCCTCCTGAGCCGTACCAGGCCGCAGCCCCCCCACCCCAAAGCACCTTGTCCCCATGTTGATGAGGACAAGGGCCTCTTCCCGACAACCCTGGCCGTTGGTTGTCGGGGTCTGCGGGCGGGGGGCTTATCGGAATCCGGGAGCCCCCTTTAAGAAGGGGGCCCCCGGATACCGGCCCCCCACCCTATGTGAATGAGTATGGGGTACAATGTACCCCTACCCATTCACCTGTGAAATAAAGTACAAAAAAAAACACAACACAGGGAAAAAATATTTTATTGCACAGCTCCGGGGGTCTTCCGTCTTCGGGGGTCTTCTCGCCGGACTCCTCCGCTATCTGTGTGTAGCTCTTTTACTAGCGGAGGAGTCCGGCTTTCTTCCTCCCCGCCGCCGGCCTCTTCTCCCGACTTCGGGGGTCTTGTCCCCCTCTTCGGTTCTTCTGCCGGGCCACCGCGCCTTCTTGTAGCTCTTTTGCAGGCGGTGGCCCGGTCTTCTGTCGCCGCTGTCGTCGCCGCCGCCTTCCGTTCTTGTTCTTCTTCTTGTTCTTCTTCTTCTTCCCCAGGAGATGTTGACTCAACGAGCTCTCCGGCCGGAATGCCAGAGCCGCGCTGTGCGGTCACTTATATAGTGACAATGGGGCGGTGTCACATGGTATATGTCACATGGGTTGGTCACATGGGTTGATGTCACATGGGGACTATGGCATCGTAAGGGGGCGGGGTCACCATGTGACCAACCCATGTGACATATACCATGTGACACCGCCCATTGTCACTATATAAGTGACTGCACAGCGCGGCTCTGGCATTCCGGCCGGAGAGCTCGTCGAGTCAACATCTCCTGGGGAAGAAGAAGAACAAGAAGAAGAACAAGAACGGAAGGCGGCGGCGGCGGCGACGACAGCGGCGACAGAAGACCGGGCCACCGCCTGTAAAAGAGCTACAAGAAGGCGCGGTGGCCCGGCAGAAGAACCGAAGGCGGCGACAGAAGAACGGAAGGCAGCGGCGACAGAAGACCGGGCCACCGCCTGCAAAAGAGCTACAAGAAGGCGCGGTGGCCCGGCAGAAGAACCGAAGAGGGGGACAAGACCCCCGAAGTCGGGAGAAGAGGCCGGCGGCGGGGAGGAAGAAAGCCGGACTCCTCCGCTAGTAAAAGAGCTACACACAGATAGCGGAGGAGTCCGGCGAGAAGACCCCCGAAGACGGAAGACCCCCGGAGCTGTGCAATAAAATATTTTTTCCCTGTGTTGTGTTTTTTTTTGTACTTTATTTCACAGGTGAATGGGTAGGGGTACATTGTACACCATACTCATTCACATAGGGTGGGGGGCCGGTATCCGGGGGCCCCCTTCTTAAAGGGGGCTCCCGGATTCCGATAAGCCCCCCGCCCGCAGACCCCGACAACCAACGGCCAGGGTTGTCGGGAAGAGGCCCTTGTCCTCATCAACATGGGGACAAGGTGCTTTGGGGTGGGGGGGCCGCGCGGCCCCCCCTTCCCCAAGGCACCCCCCATGTTGAGGGCACGCGGCCTGGTACGGCTCAGGAGGGGGGCGCGCTCGCTCGCCCCCCTTTCCTGGCCGGCCGGGTAGCGTGCTCGGACAAGGCTCTGGTGTGGACTTTGGGGGAACCCCCACGCCGATTTTTTTCGGCGTTGGGGTTCCCCTTTAAGCCCATTCCAGGCGGCGGAGCCCGCGACGTCTCCTTCGCGGGCCCCGCCTACCTGTACACGCGCTCGAAATGGGCGGACTTTCCGAGCGGGAACAGTCCGCTCATTTCGAAAGTACAGCGGACAGGCCCACACACGGGCGGACTGTTCGCTCAAACACAGTTTCAGCGGACAGTTTTTCGGAATTTCCGAAAGACTTTGTCCGTCCAACTGTCCGCTGAAACTGTCCGCTGAAAGCCCACACACGAGCGGACTGTCCGCCCAAACACTGTTCAGCGGACAAGGTTGGGCGAACAGTCCGCCCGTGTGTACGCGGCCTGACACTTTTACTGGACAGCCTGATCTATTAAATAGCTGAAAATAACAGACTTGCAGGATCATTGGGTGAAAATATAGAAAATCAATGCAGCCACCACACTAAAGGCTTGGTAAGCTGCAATTTATGTTTTTTTTGTGGGTTGAATACCACTTTAATGCCAGTATACACAATCATTACCATTTATAGTATTATGTGAATGAACTTACTCCACGTTTTCTTGTAATACTGATATTTAAAACTTTCATCTGAGCCTTTTATTCATGGATACTGCATGTCATTGTACCTTGTATTTCTCATGCTCAAAACAATACCCCTTATCCCTGTTCCTGTGCTCCAAATTTTGGCTGCAGATGCGGGAATAGATATGAAACCTGCAGAGGTGTGAGCCTTAGGCCTGCTTTAATCATATGTTTCATGGACTGTCAATACATTTCTGAATTGTATGTAACTATGCTTGTGCTGACCTGGCACCCGTATGCAAAAATAGCTGCTTCCTTTACCTCTTGGAAAAGTGGTTGCTGTGAAAATCTGGTTGAGCCTAAAATCACTGAATCACTTGTGTTACCTTCCATACATTGATAATTTATCAAAACCTGGAGCCGCTGTAATAGAGTAAAAGCCCTTCCACTCAGGCATTCAGACTAGATCTGTCAGTTTTTCAGAGGGATCCAGACTGAACCGCAATGTATGTCTATGGTAAGGTTGATATAAATGTATGGTCATCTTTACATAGTGTCAGTTCAGGTCTGAAACAAGGGTTCATCCCTTTTTTTTTTTTTTTGACAGATCTGAACAGATGTAAACAGGGGGCGCCCGTTTTTAAAGAAGCACTTTACCTATAAGAACGCGATAATGTTCAAGGAACATACATCTCACATTAATAATTATGCTACCAGAATTAGTGTGTGTGCTGTAAATTGCCTACAGCATTGCTGCTGCTTCATATTGCTAAAGGCTGCCATTTTGCTGAAGCCCAGAGTCCCTGAACAGCAGTAAATCATAAAGCGAAACTTAACCCATCAACCTAATGGTTTAAAAACTGTCACATTCCTGGAATGCCAGGATTTCTGTCACATTTGCTTGTGTCCTCAACCAATCCATCAAATGGCTGATGGCAGGTGCAGATCCAACAAAAGCAGCTTCCTTGGCTGTAAAGGATAGGAGGATTTAATTCCGCTTTAAGTCTGTCAGCAGATCAGCCTCTATAAACTCAGCAGTGCCTAAAGCCCCATACACACAATCAGAATATTGCACAAAAAAATCTGCTTCTGAAAAGATCATACGATACTCTAATCATTAGTACAGTTTTCATCCAAAATTTTCCGAAGAGACACACACTAAATCTTCTTTCGTAGGTCAGTCTTGCTGCTTCCTCTTTGAATTACATGGGCATGACAACTGTAAAAGGGGGAGGGGGTTGGGGTTCTAGAGACCATGCAGATCATTTGATCATTTGGTTGGTTGACGTGGATGGCAATTGATTATTTAATTTATCCAATGTGAGCATACTGGGTTTGCATAATTGGTGTAAGTAATGGGGCAAGTCCTATCAAAGAGTGTGTTTATCATAAAAATGTATAGTTGTTTTGGTTTTTTTTTTCACAATTTTGATCTTTTTTGTTAAAAATAAAAAAGTAATACCATCAAAAGAAAGCTCTATTTGTAGTGAAAAAAATACATAAATTTTGTTTGGGTACAGCGTCGCACGACCATGCAGTTAAAGTAACGCAGTGCCGTATCGCAAAAAATTGCCTGGTTATTAAGGGGGTAAAACGTTCTGGGGCTGAGGTGGTTTTAAATAACAGTTCTGGCAATTAAACATTCAATTTTTTTTTTTTTAATAGTTATCTATACATAAGGCCAAAAAAAATTGGTTCCAGAAGAGTGCATGCGCGGGCGGACGGAGCGGATGCAAGCTTGTACCGATCCACACACTCCCGGCGCATTGAGCACACTTACGCTGCCCACCGGCCCCGCTCGTCCCAATACAAGAACGGGACAGCGGACACTGACAACGTGGATCGCACCCCCATGTTTACCCGATCGACGGGGAAGGCTTATGGTGGTAGTTTACACCCGCCTCGTGGGTCAGGCCGAAAATCCAAGATGGCGACCGGAAAACACACAGGGAGCAGACAGGAACAGCAGCCACAGCCACAGAGGGACAGAGGACAGTCATCCGGCCGCAAATCTTTCTGTATGGGCTCCCTTACAGCTTCTCCATCCTCAGGTGAGCCGACGGACTGTCCCTGTCCTGCATCCAGCCCTGTCAGATCCCTGTCCCAGGCTTCTATACAATCTCCAAGCCCTGCTTCTCATGCCTCGTCTGCCCTGGAAAAAGATATGACTGACATGTTTCTCAGCCAGACCAGTGGCCATGATATGGATCCCGATAGCCCTGAGGGATCCCCTGACCCTTTGCCTGCGCCACTACCGTACTCCCCAGACACTATCCTTCTCGCTCGCTTTGCAGATATGCTGAAAAAGGAGCTAGAGAAAGCTACGTCCAAACTGGCTTCTGATCTGAAGCAAGATTTCCACAACTTAGGATGTCGATTGGATAGCATAGAATCCAAAGTTGATGACACCGTCCACAGAGTCACACAGAATTCTGACATGATTACTGAACTCCACGACCATTTGGAGGAAGCCTACAATAGAATTGATGACCTGGACAATCATGCCAGACGTTACAATTTCCGTATTCATGGCTTACCGGAATCGGTTAAAGATGTAGCTTCCTTCACTTCTTCTTTGATGCAATTGGCAGTCACAGAGATCGATGACATCCACATGGAAATTGATCGCATCCATAGAGCTTTGGTCCCTCTGAAACCTGAGGGACTGCCCCGAGACGTGATTGTAAAACCCCATTTCTTTGGTGTTAAAGAAGCAATCATGCGATATGCCAGGGACCGCCCAGATTTGGAAGTCGAAGGCCATCGCATCCAAATCTTTGCGGACATTTCACAAGCTAACATTCAGAAAAGGAGGGCTATCCCTGCTTTCCCCTTTGATTCAACGCAATATTCGATATCGCTGGAACTACCCCTTCCGACTACAGTTTAATTATAACAATCGATCGTATGCTTTCTCTACGTTCGCAGATGGTGAAAAAATATTGCTGAAGCTGGGATTTATCACTCAGACCCCATTATCTTCTGACCTCCCCCCTCCGCTTTCACCTCTCTGGTCTTCCCTGACTTTGCGGAAATCCGCAACATCACGCCGAGTTACCTGAGAAACTTTCTTCTTTTTTTTTTTCCTTTTTTTTTTTTTTTTAATGCACAAGAAAGACAGACTTGGGAGGGAAGGGAAAATAGAAAGAGTATATAGACTTATGTTTTATCTCATATTTTTTCCTTTTTTCCTGCGGTTTGGGTTTTTTTTTTTTTTTCAAGCGGTAGCTTTTCTGTGGTCCTAATATAGGACATTAGCTACCGACTGTGTTTTTTTTCTTTTTGTTGATTGGGTTTTTTTTTTCCCCGTTCAGGTTGCTATTTGTAATTTTTGTTTTATTCTGGTTTTTCAGGTGTATATTTAAGGGCATAATACTTGCTATTTCATATTTGTGCCGGGAGGTGGCTATGCACTCTCCCTGTTGGTAGGACTCTCCCCATTGTTTGTCTTTGGTGGAGACTCCCACACTTCCAGAACTAGGTTCTGGACTACGTAGTTAAACTATGTTTAGTTTCTGTTGCTCAATGTTTTTTCCTATGTTATCCATGTTGATACTGGGTGTTGTCAAGCCCACGTGTCAATTTTTTCTTTCTCTTTTTTACTCTCTTTCTAGTCTTCACTATTTTTTCTCTTTTCTCTTTGAGGGTCAACCAGAGGTGCTCTTGGTCATCGGAAGGTTCCACGCATTATCATCGGTGGGTGAGTCTGTCTATCATGACTGTTTACATTTTACACCATGTCCCGGTTAACTAACTCGACTGGAACCATTCGACTGCTGTCTCATAATGTACAGGGATTGGGCTCCCCGTCTAAACGGATTCAGGTATTTAATTATTACAAATCACTGGGTGCGGATATTGTAGCTCTTCAGGAAACACACTTTGCTTTCTCCTTCACCCCCCGCTATATACATAAGGATTACCCCGTGTGTTACTTTGCTAATGCTAGGGATCCCCTCCCAAACATAGCCAAATTTTTGCACAGTTATTGCATCACTATGACTTAGTCGATGCTTGGAGGGAGGCCAACCTTACCGCTCGCGATTATTCTCACTTTTCTAGGGCTCATAATCGCTACTCGCGTATCGATCATGTGTTTCTCATCTTGGGACTGCTACCCAAATTGACTGCAGCCAAAATTGTATTGACACCTTGGTCTGACCATGACCCAGTAGTACTACTGTTTTCTAATCTAACGTTCAAGTTAGCGAAGTCCCACTGGAGGCTAAATGAATCTGTCCTCAGTAACGAATCTTACTGTACGGATATTATTGCCCACCTAAAAGCCAATGGTGGCTTAATAAAGGACTCCTAAGGATAGGTGACTATCTAGAGGGGAACCGACCTCACTCGTTGCAGTACTTCACAGAGACATTGCAAATGCCCTCTAGCGAACTGTTTCGGTGTAATCAAATTATCTCCTTTATACGTACTAAACTCAGTTTGCTAGATGGACCGTTTACACTTACGAATTTTGAGTTATCTTGTCAATCAAAAGACCTATTACGGGGACGTATATCTACTGTTTATGCCGCTATTACGGATCCAAATACTAAACTTCCCTATATGACCCATTGGGAACGGGACTTGAACACTACTTTTGAACTGTCCGACTGGCAAGACATAGCTTATGCTTTATCTAAAGTATCCATTAACACAACACTGATTGAGGCGAATTATAAAACCCTTCTTCGATGGTATTTAGTTCCAACCAGGATCGCTAAGATGCACCCATCTGCATCTCCCATGTGCTTTAGATGGTGTGGCCAGGTGGGTACGATGTACCACATTTGGTGGCAATGCCCGACGATTACTAGATTTTGGATTTGTATATTTAACCTCATATACACAGTAACTGGTGTTAATATTCGTAGAGCCCCGGAAATTGCACTTTTCCAAAAACTCGCTGATGGAGTTGCTAAGAAATCCTCAAAACTAATAATATATATAATTTTAGCTGCCAGGATAACCATAGCTAGATATTGGAAGCAGTCGATGGTTCCTCTTGACTCTGTGAAAACTAAGCTTAACTGGATCATTTTTAACGATAGACTCACCTGGACCCTCCGTAATAATACCAAGAAATTCGATATGATATGGGACCCGTGGATCAGATATGTATCTCCCTTGTGATTTGCCACTGGTTGACCCTCCCTTTCCCCTTCTTCTTTTTTTCCTCCTTTTCCTCTTCCTTCTCTTTTTCCTCTTTTATGTCTTTTCTTTTTCTTCTCTATATTTACTGTGCAACAAAACAATCTTATAAATAAAAAATATCAGGCGCAACTCTATGAGGTTGATACTCACGGCAGAAGGGCACAAGGGAAATCCCCCCAGCCTTTTTTTTTCTCCTTCCCCTTCACCCTGTCCTTTTCCCTGCGCTATCACCGCCCCTGACAAAACGGGCCTAAATGGCTCCCTGGGTGAGGTGTAAATGGGCCTGGCAGAGTGTGGGGCATATTTCAAAACCTTGTCACATATAGTTTATGTTCAATTTACAGTTTTGAGAAACTGCACTTCTAATTACACTGTCGGAGGACCTAACTGATGTTTATGTTGGAAATCACATCTTTAAAATTTGATGTTTACTGACTGTACTTTTTGTGATATCATCTTGTTGTCTGACTTTGCATAGTAAATAAAAACATATTGAAAGAAAAAAATTGGTTCCAAACAAGAAACAGTCTTTCCAAATGAGGGACACTTGAGAGCTATGTTTTTTTTACCAGTGTCTGTTTTTGCCTAGGGCAGTGTAAACTGTAGGGTAAAAAAGGAAATTTAAATTAAAGCCTGTTTGTAATTCTATTTTGTCTGTAGGCGGAATTTGTTAAAGGGGTTGTAAACCCTCGCAGTTTTTCACCTCAATGCATTCTTGTATATGAATAGCTGCACTGTCAAAGTCCCACCTCCTGGACCGGCATTGGACCAGTGTGCTGTTTTTTAGAGTAGCTGGTCCAGGAGGTGGGACTTTGTTTGACAGCGCAGCTATTCATATACAAGATGTTTCTCAGGGGGAGATGGGAGATCCCCACTCTGCGTGATCCAGATGCTCCCTGCTGCACTTTCGGGCAATGATAGGCTGCACTGATGGGTAAAGGTAGGCTTTACTGATGGCCAATAAATACTGCACTGATGGGCAATGATAGGTTGCCCTTTATAGGCATCAATACCTTGCACTGATGGCCAATCATAGGCTGCATTTATGGGCACTGATGAGGCCGCACTGATGGCCACTGATAGGCTACACCAATGGGTACTGATATGCTGTGCTAATAGCCATTGATGAGGTGGCACTGATGGCTACTGCTGAGGCAGAACTGATAAGCTGCACAGATGGGGTTGCAATAAGGCAGCACTGATATGCTGCACCGATGGTCACTGATAGGCTGCACTGGTGGCCACTGATGAGGCGGCAATGATGGGTATTGATGAGACGCACTCTTAAAGTGTTACTAAATCCACAACAGTAAAATCTGTCTGTATATGCAGCAAAGCATGCCTGTTCTACTCACTGTGGAACTTAAGGGTTTAATATTCTGCATTGTGTAAAAAGGCTGTTTTATCCTGTATGCAGAGCCATCCCTTCTTGCATTATCTATCTTGGGAAGGCCAGCTAACACATAGGCATTAGCTAACCTACACATGCTCAGTTGTATCTTTTATGTTGGAGAGAACATTTACTTGTTCTCAAAGATAGCCAGGTCACATGATCTTGGCACCGCGTATGTGGCCGTGTATACCAGGGACGTGTGGTGAGGTCAGTGGCTTTTGAGGAACTGGCTAGTATCAGAGCCAAATAAACACAGGTTACATACGCTGCGATTGTTAGCGCGAGAGCAAAAATTCTAGCACAAGACCACCTTTGTAACTCTAAACATGTAATCTTTATAAAAATGTAAAGCGTCACCTATGGAGATTTTTAAGTATCGAATTTTGGCGCCATTCCACCAGTGCGCAATTTTAAAGCCTGACATGTTAGGTATCTATTTACTTGGCGTAACATCATATTTCACATTATACAAAAAAATTGGTTATTTTTGGTGTGTGTGTGTGTGTGTGTGTGTGTGTGTGTGTGTGTGTGTGTGTGTGTGTGGTGTGTTTGAAAAAGTTTGAAGAGTTTGAAAAATTGCTGCGCAAATACCGTGTAACATAAAAAAGTTGTAACAACCACAATTGTATTCCCTATGCCTAAGGTGTCTGCTAAAACAATATATAGAATGTTTGGGGGTTTTGAATAAGTTTTTTTCTAGAAAAAACATTATCATAATTACATGTAGGAGAGAAGTGTCAGAATTGGCCTGGATGGCAAAGGGTTAATTACCATAAGTAATATACAAATAATTATTATATATTGTTTTTAAGGTAATTTACTATACAGTAAAACCTTGGATTGTAAGCATAATTAGTTTCAGAAACATGCTTTTAATCCAAAGCACTTATATATCAAAGCGCATTTCCCCATAAGAAATAATGGAAACTCAGATGATTCATTCCACAACCATTTATTTATAATCCCTTCAGTTTACAGTCCATATAAAATGATTATAGCAGTGTGATAGGTTGTGGAACCATAAAATGCCCATTCACAAATGGAAGCCTCCACAAGGGCAATAGAAGCAAAATCCAGCAGGAGCTTTAGTGTATAAAAGAACAGAGGCGCCTCCAAGTGTAGCGTCATTAAATGTAACCATATTGCTACAACATTTAGGAACTCACATTGTTGAACAATCCATAATACTCCCTCTGCCAACAGGTGGGAAAAACTGCTAATTCGGCCCACTTACTGTAAAAAGGTTGCTCGGAGCAGTAATAGTGTCTGTGAACCGAAGTTCCTGTGCGGAGAAGATGACGAAAGCTGACCAAATGCGAAGATTCAGAAAACTTAAAGTATATGTAAACCTGATTCATGAAATTTTACATAAGCACATAAATCTGTAGTGTTTTCTTATATCTCTCCAAAGCACTAAGTCCCGTGTTGTTCTGCTGTTTTGTTGCTCTGTTATCAGCATGATAACTTTTGACAAGTTCTCTGTCAACCAAGATAAAATCAGGCTGAAATTTGTGTCCAGGGAGGCTGCTATGAATAGATTAGTAGAGAGCTTGCCTTGTCACAGCACAGCTCTGCAGGTCTCTGCCTATGAGGAGGGGGGTGTGTGCCTTTCCTCCAATCAGCTGTCTTGGCTGTATACCAGGAATCCATTCCCAGTGCTGAACAGGAAGAGAATCTCTAACACCATGAGCACTTTCTAAAGAATATATAAAGCTGAAGACAGCAGATATACATGTCAAACTTATGTAGGGAAATAGGTTTCATCTCTGTGTATCATGTGAGGCTGTTTACTTTATTGGGTATATATGAGGTTTACTTCCACTTTAACCTTTGTATATTGCAGTGTAGCGGGTCTCATGTGCCCCCTACCTCACGTTTTAGCTAACATAAAAGTCCTAATTGGGAGCAGTATTTGATTGCTAGCTCTTGGGAAATTCTCCCCTATGCTGCCTTTTTTATGTTTTGTGTTCTTAATATTTTAGTTTGTGTCTAATTTGTTGGCAGTGTTCATCTTTTGCTGATAGCTTGTCCATCCGAAAGCTGTTTTGGTTTGTTTTATGGAAAAACACTTGTCTTTTCTTTTTGTTTCAATATTTGGGTGTGTTTCTGTCAAAACTGTCCCGCTGCCTAAGAAAAGTGGCTACAGCTGCTAAAACTTTTTTTTTTTGACCTGCTATGATTTAAATAGTGGATTGGGGTGTTGCGACTGTCTGCAAGCAAAGCTGATTGTAAAAGATACTACAGACAAATATGTTCTGCCAAAATATGCTAAAGCTGAGGCTGTCCCTAAAAATCGTGTTATTCCTTTACACATACTGTATACGATTTTAGGGTTTCCCTAAAACCTGTAAATGAAACAATTTGTGTATTTTTGAAGCCATATGTAAATGACCTTCTCGCTGTACTTTTTATTTTTTTTGCATCAGTACCTGTCCCCAAATGTAGTGCTCAGCTTTTTATGCCTTTTTTGACATTAGCTTGCCTATTAGCCGGACAAATGGCCAGAATTGATTGACCCACATAGACTTAACCTAAATGCGCCTGAAAGTTCAGGTTTGCTAAACATCTAATGCCCCATACAGACGGTCGGAAATTCAGACGGAAAAAGTCAGATCGGATTATGTTGTCGGAAAATCCGATCGTGTGTGGGCTCTATCAGACTTTTTCTGTTGGCATTTCTGACGGAAAAAGTTTGAGAGCTGGATCTAAAATTTTCCGACAACTTACTCAGAAAAAATTTGGAGACAAAAGCTATTGGCTACTGGCCTTTATGTAGTCCCATCCTACATGTATAATGTCACCTCTTTCCGAACGATCGGATTTTTCGACAACTTTGTGCGACCGTGTGTATGCAAGACAAAAATACAGATTTTGTGGTCGGAATGTCAGACCGTGTATGGGGCATTAGAGTAATCGCCAAAAACCGAGCAAATCTAATTTTTCCGGTTTCACTCATTACTATCCATTTTTTATTTTTTTTGTTATGTACTCACTAATTGCTTCTTCTGCTTCATTTGCCCAGCTCTGGCAGATCTTCAGGTTGAAGGTAATATCTTCAAATATGCATAATCAAAAGAATGAATTCTTCTTTCTGTATCGTCTAGAAATTCTCAGTGAAACACATACAGTTCTTGGACATTCACAGCTTGAGATTGCTAAATATTAATTCTCTGTATCCAGCCTGCCCAAAACAGGGGTTACTATCTAAATTTAGTCATACTGGGTGGTAGTCAGCCCAAGCTGATTTATAGTCTCTTTGTTCATTAGGTTTTCCACCTAACCTCAATGTAGGTGTGGTTTCCCTCTGCTGCCAGTTGGTGTCACTGGTACCTCTGGCAATATTTTGAGATTTCACAGGAGTATTGTATTATGAACATTTTATATTTCCTCTAGCCAACCAGTAGGAGGTTTATTGTCACAGGTGCATACTGAGAGCATAATATTTGGGGGGGCTTTGTGAGCCCTTTTTATATTCCCAGGCTGCAGCCTGGGGAGCGGGCCTGTTGAGCAGTTGGGGAGGCCTTTGAATGTGCTTGGTGCACATGCTTTGAAGCGCTAGAAGCTTGTCTGCCCAGTAAAGTCTTGCTGCTTGAGGCCCTGGGCTTGGGGAGCCTCGCAAAGGACAGGGATCTGGAAGGAGAATTGATGACTAGGAATTAAGTACCAGAAGTGACTCTGCTACTGTGGAGGAGGAACTCTCAGAGAGCCTGGGAAAACATCAGAAGGATCATCAATGCTGGTGTTGCTATTGGAGCCTTCTTCTGGAAAAGGTACAGATTTATGGTTTCCGGTTAAAGGCCAGTTTTGCCTATACTGAGGTCAATAGATGGAGTCTGTGAATTTGCAAGTCAGTAAGGGTGTTCTGAGTTCCCTATCCATCTTTCCCATGTGATGCTGTAAAGAAAAAAAATCTTTAAAAAGTCCTTAAAGTGACTGGTGACCATTTGTTACACATCTCCCACATTTCAGACATGGATTTAGCCCTGGGAAAATGCAAGCCAATCCTGTATCTACCTACCTCCAGGGGTCATGGGGGGTGCTGCACTAGCAACTTTTGCATTTCAATTAGAGCAAGTTTTGCATTTAGATTAGAGCAAGGTGCATGAGTTTTTTACCTTCAGTATCTGGTGACAAACCCATTCCATATGTCTTCAGGAAAGTAAGGCCAATGCCACCAGCGTGTAGCCTAAAAAGGCTGGAGATGAAGAATAGAACCAGGTAAGTTAATATATACTGTAAATATCACTTTTTTTAAGTCAAAAGAGGTAGATATTTGGAATGAGTGAATGCAGATGTACATAAACAATAGCTGTATATTCTGGGGCAGATGGTCTACTTTAATAATTAATTATTTAGCAAAAGTCTCCTGAGGACTGAACCTTTATATAGAAATGAAAACTGTATTGAAAAGTTAGTGATAATATACAAATTACAAAAACTTTACAGAATTCGATTTCTGAATATATTATATGGAAAGGAACAATAATTTATAATTGTATATGTCTTTGGCTCAAGATAATGAGAGATAATAACACATGAAGTAATTTTTTCATTTATGTGTTTCATGCAGGAAAGAACTATTTAGGCTTGGGGCTAAACTTTGTAGGTGGCCCTGTAAAGCTGAAAAAAATAATTGTGTGGGTTTCCAGGCAACATCAGATATCTTTCTTGACTCTGAAAAGCCTTAACTTATACCTTAAAATTGTAATAACCTTAGAGTCAATGTTCAAGCACTGATAATTACTTAGTGAATTTAACAAAGTTACATCATTTTTAAAAATGTATTCCAATTTAGTAAATTTCATCATTAAAGTGACACTAAACTCTGGATTTAAAAAAAGGAATTCTATTCAATTAACTATTCTTAACCCAAAAAAAGTACCTTCTTTTACTCTCAGCATCCTCCAAATCTTCAAATTTTTTTATTTATTTTTTGGACTATGGACTAATGGGATTAGTAGTTTGCGTAGAGCAGTGCGCATGACTGCAAGTGGAAAAGTTTATATACAACATGTGTTTGGTTTTAAATGCAGGGAAAATATAAATAGGCAATTGTGTTAACCAGAGATTGCCATAAAATTTAGTCATTGAGGCATGTAGAGCTTCCCACATGAACCCTACATGCCAACACTGAAATCTGAACTACAGTACACTGAGCTCACTCCACAGTATCCATGACACCAGTGAGATCTGTACTGCAATAAACACAGCATAAATGGGAACTATACCCTCCCATCCTTTACATCCAAGGAAGCTGCCATCTTAGCCTCTGTTTGATTTGTAGTAGCCATTTCACTGCACATCTAATCAGCTATGAAACCAGCCATTGGATGGCTTGACAGTTTGGTTGAGAACAGATAGAGCTGTGACAGTTATCATTCATGGCATGTCTTGAATAAAACCATTTTGGAAAATAGTTAAATAGTTAAACTGATGGGTTTACTTCCACGTTAACACCTTCGTATCCATGACACCAGTGACATATGCACCCCAGTCCATACAGCTCACTCCCCTGTATCATACCTCCCAACTGTCAATATCTTTTGAAACTAAATATCTCTGCCCCTCTTATGTCCTTTTTGTTAAAGCGGATTTCCTGGCCTTTTATGTTTGTTTATTAAAAGTCAGCAGCTACAAAAAGTGTAGTTTCTGATAATAAACAGGCACTTATTTGTTCCACGGCCCAGCGATGTGGCCGAATGGAGTGTTGCTCCTCTCTGCCAGCGCCTCCATTGCCACTTTGGGCACCCGGGCTGTGATAGCTTTCCCCTTTATGGCTGGGCGCACACAACTGTATATGCCTCACACTTTCGTGTTTGGCTGGACGTGCTTTTTCCCTTTACAGGGTTTAAATGGGGTATCCAGGTTTCCACTCCAGAATGCAGGGCTAGTACCATGGCTGTTCTCATAGACGCCACGGATGTTTCCATAGGTGTCACGGCTGTTCCCATAGATATACTCTCATGCAACAAAGAAAAGATTTGCTTCCATAGCGTGATACAGTATAAAACTTTTTAATCACACATAAAAATCTCTCACATTGCACTCACATCAAAGGATGAATAAACACGCCAAATGTAAAAATTCACAGCACTATCCTTCAGTATGGGTTACTCAAGAGTGCTGTGAATTTTTACATTTGGCGTGTTTATTCATCCTTTTATGTGAGTGCAATGTGAGAGATTTTTATGTGTGATTAAAAAGTTTTATACTGTATCACGCTATGGAAGCAAATCTTTTCTTTGTTGCATGAGAGTATATCTATGGGAACAGCCGTGACACCTATGGAAACATCCGTGGCGTCTATGAGAACAGCCATGGTACTAGCCCTGCATTCTGGAGTGGAAACCTGGATACCCCATTTAAACCCTGTAAAGGGAAAAAGCACGTCCAGCCAAACATGAAAGTGTGAGGCATATACAGCGGGTGAGTGTAATCACATAAGGGGAGAGGAGTCACATCTAGAGCGGTGTGGTGGAGGAGTGTAGATGTAATCTGCTGTTTATTCAAGAGACACTGGTTAAACGTTTTTTTCACTATTCCATTATTTGGATTATGATCTGAAGATTCAACGTATGGACTATGATTTTACTGGGATACATTATATTCTCAGGAGCTTTTCACAGTGGTGTTGGCAACAATGTTCTTGGGAAGTGGACATTGTTTGATAGAACTTAGAACTCGTTACTTGTTTATTTATTTTTAGTGTTGAATAATATTGAGTCACAGGATATTTTTTTCAACAGATCGTATATATATTTGTTATCACTATTCTTCTGGTAATATGTAACTATATAATAAGTTGTGTTAATTAATTTCGATACAAACTATTAATTAATTTTTTCTATTTTCTGTATGCTCGGGGCAGGGCTTGCACAGTGTAGTAACATTTAGTAATTCATGTTCACTGGATTGGGTCTATTATCTTTAATATTTTTGAATTCACTGGTGTGGATTTATATTCAGCGCCGCTTCTTCTATTGTTTAGATAAGGAATACTGCACACATTTTGTTTTTTTAAAGTGGCGGCTTAGTGTATAGTGTTTTGTTTAGCGCAGTGGTGATACACAATAGATGGAGGGAAAGAGTAAGTGTGTCCTTGTTTTACAAATAATACCACTACACTGAATATAACAGTGTTGTTGCATTTCTGCCTTCTGATAGATTTTTCAATACATTTTTAAAAATGTTTAAAAGATTGTCTATATGAAAAAAAAGAAATATTCAATGCTAGTTCAAATAAAGAGAAAACAAGGGAAAAAATTGAATATTATATATAGACATCACCTTAATATATGAGTTATAGGATGTCAGGGAAATGCCCGGAGTGGACGTACTACTGGGCACCCTGGGGTGTGCCTGTGCACGTGCACGTGCTTGTGCGTGCGTGTCGGCGCGCACGCGCATGGCGCTTGGTGCCCATCGGCCTATTTAGGTTGTCCCTGCAGTGTGCTCGGTGCTGTCCAATCTGCAGCTCCTAGTGCCTGTTACCTCGTTTGAAGCTCCTGATTTCCTGACCACCCGGCTTGACCTTTGGATTGTCCCGTTTACTGCCTGCCCTTGACCTCGGCCTGTCTGTGACCTTGAACCTGCCTGCTCCACTGTACCACGCTGCCCGCCTGTTGCCAACCCTGCCTTTGACATGGACTTTGAACTTGCCTGATCCCTTGTACTGCACCGCCGGTCTGTTCTCGACTGTGCCTGGGACTGGACTTGCCTCACCAGCTCCTGCTCTGCATCCGCTGCCAGCATCCAGCTGCCTGGAGACCACTGACCCATCTGCATCAATCCCTTTGGGCCTCTTATCCTGCAACAAACCGCCAGGCTCTCATACCAATCTGTGCTCCCGAGCCACCTGTCCATACTACCAGGGGCCGTGAACCAGACACGTAAGGGAGGCCTTCCCCTGCTATCTCGAGCTCATCAGTCAGGTACGTGAAGTCTGACATAGGATGGGGGAGAGGGGAGATGAAAAACAGCCTCTCAGGTTAAATACACCCAAATCTGTAATCCCTCTGCATAAGTGGTGGTTTACACCGATCTGAACATCCCACTAAATGGGACCTAAACTATATAAGTACAGGTTGGAAATATCATGCCTCAAGGCCCACTTGACAAGGGAGAAAGTGCATTGCCACCCAGTGAATTAAGACCTCCCCTATGAACTGCACTGACATTACTTAGGTCAACCAAGAGCTCAGAGCTAGTTCACATCATCAATCACTACCTTATCAACCATTATCAATGAATGCGCAAACATCAACGTCTATGTTGAGGCCATACAGGGTATAACAGCGTACCCTATGGATCCATGCCATCTCGAGTCTTGATAACTCCCTCACTAAAGAACTACCCCTCCAGTGGGCATTGTATTTGTCTATACCTATGAAGAGTGTATTGGCAGGGTTTCGGTTGTGATGGATATCATAACCGTTTAGAAACAGAATGATACTTGAAGCCATTTATTATACTGGTAAATTGTTCTCCCAAATGCACTTGCATGGAATGTTTGGTCCTGCCAATGTATTGGAGCCCACACGGGCATTGTAATAAATAACGTAGTGATAAAGAGTACGATGGATCTATCCTTCATCTTTCTAGGGCCACCTTCCAGCAATGTTGACCTTTCTATCCTGGTCACCTGTTCAATGGTATCCTCCAAGACATCACCATCATAGCTGTTTTCCACCAATCTGTTCTTCAAAACACCAGACTGGAGTCTATAATCCTTCATTTCAGTGCAGTTGCGTCTCATCCTCACAAACTGGCTTTTGGGGACTGATTTAAGCAAGGAATTGGGGTGGCAACTGCCAAGGGGTATAAAGGCATTAAGAGCAGTCTTTTTGAAAAAAGACACAGTCTTAAGGCAGCCCTCACTTTTGGTGATTGTTAAATCTAAAAAGTTTATTTTGTCCTGGCTTTCCTCATGGACGAATCTGATTCCCCTATCATTATTGTTGATGGAGGAAAAGAACTAATCCAACTGTGAACTGGTTCCATCCCATAGGAGTAGGATGTCATCAATGTACCCAGCCCTAAAGGTCAAATGTGGGCTTGGTCCAAATAGATGACATCCTTCTTTAGAATATGGACCTTGGATTATAAGCTCCTTGAGGGCAGGGACTGATGTGAATGAATAATATATATGTAAAGTGCTGCATAAATATAAGTACCTGTACCTGTGCATTAACCTCCTTGGTGACCATTCTTCAATTCCTTGTTGAACAGTCTCTGAACTATGTGTGGTAATTCCTCAAAGATTTGTGTACAGTGTATGTGCACATACCCCTCACGCTTCTGTGAGCAGTCACCAGACTATCTTCATTAGGGATGAGCTTCGTGTTCGAGTCGAACGTACGTTCGACTCGAACATTGGCTGTTCGGGCGTTCGGCGAAATCCGAACTCTTGGTCCGTTCGCGCCAAAATTCGTGTGGCGCGCGCGGACCACAATGCACTGCGGTGGCGCAGTGCATTGCTGGCTCGTGATTGGCCAAGCATGCACTGTGACCCCGCATGCTTGGCCAATCGCAGCGCCAGCAGCGAGGAGAGCCATGATTGGCCACAGGCATCCTGCCTGTGGCCAATCATAGCTCAGGCTGTGTAGTGCACGCCCCACACTATATAAGGCCGCCTTTGAGGCGGCTTCGTGTAGTGTGTTACTTAGCATCTGAAGCAGTGGGTGTTCTGTGTACCTTCAACACAGTACACACCAATCGTTTTTGGCTGATTTCCTATCTTGCTGCTGTGTAGTGGTTGTTGTCTGTGCCCTGACTGCAGTATACACCACTATATTCACCTCACCTATATAGCTAGTGATCTAGCTTTAACCACTTAACAACTGCCCATTGCCGATTAACGGCTTCAGGGTGGTTGTTTAACTCTGAGAGGCCGTTAATTAACGGCCTCCCAGAATTCTGCTCTCGCGTGCCCCGAGGTGTGCGCACTCGAG
Source organism: Lithobates pipiens (assembly GCF_037356315.1). NCBI lineage: Eukaryota > Metazoa > Chordata > Amphibia > Anura > Ranidae > Lithobates > Lithobates pipiens. The sequence goes on from NW_027507758.1 coordinate 509,265,758, forward strand.
AGCATCCGTGACCGCCGGGTCGCATCACGGATCACGGTAAACGGCCGCTCGTAGTGGCCGTTTACCACGTGATTGCTCCGTCAAATGACGGAGTGATCACTTGGAAACAAACCGGCGTCATGTTATGACGCCTGTTCCTCCCTCCCCTCTCTGTACCGATCGGTACAGCGGAGGGGAAAGAGATCGGTGTCAGCAGCGATGTGGGCTGCATCTGCAGTGCCCACATCGCTGCTCACCGAATTTAACCCCTCAATTCCCTGCCAATACTCTGCAATACCAGTGCATACTCTGCAGTACCCTGCCATTACTCTGCAGTACCCCGCCATTACTCTGCAGTGCAGTACCCCGCCATTACTCTGCAGTGCAGTACCCTGCCATCACTCTGCAGTGCAGTACCCTGCCATTACTCTGCAGTACCCCCCATTACTCTGCAGTACCCTGCCATTACTCTGCAGTGCAGTACCCTGCCATTACTCTGCAGTAACCCCCATTACTCTGCAGTAACCCCCATTACTCTGCAGTAACCCCCAATACTCTGCAGTACCCGCCATTACTCTGCAGTACCCGCCATTACTCTGCAGTACCCCCAATACTCTGCAGTACCCTGCCATTACTCTGTAGTACCCCCCAATACTCTGCAGTACCCTGCTATTACTCTGTAGTACCCCGCCAATACCCCGCCAATACTCTGTAATACCCTGCCATAAATTGCCATACCCAGCCATACTCAGAGATACCCAGCCATACTCGGTGATACCCTGAAATACCCAGCCATAGACGCCCCCCACCCCTCACCGCCCTCCGGTGCTTCTACCAACTCGCCAGTACGATCAAAGCCAGAATCTTTTTTTTATTTTTTATTTCAGGCTTCCCAGCCTAGAGGTGAGATGTGGGGTCATATTGACCCCCCAGATTTCACTGTAAAGAGGACCCGTCACCCCATATTCCTATTACAAGGGATGTTTACATTTCTTGTAATAGGAATAAAAGTGATCAAAAATATATTTTTGGGGAAAAAAATGTCAAACTAACATAAATAAAGTAAAATGAACAATAAAAAAATAAAATAAAAATTAAAGCGCCCATGTCCCCATGTGCTCGCATGTGCCACACATGTGAGGTATCGCCGAGAATGTTAGAGCGAGAGCAATAATTCTAGTCCTAGACCTCCTCTGCAACTCAAAACATGTAACCAGTAAAAAAAAAATTAAAGCGTTGCCTATGGGGATTTTTTAAGTAGCGACGTTTGGCGCCATTCCACGGGCATGTGCAATTTTGAAGAGTGACATGTTTGATATCTATTTACTCAGCATAACTTAATCTTTCACTTTATGCAAACATTGGGCTAACAAGTGGTTAATAATAGAGCTTGCAGTCAGTAGTGTTAGGAGATAGTGCGTGCTGTCTGCGTGCTCTGTACCCAGTACATACCGCTATAATATAGGGCAGGCCCCTACTTTCAAACATCCAACTTACAAACATCTCCTACTTGCAAATGCAAGGAGACAGCAGCAAGTGAGATGCAAAAAGATGGACGACAAAACAAATTATACAGGGGTGATAACCCTTCCCTATGTTTTCCAAAAAGCTTAAAGATAGTTTTTTTGACTGGAGCTACACTTTAAAAATGTACCGGTTGAAAATGACAAACAGATTCAACTTAACACAACAAACGTACACAGTCCCTGTCTTGTTTGCACCGCCTGTATACTGCTGTTCTGAGTATATAGGGCCTGGGGGCCACACGCATTTCCTTTTTTTAATATGGGTACGGGGTTCCCCTTAATATGCGTACAAGACCCAAATAGGCTGGTAATGGGCAGGGAGGGCTACCCATGCCATGTTTCTCAATGATTTTCAACCGTATTGCAGGAACCAGATATAACATTAAAACCGCAAGCAGTTTTAAATGGTGTTATTTCCGTTTAATGTCATTTTGTGCAGGGACTGTTCTAAACACGGGAAACACGTGGCACTTCACAGGCATACTACAGACACCCCCCAGGCACCATATTTAAAGGAATATTTCACTTTTTTTTTTTTCACTTTAATCGTCATTAAAATCAGTGCTCCCGCCAAAACGGCAGTTTTTAAAACTTTTTTTTGCAGTGACCCATGTCCCCTGAGGCAGGTCCCCAAACCCTTTTTAGGACACTATCTTGCATATTAGCCATTAAAATTAGCACTTTCCAATTCGAACGTTCGAGTCCCATAGACTTCAATGGGGTTCTAATGTTCGTACCGAACGCGGGGGTCGTTCGCAAGTTCTGGTGCGAACCGAACCGGGGGGTGTTCGGCTCATCCCTAATCTTCATTTACCCTTCCTTATCCAGTCTCTAGTGGAAGTGCATCATCCCTTATGGACCAGTCTCCAGTATATGTGCATTGGTCTACCAATGACCAGGGTGCAGTGTACGTCCACTAATTCCTTACTTACTTGATTAAAAAACTTGTAATGTGTAGACAACTCTACAACCTGCTTAGAACAAATTAAAGTAGAATTCTTGCCTAACATTAACTATGTTAACCACTTAACCTCTGGAAGATTTACTCCCCTTCATGACCAGGCAACTTTTTGCAATACGGCACTCGTTACTTTAACTGACAAGTGCGCGGTCGTGCGACACCATACCCAAATAAAATCGATGTCCTTTTTTTTCCCGCATTTTTTTGCGCTATAAACAAAAAAGGCGACAATTATAAAGAATATATATATCTATATCTATATATATATATATATATAATATATAATTTTTTTTTTTATTTTTTTTTTTTTCTGCTATAAGACATATCCAATACAAAAATTGTAAAAAATATGGAATTTCTTCATAAATTTAGGCCCACATGTATTTGTCCAATAATTTGTATTATGTACGTTGAATCTTCAATGCCGCCCTGCCATCGGGAGCGCGCCGCCGGCGGCGCGCTCCCGCACTGGTCGGGACCCCCGTGAGTCCGGTCGTGGGACCCGCGGACTCGATCGCCGCGGGCATCCCCGCGATCGTCTCACGGGATGACTGAATGGAGGAAATGCCGTGTAAACAGCATTTCTCCATTCTGCCTAGCAACTAGTGACGCTGATCTCTTCTCCATGTGATTGGAGCAGAGATCAGTGTTCACTAAATGAAAGCCCAACCCCCCACAGTTAGTAACACACCCCTAGGAACACTTAACCCCTACACTGCCACCCACTGGTTAACCCCTTCACTGCCAGTGTCATTTACACAGGAATCACTGCATTTATATAGCAGACAGGGGCGTAACTATAGGGGGTGCAGCAGTCGCGACCACAACTGGGCCCTGTGCAGCAGGGGGCCCATGCAGCCCCCTCTACATATGGCCGGCAGCAGCATAGGCAGCTAGGGGTACCAGTGCACCATGCACACGGGTGGCTGGAGGTGGAGGGTGACTAGCAGAGCTCCATGCTCGACTATCACACTGGCTGCTCTTTAGTTGTGCATTCCCCGCATGACCTGTGTCCTCGGCTGGCTCCTCAGAGTACCCCTCTCCTGCTCCATGCATTGCCGCTCAGTCTGATGTCTGTTCTCCCCAGCCAGAGTTGAGAGCTGCCCTGGAGAAAAGAACCTCATCTCTTCTGGGGACGGGGACTCCATCCTGCCTAGGGACAGTCCCCCAATGGGGCACCTAAAAATAAAAAAAATAATAATAAAAAAAAACTACTGATGCCAGTGGTGGAACTACAGGGCTCACAAAGGTCCATACCTGTGACCACGCCCTGGAGTTCCACCGCTGGACTCGGAGGGAAGGGCCCTGGCTGGGGTTCAGGGGGCCCCTTCATGGTTTCTTGCATCGGGGCCCTGAAGGTTCTAGTTACGCCACTGATAGCAGTGATTACTGTATAAATGACAATGGTCCCAGAAATGTGTCAAAAATGTCCGATGGGTCCCCCACAATGTCGCAGTCACAATAAAAATCGCTGATCGCCGCCATTACTAGTAAAAAAAAATAATAAAAAATTATTAATAAAAATGCTATAAAACTATCCCTATTTTGTAAACGCTATAACTTTTGCGGAAACCAATCAATAATCGCTTATTGAGATTTTTTTTTTACCAAAAATATGTAGAAGAATATGTATCAGCCTAAACTGAGGGAAAAAAATGTTTTTTTATATATTTTTGGGGGATATTTATTATAACAAAAAGTAAAAAATAATGCGTTTTTTCAAAATTGTCGCTCTATTTTTGTTTATAGCGCAAAAAATAAAAACCGCAGGGGTGATCAAATACCACCAAAAGAAAGCTCTATTTGTGGGAAAAAAAGGAAGTCAATTTTATTTGGAAGCCACGTCGCACGACTGTACAATTGTCAGTTAAAGCGACGCAGTGCCGAATCGCAAAAAGGGGTCTGGTCTTTGACCAGCAAAATGGTCCGGTCTGTAAGTGGTTAATGGTATGAGCTACCTCTGCCTAATATCACCTCCCCTTGGATGGAAATATATTGGATGTACAAAGAAAAGCAGATCTGGCGCTATACCTTTAAGAATTAAAAATGCAAAAGTTGATACAGAGTAGAGAAAAGAGAAAAATTAAAAATATATTTATATTAGTTCACCTATAGTCAAATCATATCAAAAGATATATACTCCTAATTAGTGAAAAAATGTGATTAAATAAAAGTGAAGTTTAAATAAATTAATCTTTCATAGAGACATGTTGGTTAATAAGATATTAGTAGAAATGTGTATGTGAAATTATGTTACGATACAAAAAAACAAAAACAAAAAAAGACGTGTGTGTGTGTGTGTGTGTGTGTGTGTGTGTGTATCTGTGCAGACACAATATACAATCTTTACGTAAAAGTGCTTACAAAAAATTAGTTTGTGACAATACAATCAATATATCAAAAAAATTAAACTTGTGAAGACATCCCATAGGCAGTCATTAAGTCCTCAGATATACAGGTGCAAGGAAGCACTAAAAGTTTCCACAGAGTCCCAAAAGATTGTACAGATGATTTGTGCAGTAGATGTGAGGTTAAATAGTAAAGATCTTCCCAGTGTGCGTGACAAAAAATTAGTAATGCCCTCACCAGATACCCTGCCCCTGCAGGGGTGGTATAGCCTCCACAGTGTGAGCCCCTGTGCCGCTATGTGGATCTCTGGGGGGTTCGTTTGTCATCCGCTTAGGGTACTTCGTTTTGGTTCTCAACAGAAAAGAGGAGTCACCATAGTGTAAATCGTTTCAATAAAAAGTGCTTTATTAAATGACAGAGTTATACTCACATTTAACACAAGACAAAACCGCCCATAACATAAACCACGTCCTGTTACAGCTGATAATGAATGGTGCACGTCCCGTGGCCACGCCCTACTAGTTTTGTCACACCGACGTCATCTGGACGTCATTTTTCTCTACTCTGTATCAACTTTTGCATTTTTAATTCTTAAAGGTATAGCGCCAGATCTGCTTTTCTTTGTACAGTGAGTTATTTTGAGGGGACAGCAAATTTACACTGTTATACAAGCTTTACACTCACTACTTAACATTGTAGAAAAGTGTAATTTCTTCAGTGTTTGTCACATGAAAAGATATAATAAAATATTTTCAAAACTGTGAGGGGTGTGTCTGTGTGTGTGTGTGTGTGTATGTATGTGTGTATATATATATATATATATATATATATATATATATATATATATATATATATATATATATGTATGATCCCACTAGGCTAGGTTCTGTGCTTGTTAATAACTCCCACCGTCCACCAATTGACACACATCAACCAGTATCGCATGTGTCACCCCCCCTCCTTAAAAGTTTGACTTTAATTTTTTTTCCACAGTGTCGGGTCTCCCTTTAGTACCAGGGTGTTTGAGACCCACATAAAACTCACCAGTAGGGATGAGCTTCGAGTTCGAGTCGAACTCATGTTCTACTCGAACATTGCCTGTTCGCCTGTTCAGCGAACAGTGAACAATTTGGGCTGTTCGCAGCAAATTCGAAAAGCCGGAACACCCTATACAAGTCTATGGGAGAAATCTAAAGTGCTCATTTTAAAGGGTAATATGCAGGTTACTGTCCTAAAAAGTGTTTGGGGACCCGGGTCATGCCCCAGGGTACATGGATCAATGCAAAAAAAAGTTTTAAAAATGGCCGTTTTTTCAGGAGCAGTAATTTTTAATAATGATTAAAGTGAAACAATAAAAGTGTAATATTCCTTTAAATTTCGTAGCTGGGGGGTATCTATAGTATGCCTGTGAAGGGGCGCATGTTTCTGCTGCTTAGAACTGTCCCTGCACAAAGTGTCATTTGTGCAGGAAAAAAAGTCTTTTAAAATCACTTGCAGCTAAATTGTCGGCTCCTCGTAATACAGAGAACACTCAATGAGTGTGCTCTGTATTAGCCGACAATTCATTCATTCATTGATAAAAAAAAATAAAAAAAAAGCGTGGGGTTCCCCTAAATTCAATTACCAGGCCCTTCAGGTCTGACATGGATATTAAGGGGAACCCCGTGTCAAATTCAAAAAAAATTGACGTGGGGGTCCCCCTAAATATCCATGCCAGACCCTTCAGGTCTGATATGTATATTTAGGGGAACCCTGCATCAAATTAAAAAAAAAAAATTGACGTGGATGTCCCCCTAAAAATCCATACCAGACCCTTTATCCGAGCATGCAACCTGGCAGGCCGCAGAAAAAGAGGGGGGGGGCGAGAGAGCGCCCCCCCCTCCCAACTGAACCGTACCAGGCCACATACCCTCTGTGACCCCTCAAAGCACCTTGTCCCCATGTTGATAAGGACAAGGGCCTCATCCTCACAACCCTGGCCGGTGGTTGCGAGGGTCTGCGGGCGGGGGGCTTATCAGAATCTGGAAGCCCCCTTTAACAAGGGGACCCCCAGATCCCGCCCCCCCTGTTTGAAATGGTAAGGGGGTACAAAAGTACCCCTACCATTTCACAAAAAGTGTCAAAATGGTTAAATAAGACAAACACACTTTTGAAAAATTCCTTTATTAAAAATAAAAAAAATAAAAAAAAGATTCCAGCGGTGCTAATCCACTCTTGCTATCCAGCGATGGATGATCATATCCAGCGACGGGGGATCTCTCAGTCCAGCGCTGTCCATACATTCTTCTTCTGTCTCCACTGCGGAGACTGCGGAGATCCCAGCGCTGACGTTTCTTATATTAGGAGGGCGGGCCACCCGTCACCTGACCCCGCCCCTCTGACGCTGGAGAGGGAAGCCAGGGGTTCCCCAGTGACGTGTGGGTGACCCCGCCCCCTCTGATGTAACGCAGGTTTCCGTTACATCAGAGGGGGCGGGGTCACCCATACGTCACTGGGGAACCCCTGGCTCCCTTCACCAGCGTCAGAGGAGGCGGGGTCAGTTAACGAGTGGCCCCGCCCTCCTAATATAAGAAACGTCAGCGCTGGGATCTCCGCAGTGTCTCCGCAATGGAGACAGAAGAAGGATGTACCCCCTTACCATTTCAAACAGGGGGGGGCCGGGATCTGGGGGTCCCCTTGTTAAAGGGGGCTTCCAGATTCTGATAAGCCTCTCGCCCGCAGACCCTCACAACCACCGGCCAGGGTTGTGAGGATGAGGCCCTTGTCCTCATCAACATGGGGACAAGGTGCTTTGAGGGGTCACAGACCCCCAAAGCATCCTCCCAATGTTGAGGGTATGTGGCCTGGTACGGTTCAGGAGGGAGGGGGGGCCGCTCTCTCGTCCCCCCTCTTTTCCTGCGGCCTGCCAGGTTGTGTGCTCGGATAAAGGGTATGGTATGGATTTTTAGTGGGACCCCACGTCAATTTTTTTTTTTTTTATTTGATGCGGGGTTCCCCTTAATATCCATATCAGACCTGAAGGGTCTGGTATGGATATTTGGGGGGACCCCCACGTCAATTTTTTTTTTTTAATTTGACACGGGGTTCCCCTTAATATCCATGTCAGACCTGAAGGGCCTTTTGATTGAATTTAGGGGAACCCCCACGCTTTTTTTTTTTTTCTTTTTTTAATCAATGAATGAATGAATTGTCGGCTAATACAGAGAACACTCATTGAGTGTTCTCTGTATTACGGAGACCCGACAATTTAGCCGCAAGTGATTTTAAAAGACTTTTTTTCCTGCACAAATGACACTTTGTGCAGCGACAGTTCTAAGCAGCAGAAACATGCGCCCCTTCACAGGCATACTATAGATATCCCCCAGCTACGAAATTTAAAGGAATATTACACTTTTATTGTTTCACTTTAATCATTATTAAACTCACTGCTCCTGGAAAAAACGGCCGTTTTTAAAACTTTTTTTGCATTGATCCATGTCCCCTGGGGCAGGACCCAGGTCCCCAAACACTTCTTAGGACAGTAACTTGCATATTACCCTTTAAAATGAGCACTTTAGATTGTGAACGTTCGAGTCCCATAGACTTTAATAGGGTTCTAAAGTTCACACGAAGTTTAGGTCTGTTTGCAGGTTCTGGTGCGAACCGAACAGGGGGGTGTTCGGCTCATCCCTACTCACCAGAGTGCCTGCAATAAACACTGTCCCTTTCATCCTGACTGTCACTTCCAAAGGGGTAGGGTAGTAGAGCCTTCACCAGTTTGAGACAGGTTGTACCTATCGTTCAACTCCCCTTTGTAGCCAGACGTCCTGGGTTGCCACAGTAACCTTTTCCTACTCTGCCTGAAAACCCTTTTTACAGTGGAACTGGTGAATCCAAGTGGCTCTTTCTGCTATCCTTACTGCGGTAGGGGTGGTCAGAAGTACCTGGAAAGGCCCTTCCCATCTGGGTATGTGCCAATGCTTCTTCTTAATGAACATGATAAGTACCGAATCACCTACTAGAACTTTCTCATCTGTCTGTACTGGTCCTTCTGGAAATGTAAAAACATCATTAATTTGTTTCTGTTTCAACAAATTAGTCATATAGTCTTCCAAACTATGTTCTGTTTCATCCTCTGATGATATATCTGGAAATAATGTTGTTTTATATGGCCTACCAGGCATCATTTCAAAAGGACTCAATCCTTCCTTATTAGGTGTTAAGTGCATGCTGAGAACAGCTAATGGTAAGCAATACATCCAATTCTTCCCTGCTTCTTGCATAGCTTTTCTCAGTTTGCTTTTTAGTATACCATTATGTCTCTCAATCAGCCCTGCTGACTGTGGGTGGTAAGCACAGTGATATTTTACCTGTATGCCCATAGCCTCAGTTAAGTGTTAATTGTTTTGTTCACAAAGTATGGGCCATTGTCATTGTATATTTTCTCAGGGATCCCAAACCTTGGGATAATGTCTCTTAACAGTACTTTTGCTACTGTATGTGCATCCGCATTCCCTGTGGGGAATATTTCTACCCACTTTGTTAGTGCATCTATAATTACTAGGCAATACATGCTATGTGAGAAATGCTGTGTGAGACCTGTCTGATTTTTTTCAGGGGCCCATTACCTGAGGTGAGCGGCCAATTTTGTCGCTGGTGGAGGGGATCACTCAAGTCACCCCAAGTTGTTGCATAGATCACCTGACACACGGGACTTCTTATATCAATCTCATCGTTACTCCTTATTTCTTATGTCTATTGGACTTTTCGTATAGATAATCATTATTATTTATTATTTTTTATTTGTATTCAGTTCTAATGTCTGCGCTGTACTGCTTTATTTAAATTGTCTATTGTGGGATTTGGTCATTTTAACCTCAGCATTCTAGCTCCAGAATGAGATAGGGGAGTGTGTTGTGTTTTTCTTTAGCGCTGGTTGATTTTCTGTGTTTCAAATCGCAAAAAGGGGCCTGGTCCTTTAGATGCAAAATGGTCCGGGGCTTAAGTGGTTAAGTCAGAACAATGACATACAAGCAGAATATTATGCAAATAAAGTGAATATCCAAGGGCACGTTGCTGCTAGTCACTCAAAAGCCAGAAAATTACTTCCCATCTAGTGGGCAAAAAGGTCAGTTCCTTTATATAATAATCTTCTAGAGAAGAACGTTGGGCTGTCCTTTAGCAGCAGTTTTATATATGCCTGCACTGAACCATGATTGATATCTCCAGATTCTCATCAGGTTTCTTTTTTTTTTTTTTCATTTTTAATGTCTATTAGATCACCGTTTTCTGTATGAATAATCTAAAACTGTACATATTTGTGTGTACATGGCTTCATCTATAATCATGATTTAGATGAATTTCAACAAATGTTGTGTTTTTTTTATTTTTTATTATGTAGTGTTGTATTAGCATATTGCTTTATGTATTTATTTATTTTATACATGCTATTGTTTTGTTTATCAGTAAATTTACAAGTTTGATATTTGCCATGTACGGTGGTTTTCAAGAATCGAAGTGTAAGTGGACCTAACACTTTAATGTCATATTTTTTAACTGTACAGAGTACCAAACAAGAGCAAAGAGAGATGTTTTATGTTCCCTAAACTATAAAGAGCCTTTTGAATCCTCCCAACTTCCCCCGCACTCCCTTCTATATTTCTCTTGTTCAGTTCTGACAGAAATGTCCATCTGTCACCAGAAGCATAAAAGAAAGTAAATGGAAAATGAAAAACAAATTAGGAAAAAAATAAAACAATGTATACATTATACCTGATGCTACCACCGCTAAACTTTCCGGCCCATCTGATCTGTGAATGGGAAATATCAATATTTTAAGATATATATATACACAGATATATATAGCGTGTGCAGCCAGCACTTTTTAATTCCTGTTCAATGAGAAGTTTACTTTTTTTTTTTGCTAGCTTATGAAGCTTACACTGCAACAAAGTATCTTGTGTGGTATATCAAGACTACCATAATCATGGAAGCAAAATTTGCTGTCTATTCTTTAACTTCTCCATTAGATGGCGACATTCTCCTTCTGCAAATGTTAAAATACAGTAACTAAACAAAGAGTAAAACTAATGTGAAATTTAAGAGGAGAGAGGATACATTTTATTTTATAGGTTACAGTGACTACTGAAAAATCTTGCTCCCTCATTTAGCAAAAAAAAAAAAAAAAACCTTTTTTGTTTTGCAGATTTAATTTACATTGGGTTTATCGTTCAGGGCCCAGTTATATAGAAAGTTTGGAATTTTAGTGACGACATGTTAGGTTCTTCACTTATACAATCTTTATAATATCTGATGAAGAAATGTAATTTGCTGCTTCAAACACTTGCACTTGTAATAACTGTTAGTCTATACAAAATATCACTTAAAAGAAACAGACTTTCTAGATAAAACTGTAAAATGTAGTCCTCTAGTTATTTATTATGAAGCAGTCAGGCTATTGAGGTTTCTACTAGTGCAACTTGTCATGTGTCTTTGGACACAAAGTCGCATGACAAGTCACAGCCCATTGATTTCAATGGCACCCATTTCCATCTATGCGACTTTGAAAATCAATGACCTTAAAAAGGTTCCTGCATTACTTTTGATGTGACTTTTATTGCGACTTTGATCGTACTCCAAAGTCGTACTCTAAATAATGCAACTTTAGGGTTGCAATAGTGGAAACCCTTCTTGCTCAAGCAAACTTGTCAGTGGCAACTCTAGGAATAATATATAGGGGGGGGGGGGGCACATAAGATACCACAGTCAAAACTGATAATTACTAATAACTAATAACTTTCACCACTAAATCATACCACTGAAAAAAACAAAACAAGTATATATAAATATGATTACAAAATAAGAGAGTAATGCAGTATGCAATGGTACCTTTTTATTGTTCTAACCTAACGCCTAAAAGACACGCTTTCAAGAGTTATCCACACAAGAGAGAGTCAGACTGTGCACATGGCAAAAGAGGCAATCACAGACTGTGGACATGGCACAAGGGTCAGTCAGAGACTGCGGACACAGCACAGGAGGCGGTCAGAGGCTGCAGAAACAGCACAGGAGACTGTCAGACTACAGAAACGGCACAGGAGATGGTCAGAGACTGAAGAAAAGGCACAGGAGACAGTCAGACTGCAAACACGGCACAAGAGATGGTCAGAGACTGCGGACAGATCATGGACCAAAACAATATATGCAGCCAGTCAGACTTAGACATCATAAAGCTAAAAGCAACTTTGATCTTGCTTGTCCTACCTTCCACAGTGATAAGTGCTGTGCCAGTGCCACTCCACTCCTCCTGTGCCTTCCATTGGCCCTGGGCCCTCCCTCTGCTTTTCCCCAGGCTCCCCCTCATCTCACATGCCTTCCAGTTCAGCGGTGAATGTCTGTGTGCTGCTGGACTGGAGGTGTTTGTGTTCCTCTTTCTGCTACCACCCAGGCATAGTGTGCTTCAAGGGATGATGGGAGAGGGGGTGTCTCTGAGTCTGAGGAAGGCCATCTTTCTCCCTCTACCCTGCATGTGGCAGAGAGAAGGAGTGGAGCAGGCAGAGCCGGGCAGAACATCAGGACCGGCTCGCTGTGGCCCTGGTAGTTCCGCCACTGCCCAGCAGCACATGGGGGAGGGGGGACAAAAAAAATCCTAGGGGTGGCAAATGGGTGCCCAATCTGCAGTTGTGATAATGCTCAGGGTTTGTTTGTTCTGAACATAAGTACAGCTATAATAGGAATCTGTACTTTTGATAGGCCTGTGTGCTTTGGGCTCAAAGTGTAATTCCGCTTTTGTTGAGGAAAAAACCCCTCTCTGACTGATTTATGCCAATTGCATTAAATAAATAAATAAATAAAACTTTGTTGCAGAGTCCAATATTTTACTAATTAAAAGGGTGATATCCGCGCTGTGAAAAAAAAGTCCTGAATCCTGTGCCGGCTGTTGGCACTTAAAAGCAGTATATCAGTGCTTTCATGGAAATATGTAGAATAAAAGTGCAGTGCCTTAAAAGCATATGCAACACAAACACAAATAAGTGAATGATGCCTAATAGTCCAGGTAACAAAACTGAAATCCCAGTAGAATGTCCAAGGTGATGATGGTAAATGCAATATGATAACACAATTCTTCTCAGGAGTGCTTCAATGATCTCCTACCACCAATATACGAAAGGAAAACTCACTAAAGCGAGTAGCTGCCGCTACGGCAGCATAAATGCCTAAAGCAGCATGTTGCTCATACAGGGACCATTGAAGCATTGGGGCTCCAGGACTTCTCTTTTAAAGCCTCCAACTTTTAACCACTTGAACGTCGGTGGTGTAAGATAAAAATAGCCATATAAGACCTGTTATTCAGCAGTGCAGAATGCTTTCCCTTTCCTGACCTGAGTGCAGTTACAACAGAGAAAAGATATACCTGTGCTCCTGGAGGTGCTCCCCCATCCAGGCATTCAGGGATCCAGGTTCCTAGGCCTTTCAAGCATGCAAGTCTCCATATATAAATGACCCACACAGCCCATTCAATGCCATAAAGCACAACATGACCTCAAAATAACTCACTCATCCTACTAAACCCCTAGGTATTGGCATTCCGTCAATCTGGTGTTCCACTGAGCATGTACTGCTCCATTAAATGTGTCCAAAGACATAATCAATGGTCCAGTTCAATCTACATATCCTCATTAGGAATAAGTCTCAAAGGATAGAGAGAAACGCCTTATGATGAACAGCCACACTTGTGCCTCTCATTGGGGTTATGACAACAAGTGAGGCTTAAAACTGGCTTCCTAAATGGCTTCCTGGCATCCTGTTTTGCACTGCACAGCACCATCTTCATCTGATTATCTAGCAGTTTTTGAAATGTGTGCGTATATATGCATACTTTATTATTTTTAGATATTCAAATTGGATATCATACTTATTCATCAATATTACTGTACACCATTTTAATAATCTCTTTGGTTTATTGGCACCTTGGTGCCTTATGAAGAAGCTTTCAGTGAAACGCATTGCAACCCGCTCCCCCACCTTCTATCAACATACGATTGTGTCCATATAATATTTTGATCCATTAACTCTGGTTATATGTTGACAGTCCTTGTAGCATTTATGCAGCACATGGGGTGGGGTCATAATTCAGGTGTTTTTGTCATTTTATCTGTCTGCTTTCTTCATGTGGAGCCAATTCTAATACATGACATGTTGTATAATGTAGATTTTAATGTCAAAATCCAATAATTTGTTATCTATATATTGAATTTGTTTCTTTCCCTAAGAGTATGAGCACCTAAAAAGTCCCACCTCCTTTATTTTATTTTTATTTTTTTTTGCATGTACATTTGGGGATGTGGTGCTACACATAGATCCAGCTCCATCACATATAGTACCCTTTAAAGCGTTTGTTACCCAAACATTTTATATTTCTAAAATATGCCTGCTGTGCCATGCACTTGTTTGATAAAGTATCCTGTTCTCTTTGTATTACTTCCTTTATGTGACATACCTGGTGTTCCTGCAAGTCCATCTGTTTTCCTATTAAAACTGACCCCACTAAGCAGGAGAGCACAGTGTGGTCAGTTCTTTAGCTATGCTGGGAGCACACCCTGCTCTCCCCTTGCCCTGGCATGCCCTAACTGCACAGCCTTTCACTGTGAAGCTTAGTGTGCTGCTGTTTCTTCTCCCCCAGCTCTTATGCAGCTGTGAACAGAAAGAACACGATTACTTACAATAAAAAGGGGATAAAAGGTATTTATGATGGGTTTTTTTTAATCCCCATACACAAATGTTTTGCCTTTTATTTCCATTTTAAACTGAATTGGTTGTTTTATAAGGTGATCGTTTACAATCATATAGTTTAGTTGCATATATTACTGAAGGATGAGTATATGTACATGTAAGCCAATCTACACATTTGATTGTGCTATAGGAATTTCACTAATCAGTGAGCAATTTTTTGAACACAGATGGAAGAATATTTAAGTCTGACATAAAACGAAATGATACCGCAAATATCTTGACATTTCTTGTTCTCTTTTTAGGCAACAAACGCATACATCAAAAGGCTTTAAATTGTTTAACAATTGTAGAAAGTTATTTTGATGAGAGAATAGTTGATGAACTCACGGATAATGCAAGATCAAAGGAATAAATGTGTCAAACAAATGAGGTTTAAAGAATGCCTTGGTTATAGTTGGTCATGTTTTTCCCCTCTCTGCTATTTATTTTAATGACATCATGTAATTCACATCCCCGCTGAATGACCGATGACGCAAAAATCAATTAAAAGATAAGCCACACAAAAAAAGGATAATTTTGCAATAAGGTAAGTTCAAGCACAGCAGTAAGGGCAGACTGTATATGTAACAATCAAATATGGCTGCCATATGTGCATATGGAAAACCTTTAAGGAAGAACTCCAGCAAATTGTATATTTTAAAAGGGTTATGACACTGACTGCTTAGTTAGAGCATAGCATAGTAAACCCTTATTAAAACATAAGGTATTCACATATCACAAACATAAGGGGATTATTCCTCATTTCAGGATAGTGGGCAGAGCCATGGAAATCCTTGCTATAACTCCATTGGCCAGATGCACATCCAGAACCGTTGGTGTATAGTGCAAATATGGCTTAATATTAAACAGCCATTTGTTCCAAACTTTTTTTTTTTTGTAAAAAAAACAAACAGCCAGAGCTTACAGGCTTTAACTGTTCCAGAGAAGGACTAAACCACATTAGGTTCACATAAAAGGTATTTTATGACAAAAACAATTACATATAAAAGAGAATATAGAGCTCATGCTCCACTAAAAAAAAAAAAAAAATATGATTATTGGATAGGCTAGTACATATATACTCCACATGTTGTTTCTTTGTAAAGCTGGACAGGAGGTTGACGTGTTTCACAAACAGCTTCCTCAGGACCTCAATTCCTTGACCACAAAGAAACTAAACATATCTATGAAACAGAATTCACAGTAATTAATTATATAATATACAAAATATACATCATGCAACACAGTTTATATCAATTATCACCTATCTCCCAAGGTGAAACAAAGGGGTCACTTACATGCATCTCCTGAAGCAAAGCAGGAGCCAGCAGCCGAGTATGCCTCAAAACAATAGTTTGTTTGTAGGGGTACACTAGAGTTGTATCTAGTATTGGAGGTGTTCTGTTTGAGCTACAGGTAATGTACACTAGAACAAAAAGGAGGGGCGACTATATCTATATATAGGATTATTATGTTTCAACTTACCATTTTAAGATATTATTTCCCTGAAAAGCAAGAGAATGTGGTCCTGAAGATTAGTATCCCCAAAAATCGGTATGGTAATTATACTGAGGAACCTGTAACACCCATCAAGGCACAATAAACCAATCACCATAGCTCCACCTACTTTATAAAACACAAAGAAGAGAGCAGCGCCATCTAAGTGCAGCATGATAAACATTTTAATATAGGACAGATGATTTTAAAATCACAAGATTGCAGAGATTACAGCGCATGTGAAATGGTATAGGAAGTTCATCCACTCCTTGGTAAGGAGGTCAGCTCACAGCTGGAGAGGCAGCTGATGTTCCCGGCTGCGCTGGTGGCTCCCAATGCTTCCTGGTTCTCAGATTCGGCTCAGGGGTGGCTGGACACATCACTTCCAGATGGTGAGAGAGTGGGGAGGAGCAGGAGTTCGGGGTCACCGGGTGATGTCATACAGAGGTCCTGCTCCTTATGAGTTCACCACCCGTGGCATGATGGGGCGGTGATGTCATAATGGGCCTCAAGTGACCCCGCCCCATTCCAACATAAGTAGTGGCACACCACGCACCCAGCATTAGAGCAGGAGAGAGTGTTGAGTCAACATTGGAAGAAGAACAGAGGCAGAACACAGCGGAGAAGACCCAGCAAAAGAGCGAGAAGAACCAGCAAAAGAGTGAGAAGACAGCAGAGAAGACCCAGCAGAGGCAGAAGACAGCAGGCAGAGGGAGAAGAATCGGGGAGAGTGAAGAAGACCCAGAGAGGGGAGAAGAACCGGCAGAGGTAGAAGACATTAGCCTAGGAGGCAGAAGAGCCGGAGAGGAGAGAAGAAGTCGGAAGAGATGTCCAAGCTGCCGTAATAAATTGCCTAAAAAAAAAGTGTCAAAGATAAAACACATTACACATGTTTTTAAGGTGAATGGGTAGGGGTACAATGTACCCCATACTCATTCACATAGGGTGGGGGGCCACAATCTGGGGCCTCCTTGTTAAAGGGGGTTTCCAGATTCTGATAAGCTCCCCACCCACAGACCCCGGCAACCAATGGCTAGGGTTGTTGGGAAGAGGCCCTTGTCTTTATCAACATGGGGACAAGGTGCTTTGGGGGCAGGAGGGGCAGAGGGCCCCCCTGCCCCAAAGCACCCCCCCCCATGTTAAGGGCAAGCAGACTTGTACAATTCAGTGGGGGGGCACTCGCTCATCCCCACCCCTTTTCCTGGCCTGCCGGGCTGTGTGCTCGGATAAGGGTCTGGTATGGATTTTTGGGGGGAACCCCCACACCGGTTTTCTTTTCACCTTAAAATCCATACCAGACCAAAGGGCCTAATATGCTCCTTGAGGGAGAACCCATGTTATGTATTTTTTTTACAATTTACGTGGAGTTCCCCCTAAAGATTTATACCAGACACAGTGCCTGGTATTGTCAGGGATCAAAGTCGGATCCCTGTTCATTGAAGTCGGATGCATGTTGGACTTCAAGTCGGATCCAAAGTGGTATGACTGTTATTTTGTACCAGTGTGAACCTGGCCTTCTAAGTACTGAAAGACGCCTAATCACAGGCTTCTCCAATTTGCAATCTCCACATGCTTTAGTTAATAAGTACTGTCTGAGAGCACGACATCTCCTTCAATGGAGCAGACAGTTTCCTCTAGGGAGAGGTTATTAATCAGGAGTTTTTGCTGTCACTGTGGCCCAGGAGCAGCCCCTAGTGGCTATTTTGCATGTTGCACGTGGAATGCGCAACATGGAACTTATTAACTCAAGCATGCGGAGATTGGAAATCGTCTTGTGCTCCTGGACCAAGTGCATTCCGTGGCCGCCCCCTGGGGGATCACTTTTTGGAACCTCTGCCTCACCGATTTGTAAGTATGGGGCTCCACTCGGGCCTCTATTTGCAAAAAGATATTTTATGTGATACATACTTTCAATTGATACTTTGTTTTTTTAGAGATACTGTATATGAAGATATACTCCTGAAGATGCGGGCAGTGGCTCGCAAAACGCATCGAGTTTTGAAATGCCTGAATTTCTTCTTCTTCTATATAACAACCTATGTGAATGTTTTCAACCAATTTGTCATCATACTAACAGCTTGGCTTATATGTTTATGCATTTACTCAGGTTACAATAAATCATGTTACTATGTTTTACTCTACTCAGTTGGCCCTTATGCTTGCCTCATTTAAAGTCCCATGGGCTACTTTCTCTTTTTTGCACAGTAAAATATTCTTAAAACAGAAGGTCTCATTCCATCACATATCACAAAAAGCTCCCCCCTCATGTCACCTCTGTAACATTGAGGGTTGATGTGTATATGGATATATATGAATATTGATATTGAGTCCATAGAGAGAACAATGCTAACTCATAACAGTCAACAGAAACATAAAGCACCAAAAGTTATCAGGTTATATGATTTCTGGCAGGATCAATAGTTATATTTTTGCATTTCTTGCATAGATACAACAAAATGCTTCTATATTTAACAGAACAAAAAGGTAGCAAACAAAATTCTTTAAATGAAAGGTATAATAGTAGCTTGGCAACTGCCTCCTAAAACAAACCTAGCCTGAGTATTAACCCTATGGGTGAAAGATCACCCCATCGCCCCCAATGCCTGAAATAAGTTGTGGTTAAGATTACAGACCGCAAAGCCTACAGACAGATTTTTACGCTAATCTCCTTATAATATATACTGTAGAGCAGTGGTTCTCAACCTCAGTCCTCAAGTACCCCCAATGTGCCATGTTTTGAGGTTTTCCTTTATGTTGCACAGCTGCTTTCAATCAATATCAATGACATGGTATGGATAAGAGCTATTTTATCTAAGGGAAGTTCCCAAAACATGGCCCATTGGGAAGTTCCCAAAACATGGCCCATTGGGGGTACTTGAGAACTGAGGTTGAGAACCACTGCTGTACAGGTTACAGGTAGGTTACAGAACACTTGTTGTCTCCAGGTGTGTTGATACTGCGCTTTTCAGTGACATTTCAATAAAGTTCTAAGGATAGAAAAAGTAAAGTGCGATTCACCGGGAATTGTCCATCAGCGTCATTTACTGTCAGACACAACAAAAACATGGCTTGTTGGGGTGAATGAGCTCTTAAGGCTTATGAGTCCATGTTGCCTTTCTGAAAAGTGGTATGTGGTGGATCACTTTTCAGAGTGTGGTTGACAGGAGGGAAGGTCCAATATGTCACCTACTCACCACCTTTTTTAACCCTAAAAAAAGTCTGAACCACCACACCACAACCAATGCATTTTACACAATTGCAGGGTGGTTGCTGTGCTGTGGGTGGCGTTTGGTGGCAGTACTGACTGCCAAATGTGACAAAGGGCTTTCAGTTTTGTTGTGGCTGCAAAACAAACCCTCACAGCCCCCCAAATGTCTTTGCTTAGGTGGGTAGCTGGGGCTGGTAAAGCTGCCTACTTTTACTGCCCCCTGGCTGCAAGTGTGAATGAGCCCTTAAGTAAAAAAATGTTAGTTAAGGAAAATAAATGTAAAGGTTTTTGTACATTAACTAGAGATTTTTTTTTATTTGTTGAGAGTGTTATTCATAAATATGTATGCTAGTGTTTTACTAAGCCTTGAACTAGTACTGTATGCCTTTCGGACATGCTTAATACGATTGGTTGGAAAATCAATATGTCATGGCTATTTCATAAGCGTACAACAAACATCTGGGCAAGGATTCTCTATAAAAGCAACATGATATTCCATTATAATGAGCAAAATGTTTGTTTCAACATTTTATGGAAACTTGGATATACGACCCTATAACTTTTTCCATTATTTATGAAATCCAAATACCTTTTACAGTAAGTGAAAAGGGTCAGCCAGAAAGTCCCAGTCATATGGCTCTCTATGTATCAAGCACGGCATGCAAAGCTGAGCTCCAGATTCTTATGATGGCCTAACAAGGCTTTCTCTTTAATATCAGCTGTAATGAAGAATGTCAACAGCAAATAATGCACAGTCCCGTTCTCAGCACAGAGCTAAGAAGGCTGTGAGAACCATTCCTTGGCATTTTGTAGGGGGGTCTCTCTGTCAAAGGGTAGAGCAAAGGGCTACAGAGTACATAGCGATATTTGTGATTCTGAGTGGGCTTTGTTCCGTCATTGTATGTACCAACACGATCACTGGAAATATGGAAAATAGATGTAAATCAAGCAAAGAATCAAAAGCATAATAACCTCAAAAACTTGAGTGAAATTACAGGATACTAGTTATTATTACTTTATTTTCCGTTTATTAGGAACAAGTTTTATTCTCCTGGTCTCCTGTAGATTTGCTTCATATGCAATACTAGGTCTTTCTCATTCAACCCGGCGGGTTGAACGAAAAAAAAACCTGACAGCTCAGTAGGAGCCGCTGTACTAACAATCTGATGTATCTGATGTTAGTACACAGCTATATCCCCCGCTGAGCTATTGTGTTCTGACCCCCCCACCCACCAGAACACTCTGGTCTGGCTGACAGCTTAAAATGGGAGCTGGTCGGCAGACCTTTTTCGGGCATGAGCCTTCGACCGAAAAAATAAGTAAAAACAAACCAGCACATAACAATGACAGATTTGCCAGAGAGACAAAGGAGCTAGCGGACTGTTGCAGTGCACAACACAAGATACAAAAGCAATTAAACACTAATATAAAAAAGTATTAGATACATTTATTAGAATATAAAACAAGAAACAATATAAACAATCAATGGCTATTAGAGGCAGTAGTGTATTTCGACTAGTTTTGCTTTTTCAGCTTCATTAAATACAAACATCTAGAAAATATATAACATAATTAGATTTGGGTCTTCAGGGTCTTACCCTAGAGCTCAAGACAATGAGGTTGCTCGAGCACCGAGAGGAGTCCACACCGGCGACTGGGGGTGGTATTTACCCCAAAACAGGCCCGTATCTGTATAAAATCGTAGGAACTTAATGTAGGGTACTGCTACATTCTGCTTTGCTGCACTTGCTTGTGATTTGGCTGTGTACATACAGGGATATTTTGTGCTTTGCAATTTAGACTCATTGTCTGAGTTTGGTGTAACTCCTTTATGAGTATAGTTGTATTACAGTAAGGACCACATGGCAAGTGACATCTCAGAGTGATTTGATCGCAGCTGTACAAGCCCACGAAGAATTGTGGCATGTGTCACATGAAAGACACAATGATTGTGTGCACAAGGATAACATTTGGAGGCGGATTGCAAAGGATTTTACATCCAACTGGGACCAGCTGAGCAATCCCAAGAAAAAAGATAGAGGTAAGTGAATAATTGAATAATTCTAATAATTTATAAAACAATTAAACCTAGAGGATTTATATATTATATTAGGGTTTTAGAACCATTGATGTTAATATAAATATATATATATATATAATATATATATATATATATATATATTTTTTTTTTGTACGATTGTTAAGCGAGCATTGGAAGTCCCAGCATGACAGAGTGCACAGGGATTGCACAGAGAAGGCAAAGGCTTCTTACAGCGGTGCACCAGCACCAAAACCCTATGTCGTCAGTAGCCAGCTGGCGTTTTTGAGACAATCGATGATCAACAGTAGACAGTAAGAATTTTTTTTTCATAGTTTTTTATTTTTTTGGTTTGTGATTGTTATGTCATTTTTTTTTTATTTCATTTTAACCACTTGCCGCCCACCATATAGCAAAATGACAGCGGCAAAGTGGTTTCAATATCCTGACCAGACATCATATGATGCCAAGATATCAACGCGGCAATCATTGTTACAGTGTGTCAGTCTGACAGAGACTCTTTACCATGTGATCAGCCATGTCCAATCACGGCTGACCACAGTGTAAACAGGAAGAGCTGTTGATCGTCTGTCAGACGCGGGTAGAGGAGAGCCGAACAGCTGCTCCTCTGACGGGGGGTCTGTGCTGATTATCAGCGCAGCCCCCCTGAGGATGCCCACACTGGACCACCAGGTATGCCACCCTAGACCACCAGGGATGCAATCAGTGCCCACAATAGATGCCAATCAGTGCCCACAATGGGCATCTCTGACTGGCATGCATCTATACCATCAATTAGTGTACATCCATGCCGCCTATCATTGCTTATCTGTGCCGCCTATCAGTGCCCATCTGTGCCGCCAATCAGTGCCCATCCATGCTGCCTTTCAGTGCCACCTATGTGTACCCATCAGTGCTGCACATCAGTGCTACTTATCAGTGCCCATCAGTGCCACATATTAGTGCCCATCAGTGCCACCTCATTGGTGCCCATCAGTGCCGCCTATCAGTGCTGCATATTAGTGCCCATCAGTGCCACCTCATTGGTGCCACCTTATCAGTGCCCATCAGTGCCTCCTTATCAGTGCCTGTCAGTGCAGCCCCATCAGTGCCCATCAGTGAAGGAGAAAACTTACGTATTTACAAACTTTTGTACAGAAACACAAAAAATATTTTTCTAAATTTTCAGTCTTTTTTTTTTATTTGTTTAACAGAAAATAAAAATCCCAGAGGTGATCAAATACCACCAAAAGAAATCTCTATTTGTAGGAACAAAATGATAAAAAAAAGTTTCGTTTGGGTACAATGTAGCAAGACCGCGCAATTGTCATTCAAAGTACGACAGCGCTGAAAGCTGAAAATTGGTCTGGGCAGGAAGTGCCCTTGTATTGAAGTGGTTAAATTTGATTGACATTTGTAAATAGTTTTTTTTTTTTTTTTCAAATGCAAATATGTAAATACATTTTTTATGGTACATTTCTCAGTTTAATATATATATTTTTTTCTTTATTAATAAATGTTACAAAATATAATTTTATATTTTTTGTGGTGAATTTTCAGAACAACATCGAATTTACTTGTGCAAGAGAGGGAGTCACAGGCACAGGCGCAGGTTCAGGTGCAAGAGGAGGTGGAGGAAGATATTGCTCCATGCGATCGGTCACCATCAGAACCAGCGTCAACATCATTCCCCAGTGCAGCTGCCCACTAGTCACCTGTACCTAACCCTGAACAAAGATGTTCCAGGAGCTCAGGTACTTATCAATCCAACTATCTATCTACATTTTATATCAATGTATTTACCAATCTTACTATTGATCGATCATTCTATCTATGAATTTATATTTCAATCGATCTATATGTACATGTTAATTATATATATATATATATATATATATATAATTTTTTTTTTTTTTTTTGCAGTAAATCGAGATGGAGACAGAGCAGCAGCATGTCTTCCAGAGGTTGTAGACATGGTTGTAACCAGCGTCAGAAGGGTGGAAGGCTCAACGTGCAATCCGAGTAGGGCCGCGTACACACGCGGGGACTGTTCGCCCAACTTTGTCCGCTGAACAGTGTTTCGGCAAACAGTCCGCTCGTGTGTGGGCTTTCAGCGGACAGTTTCAGCGAACAGTCCGCTGAACAAGGTTTTTCGGAAATTCCGAAAAACTGTCCGCTGAAACCTTGTTTCAGCGAACAGTCCCCTCGTGTGTAGGCTTGTTCGTCAAACTAAGTTCCGCGCATGCTCAGAAAGGATTTACACGCCGAAAGTTATAATGCAGTGTATAGGACGTCGTATTTTTCGTCCCGTCGTACGTGCCGTTCACGTCATCGCGCACAGTTTCAGCAAACTGTTCGTCCGTCGTGTGTGGCCATGTCCGTCCATGCTAATTTTGAGCGGACTGTTTGCCGAAACTGTTTGACGGACAAAGTTGGGCGAACAGTCCCCGCGTGTGTACGCGGCCTAGGACATTTTAGCATTGCTGCAGGAAGTACGTCAAGAGCTTACCTAAGCAATGCATCTGTCCCGTCCTATCTTTGCAACTTATCCTAAACATATGCATTCTCCCCTCCTTGTCTTTTAGATGAAGCCATGTTGCAGGCTGACAGCGAAGACTTCGCCTCCGCCCGCCGTCACCCTCTGTGGGTTCAGGAAGTGGCAGCAGAGCTTGGACTATTCCCAAGCTAACAGCAGAACTGCGGCGCAGGGGTATTTCCTACCCTGCCACAGCTAGGAAAGCCAAGCTTTTTAGGCTGCTATTCCCAATGCCAGTGGCAGCCCTACCAGGCCCCCAGGCATCACTGCAGTCTATATCCTTGACTATTGCTTAGCTCTAAAAAAATGAAAAAAGGATCAGGACTTACACTCGCTCGACACTCACTGTAAGCTCCTTCATGTTTTCCTCTCATGCCATGAAGCACATCCCAAAGTCACAGGCAGCATTAAGCAGCTAAAAACATCATGACTAGGCCCTCTGCATGTCGGGTGGCTCGGGTTATACCTATCCTCCCACCCGACTCCCTCCCTGGCCGCCTTCCTCGTGCATGGATGCAGCTCAGGATTCCACACTGGCCTCATCACGCTACCCCACATGACTGCAAGAACTTTCTCTCAGCTGCCACCGATGAGTCAGCCATCGGCATCTTGTTACAAACCAAACTGGACGGGGTTACATGATTGCCCCTATTCCAAGTCACATTTTACCATATGGAGAGTCAGCCCTATTGGACTTGCCGAAGGCATGTATGCTAATAAACTTTGTTGGTGTATGATTTGTCCGACACTCATTGTTCTCACATCCCAAGTTTGAACTCCCTAATACCCTCAGAAGAATTTTCCATTAAGCATTTGTCAGTCGACCTAGCCATTCAAGCCATCGTTAGTATAGGAGTAGTTGCTTGGCGGTCCAAAGCGGACATCTCAGATGCTTTCAAACGATGGTCCATCGAGCCATCCCTCTAGCGATGGCATAGGGGCCAAGTGGAAAGAATTATAATATTTTGCTACCAAATTGTCATTTGGTACTAAGAATAAAAAATAAAAACGCAGCCCGTGGCTATTCCATACTTTTTCCCAGTCCCTTTTCTGGACCCTGTCGCATCAGGCACATCAAAGGTTTGAATGAGGCGTAAGTAAATATAACATTTTCAGCATGTGGCAACTACTGCAAATCTCATTCAAGCAGAACGGTAAAGCATCTCTACTCTTGGCCACCAGTAAAACATGACTTCATATTACCTTCACTTACTGTCCCATAGCCAAACAGGAAGTAAGAGGAAATCCCTGCAAATTAAGGGAATTATTTGGGGACCCCCAGGTCACCTGAACTAGTGCCCCCATTGGAAGATTTACCCTCTATTACTTTTCTGGGGACAACTCAAAATTTGCGATTTTCCTTTACTTTCAGTGATAATGGTAAACAGGACAAATAGAGAGGTTGAATCTCCCTAATGGAGATAATAAAGCCCTGACAGGTGTTCTAATCCATCTCCATTTCATCCAAATAAAAAAAAAAGTTTTTCCTTTAGTTATACTTTAAATAAATGGTATGAAAGCACTTGTTCGTTTAACCAGTCTTTTTATGAGTACTAGTTCTTCGTAATACATGCAATGGTGTCATAGCAAGCATAGTAGAGTGTCCTTTGCCTATATCAGTTTATGGTTAAACTGTCTAAAGTAATTCTGTAAGCGTGCTCCTGATTATGTCATTACAACAAAACATGTAGGGCGGAGCAAAAAGAGGATTCTGTTGTGGAAAAAAACTGACTTTTAAAAGAGGTGTGGCTGTTATCCATGCAGTGCTGACAGACACACAGCCTGGCTCATTGAGCAGTTTCCTGATTGTTGCATTTGTACATGAGAGCATTTGAAAGCGAGAAGTGTCTTTTTTTATATGCGAGTTCAATTCTGTCTGGTTAATAAATATTTTTTTTATTGCGGTGCACACTATGTTGTTTCTTTTGTGTTTCCCTGAGTCCACATATGAGGATTGATCCCAGAAGCCTTGAAATCTTCACCACCATAGGAGGATTGATAGCCTTTATTCGGGCTTGAAAAGGTATATGCATGCAATACCTTGTTTATAAAAGGTAATTTCTTTCAGGTGGGAGAATGTCCATATGATTGGTGGTGGTACTCACTGGTAAGTTTATAGTTGGTGTTGAGACTTGCAGTTACTAGTGCAGCTTAATCAATGCTCCACCCACTTCCCATGCTTGAGCGGTAAAGGTTACGCATCTCACCGATGAGGTCACCCCTGTGCTTTCTCCTCTTGTAAATAACTTTCCAATGTTAGACTGACAACACTTTGCACTATAAGTAGAACTTGATATACAGTGCTGCTTCTTGTTCCATTTTCAGTGACTAAGACCTGATTTATTGCCCAGGACAACATATAAAGGGGCACTGTGACCCTTGGCATGGTGTGCCTCATTTATTATGAAGCAGTTTTAAAAGAAAATGTGCCTGTCTTTCCAGCCTCTACAGGATTTTGACTCTACGTGAATTTATATGAGAAGGTGAATGACAGATTTCAGAGGTGTTTAACATTCTCTAGTTGGAGCAATTGTGTTCCTGTGACACCAAGCAGAAAAGGCATCGGTCATGACATAACTACAATGTTCAATTGATGCAGCTGTTCTGTGATGTCATGCCCCCATATGTCAGGAATTCAAAGTGGTAGTTCTTCTCATGTTCAGATCAAAATGAATAGAGCTGAGATGTCATGAAAGATCAGAAAGAATGTAAAAACAAAGTCAAGGTATAAGCAGGTCAGATGGTCTTGTCAAACATCACAAAAAACAGCACTGTTCAATCACAAATGTTCTACAGGAACAAGAATGTGAAGGGCAAGTACATGCTGAAAGAATGAAGATAAACAGTAAAGTTCATACAGTTAAAGTGTATGCAATCCCTAACAATTAATTTCTATTTTTTACTCCCATTTGGTCTGTTAAACTGTATCGATAGTCAAGGCTCCATTGGAAAGATTCCTTCATTTCCTGCCTAGTTAAAAGGTTGTCCCCGGGATTGGAAGTAGGGAAAACAATATAATGGCAACACAGCAGAAGTAAGTTTATTCTAGTGCAGTGATTCTCAACCAGGGTTTCTGTGGAACTCTAGGGTTCCTCCAGAGGTTGCTCAGGGGTTCCTTCAGCATTGGGCAATTTCTGCCTCTCAGATAAGTTCTCAAGATTCCATTGATCTTTTTAGCTATCTGTAAGGAGGTAATTATTCCCAATAACCAAAAGTATAAGGACCATTCTTCCCACTGACCATCACACTAATTTATCATGAATTGCAGATCTCTCATTTTTAGCAAGGGTTCCCCAAGACCGGAGAACTATTTTAAGGGTTCCTCTGTGTTGAAAAGGTTGAGAAAGGCTGTTCTAGTGGCTAGAATAAATGATAATCCTAGCCAATAGAATCAGAAGGATTTACTAAAACTGGAGCAGATAGAGTCTGGAGCAGTTGTGCATAGTGACCAATCAGCTTCTAGCTTCAGCTTGTTCACTTAAGCTTTTAAAATTAAAGCTAAAAGCTGATTGGTTGTCCATGGATGTCACGGCTGCCCCAGATTTTGCTTGCTCCAATATTAGTAAATTCCCAATTAATTTATGTATATGTACTACTAAATGCCATGACATCCTAAAATAAGAATTTTTTTATGCTACATTTTTCTTCCAGCTTCTGGAAGAAGGAACCAGCATGGATGGAAGCACTTCAATACACAAGTGTGCAGGCACCTTAAATGGTTGTCCCAATAACAGAAAGTGAATGGAAATTGCATTAATGGAGACCCAGGTACACATTGTAGGTGTGCTCAGCCTATTGCCTTAGGGTGTGCACCCCAAAGCTCAAACACACATACATGTGTGTGTATGTATGTTTACTGACTACTCAGCCCAGCTTACCTACTCCTGGCAGCCTGAAGTCTGTCCCACACTGTGGCTGTGTTTACTGCTCCCTCTCCCACTCGCTCTAGCTCCCGTCACCTCCTGTAAAGTCAAATTACGCACGCTGAACGGGAGGCCGGTACAGTGTTGTGCCCATTGGGTAAGGATGCAGCAGAGTTGTGGAGCACCTGTAGCCTCAGGCTTTTTACAGACATTGCATGGTTGGCAAAGTTGGTTATTAGAGTGTCCAGATATCAATAATACCTGACAGGGGTTTTAAACTTCCCCATTCTATCTAAAAGAAAAAACTGTTTTGAGTATAGATACACTTTAAAATCAAGGGTAAGAAACTTTGGCGAGGTATTGTATCTGAACAACGTGAAAGACTAAAAGATCACCAGGGAGCAGCACACTTTTTAAGGTGATAACCTACCAATGCCCTTTTAAAAAAGTAAGGAAGGTCTGAAAAAAACATAAAAAATACAAATAGCACTGTAAAAAAAAAAAAAAAAAAATCTTATCCTACCTTTTTTGCTTTATAGGGTCAGGAGTAAGTAATGCAGAGTTCAGAGGTTAATTGTATGTAACGCAGGGTTCAGAGGTCAGTATTATGTAACATGAAGAACAGGGGTTAGGAGAAAGTTACATAGAGTTTAAGGTTCATTTGTAGATAACACAGATTTCTACAACACAAATTCCTTCCGCCTTCATCTACTCACAGACCTCAGATGGGCCTAGCAGAGCGAGCAAAGCCCTCCCAGGTAAGTTGTTTCATATTACATCAAAGAGGAAACTAGGATTTCCTTTGGCTCTGCAATTTTTGCTCTGATTTGGGGTCTAGATGGTGTACAAAGCTGGCGATTGGCAAGGTAGGGTTGCACTCTATTCCCATCAGATGGCTGCAGTCGACAGGTTAATGACATCAACTGGCTGCTGACCCCAGGATACATGATATAAACCAATGTACTTTGTAAAAACCTGAATTATTTATTGGAGCTTTATACACATAGACAGGTTCTTGGCTAAGAATGGAGAGAGAAACACTGGCTGCAGCTGCTTTTTGTAGCATCTGCACTGCAGTGTTGAACTGGTTAATAGCTATATCAGAAAGAGGAGGGAGTTGCTAATCAGGGAGAGTTCAACAGACTGACTTACCTTATGTCCTTTCAACTACCAGGCAATGCTGTGTCCTGGCCTAGGCCGACAAGGCCCAGGCCTAGGGCAGCACTTTGCAGAGGGGCAGCACGGAAAGAGTCCCCGCCGGCTTTCACTACACTGTTGACACAAGGACTGTCAGCACAAACCCAAAGGCCACAAGCACAAAAACTCAATACAAACCCAGAGATCATCGACACAAACCCAAAGACCATCGACACAGGCCCAAAGACCATCTACACATGCCAAAGGATAATGCCACTTTGTAACAACTACAGAATTTTCTATTTTTGTTGTTATGAGATAACAATTGCAGTCAATGAAAAGCCTACTTTGCTTAAATTCCAAGCAATTTGTAGCTCCGTTTCTGAGCAACTTGCTTTTTGCAGCATTTCAAGCTACTCAGGTTACCCATTGCAGCTGCTGATTAGACACAAGATTTGAGTGTCCTCTGAACTCATCTGGAATTCAAACTCTGAATGTCCACTCTTTTGTATGGTATTGTTTTGTAACCCAATGAGAGGAATGAACTGTACTTCATTGGGACACAAAAAAAAAAAAGAATGGGTTCAGAGTTTGATCTAGAGATGAGTTTGGAGGATGCTCTACTGCTGATAACTGACATACCATGAGCACTGTAGACATCTATAGAAGCAACTTTGTAATGAACTAGAAAATGCCAGAGAAAATCAGCAGAGAGATCTGTAGCTGCTATATTGCAAGTATGGCACAACCCTAAGTGTGTGAGGTCAGCCAATTAACTATACAGCAACTGTCATACTTCAGCTGACCTCTAAATCTTAACTTCTTGCTGCCCAGGTAAGGCATGTACAGTATGTGTAGGCAAAGAGGGTAGGCTTTAACTCCCATACGCCACTCATACAGTATATATCCATGGTCGGCCGAGATTTCTGTGCTGTGAGTGTGCTCTCGGTCTCAAGTCAGGAGACAAACTCATGTATTCACTGTGACAATCAATCACAGTGGCCATATGATTGGGAAGTGCGTCCCACCCCTGGGCTTAACCACTTTCAGACCGGACCATTTTGCTGGTAAATGACCAGAGGTCTTTTTACAATTTGGCACTGCGCTGCTTTAACTGGTAATTGCGCGGTCATGCAATGTTGTACCCAAACAAAATTTGCGTCCTTTTCTTCCCACAAATAGAGCTTTCTTTTGATGGTATTTAATTGCCTCTGCGATTTTTATTTTTTGCGATATAAAAGTAAAAAGACCGCAAATTTTGAAAAAAAATGATATTTTCTACTTTTTGTTATTAGAAAAATCCAATAAACTCAATTTTAGTCATACATTTAGGCCAAAATGTATTCAGCCACATGTCTTTGGTAAAAAAAAAGTCAATAATTGTATATTTATTGGTTTGCGCAAAAGTTGTCACATCTACAAACTAAGGTACGTTTTCTGGAATTTACGCAGCTTTTAGTTTACGACTGCCTATCTCATTTCTTGAGGTGCTAAAATGGCAGGGCAGTACAAAACCCCCCCAAATGACCCCATTTTGGAAAGTAGACCCCCTAAGGAAATTGATAAGTGGCATGTTGAGCCCATTGAATATTTTATTTTTTTGCCTCAAGCGATTGAATAATGACAAAAAAAAATTTTTTTTTTTTTTTTTACACAAAGTTGTCACTAAATGATATATTGCTCACGCATGCCATGGGCATATGTGAAATGACACCCCAAAATAAATTCTGCTGCTTCTCCTGAGTACGGGGATACCACATATGTGGGACTTTTTGGGAGCCTAGCCGCGTACGGGGCCCCGAAAACCAAGCACCGCCTTCAGGCTTTCTAAGGGCGTAAATTTTTGATTTCACTTCTCACTACCTATTACAGTTTTGAAGGCCATAAAATGCCAAGATGGCACAAAACCCCCACAAATGACCCCATTTTAGAAAGTAGACACCCCAAGCTATTTGCTGAGAGGCATGTTGAGTCCATGGAATATTTTATATTTTGCCACAAGTTGCGGAAAAATTACAAACTTTAATTTTTTTTTATTTTTTTTTCACAAAGTTGTCACTAAATGATATATTGCTCACACATGCTATGGGCATATGTGAAATGACACCCCAAAATAAATTCTGCTGCTTCTCCTGAGTACGGGGATACCACATGTGTGGGATTTTTTGGGAGCCTAGCCGCGTACGGGGCCCCCGAAAACCAAGAACCGCCTTCAGGTTTTCTAAGGGCGTAAATATTTGACTTCACTCCTCACTACCTATTACAGTTTTGAAGGCCATAAAATGCCAAGATGGCACAAAACCCCCACAAATGACCCCATTTTAGAAAGTAGACACCCCAAGCTATGTGCTGAGAGGCATGTTGAGTCCATGGAATATTTTATATTTTGCCACAAGTTGCGGGAAAATTACAAACTTTTTTTTTTTTTTTCACAAAGTTGTCACTAAATTATATATTGCTCACGCATGCCATGGGCATATGTGAAATGACACCCCAAAATAA
Organism: Lithobates pipiens; assembly: GCF_037356315.1. Lineage (NCBI taxonomy): Eukaryota > Metazoa > Chordata > Amphibia > Anura > Ranidae > Lithobates > Lithobates pipiens. The sequence goes on from NW_027507758.1 coordinate 509,297,104, forward strand.
ATTCTGCTGCTTCTCCTGAGTACGGGGATACCACATATGTGGGACTTTTTGGGAGCCTAGCCGCGTACGGGGCCCCGAAAACCAAGCACCGCCTTCAGGCTTTCTAAGGGCGTTACAGTTTTGAAGGCCATAAAATGCCAAGATGGCACAAACCCCCCTCAAATGACCCCATTTTGGAAAGTAGACACCCCTAAATTTAGGGGTACACTAGTGAGACTAGGTAATAAATGGCGGGTGCCCTGAAACTATAAAAAAATAACTAACCAACCAGCGTCACCTGTAACAGTTATATGGTGATCACTGATGAAAGGGTTAACTAGGGGGCAATCAGGGGGCTTTATGCGGTAGTATATGGGGGTCCCTGGCGCTATAAAAAGCTGCGGCGAACCTAAATACCTACCTGCCTAACTAGCGTCACCTGTGACACTAATACAGCGATCAGAAAAATGATCGCTTATTAGGCTGGGTTCACACTGGAGCGATGTGGGAACGCCACGAATGCGCGGCGGGTTCCCGCATCGCATGCCTCCCGGCGGCAGTTCACACTGCCCTATGCGAACTGCTGGGAGGGTCAGTGAAATGTTAATGACACCCTCAGATCAGTTCGCATATCGCAGTGCGATCTGCAAACTCGGATCGCATGGTGTGAACACCCATGCGATCCGATTCTGCTGCGGACCAAGAAAAGGGTCCCGTGCGAGTTTGCGGCGGGTGCGGCGGGTGCGACACGAATTCAGCCATACTATCTGTATGGCTGAACTCGAATCGCACAGAGATCGGATGTGATTTGCACTGCAGTGCGGTGCGAATCACATCCGTTCTCATAAACCGCTGCAATGTGAACCCAGCCTTAGTGACACTGGCGACGGGGGGTGATCACGGGGTTAAACCTTTATTGGGGGGGTTAGGGGGGTACCTTAGAACTAAAGGGGGCTAACCCTAACTGCCCTAACAGTTATTACAGTCACAAATGACACCCGCTGGGTGATCAGGGGGTTAAACCTTTATTAGGTAATAAATGGCGGGTGCCCTGAAACTATAAAAAAATAACTAACCAACCAGCGTCACCTGTAACAGTTATATGGTGATCACTGGTGAAAGGGTTAACTAGGGGGCAATCAGGGGGCTTTATGCGGTAGTATATGGGGGTCCCTGGCGCTATAAAAAGCTGCGGCGAACCTAAATACCTACCTGCCTAACTAGCGTCACCTGTGACACTAATACAGCGATCAGAAAAACGATCGCTTATTAGGCTGGGTTCACACTGGAGTGATGCGGGAACGCCACGAATCCGCGGCGGGTTCCCGCATCGCATGCCTCCCGGCGGCAGTTCACACTGCCCTATGCGAACTGCTGGGAGTGTCAGTGAAATGTTAATGACACCCCCAGATCAGTTCGCATATTGCAGTGCGATCTGCAAACTCGGATCGCATGGTGTGAACACCCATGCGATCCGATTCTGCTGCGGACCAAAAAAAGGGTCCCGTGCGAATTTGCGGCGGGTGCGGCGGGTGCGGCGAATGGCTGAACTCGAATCGCACAGAGATCGGATGTGATTTGCACTGCAGTGCGGTGCGAATCACATTCGTTCTCATAAACCGCTGCAATGTGAACCCAGCCTTAGTGACACTGGCGACGGGGGGTGATCACGGGGTTAAACCTTTATTGGGGGGGTTAGGGGGGTACATTAGAACTAAAGGGGGCTAACCCTAACTGCCCTAACAGTTATTACAGTCACAAATGACACCAATGCAAAAAAAAAAAAAAATGACATTGGTGTCACTTTGACTGGGGGGCAGGGGTAATTGGGGGGGTGATCGGGGGGGTGTGAGTGTGCCTGGCATGTTCTACTGTGTAGTGTCGTGTTGGTGCAACTCACCGATCCTCTCTCCTCGGTGTCGGAACGAAAAATACCGACACGGAGGAGAGATTACATTACTTCCTCTCCTGTGTTTACATTACAGGAGAGGAAGTGATGTCACGGAGCATTTTCATTCGTCGGGAGCGATCGCGAGGGGGTGGCCATGAATGAATGGCCGTCCCCTCGTCCGGGATCGCTCCCGAACGAATACCGACCGCCGCGGGCACCGGGCGGGGGCCCGATCGGGCCCCCGACCCGCGGGTAGGCAGGGACGTACATGTACGCCAATATGCCTGCCCGTGCCATTCTGTCGACGTACATCGTCGTGCGGCGGTCGGCAAGTGGTTAAAGGGAGGCCAGGGCTGGGTAGAAAGGGGTTAACAGTCACCTGTAGAATAATACCAATTTAACCCTAAAAATTTTAGCATACACCTAGTCATGATTGGAACTTTTTGTTTTTAATTGTTTTTATTAAATTATTATACACATAAAAACATTTTTTCCTTTAAAAACCATACATATATATATAGGCATATTCAAAACATGCAATACAATCAACATTACACAAACGTGGATCTATCTCCTAATGTGCTCCATCATGTTAGAGATATCTTACCATCTCCCACCATATAGTCGCCCCCCCCCCCGTCCCCCAAAAAAAACAAAAAAAAACACAGCAGTGTTATATTTTACCCTTATTATATTTGTGAAGAGTGCCTTAGTTAGAACATAAAATTCTCTAAGCCCTTGTACACACGGTCGGAGATTCCGACAACCAAATCCGACGGATTCTGTTCGTCGGATTTTGTCCGACGGATCTTGTCCGAAACTGTTGCATACACACGGTCGGACGAAGTTGTCGGAAAATCCAATCGTTCAGAAAGTGATGAAGTTATTTCGTTATGACGGGACTACGTTCAGGCTAGTAGCCAATAGCTTTGGTGTAGGAATTTGATCTGAGCATGCGTGGCACTTTGTCCGATCGGAATTCTCTACACATGATCGGAGTATGTCCAATCGGACCAGTTTGTCGGAAAATATTTCCAGCAAGTTGGAAAATTTGGTCCGACGGATATTCCGACGGAAACAGTCCGATGCATACCACACACATTATCCGACAAAACGGTCCGATAGGACACATTCTGACGGATTCTCCGACCGTGTGTACAAGGGCTTAGTGACATTCCTTCTTATTTACATAAAACGTGACATGTCCCATCCCTTTCTATTAATTTCTGAAGAGGAGAAATTCTTTTTGCCACCTATTGCAGATTCCACCTTAAAAGTGCCCATTTCCGTGAACGGAAAGGGGAAAAAAACAAAACAAAAAAAAACACCTGTAATAATACCCTCACCTTCCATCTATAATATCTAATTCTCTCTGTGACTTCTTTCCTACATAAACAAACTGAGTGTTTCCAAACCCTTTTTATTAAGTTAAGGAGGAGATATTCTTGATTTTTTTTTTTTTTTTATTTCCATCAAAAATTTCTCTAATAAGGTGTGCTTAATTATTGTGTACCAATAACAAAACTAAAGAAGAAGAAAAAAAAAGGGGGGAGAAGGAGGGAGGGGGTTATAGGCTGGGAACAACAGAATATCTAGTTACTTCCCATATAGTTCACATAAACCTGGGTTTGTCTAAAGTCCAACCAGCTCTTCCAAGTACTAACAAATTTTGTTTCCAAGTTATTTTGCATATGTATTACTACTTCCATTAACCTAATTTTGTCTACCTCCCTAAACCAATCCTTTATCATTGGCATTATATTTGACTTCCATTGTTTCAGGATTAATACCTTTGCTGCGTTCAGTAGAAATGGGATAATTGTTACTCTATATTTCTTCCTTGGCATCCCCGTTACATGGAACAGGCATTGCCAAGGATCAAAACCAATTTCATTCCCACTGATATTCTTTATCCAGTCCAGTACTTCCCTCCAGTGAAGTTGAATTAGGGGACACTGCCACCATATATGTGCATGTGATCCACTCTCCCCAAATCCCCTCCAACATAAAGGGGACAGGTCCGGATTGATTTTATGCAATTTTATTGGGACGTAATACCACTTAATTAATAATGTGTAATTAATTTCCTTCATCCTCGTGTCCATTGAAGACAAGTGAACATAGTCAAAAACTTTACTTCTCATTGTTTCAGGCAATAGCTGATTCGGTTCCAGTTTCCATCCCTCCAAGAGACACAAGGATTCTACTTCTGGGGGCATCATCAAGATCCTATATACATTTGAAATCCCCTGTCTATTTATTCCCCCTTGATCGATTAGTCGTTCCCATGAATTTAGTTCACTGACTGAGCGGAGGGGTTTCGGAAGAGATTGTACAAAATGTTGAAGTTGTCTATACCTCCATGTATCCCATGATGTTACCCCATATTTTCCTTGCAGTTCCAATAGTGAACAAAGGACATTTCCATTCAGGACATCTTTTAACCTCAGGTAATCCGAGGAAGTCCATTTTAAATACAGTTTATTGTCCTTGCCTGGAGGGAAATAATTGTTACCTGTCAATGGCACCAAAAGACTGTTATATTGCCAATGTGTGTTTTTGAAAAGCTTATCCTATACTCTCAGTGTTTCTATGGTGATTGGAGCCATTTCTCTGGAGGAGCCTCTATATTGCCTTGGAATCCAAATAATCTGACTCAAATCTGATTTACTCAGCTCTGCCTCTAATGACACCCATTTTTTATGGAGAACCATGCATCCAGTCCAGTACTGCCGCTGCGTGGTATTTTTCAAAGTCTGGAAGGAATAATCCTCCCCTTTCCATTGGTCTACATAAAATTTTTTAGGCAGTACAGTTGCCCCTATTCCGTATAAACATTTGCAGTATCCATCAAAAGGTTTTAAAATAAGCCACAGGAATATTTATCCGAAGACACTGAAAGATATACAAAGCTTTCGGGAGAATGATCATTTTGGTGACACCTATCCTCCCAAACCAAGATAGTCTATGTATAGGGTATCCTCTCAAATCTTGTTTAATTTTATTCAATAAGGGCAAATAATTGTCCTTATTTAGGTACATTATTGATGTTGACAGAAACACTCCCAGGTATTTCAGACCCCTCTTCATCCTCTTAAAGAGATACAGAAATCTGAGATCCGAAGATACCGAGATATCTAATATCTCAGTTTTTCTCTATATTAATCTTGAGATTTGATACAGCCCTGTAGTCACTCAGTTCAAACAAAATCTCTGGGAGTGTTTGTGTAGGATTCGTTATATATATAGCATAACATTATCCGCAAACGTGGACGTCTTATGTTCTTTTCCCGCAACCTCTATACCTTTTATAGAGGTGAAAAAGGCTCCAGGGAAAACACAAAGAATAGAGGAGAGAGGGGACACCCATGGCATGTACCATTATATAGCCGGAGGTTCTCGGACAAAGTTCCATTTACTTGAATTTTAGCCGTAGGGTTGGAATATAAAGCCTCTATCCACCTCAGCTTTCGTGGGCCCATACCAAATTTATATAGTGTCTGCAGCATAATGTCCCAATCTAACCTATCAAAAGCCTGTTCGGCATCTATTGATAGAAAAATAACAGGTTTCTTTCCCTTTTTTGCTACATGCATCATTAAAGTTGTTCTTAATATGTTATCTCTTGCCTCCCTCCTGGGGACAAATCCTGCTTGATCTTTCTTAATACAATCTGGCATAAGTGGTCTCAATCTTTAGGCCAAAATCCTCACATATATTTTAACATCCTCATTAATCAAGGATATCAGCCTAAAGCTAGAGCACAGAGTTGGGTCCTTCCCTTCTTTCCCTAAGAGTGATATATAGGCCCCCAAAGCTTCTTCACGGATCTTCAGACCTTCCCCAATAGAATTCATATATAAATGGAAAAAAGGGGTCAAGGAACCTGAAAACTTTTTAAAATATAAGGATGTATAACTACCTGGACCCAGACTTTTACCAACCTTACTTTTCCTAATTGCCTGCTTGATTTCTTCCCTGGAGATATCTTTTTCTAATTTACTTACATCCTCATCCGATAGGGCCAGTACCTTTACCTTCTGGAGGTACTGTTCTATTTTATTTTCTCTATTTTGTTTATCATCACTATTTTGGATACCATTTACTTTATATAATGATTGGTAGTACTCCAAGAAGATTTTACTAATGTCCTTAGTAGAGTATTTCATTTCTCCCTTTTTATCTTTCGGAGCCTCATGTTTTCCTATTAATTCCACCTTTACTTTATTGCGATTTAAACTTTTATGTAACTGTTCCCAAATTTCTTGAAGGAGAGATTGTTTTTGTGCTGTCCATTTTTTCCCCTCTTAACTCCTTCTACCATCAATCTCCCCCTCATAAATACTTTGTGAGTTTCCCACAGTACAGTTGGCACAATATTTTCTACATTATTCTCTTTAAAAAATAAGTTCAAGTCCCTTTCCAGATCTTACACTATGCCATGATCATATACTGTAGAAGTGATTCATCCAAAGTCCAGGACCTTTGCCTAACCAGTATATTCTTCAAATCCAAGCTAGCTATAACTGGGGAATGATCCGAGAAGGGGGTGAAGGATTTCACTTCTACCTTTAACCACTTCAGCTCCGGACCAATAAACACCTTAAGGACCAGAGGTCTTTTTGCAATTTCGCACTGCGCTGCTTTAACTGGTAATTGCGCGGTCATGCAATATTGCACCCAAACGAAATTTGCGTCCTTTTCTTCCCACAAATAGAGCTTTCTTTTGATGGTATTTGATTGCCTCTGCGATTTTTTTTTTTTGCGATATAAATGGAAAAAGAGCGAAAATTTTGAAAAAAAAAGATATTTTCTTCTTTTTGTTATAAGAAAAATCGAATAAACTAAATTTTAGTCATACATTGAGGGCAACATTTATTCAGCCACATGTCTTTAGTAAAAAAAATGTCAATAAGCGTATATTTTTTGGTTTGCGCAAAAGTTATAGCGTCTACAAACTAGAGTACATTTTCTGGAATTTACACAGCTTTTAATTTATGACTGCCGATCTCATTTCTTGAGGTGCTAAAATGGCAGGGCAGTACAAATCCCCCCCAAATGACCCCATTTTGGAAAGTAGACACCCCAAGGAAATTGCTGATGGGTATGTTGAGCCCATTGAATATTTATTTTTTTTGTCCTAAGGGATTGAATAATGACAAAAAAAAAAAAAAAAATTTTTTTTACAAAAAGTTGTCACTAAATGATATATTGCTCACACATGCCATGGTTATATGTGAAATGACACCCCAAAATACATTCTGCTGCTTCTCCCGAGTACGGGGATACCACATGTGTGGGACTTTTTGGGAGTCTAGTCGCGCACGGCACCCCGAAAACCAATCACCACCTTCAGGATTTCTAAGGGTGCAAATTTTTGATTTAACTCCTCACTACCTATCACAGTTTCGAAGGCCATAAAATGCCAAAATAGCACAAAACCCCCCCAAATGACCCCATTTTGGAAAGTAGACACCCCAAGCTATTTACTGAGAGGCATGTTGAGTCCATGGAATATTTTATATTTTGCCAAAAGTTGCGGGAATATTACAAACTTTTTTTTTTTTGCACAAAGTTGTCACTAAATGATATATTGCTCACACATGCTATGGGCAGAAGTCAAATTACACCCCAAAATAAATTCTGCTGCTTCTCCCGAGTACGGGGATACCACATGTGGGGGACTTTTTGGGAGCCTAGTTAACTAGCTACCTAGCGACACTAGCGACACTGATGCAGCGTTCAGAAAAATTATCGCTTAGTGACACTGGCAAAAGGGGGTGAAAGGGTTAACTAGCGGAAATCAGGGGGTTAAAACCATTATTGGGTAGTATATCGGGGTACCTAGCGCTATAAAAACCTGGCGGTGAACCTAAAAAAATAACTAGCTACCTAGCGACTGTAGCGACACTAATGCAGCGATCAGAAAAACGATTGCTTAGTGACACTGGCAAAAGGGGGTGAAAGGGTTAACTAGCGGCAATCAGGGGGTTAAAAACATTATTGGGTAGTATATCGGGGTACCTAGCGATATAAAAACCTGGCGGTGAACCTAAAAAAATAACTAGCTACCTAGCGACACATGCAGCGATCAGAAAAATGATCGCTTAGTGACACTGGCAAAAGGGGGTGAAAGGGTTAACTAGCGGCAATCAGGGGGTTAAAAACATTATTGGGTAGTATATCGGGGTACCTAGCGCTATAAAAACCTGGCGGTGAACCTAAAAAAATAACTAGCTACCTAGCGACTGTAGCGACACTAATGCAGCGATCAGAAAAACGATCGCTTAGTGACACTGGCAAAAGGGGGTGAAAGGGTTAACTAGCGGCAATCAGGGGGTTAAAAACATTATTGGGTAGTATATCGGGGTACCTAGCGATATAAAAACCTGGCGGTGAACCTAAAAAAATAACTAGCTACCTAGCGACACTAGCGACACATGCAGCGATCAGAAAAATGATCGCTTAGTGACACTGGCAAAAGGGGGTGAAAGGGTTAACTCTAGGGGCAATCAGGGGGTTAAATCTTTATTGGGGGGTGATAGGGGGCTACCCTGGACCTAACACTAACTGTCCTGACAGTTTTTACTGTCACAACTGACACTGAATGCATTGATCAGTAAAGAAATGATCAATGCAATCAGTGACACTGTGACTGGGGGGGGAGGGGGGGCGGGGGGGGGGATCGGGGGGCGATCGGGGGGGGGATCGGGGGGGTTTGTGTGCCTGTGTGTACCTACATGTCAGTGTAGTGTTCGTGCAGACTTACTTTTACTCTTCTCCTCGTAGTCCGGTCAAAAAGACCGCCCCGAGGAGAATGACATCACTTCCTCCTTCCTGTGTAAACAATACACAGGGGAGGAAGCTTCTCATTGGCCAGGAGCGATCCAGAGGGGGTGGCCGAAAACGAACGGCCATCCCCTCATCACGGAGCGCTCCTGGACCGAATCGGACCGCCGTAACCAGCGGGAGGGGGTCCGATGGGACCCCCCACCCGCTGGAAGGCAATCACGTAGATGTACGTGATTATGCCTGCCTGTGCCATTGTGCTGACGTACAATGGCAATACGGCGGTCCTCAAGTGGTTAATATCCCCTCTAGAAGGTGATGATCTAAGAAAACATAATCGATTCTCGAGTAAGAGGAGTGTACCTGAGAACAATATGTATGTATGGAACTTTTTGAACTGGTTGTAGACTTCAGAGTTATACTATATACAGTTGTGCTCATAAGTTTACATACCCTGGCAGAATTTATGACTTCTTGGCAATTATTCAGAGAATATGAATGATAACACAAAAACATATTTTACTCATGGTTAGTGTTTGGCTGAAGCCATTTATTATCAATCAACTCTGTTTACTCTTTTTAAATCATAATGGCAACAGAAACTACCCAAATGACCCTGATCAAAAGTTTACATTTGTCCCATGCGCAGTTTCCTGGCTGATAAATGCAAATGTTCCTCCAGTATTTTTTGATAACCTACTGCATTCATCTTGCCAACAATTTTAATTACATTTCCTGTGCCTTTGTAGCTCACACATCCCCAAAACATCAGCGATCCACCTCCGTACCTTTCTTCATAGGCCTTGTTGACTCCTCTCCCAATGTAGCATTTATGGTTGTGGCCAAAAAGCAAAATTTTGGTCTCATCACTCCAAATGGCTTTGTGCTAGAAGGTTTGAGGCTTGTCCCTGTGCTGTTTGGCCTATTGTAAGCGGGACACTTTTTGGCATTTGCGTAGTAATGGCTTTCTTCTGGCGACTCGACCATGCAGCCCCATCTTTCTTCGAGTGCCTCCTTATTGTGCATCTTGAAACAGCCACACCACATGTTTTCAGAGTGCTGTATTTCATCTGAAGTTATTGGTGTTTTTTTCTTTGCATCCTGAACAATTTTCCTGGCAGTTGTGGCTTAAATTTTAGTTGGTCTACCTGACCATGGTTTGGATTCAACAGAAACCCTAATTTTCCACTTCTTGATTAGAGTTTGAACACTGCTGATTGGCATTCTCAATTCCTTGGATATCTTTTTATATCCCTTTCCTGTTTTATGCAGTTCAACTACCTTTTCCTGCAGATCCTTTGACAATTTTGCTTTCCCCATGACTCAGAATCCAGAAACGTCAGTGCAGCACTGGATGAAAGATGCAAGGGTCTGTCAGGAGTCCAGAAACTCATTGACCTTTTACTAATTACAAGCAAACAGATCACAGGTGAGGATGGCTACCTTTAATAGCCACCCAAACCCCTTTGTGTCAACTTGTGTGCATGTTATCAGGCCAAAATCACCAGGGTATGTTAACTTTTGATAAGCCTTGGTTCACATTGTAGCGATTTGTCATGCGATTTGTCATGACAAGTCGTAGTGCGGTTTCAAAGTAGCATCAATGTGAACCAAGGCACAGGGTCATTTGGGTCGGTTCTGATGCCATTATGATTTAAAAAGAGTAAACACAGCTGATTGATAATAAATGGCTTCAGCCAAAACACTAACCATGATTGAATGAAAAGTTTTTGTGTTATCATTCTTATTCTCTGAAAAATGGCCAAGAAATCATAAATTCTGCCAGGGTATGTAAACTTATGAGCACAAGTGTATGTTTTAATGGGTAAGGCAGCCCATACATTAGTCAGTTTTATTGTTCAATCGATAGGTTGAACAAAAAAACTGACCCCATTCAAGGTGAATGGGGGAATCCTCCCGCTGAGCTATTTATTATTATAACAGTGGGGAGGCTTCCAAGGCATCAGAATACACTGATCATGCTGCAGCCTCTGCCCTGCAATGCTGATCAAACAGGGAAAATAAGACAGGGTGGCTGTACAGAAGTTGATTGGTATATTAATTTCTGTACAATCACGGTGCCCATACATGGATCAAAATTTGGGTGGTCCCTGCTGAACAAGCCAAATTTTGATCCATGTATGGCCAGTTTTAGTATGTTCATATTGTGCAGCTACCTTTTGTGTAAGCAGACATCTCTATCTGCTTTTATCTCAAAAAGAGATAACAAAAATATATTGGTCAAAATAATAAAACCAGGCCAACAGACTCCCCACAACCCCTCAACAGTTCCAGGATTCATGGAACAGGGGCACTTGCTGTTTTTTTACATCCAGATGGACACTATCAACTAACATTCTGTGTGGAATATTTATAAACCTTGTGCTGGCTCCAAAGGTTTTCTCAGTACATATTATTTATAATGTATAATTGATTACTCTTCAACATCTTGTGAGGGGACTAGCACTGTTCTGTATTCTAAACTAGGGAAAGGTCTCATGAGAGCATTTTACTGTCTGTTTTCAGTTGAAAGGTCCTCCAAGAACTCATAATCGCCGAGTCAGCTTAGTGTGTGAGTCAGTGGGAAATGCTTTAATTCTGTTAGAAATGCATTTTTTCCCCTGTTTTCTGTCTGTTCTGTCCAGCTGTTTGTTAAACCTAACCATACACCCCAAAGAGGCTAACAGAGATTATTATAAAAGATGGCAAACTAGGCAATATGTTTTTAGCGGTACCCCCGTAGAGGCTGCTGAGCGTTGTAGTCCGTCTGTCAAAATGCCCAGCCAGGCACACACTTTTTTCAGTCATTCCTTAAACAGAAAGCAGTCCTTGCAGTTATTTTATATGTTTTTATTGAGGGGAATAAACTTGGATGGGGATAGGGAAAATTATGAGATGCCCTGATGATTGAAAGGCAATGTTGGGACAGAACTATATACACGCCTGATATATGCAATCTCCTCTCTTCCTCCAGCATAACACTTGCTTGCAGACTATCTCTCCTTAACACCTCTAGCACATCACTTGCTTGCACTCTCTGGACCAACTAGCACAGGTGGAAGATGGTAGTTCTTGGTGCTAGCTGTCCACATGGCTACTGAGCCCAGTACCACATCTACAGGCCCTGCCAGGCCTCCTGGCTGCATGTGCCTCTCTATCCATTGCCCATAACACCACAGTCCATCCCACTGGCTCTGCACCCATCACAGACTTCAATCTCCCAGTCCTCTCAGGTGTGCCTCCAGTCCTCCTGACCGTGTGTTACACTCACCAGCCCTCCTGGCTGTGACTTGTGGTTCCTCCCAGGAGACTTGCCAGCAGTGCTTCTCCCGCTGTCCTCACTTCCTCCCCCTGTGCCTCCTTGCCAGGACACCGCCATGTGTTCTCAGAGGGCCCCGTCTGCACCCGAGGACAGGCCCAAGGTCACCCCCTTCCCAGACTGGGGAGCTCCCTCAAAGGCCATGATAGCCTAGCACTCCATCTCCAGCTTCCACTTGATCCAACTCCTCCCCAGCTGGGCTGACCCTGGGTATTTAAGGAGGCCCAACCCCTGACAATCAAAGTTTGGGATTGGTCAGGGTTCCTCAGAATACCCCAGGCAGCTCCACCTTTCCTCTCCTTCTTCCTTTCCAGAAGATACCAGAACATTCTGGAAAGAACTGGGAGGTGTTGGTGATGCTGCCTGTGAGTCACCCAGCTCTGCCTTGAATCACTCCCAACCCAGAAGTGCAAAGGACTAGTAACCAATGTTATCAGTAGGATCCCTGGAACTGATCTTTCCCTGATTACTGACTTACTCTGTCTTGTTCTTTACTGTGTCTCTGTGCAGAGGCAGCCATCTTGGTAGAGGAATAGAGGAAAGCCCTGCTTTCTCATGTCAGAGCTAACACCTGATGACTAGTATTCTGTTAACTGGGTGTGTAATAATCAGGACGTGGGGGAGCAGTGTTGGAGGTACAGATCCACAGCACGAATAATGCAGAAGCAGAGAGATCCTTTCACAGCAGTTTCTTCGGTACAGCTTTCCCTCCAGCAAGGAGAACAAACCAGCAGTCTACTAGTGTCATCGCCAAAGCACACTCCAGATCTTATAAAACTAGTAGTCAGAGGACTGCAGACATATAACTATGCAGCTTAACACACTAGATTACCTAAGCACAGGAACTTGCACTGCTATTTTTTGGGGAAGTATTGAAGTCAAAAGGTAAATTTTTCAGGGTTATACTTAGGCATAATAAACATTTTTTAGGAGTTCCCTATAGGAAAACAAATTTTCACTATTAGAGTTTATGTCCACATTATGTTCCAAATGAGTTTGGACCTGCAGCAGTAACTGAAGACCCAATCCACCCAACATCCTGAGTGAACACAAATTTGCTACTGCACCCATAGAGCTGTATTAATCAAAAACAAAATTGCATATCTATTCATCCAGTGAAACTACTGATATATTTGGTCTGTGCAAATTAGGTAAAATCAAATGTTTTCAAGCCATTTCCTCTACGTGTCAAATAATATTAACTCATTTAAAAATACAGTGGTTTGAGGAAATACTGAATTAAGACCACTAGATGATGCAGATGATCATAGGAAATACGTATAACTATATTAAAGTGTTACTAAACCCAGTAATATGAAAATAGTTCATCTGATCCTCCCCCCACAATGCCCACAGCTTATAAATCTTTTACATTAAAATATTGCCACTATATACCTTTTTGGCTGATCTGTATACCAAAATCGGTGATAAACTGCAGAGTTTCTCCAGTGCTGAAAGTTCAGGTAGGAGGAGATTTCCACTTCAGCCTGTATACATGCCCACATGTGTGATGCCAATTATCATGTGACCCGGCTAGCTCTGAGAACAAGTAATTATTCTCTCCAGCATAAAAGAAACAACTGAGCACGTGCAGGTTGGCTACCCTGCCTGTGTTAGCTGGCTTTATTCAGATAGACAGTGCAGAAGGGAAAGATCTGTGCATACAGGATAAAACAGCATTTTTACACAATGCCGAGGATTAACTCCTTAAGTTCCACAGTGAGTATAACAAGAATGCTATGCTGCATATACAGACAGATTTTACATTTGTGGGTTTAGTAATACTTTAAGTGTGTTGTAATCCTCAGCTTTATCTAGTGGCCATTAGGTTGTATTTTCCCTAACCACTCCACTTTTGAAAGAATAACATTAATTTCTAGAAAAATGTAATGAATTAGTTAACAATGTGGGAAGTTGCATACTACTAACTTGTTCTTTGGCACCTTTCATTTGTCTTCATAGACTATAATTTTTTTCTCATTACCATATGACGCAAATATCCCAGAGTTCAGATTATTTAAATAGAAGGGCCAGTTGAAGTATTTCTGTTAAAACACAGGAAATTCCATCAATGTTAAACATCAGTGTTTTTAAACATGAGGCTATGTTTTTCCCTTGATGTAATTTAGATAAGGCAGAATTAAAATCATGCCAAGAGTTAGATATTCCTGACAATGATTATGTACTGTATAGAAATTCTGGAGGGCTGAAGATGATTCTGACAGGTTTGCTTCTTTAATATGTAGCACTGTCTCTGTAAAGCTTGCTGTGTGTTGACTTCTTAGGCCTCCCTCTGATTACCTGCAGCCAGTTGCTAGGGGTTTTCACTTATCCCTACTTACTCCCACTTGCTCGTTACTCAATAAACGGTCCAGGGGATTTGGTTTGATATTTATTTGGAACTTGGATAGGAGAAGGGAATAGTGGGATACTCCAACTTGAATTATTCACAGTAGATAAGGACAACTCTCACTTGGCCATACTAGAAGGTTTGTGGAAGCAGACACACTGCTTTAACCATACCGCCACATGTATGGAAGAATTAAGTCTTCTTGCTCTCTCTCGCAACAGACTTGATGCAATTACTTTATCTTCAGGATACTCTCTAGCATTCCCTGACTGACACCCATCCACTGACTCTTCTAGATGAAGGGGTGGCCCTCACAAGCCCTTCAGGTCTGGTATGGATATTAAGGGGAACCCCGTGTCAAATTTAAAAAAAAATTGATGTGGGGGTCCCCCTAAAAATCCATACCAGACCCTTTATCCGATCACGCAACCTGGCAGGCCGCAGGAAAAGTGGGGGGGGATGATGTAACACAGGCAGGTTTCCGATACATCAGAGGGGGGCGGGGTCACCCATACGTCACAAGGAAGCCTGGGTTTCTCCTTGCGTCAGAGGAGGGTGGGGTCAGGTGACGGGTGGCCCCGCCCTCCGCATATAACAAACGTCAGGCCGCCGGGATCCCGCAGTGTCTCCTTCGTGGAGACAGAAGATGGATGGATTCGCTGCGCTGATTCAGATAAGCCATCGCTGGGCCCGGAGAGATGATCGTCCGTTGCTGGATAGCAAGAGTGGATTACCACCGCTGGAATCTTTTCTTTTATTTTTTTTTATTTTTAATAAAGGAATTTTTCAAAAGTGTGTTTGTCTTATTTAACAATTTTTTACACTTTCTTTGTGAAATGGTAGGGGTACTTTTGTACCCCCTTACCATTTCAAACAGGGGGGGCTGGGAACTGGGGGTCCCCTTGTTAAAGGGGGCTTCCAGATTCTGATAAGCCCCCCGCCCGCAGACCCCCACAACCACCGGCCAGGGTTGTGGGGATGAGGCCCTTCTTCACATCAACATGGGGACAAGGTGCTTTGAGGGGTCACAGACCCCCAAAGCATCCTCCCAATGTTGAGGGCATGTGGCCTGGTATGGTTCAGGAGGGAAGGGGCCGCTCTCTCGCCCCCCTCTTTTCCTGCGGCCTGCCAGGTTGCGTGCTCGGATAAAGGGTCTGGTATGGATATTTAGGGGGAACCCCACGTCAATTTTTTTTTTTATTTGACGCAGGGTTCCCCTTAATATCCATACCAGACCTAAAGGGCCTGGTAATTGAATTCGGGGGACCCTCATGCTTTTTTATTTATTTATTTATTTATTTATTTATTTATTTATTTATTTTATCAATGACTTTCAATGAGTGTCCTCTGTATTACGGAGCCGACAATTCATAATAGCTGCGAGTGATTTTAAAGGACTTTTTTTCCTGCATAAATGACACTTTGTGCAGGGACAGTTCTAAGCACCAGAAACATGCGCCCCTTCACAGGCATACTATAGACACCCCCCCCCCCCCCCCCCCCACGAAATTTAAAGGAATATTACACTTTTATTGTTTCACTTTAATCATTATTAAAATCACTGCTCTCGAAAAAAACGCAGTTTTTAAAACTTTTTTTTGCATTGATACATGTCCCCTGGGGCAGGACCCGGGTCCCCAAACACTTTTTAGGACAGTAACTTGCAGAATCTTTTCTCTCTGTCAAATCTTTTTTCTCTGTCAAATATTTTCTCTATATAATCTTGGACTAATAGAGGTAAGGTTAGGCACATTCAACCACAGGTTCTATAGACACAGATTGTTATTGTCAGAGTCACGTTGAATCTCCTATTCTATATCAAACTGTTGTAACAACGAAAACGAAAATAAAGCATTTATTTATGTCGGATCTTTCGTTTTTCAGATTCTGTGCTTTCGTTATCGTTTGTCAAAACAAAAACGAAAATAGCTGAAATTCGAACGAAAATGCATTCGGACGAAAACGAATGCACATGTCTAGTGCAGGGACAGTTCTAAGCACGGGAAACATGCGCCCCTTCACAGGCATACTATAGACACCCCCCAGGTACGAAATTTAAAGGAATATTACACTATTATTGTTTCACTTTAATCATTATTAAAATCATTGCTCCTGAAAAAACGGCAGTTTTTAAAACTTTTTTTTGCATTGATACATGTCCACTGGGGCAGGACCCAGGTCCCCAACCCCTTTTTAGAACAGTAACTTGCATATTAGCCTTTATAATTAGCACTTTAGATTTTGAAAGTTCGAGTCCCATAGACTTTAAGCCCTTGTACACACGGTTGGAGATTCTGACGGAATGTGTCCTATCGGACCGTTTTGTCAGATATTCCGACTGTGTGTGGTCTCCATCGGACTGTTTCCGTCGGAATATCTGACGGACCAACTTTTGCAACTTGCCGGTAAAATTTTCAGACAAAATGCTCTGATTGGACATACTCCGATCATGTGTAGTCTACTCCGACGGACAAAGTGCCACGCATGCTCAGATCAAATTCCTAGACCAAAGCTATTGTCTACTAGCCTGAACGTAGTCCCGTTGTAACTAAATAACGTCATCACGTTATGTACAATTGGCTTTTCCGACAACTTTGTCCAACCGTGTGTATGCAACAGTTTCGGACAAAATCCGTTGGACAAAATCCGTCGGATTTGTTTGAACAGATTTGGTTATCAGAATGTCCGACCGTGTCTACAAGGGCTAATAGGGTTTTAAAGTTCACACAAAGTTTAGGTCTGTTCGCAGGTTCTGGTGCGAACCAAACCGGGGGGTGTTCGGCTCATCCTTAATTGGGAGTACAGTGTTGGCTAGAACAATAGAGGATTTGGGGGTACTTATTAAAGATGATTGCAAAATGAGCAGTGTGACCAGGCAGTTTAGTTATCACTAGATGGATCACCAGCAGGAAGAAGGAGGTCCTTCCCCTATTTAGATTTTTAGTTATCACTAGAATGATCATCAGCATAAAGGAAAGAGATCCTGATTCCCCTATATACAGTAGATCTTTAGTTAGTCCTCTTTTAGAATACCATTTAGGATGGCAGGCACCTGAATAACAGCGGCAGGGGTGTTTTATTGAAGCACCTCATTGGAGCCATAGGCTCTAATAGGCTTCAAAATAGGGTGGACTTGGAGTGCAGAGCATTGCGCTCGGAGCCCACCTAGGTGTGTTAGAAAAGCAAATGAATATTCGCTTTTCTAACACTGAACCGCCTTTCCGCCAATCAGGAAGCGCGGGTCTAGTACCCATCACCTGATTGGCTGAAAGTACAGTCTACCTGACAGCCCCCCCCCCCCCAAAAAAGTCTAATGATTCCCCCTCACAGGCCCTTCATTTGTTAAAAGGGGGCACATTTTAGAGTTGTTACAGAGGTGAATTCTACAAACTTTTGACAACGATTGGATTTGAAGCTGAAATGACAAGTCGGAGTCTAGGATTATACCTAGTACCCTGGCGTTAGGGGAGGGACTGATGGTTGCATTGTTAATTTTGATGGAAAAGTCAGGGAGGGTGCATGGGCGGGGGCCAATATTAATAGCTCAGTTTTAGAGAGATTTTGTTTAAGGAAGTGGTGAGACATCCATGCTGATATGTCAGTTAGTAAGTTAGTAATGGGAGAGGAGACTGAAGGAGTGAGCTGAGGAGTAGACAGATAGATTTTGGGTGTCATCAGCGTATAAGTGGTATTGGAAGCCATGGGCATTTATCAAGTGACCAAGAGAGGAGGTGTATAGAGAAGAGAAGGGGACCAAGAACAGAGCCATGGGGGACCCCCACAGAAAGGGGCAGCAGAGAGGAGGAGACAGAGTTGTAGGTGACACTGAAGGACACTATGACACTATAGGGGTTATTTACGAAAGGGAAATCCACGTTGCACTGCAAGTGCACTTGAAAGTAAAGTCACTGTAGATCTGAGGGGGGCATGCAAAGAAAATGAAAAACAGCATTTTATCTTGCACATGATTGGATGATAAAATCAGCAGAGCTTCCACTCCTTTCAGATCTACTCCTTAGATTTAGAGTGACTGCACTTCCAATAACCCCGAATGTGACACTATGTGCAAGGGTCCTAAGAGAGGCCAAAATGTACATGCAATTCTAAGCAGCTCCTTAGTCTATATAGGAAATATTGATGAAACCTTCAAAATGTCTTTCTCCAGTGTGAGCAGCTGACTACAGATCTTAAAGCGGTTGTAAACCCACTGAACTTTATTTTTTTTTCTCACCTGCAAAGGAAAAGGCATAATGAGCTAGTATGCTAGTATACTTACCTTAGAACGAGGCCCCGACATCTGGCCCGATCCACGCCGAGGGAGCTGACATGTTCCCTCTGCGTTTCTTCCGTCGGGCTTCCAGCTGAGAATCCCCTGTGCGCATGCGCCACTGCAGTCAGCGGCGCATTGCGAGGGAAATATCTCCTAAACCATACAGTTTTAGGAGGTTTTTTTTACCTACAGGTAAGCCTTATTATAGGCTTTCCTGTAGGTAAAAGTAAAAAAATGACTTTACAACCACCTTTGCTTATTCACGGGTAGGCAACCTTGGCCCCTGAAGCTGTGGTGAAACTACAAATCACATCATGTCTCTGCCTGTGATTGCCAGGTCTTGCAATGTTTCATGGGACTTGTAGTTTAAAAACAGCTGGAGGGCCAAGGCTGCCTACCCTGGGCTTAGGTCCTACAGACAATGAGTTAACACATGCTGCATTAAAACAAGCCTTTCTCCCCATGAACTAAAATCCGCAGGTGCATGCAGGACTGCGTGCTGACCTGTAATCATGTCACATGCAGGTGTAAAATAAATGCATTCTTTGTGAACTTACCATTTTATATATTCAACTTCCTGGTTTTCTTAGGCATTGGTGATGTGCCTGGGAAGACCATGTCACCAGCACCTTCCAGGGTTATCTCGGGAGTAAACTGGGGGGGGAGGGAGGCTCACAGGAATGGATATCTCCATATCTCCGGGAGAAGTGAGATTTGGTGCAGACATCATCCATGAGCCAACAAAGAGAGAAAAAAAAACGGAAAATTGTTTCATACTTACCGTAATTTTCCTTTCCTGGTGCCTATCCATGGCAGCATACCAGTGATAACTCCGCCCCGGAGTCCTCCCCTCAGGATAGTTACAAGCTTATAAAAAGGAAACCCATATCCCCCCCTAGCATTCTCCAATTATATTGAATACCAGGGAGGGTATGTATGCTGCCATGGATAGGCACCAGGAAAGTATGAAACAATTTTCCATTTTCCTGGTGCCTCCATGGCAGCATACCAGTGATACAATGAATAGCTAAAACCAGGGTGGGTAATGCTTCAAAGGAAAACTTTGTTTAAGGCAATGCCAGGGCTGACTCAATAGTCCTTCTACCAAATTCCACCAAAGTTAGTGCCCCTGGGTCAATTCTGTATTGACGCATGAACGTATTTGGAGACGTCCATGTGGCTGCCTTGCAGATAGTCTCTAAAGATACGCATGTCCTTGCCGTCCATGAGGACGAAACAGCTCTAGTGGAATGAGCTCTGACCACCGGCAGATCCAACCCTCTTGCTTTATACACCTTTTGAATTAATTTGCAGATTCCAGAGGTGATAGTCCTAGATGTGGCTTCTTTCCCTTTATTCCTACCCCATGGTATTATGAATAGCCTATTCGAGGACCTAAAGGGACTCGTGACCTGTAAGTAGCGTGTTAAAACTTTTGAAATGTCCAGTTCTTGTACCGCCCCAGAGTGTGGGTCTGTAAAGGTTGGTAGTGCCCAGGCTTCAGAGAGTGTGGCACGGGAAGAAACTTTTGGGACAAAACCATGCACTGTCCGTAGTTCTACCCTGTCTGGAAAAAGGTTATGTGCTCTTTTTCTGCCCTCAATGCTTGCAACTCTGAAGCTCTTCTTCCTGAAGTAATAGCCACCAAGAAAAACGGTTTCAGGGTTAGGATCCAAAGTGAAGCAAAATCCAATGGGATGAACGGTTGAGACTTTCTAGAACCAGAGGTAGATCCCCGGCTGGAAAGGAGCGTTTTAGCGGTGGGCGAATCGTCTTGACTGCCTTAAGGAACTGTACGATGAGTGCATCTTCTGCCCATCTTTTCTGGGTACTCGCTGAAATAGCTGACACTTGGACTTTTAGGGAGCTTAGGCTGAGTCCCAAGTCCGAGCCTGATTGTAAGAATTCTAAGATTACTGAGGTGGACAGCACAGCTGGGTTCAAATGTCTGTCTTCCGCAAACTGTTTGAACTTATCCCATATCTTTGAGTAAATGTAATTAGTAGAGGGCATCCTTGCCTTTAATAGGGTTGAAATTACGCCCGCCGAACATCCTAGGGATTGGAATCTTTTCTGTTCAAGATCCAGGCATGTAAATTCAGCTTGTGTGGGGGCTGGATGAAAAAACTTTCCCTGTGAAAGCAGTTGCGGGAATACTGGGATCTTGACCGGAGGACGTACACTGAGGCTCATTGTCCAAGAGAACCATGGCCTCTTCTGTCACAACCCTGACCGGCTCCCTCGATAATCTAAGCAGAAATTTCACAACCAATGGTCTGGGAGGAAATGCATATGCCGTCTTGCAGTGCCAGGGGCACGATAAGGCATCTATCGCCTCTGCTCTGCGTTTGTCGGGGAGGCGAATAGGTCTATTTCCGGAGGTTTCTGTAACTTCACAATCCACCTGAACACCACCAGATGGTGCGACCATTCGTTGCTGTCTGGGAAACAGCGAGATAGGAGATCCGCCTGTTGATTCAAACGACCCCGGGAGATAGATTGCTTTCAAATCCACCAGATTTCTCTTTGCCCACAACATAATAGGCTCTACCTCTCTCAACAGCATGGGGCTGTGAGTTCCCCCTTGACGTTGTATATATGCTACCGCTGCTTTATTGTCCAGACGGACCAGCACCTGTTTCTGACGTACATGTTCCTCCAAATTTATCAGTGCCAAATATACCATTTGCAGCTCCAGGATATTGGATATTATTCCCTCTGTGGGGGATATCCCATCTCCCTTGTACCTCCAGGTGACCACAGTGTGCCCGCCACCCCTTTGCGCTCGCATCGGTGGTAAGGATGGTCCAAGAGGGCCCTGTAGGAGGCGAGGCCTCGAGATGTTGTCTTCTTTTGTCCACCATAGCAGACCCCTCTTCATGGATGTCAATATCGCTATCTTTGATACAGTGAGTTCCTCTTCCATTGTGTCAAAAAGCCCCATTGAAAAGTCCTCAGATGCCAATGGGACCAGGGCACCATCGGTATACCGGCTGACATGGTCCCTATCAGACTTAGGCAATTTGACACCGACAGGTGAGATAGCGTTCTTACGTGGCCCATTTTCTGAGCGATCGCTGTCATTTTCTGGGGGGGGAGGCGCACTGTGCCTGCCTTGGTGTCAAAGAGGGCACCTAGATAAATCATTGCTTGCGTCGGGATCAGGACCCTCTTTCCTGTGTTTATTACCCACCTGAACTCTTTCAGAGTGGACAGAAGAATTTGCCTATGCTCTACCAATTGGTCTGAACTGTATGCTAGCGATAGGATGGTGTCCAGACAATGGAAAACTCAAAGTCCCTTCTCTCTGAGGAGTGCTAGAACTGCAATCAACACATTTGAGAATATTCTTGGCGATGTGCACAGACCAAAAGGAAGACACTGAAATTGAACGTGAGTTGATCTTACTGCCACCCTCAAAAACCTTTTGAAGGCAGGCAGCATGTGCACATGGAAATACGCATCTTGCAAATCCACCGAGATCATCCAGTCTCCTGGTTGAACTGCCTGTATGATCGTCTGTAATGATTCCATCTTGAAGGATTCCAACTGAATAAATCGATTTAACCTTTTCAGATCCACTACCGGCCTCCACTCTCCACCCCTTTTGGGGGTAAGAAAGAGAGGAGAGGAGAACCCTGTGAATCTTTCGGAGGGAGGGACAGGTATCACTGCTTGTTGCACCAGCAGGAGTTGAAGGTAACTTTGCAGAGCTTCTGCCTTTTGAGGTTAGGTTGGGATCTTTGTTTGAATGAATCTTGTGGGGGCTGTTCTTGGAACGTTCATAAATGTCTGAACTTGACCGTAGATACCACCCACTGGTCCCTTCAGCTGTGCAGCCAGGCTTCTGCGAACTCCTTCAAACTGGCACCTACTGGTGGGGATGACCTCTTGTCAAAAGGACTTCGCACCCTCCTGGGTGCTGGGGAGACTTCTTTGCTTATTTGTTTTCAAGAAAGTAGCCTGAGTGCTTCTCCAAGTCCTTTTGGAGTCCCTACTTTGCTGGAATTTCTATTTCTAGACCACTGATATTTAGAAGACCCCACTCGAAAACGCCTAACCCTTCTATCCTGGGGGAGCAACCCTGATTTTCCTCCAGTCACTCTCGAGATTGCCTTTTCCAGCCTCTTTCCAAAGAGGGCCTTCCCATAAAACGGGATTTTGCAACAATTTTGTTTAGATGCCGCATCCGCTGCCCACGGCTTTAGCCACAATGCTCTTCTGGCCATGTCAGCATGGAACATTGCCCTGACTGAATATCTCATGGTGTCTATTGCAGCCTCTCCAATAAAATCTGCCGATATTTTAAGCTCATCCAAAGCTTTAATAATATCTTTGGGGATATCTTCTCAAATAGCCTCCTTGATATTCTCCGTCCACACTTTGACCACATTGGAGACTGAAGCCAGGGCCACTGATGCTCTGCAGGCTCCGCCAGCCAACTGGTAGGCCTTCTTCAGGTCCGCATCTATTCGTTTATCCAATGGGTCCCTAAAGGAAGCCGAATCTTCCATAGGAAGGGTAATATTCTTTGCTAGCCGCACTACTGCCACGTCAACTACTTGAGGAGTGTCCAGGAAAGCCGCATCCGAATCCGCCAGAGGATATAACTTCTGAAGTCTATTCAAGGAAAAACGTTTGTCCGCTTTTTCCCATTCACCCTCCACTAGATCTTTCAATTCCTCCAGGAAGGGGAAACAATGATTTTTTTTGTTTTTTATTTCATTTATTTATTTATTTATTTTTTGGAGGCTCTACTGCTTCTTCCCAACCAATGGCTTGTTTAACCGCCAATACAACTGGTTGCGCTAGCGGAAAATTGGAATCCACACGGATCCGATTCATCTATGGAGTCCTCTGAGTCACTTTTGTCTCCTGCTCGGGTAGGTGGGCTTGATCTAGCG
The DNA here is from genome assembly GCF_037356315.1 of Lithobates pipiens. Classification (NCBI taxonomy): domain Eukaryota; kingdom Metazoa; phylum Chordata; class Amphibia; order Anura; family Ranidae; genus Lithobates; species Lithobates pipiens. The sequence continues at coordinate 509,320,606 of NW_027507758.1, forward strand.
CCTGCAGGGGCTGCAAAAGATGGGCCAGGACCGGATAACTCCCACCAGAGGAACCCTGCAGAGAGGGATTCATTTGCATTAGTTCAGTTAAGGAGTCTTTGACTACTCTTTTAATAAGGTCTGTGACCTGCTTAACTTCGGTCCCCTGAATCGCATAACCCTGCAAGCAATTTTGGCAGATATGTTTATCTGGTAAAGGCGTCGCTCCACATGCCCTACACTCTTTGATCTCTCGTCTGGATGGGCTGCTTGACTGCTGCCTTTTGGAGGATGACCTTTAGACTGATGATGAGAGCTAGACGAACGGCTGTGTCTTGAGCTTGGACTGGAGCATGCACTTTGGTGGCCAGAAGTCTGGTTAGACGTGTTCTGGTGTATAGGGCTGAAACGAGAGTAACAGCCCAAGGCACTCTTTTAGTCTAATTCCTTTCTTCATCTTTTTTTTTTATAACGTATGTATGTGCCCTTTCCTAAGAAAGCGAGGGTCTTGGTCAAATGGTGGCTGGCTCATAATTGTGAAGGCAAGTAAGGGCGGAAAAGGCGACTGAAATAGTAGCTAAAAGAATAGACAGGAAAGAATTAAAAGGCTCCTAAAAAATTGTCATTATCTAATTCTACAATTTTTTTTTTTTTTTTTTATATATATTATTTTTCTTTATTACAGATGAGATATATATATATATATATATATATATATATATATATATATATATATATATATATATATATACACACATACACATATATACTGTACACGTACACACATACATACATACACTATATACATATATATATACACATATTTTAAACTAACTGCAAGCGAAAAAAGGAAATACTCCCCAAAGACCCCATATTCCCTAGAATTATATAGGTATACATATATACATATATGTACATTCACAAACATATCTATAACAGTATACAATACTTGATACATTTTTTAACAGACTTTTGCCATTTGTTTCTTTAAAAGCAGGATTGCTTTAGGAATATTGAGGATCCCTGGGTGGAGAGAAGTATAATAATTTATTTGCGGATGTTTTTTTATCTCAATCAGAAACATTGGGGACATGGCACTTTATTTCAGGGAAGTTGCACACTCAACATACAAACATTGCTTCTAATTGCAAACGGATGGTGACTCTCTCTAGGTAAACAATGGGAAATACCTTACAGCTGGGGGATTTCCTGCTCTTCTCCTGAAGTCCCATGCTGTGCCTTGGCAGCCTACACTCCCATGTAATTGTATAGGCAAGCTAGGACTCTGCTTATCTAAAAGTGCCTTCAGCGAAACCCTCCCAATACTACGGAATGTAATTCAGCTTTTAGATTCATAACTTCATTTATAACTACATTATTATATGTTTTTCTATGCAGTGCAGGCCATCGTAGGGGTTGTTGTGGCAATTTTGCATGTGGGTTTTGTAAATGCTTCCTGGGCTTTTATAAAGCCCAGAAAAGATAATGTCTTAGCTGAATTTTCCTGTTTGGCATTGCATTGCATTCTTAAGCAGATTTGCTTGTGACTGATCACTGTGTAGATGCAGCATTGTTCCACCAAAGTGCAACTTTGTGTCAGAACAGTATGCTAATTACATGCAGACAAGTTTCTTCTTTCCAATGCCAGGTGCAAACAAGAATAGTCAACACACAGGCCAAGGTCAGCAGGGGTGGAGCAGGAAGACAAGGCAAGAGCCAAAGGCAGGGTCCAGAGACAAGTCAAGGTCAGGGCAGATAGCGTTCAAGTGTGATCAAAAGCAAGCCAGGTCAGTAACTGGAATCAAGCACAGGAACTGGCACAGGATATATAGGAACAGACATCAATTGGCCAGTTCAACAGCTCAACTTAAATAGTCTAATTGGCACCAGTGGGCATGAGCGTGTACATATGCACACACCTGTGCACAACTGCATGGGCACCCGCAGGCCTGTGCATCTGTATGCACCTCAGAGCTCCATCTACACTATGGGCAGGGCTTCCCCAACACAAACTCAGCCTTTACTAGGATTGCTGAACAGTTCCATGTATAAATCTAATAGCAACTAACAACAAAGATAGCTATGAGAGTTTAAAAGAAGCCAGTTTTTCTCCATTTGAACCCCATCATGGACAAGGCCTATGGGAGAGGAGGAGTAGGCATTTGAGTTTTCCCATGGAATGTTATCACAATGTACAAGTCATGCCTCAAATGTAATTACAGAAAGAACAATCATGGACTGTCAGATCTGCACAGCTGGCTCAGCATTATTTACAAAGTAAATTAGACCGCTAAAGTGTCTGGAAAATAAAACCACAAAATAACTGTTGTTTGCACGTGGGAGAGACTCATCCACACTATGCAGCATTCCTTATTTATTTTAATGCTCAGCCCTTGCTTTAAAAAAGGAACACAGCGTGTTTAAATATAAATCTACCCACTTTGAGCTTGACCAGTGAAAGGAAATATTTTCCAAGCTCATTTGTTGTATGAGTTACTGAAAGTTCTTTATTAGCAGTGCATGGTTGCATTTTTTTCTGATGAAAAATGAGATTGTGGCTTTTATTTAAAGAGACACTGTCACTTTTCGGGGAAAAGTGACAGTGTCTTTACAAAGGACTCTGCTATGCTTATCTTACTAGCAATCCACTACTAATCCTTCCACTTAAAGGGGTTGTAAACTTTTGTTTTTTTTGTTTTGTTTTTTGTTTAATAACAAACATACCATACTTGCCTCCACTGTGCAATTCGTTTTGCACAGTGTGGCCTCAAACCTCGTCTTCTGGGGTCCCCCGGCGACGCTCGCAGTTCCTCTTCGCGTCGGTAAACCCCCTAGGAGAAGCAATGTCTCTGGGGGTTACCTTGCGGGCGGGCTACCTAGATCATAGACACAGAATGCCGGACTCGGCCCGGCGCCCGCTTCATTGTATTTAATTGGAAATTGGATCTAATTGACAGCAGCGGGAGCCAATGACTGCGCTGCTATCAATCTATCCAATCAAGAGCCGAGAACCCTGGGCAGGGAGGTAGAGTGCGTCTCCGCCGAGGGAACAAAACGGGCTCAGGTGAGTAAAACAGGGGGCTGGTGGGCCGGTCAATGTCAGAAGTTTTTTCACCTTAATGCATAGGATGCATTAAGGTGAAAAAACACAAGGGTTTACAACCCCCTTTAATGTTTTCTAATACACAGTATAGATTAACACTGTTGTAATTTATTACCATGCATGTATGCTACTTGCAAATAAATAAGATGAATACAAACCAAATAATTCATACAGCATATAATTACTTTTTCAAATTCACAATGCTTGAGAAAAGGATACACCTGCATCATTCCCTCCAGCCCTAATGAGACTGGAGGAAGGATGTCATCTTTACAATGGAGTTACTGTAATGTGTCCCCTGACTGTAAGTAAAAATTCTACCCAAGGTTTTTATTTCTACTGCTACAGTGTGGGGAAAAAAGTATTTGATTCCCTGCTGATTTTGTACGTTTACCCACTGACAAAGAAATGATCAGTCTATAATTTTAATGGTAGGTTTATTTTAACAATGAGAGACAGAATAACAACAACAAAAAATCCAGAAAAACGCATTTCAAAAAAGTTATAAATTGATTTGCATTTTAATGAGTGAAATAAATATTTGACACCTTCGCAAAACATGACTTAGTACTTGGCGGCAAAACCCTTGTTGTCAATCACACCAACGTCTCTTGTAGTAGTTGGCCACCAGGTTTTCACACATCACAGGAGGAATTTTGTCCCATTCCTCTTTGCAGATCTTCGCCAAGTCATTAAGGTTTCGAGGATGACGTTTGGTAACTCAAACCTTAAGCTCCCTGCTTATTTTCTATGGGATTAAGGTCTGGTGACTGGCTAGGCCACTCCAGGACCTTAATGTGCTTCTTCTTGAGCCACTCCTTTGTTGCCTTGGCCATGTGTTTTGGGTCATTGTCATGCTGGAATACCAATCCACGACTTATTTTCAATGCCCTGGCTGAGGGAAGGAGGTTCTCACCCAAGATTTGACGTACATGGCCCCGTCCATCGTCCCTTTGATACGGTGAAGTTGTCCTGTCCCCTTAGTAGAAAAACACCCCCAAAGCATAATGTTTCCCCCTCCATGTTTGAGGGTGGGTATGGTATTCTTAGGCAGTATTCCTCCTCTTCCAAACACGGCAAGTTGACTTGATGCCAAAGATCTTGATTTTGGTTTCATCTGACCACAACAATTTCACCCAATTCTCCTCTGAATTATTCAGATGTTCATTAGTGAACTTCAGACGGGCCTGTACATGTGTGTTCTTGAGCAGGGGGACCTTGCGGGTGCTGCAGGATTTCAGTCCTTCACAACGTAATGTGTAACCAATGTTTTCTTGGTGAATATGGTCCCAGCTGCCTTAAGATCATTGACAGGATTCTCCCATGTAGTTCTGGGTTGATTCCTCACCGTTCTTAAGATCATTGAAGCTCCACGAGGTGAGATCTTGCATTAAGCCCCAGATCAAGGGAGATTGACAGTTATTTTGTGTTTCTTCCATTTGCTAATAAATGCACCAACTGTTGTCACTATCTCACCAAGCTGCTTGGCATTGGTCTTGTAGCACATTCAAGCCTTGTGTAGGTCTAAAATCTTGTCCCTGACATCCTTGCACAGCTCTTTGGTCTTGGTCATGGTGGAGAGATTAGAATCTGATTGATTTCTTCAGCGGACGAGTGTCTTTTATATAGGTAACAAACTGAGATTAAGAGCACTCCCTTTAAGAATGTGTTCCTAATCTTAGTTTGTTACCTGTATAGAAGACACCTGGGAGCCAAAAATCTTCCTGATTGATAGGGAATCAAATACGTATTTCACTCATTAAATTGCAAATCAATTAATAACTTTTTTGAAATGCGTTTTTCTGGACATTTTTGCTGTTATTCTGTCTCTCACTGTTAAAATAAACCTACCATTAAAATTATAGACTGATTATTTCTTTGTCAGTGGGCAAATGTATAAAATTAGCAGGGGATCACGTACTTTTTTCCCCTCACTTGTAGCTTTTCATTCTGAGTCTTGACCTATCAGTCAATAGTAACTAAACATTGGATAATGCAGGCACTCTTTGTTCTTACAATACTTTTTTGTCTTTTGCTTTTTTACATGTAGTAGACAAATTGCCAACTTTAAGCTGCCTGAAGTCCAGATAGATGTAAATGACACAACATAATGCAGTTCTGTATTCATGAATGTACCATTTAAAGTATTTTATTCAATGCAAGCAATGTAAGTACCTGCCACTGACCAGGGATAAGGCTCTTGCACTTCTTGTACATCACAGCTCAGAGTGGGAAAGAAGCAGTACAAGGAGCCAATTAGTTAATATACTGACAAGGAGCATGCTGATAGGAAGGGAAAGCAGTGTGATATAGAGATGAGCAAATCACTGTGCTTCTTCTCTCTCACTGTCCAGTCACAAAATGGGGAGATACATTACTTTAGACATTTAGCCCATTTAGTAGTAGGGAAATGTCATATATAGTACAGGCATACCCCACTTTTAAAGTGGTTGTAAACCCTTACAACCAACTTTGACCTACAGGTAAACCTAGATTAAGGCTTACATGTAGGTCCAAGAAATATCTCCTAAACCTACATGGTTTAGGAGATATGCACCTGCAGACTGTAGACAGCGGCGCGCAGGCGCACTAAGCGTGCCATGGCCAACGGCGATATGCCGCGAGTGGCGGCTCCCGTGCGCATGCACGGGAGTGACGTCATCCCGGCTTTGCCGAATGACAGCGGCGGAGCAGCGAGACCCACCGAGAAGATGGATGCGCCGGAATACAGGGGACAGCGGTGACTTCGCTGGCTCCTGTGTCAGGTAAGTGACACATAATGGACTACTATGCGATGCATAGTAGTCCATTATGCTTTACCTTTGCAGGGAATGAAAGAGGAAGTAAACTCATTAGGGTTTACTTCCTCTTTAAGTACACAATGGGGTTTATTTACTAAAGCTGGAAAGTGCAAACTCAGGCTCACTTCTGCATAGAAACCAATTAACTTCTAACCCCAGCTTGTTCAATTAAGCTTTGGTAATAAAACCTGGAAGCTCATTGGTTTCTATGCAGACATGAGCCTGATTTTGCACTTTCCAGCTATAGTAAATAAATCCCATTGTGTACTTAAAAGTGGGGTATGCCTGTAGTTGTTTTTTCTCCTGCTACTCTATATGGCAGCTTCCTCCCTCTGCTGTCAATGGTTGTTAAGAAAACAGTGGATGAAGGCACTTGCCATGTCCTTAGCAACCAGTGACACCGCCTGGCCCCACTCACGTGCTGGCTGGGAAACCCTGGCAATGTAAACAAATTGGCCATGGATAGTTAAAAACATGGTGTTGCCCCCCCCCCCCCCCCCCCCATAATTCATACCAGGCTCTTCAGGTTTGGTGTGAGTTTTAGGTGGACCCCAAGCAAAAACAAAAACAAAAAGCATGGGTTCCCCCAAATCCTATACTAGATGCTTCTGCCCCCTTGCAAATTTCAAGAGATAAAAAGCAAAGAGTGTTGTGGAAAATTTGATTGTATAACATTTTATTCTAGGATGTGTGTTTTATAGATTGTCATCTGTCTCCCTGTGTCCGGTTTGATCGAGGAGTGCTGTGGTAAAAAGTCAGTATGAAAACCTTCTCATCGGATTTGAGACGTGTTCTCTGTGTCTGTGGATGTTTGTTGGTTTGTAGGTACCAAGCGCAATGCGCTGGGCTTCTTGCCTTCAAATGAATATGGGCATTAGAGAAGCGAAGTCTACATAACAAGAAAGACATATTATTTTTTCTCTGTGTGGCTACGTTATCCTTTTTGGATACATATCTGCTTTAATAAGAGGACATTGGTATCTGCCTTGTTAATATACTAGTACCGTATGTTAACAACACCAGTAGCAATGTCCCTGCAGATTGTCTCAAGCTTTTAAGAATCATAATAATGAGCTCACTCCATATTGTTTACTTTGAAAACATTATGGTCTGTGCTCCATGCTGACTAAAAGGGGGTGTGTGCACTTCCTCTTGTGAATGGCCTCCCCTTTAATGTATGTCATTTCCTGTGATGTCATTTTCTGTACTGAGGAAGTGCCTGCCTGTTGGGGGCCGGACTTCCTGTTTGTCATTCTTTGGGAGATAATAAAAGGCAATGTTGAGCCCCCGGGGGGGGGGGGGGCATAAGCATGGAACTGAGAACATAAGAAGGATGGTTGAGTCTGTTCATTGGGATGAATGTGTTGGAAGGTAAGCTAAAGCATTATATCATTAAGATGGAAATGGGTGCTTATTGGAAGCACAGCAGAATATGGGGCTATGTGCATAGCATAGCAGCCAAATTTCTACGACAAGAGGTCCCTGTCAAAAAATCTACACCAGACCATAATCTGAGCATGCAGCCTAGCAGGCCAGGAATTGGAGGGGGCAAGCATGCATTCCTCCTGAACCATACCTGTGCTGTCAACAGTGGGACTGACAATGATTTGCACTACTGAACTATGTAATTGATGATGGATGTACATAATAAGAAATTGTTGGGCTTATTTTTTCATTTTTTATTAAAGGACATGTCAAAAAGTGTGTGTTTATTTTGTTACTGTTTCAATTTTTTTGTGAATGAGCAGTACTACTGCTCCCTGTAGTCATCTAATGATCAGCTTCTGTTGAATGAACAAGTTGGGAAACTTTTGTAGATTATCATTGTATTCGGACAGTGCCAAGTCCTGCTGTCAGAATACAATGTCCCACCTGGGGGGATTTATTCATCTATCTTAGATACAAGGAGGAATCTGTTGGATTTTTTTTTTCATTTAGTCTGCTGGCCGAACAAAAAAACAAACAAACAGATCATCCAGTCCAGTTTTACACCCATCTGTTGAATGTTGCTGGTTTCTCTGCTGAATATAAGAAATCAATATAAATGCCCCAATTTGCCTTCAGCCATGAGACCAGGACATATGATTACAATCTTCCAGTACCAAAGCCACCAGAGAAATGTAGCTTAGATGAAACAGACAAAGATGCTGCAATGTACCCGTCAGGTATAGACAGTGACCAGGATTGTGTATGTCAGATGAGCTTCATTGTCAAAATTAAATGACCTGGTCACGGACTTCTGTTTGTTAAAATCAAGAGAATTGCTACTGGGTTCTAGACTGCAAGGATAGTGTTTGCTATCACCAGGTATGAAGATTTCTGTCTTTCAAAGCCGCCAAAATTATTTAACAGATTTCTTTGCACAAGTAGACAACCTTGTTTTCTGTACTGACATTCACGTTTTTTTTTCACAGCTTTGGGTTGTGAGAATGACCCACTAGAATGGTGTCTCTTTATTGATTCATCAGTGTTAAGTGTCAAGTCTGCTAGGCAATGTACAACTGTTGGTACCGCCAGTGCATCAAAAACAATTGTAATATCTGTGGGGAAAGTGGGAGAGAAAGTCTAAAAAGTAATGCTTCTGCTGCTTGGAATGTAACTCAGATATACCAAGTACTGTTGTTAAATATGCGAATGGAACAATCGTGCAAGTGAGTTGAATCACATTAAAAGAAATGGCCACTGCAAAAGAATTTGGTGGCACATGTAACACTTGTTGACCTGGCAAAGATATTTTTGCCTCCACTTTGCATAAAAGTTGGACTGATGAACAATTCTGTGACCGTGATGAAAATGGAAGGTGAAGATTTTCTTATTTCGACAGATGTTTCAAGAATAACTGATGCCAAGATTAAGGAGAGCACTTTTGTTGGTCCTCAGATTAGACATGTCATCAAGAAAAGTAGTTTGAAGATCTGTTAGTGGAGTCAGAGAAAATCACCTGGAAAGCATTCAAGGATGTCATTAAACATTTTCTTGACAACTACAGAACACCAAACTATATTCAGCTGGTTGACAAACTTCCTAGAGCATGCAAGACTGTGATGTGCAACCTTTCACTGAAGATACATTTTTAACATTCACATTTGGACTTGTTTCCTGAAAATCTAGGTACAGTCAGTGACGAACATAGTGAAGGATTTCCCTAGGACATTGTTACGATAGAAAATGGTATCAGGGCAACTGGAATCCATCAATGCTGGCTGATAATTGTTAGATACTGCAACAATATGTACCAGACACTGAGTACAAATGTAAATCAGTAGCAAAACACTTTTAGCTCCGTCAAACATACGCAGCATTTCCGTAACATTATGCAATTAAATACATTATAGTCATCAAAAGTTAATTTCCTATTTCTCAAGATTTCTCTTTGATATAGTCATTCTGAAATTATATTTAGGTTCAGTCTCCTAGGGGTCAATCACAACAACCAAAAGTTTTTCAGGAAGCAAAACTTAAACAAAAAAAAGTTGTCCAGTTGTTGTATTATCACCTGTATAAAACCTTTATTTCGCAAACATAATATACATTAATAATAGATTCATTTTATTATATATTAATTTAATAAATGTGTTAAGCCTTGTGCACATGGATGTAGCAAAAAGTGCTCCAAATATGCTGTCAGAATGCCTCTAATGCTGTGGTTTTTTTTGAGCGTTTACATGCGTATTGCATTTAGATGCAAATGAGTGTAAGCGATTTCTGTTGGCAATCGTATTCATTTATTCTAGCAAATAGAATACATTTACATGCACATGTTCTTGTGCGTTTACACGAGTATGAGTGTAAATTATGTTTCAAAACTCATTCTGAATGCAGGTTTGGGGCACATTTCTTTAGGCCCCTGAACACTTTTCTTGAATATGCCTGTAAATGACATAATGTATATATGCACATTAGATAACTTAGAGTTGCTTTTAGAAGCATAATAAAAAGGCCAAATTCCTCTAGCAGAGGCATTTTTTTCTGCCCATGTGCATGAAGCCTATGTTCGTGCAGTGCATGCTGGGATGTGTAACAAAAAAAGCCCAGCACTAGCTCTGTGCATATTGGTTGCTCCTGCAGATTAAAGATCTAAAGACAGAGAAGGAGGAGGGTGTCCCTATTGTGAGTTATTCTGATGACTTATTCAAATGCGTGCGTGTAATTCAACTTCCTGCAATTAGATGTATGTTTTTCATTATTCTATAATCTTTTTAAGTTGATGATATCACTACCATTGTACATAAATAAACCTAATATATTTTATTATTTTATAATTGCAAACGGATCCATGGCACTTTACAAAATGGTCAGAATAATTTATGTCTCTAAATTGAATGTCCCCCAAGTTTAATCTCCCTAACACAGTGGTGCAAGAACAAACATTCTCTGTCACCAATTTAAGAAAATGCCAATTAACTCCAAGAATTTTTAGAATTGTGGGGAGATTGCAATGAAAAGATTGCACACATAAGGATGACATAAAAACCGTGAAGACATAAAAACTCAGGTAGTTTAGCGACCTTGTGGGAAATAAGCCCCAAGACACACTGCATTACACAATATCATAAATCTTTTTTTAAAGGTTTCATGTTTATTTTTCTGTCTCTATTTTATCTCCATGGATATGTTCATAGTCATAGTCTTAGTTATGTAAAAATAATGTATTTTTAATGAAATTCCTGTGCTTTACTATGTTGTCTTTATACCACCATAAAATAAATAATCTTATAATCCTGTTTGTTTTTTGAATTTACAAGTTTTTGCTTTTCCTTTTTAACTTGTTCCAGGAAAGTTTATTCCGTCGCTGACATGTGGAGAAGCAACGAGACAAATTCTAATTTAACTTTAAAGCAAAATAAATAATCCCAACACTTTGCTTTTGTTGAGCTGCATTAGATGAACATAAAATGTAAAGGTTGGAACTAATATGATTTAAGCCCATGAGCAAATATATAGGCTGCAGACAAGAAATAGACAATACTGAACAGCAATGCACAGATGAAGTTTTCACTTTCTGCATAATAGTAAAAAAAAAAAAAAAAAAAACCTTTGAAGAGTAATCCAGCTTGTAGGGCAGTGAAGCAAAATAATCATCTTTGTAAATAGAATGTATTCGGTGTCATATTCCCCTTTAAAGGATTTAGAAGTCCAGAGGAAAAAAATCTACTAATCAAGACCAGACTTCAAATATGTTTGCAAAGGCTCCTTAGATCAGTAACGTTTTATGACCACGTATTTTTGACACTGGTTCCACCAAAACTTTTTGAGAGTATAGTATGTTTAATAAATTAAAATTGACTTCATGCTGCCACGCCTTCATTGGAGTGAAAGGTGATAAAATAATAAAGAGGCAGCTGACTACACTTCTGGAACTTTGCCACTTTATGTTGTGGTTTATGTTCTCTTTTCGAATAATCCAGGTCTGGTTCTAATATTACTTCAGCACTCAAGAACTTTACACAGGGGGCGTGGCTACCGCGCGCTAGTGTATGGACGCTTGAGCTGTGTGCTCCGCTCCAGCAACGGGCCCTTAACGACTTTGCAGCGACGAAAAGAGTATCCGTGTGCGACCCCGGTGACCGGAATACCCGTAGACTCGGACGATATGTCCCGCAGGAGGAAAGAGGTGGCTAAACCGAAGAAATTAGTTGATTTCTTCAGACCAGCGGAGCGCGGCCTGCGGCAAGATGGCGCCGGCGGAGCAGATTCGCCTCCACCTCCCTCAGGCGGCTCCCGGACGGATGAATCAAGCCCTGAAACGACCAGTGTTCAGCGTGGACGGTCTCCAGCGGCATCCACTCCGAATTCCTGCAGCCCAGTGAAATCTAAACCCAGGCTGGAAGAAGACTGCAGACAGGTGAGCACAGAGCAGGACTCATTGGAAGACACAAGGGAGCTATCAGACCCCTTCAATGCTTTCCCCACTGCTGATAGGCCTGTCTCAGACACCATGCTCAAGGAGATGCTGCTCTCCCTCCGCACTTCTATGCATGCAGACATGCTGAAGTGTGTTAGCTCCTTTAAAAACGAAGTTGGGGAGATGAGTAGCAGAGTGGAACATATTGAGTCAAAAATGGGGGACTTTGCTACTTCCCATAATACATTGATTGATGCCTTTCATGAGCAGGCGGATGAAATCGCATGGCATAAGAGCAAAATCGCAGACCTTGAAGACAGGTCGAGAAGGAATAATATCAAAATAAGAGGAGTTCCTGAAACTGTCCTTCCTGCACATTTACAACAATATGCTAAGGAACTCATGTGTGCGTTCCTTCCCTCCACAGATGAAGCGGAGATGCAGGTGGACCGCATCCACAGGTTACCCAAACCATCCCATCTGCCAGATAATATCCCCAGGGATGTGTTAATGAGAGTGCACTTTTTCCAAACCAAGGAAAAGCATGTTGGCGTTTCGCAAGCAGCAGTTCCCTCCTGAAAAATTTACTCACATTCAATTGTTTGCGGACCTTTTGCAGTATACGATGCAAAAACGGAAGTCGTTGGTGTCAGTGACCAAAGCCCTGAGAAATCACAATATTCCGTACAGATGGGGTTACCCAGGGAAACTGACTGTCACCCACGAGGACAACACCACTGTGGTGACTAACATTGAAGAGGGCCTAGCCATGCTACGCTCCCTGGCCATCCTGCCTGTTCAAGCAGCTGACGAACCCTCCTCGGCAAAAGTGACACACTCCCCAGATGGATGGCACACGGTGTTGCATAAGAAGAAGAAGAATTCAAAGAAAAGTAATCCTTAACTTGCTTCCCTCCCGAGCCGAGGTGTAGACGGATACATATTGGGGCCTTGCAGCACTATGGAGCATTAGTGCGTTCCTTTCCCCCCCTTGTAATAATGGACGGTTTTTCCGCCCTCTGGTTCTTGTTGAATCCTGCTTTTTTACTAATGTTTTGTTTCCTTTTCATGGATATGACTTTATCCCTCTCTTTTTCCCCTTTTCATTTATGTTTCTCATGGTCTGGTCGTCTTCTCCCCCTCTCGAGAACAACTAGTATGGCGAATGGACTCATACAATCGCATGGTCGCAGCAGAACCATACAGGTCATTGGTAACACCTGCTCCAGGTGTCGTGAGTATCATCCACTACCCGATAAATATGTCTTTCAAGGTAGTTTCCTTTAATGCTAACGGGCTGAATCACCCTGCAAAGCGCTCCACTGCCTGGAAGGAGGCCCTCAAACTTAGAGCAGATGTCCTTTATATACAGGAGACACATTTTGAAGCTGGTAACATACCAAAATTCCAACACAAAAACTTTCCGACCCTCTTTATGTCCTGCGCACCAAAGAAACACAGAGGGGTCCTTATTGCTCTTAGAGACTCTGTGTCCTTTGTGCTGAAAGAGCTTCACACGGACCCTGCAGGTAGATACTTAATTGTACAAGGAGAGCTTAACAATAAGCCATATACCCTGGTCAATCTCTACGCCCCTAATACCCACCAAATTCGGTTCCTGCAAAGATTGTATAGGAGGATTTCAGCTTTACAATGGGGCTCCCTAATTATCTGTGGTGATCACAATATCACTCCTGACTCTGCCTTGGACTCTACTACAGTCGCCAAGCGGTCTCCTCCTAAATTGCAACCTTTCCTACACACTGCAGATGTGTATGATGTGTGGAGGTGCCAGCATGGTGACGAGCGGGACTACACATTTTATTCTTCCAGGCATAACTCGTATTCACGTATTGACTTAATGCTTGTTGACAAACAGTTGCTGCAGTTAATTTCTACATCCACTATTCATGACATTACGTGGTCTGACCACGCCCCAGTATCCATGGTGGTGCTGGAGGGACGCACTCCTGGCCCAGCTTACATCTGGAGAGCCAACTCCCGTATCTTTCAAATGCCAGAACATGCTGCTAGCATTAGAGCGCATTTGAAGGACTACTTTGCTTGCAATGAAGGTTCGGTGGATGACCCGATGGTTTTATGGTGTGCCCATAAGGCATATATTAGAGGGGTGATGATCAAGATTTGTGCAGGGGAGAAGAGGCGGAGGACGCTCAAGGTTGACCAATTGCTTACCACCATAAAAACTCTTGAATCTCTTAACAAATCTAATACTGACCCAAACTTAGCTCAACAGCTGTCCAGGGCTCGTTCCGATCTCAGACTTATGTTAATCCAGAAAAATGAAAAATATGTGCGCTCACTGCGTATGTCCTTCTACTCCTCGGGTAACAGAGCAGGCAAGTTTCTGGCACAAAGGCTTAGAGGCATTAGAACTAAATCTAGAATACCGTATTTATTAGGACCACAAGGCAATAGGAAACTTGTTAACCCGCAGGAGATAGCAGAATCATTTGCCGAATATTATGCAACACTTTATAATCTGAGCAAAGACCCAAACACTACTAATCCTACCGACGATGCCATACAATCGTTTTTGTCTAAAATTAAGTTGCCAAGGCTTGCGGAGGAACAGCTAGCTACTCTTAACTCCCCAGTGACTAGGTCTGAGATCGAAAGGGTCATTGGTATGCTCCCACTGGGTAAATCCCCTGGCCCGGATGGCCTATCCAATGACTACTATAAAGTTTTTGGTGAGCAGTTGTCTCCAACGCTGCAACAGGTGTATGCAGTGGCAGTGTCCTCGGCCTCTTTCCCTAGAGAGATGCTTAAGGCATATGTAGTCACGATCCCGAAACCTGGAAAAGAGCCCACAACCCCGGCCAATTTTAGGCCGATATCTCTACTTAATACTGATGTTAAGGTATACGCAAAGATATTAGCGCTTAGATTGCTCCCGATACTCCCTTCTATCATTAACCCCGATCAGTCGGGCTTTACTACGGGCAGACAGGCATCGGATGCCACCAGAAGGGTCATTAATATCGTCCAATATGCAGGGGCCTGTCGGACGCCTTCTATGCTCCTCTCTTTGGACGCGGAGAAGGCGTTCGACAGGATCCATTGGGGATATATGAGACAGGTTCTGATGAAGTTTGGTTTCTCGGGCCCCATACTGTCGGCTGTGTTGGCCTTGTACTCTTCTCCTTGCGCACAGGTTTATACGTCTAATATGTTGTCCTCTGTTTTTGACATATCAAACGGTACGAGACAGGGGTGCCCCCTGTCCCCCTCCATCTTTAACCTTCTAATTGAGCCATTGGCGGAGAGGGTGAGGTCTGACCCCTCCATCACTGGCTTTAGAGCACAGGGCAGGGAACATGTGATGAATTTATTTGCAGATGACATTATTTTATTTTTAACTACCCCGGACATCTCTCTTAGACGAGTTACTCAGACCCTGAAAGAATTTGGAGACATCTCCTTCTATAAAATTAATTCAACTAAATCCTTAATCTTAGGCCTAGACGTCCCCCCCCCCTTAGAGGCTGCACTGAAAAAGGAATTCCCTTATAGTTGGAGCTCAGAACACATTACTTACCTGGGCATTAAGGTAACAAAAGAACTTAAGCAATTGGCCCCTTCTAACTTCTCTCCCTTATTGACAAAACTTAAAACAGAAATCGCCCAACTGAATAAAACCGAATTAACCTGGACGGGAAGGTTAGCCACCTTTAAAATGATTATCTTACCACAGATTCTGTACATGTTCCGAACCCTCCCAATCCCCTTAGGAGAGGTCCATTTTGGACCCTTTAATGCGTTACTCAGACAGTTCATATGGAGAGGCCAAAAACCGAGATGCGCTAAATCACTACTGGTGAAGCATAGACGAGCGGGAGGGATGGGGCTAGTGGACCTCCGGGATTACTACAGGGCCTCACTACTTACATAAATCAAACATTGGCTTAAACCCTCATGCGTGACCCCCTGGGTCGAGTTGGAGAGAGCCCTATGCCCGACAGGTGACTTGAAGCTATTGCTTCTCTTAGACACCCTGAAGCCATACTCTGTGCATGTCCTTCCTCCCACCATCCAGACCTCCCTGTTGGCCTGGAGGACTCTCCCTAAACTAGCTCTAGAGGGGCAAGAAACCATGGAGATCCCCGTACCCTTAAAAGTTATTTCTTACATAGTTCCCAACCTTTCTATGGTTAAATGGCATGACAAGGGAGTTAAATTCATTGCTGATTTATACACTGCGTCTAGGCCCATTGCCTTTGACATACTCCAGGAACGATATGGACTTCTACCCTCAGATAGATATACTCACTACCGTGTGTTACATTGCTTAGGGTCCATAAAGTCGCACCAGGTGCTCATACCTAAGGTTGCTTGGAAGTTCTATAACTCCAATTTCCTAGCCCGGGGTGGGATCTCCCTTTTTTATAATATTTACCAAAGCAAGTTAGAATTTGTCAAATCCCGCCCCTATGCGTTGTGGGAGAGGGATATGAACACTTCCTTCACACTTCAGCAATGGAAAGACGCCTTTAGAGCTATCTATGCTTCTTCCAAATCCGTTAATCACTGGGAACTATCACAAAAAATCGCCCTAAGATGGTATCTCACACCATACAAAATATCTAAATTTGACCGCGGAGGGTCCCCGCTGTGCTGGAGACGGTGCGGGGATATTGGAAATTTATACCACGTGTTTTGGAGTTGTAGGAGTCTGACTAGCTTCTGGAACTCCTTGTTCCGCGTCGTGTCCAGGGTATCGGGAATCATAACTAAACCCAACCCCTCACTAGCTATATTGAACATAGGAATAGACAACTTTCCCCCTGAGTCTAGAGTAGTGATAACACATATTCTATTGGTGGCTCGTACACTAATAGCGAAATATTGGAAGTCAGACTACGCCCCGAGAGTATCTGAGGTCTTGGCTACCACCCAAACCCACTTTGTATATGAAACCTTAATTGCTAGCAGACAAGGTAATAGAATGAAGACGATTAGTAAATGGCAAGTGTGGACAGAATGGTACAAGCCCTCTTGACCCTACTGAGTGTTATAGGCGTGACGGTCGGAGTTGACCACTAAACCATTGACCTATTATCCCCATTCCTAATTTTTCTTTTTCTTCCCCTTTCCCCTTACACCCCGTCTCTTTCCCATCCCCTCCCTTCCCCTTTCCTCTACTAAGACTACCCACTGTTTCTTATCAAAGTAGAAAGAATGGCACCCACTATTGAGTGGAGTTTGTAAGCTTAATATACTGTTTGTATCAGCACCCTAAGATGATAATGAATCTAGGCTCGTGCGTTACTGGTTGTTGAATGTATATTTTCTACTTAAGAGAATTGTCATTTCCTTGTAATCCCTACTACGGGTTACCTTTTTAGTCTTTATTTTTGTTATGTTTACTTCTACTTGTATATGTTATATGCAAAATTTTCAATAAAAACTAATTGTTAAAAAAAAAAAGAACTTTACACACATAAAATGCTGTGTCTAGGTGAGCATTCTGTTGGCATTAGTGTGGTCAGATTTTTGGGTATTTGAAGGCAATGTATCTTGTGGCATGTTAAGCTTTGCTCTCATTGTAATTTACCTACTGGGTTGTTCTGTTGCAATTTTCCTAAAATAATATTTAAATCCAAGACTAAAAAATACATACTGTATATTGCCACTTCCTTTTCAGTTTTTTTTAAATATATACTTGGTGATTCTGTAAGAAACCTACCTTTTTTTCTTTTTTTTGAAAAGCCCGTGGCATGTGAAACACACACAAAAACTCCACCCAGTGCCAAAAAAGTGCACACACATAAAGAGGTGACACAAAATGTGCAACGGGTATTACACTAGTCCTCCATAGGAAGGACCTTATCCTGATCCACTGGGGTAATTAGGCTGCAGACGGGGACTGAAGTACTTCACTTGGGTCCATCTGGCCAAAACCAGACGGACCCTCTTTCTCTGGAGGGTCTGCTGAAAAATAGGAAAGTAGGAGAAGTGAAAGAGTGACCATTGTGCAATACAATGGCCAGGCCCTTCGGAATGAAAATATCCCTTGGTCCTAGCCAAAAGGCTCGGCCCTAGAGGCAGGTGTGAAAAAAAGTGTGTATAGTGAAGTGGCCATGGTGCCATAAATCAATGTGACCCTCACTCACAGTGACTGTCTGGCACCCCTGAATTGCCACATTACTCACTGAAGGTTACTACTAGACATGTGCATTCGTTTTCGTCCGAATGCATTTTCGTCCGAATTTCAGCTATTTTCGTTTTCGTTTTGACAAACGATAACGAAAGCACAAAATCCGAAAAACGAAAGATCCGACATAAATAAATGCTTTATTTTCGTTTTCATTGTTACAACAGTTCGATATAGAATAGGAGATTCGACATGACTCTGACAACAATCTGTGTCTATAGAACCTGTGTTCGAATGTGCCTAACCTTACCTCTATTAGTCCAAGATTATATAGAGAAAATATTCGACAGAGAAAAAAGATTTGACAGAGAGAAAAGATTCTGCAAGATACTGTCCTAAAAAGTGTTTGGGGACCCGGGTCCTGCCCCAGGGGACATGGATCAATGCAAAAAAAAGTTTTAAAAACGGCGTTTTTTCGGGAGCAGTGATTTTAATAATGATTAAAGTGAAACAATAAAAGTGTAATATTCCTTTAAATTTTGTAGGGGGGGGGGGGTTGTCTATAGTATGCCTGTGAAGGGGCGCATGTTTCCCGTGCTTAGAATTGTCCCTGCACAAAGTGTCATTTATGCAGGAAAAAAAGTCCTTTAAAATCACTCGCAGCTATTATGAATTGTCGGCTCCCGTAATACAGAGAACACTCATTGAAAGTCATTGATAAAAAAATAAATAAATAAAAAAAAAAAAAAAGCGTGGGGGTCCCCCAAATTCAATTACCAGGCCCTTCAGGTCTGGTATGGATATTAAGGGGAACCCTGCCTCAAATTTAAGAAAAAAATTGACGTGGGGTTCCCCCTAAATATCCATAACCAGACCCTTCAGGTCTGGTATGGATATTAAGGGGAACCCCGCGTCAAATTAAAAAAAAAATTGACGTGGGGTTCCCCCTAAAAATCCATACCAGACCCTTTATCCAAGCACGCAACCTGGCAGGCCGCAGGAAAAGAGGGGGGGACGAGAGAGCGGCCCCCCCTCCCTCCTGAACCGTACCAGGCCACATGCCCTCAACATTGGGAGGATGCTTTGGGGGTCTGTGACCCCTCAAAGCACCTTGTCCCCATGTTGATGAGGACAAGGGCCTCATCCCCACAACCCTGGCCGGTGGTTGTGGAGGTCTGTGGGCGGGGGGCTTATCAGAATCTGGAAGCCCCCTTTAACAAGGGGACCCCCAGATCCCGGCCCCCCCTGTTTGAAATGGTAAGGGGGTACAAAAGTACCCCTACCATTTCACAAAGAAAGTGTAAAAAATGGTTAAATAAAACAAACACACTTTTGAAAAATTCCTTTATTAAAAATAAAAAAATAAAAAAAAGATTCCAGCGGCGGTAATCCACTCTTGCTATCCAGCGACGGACGGTCATCTCTCCAGCGATGTCTCATCTCATCCAGCGCAGCGAATCCATCCTTCTTCTGTCTCCGTGCAGGCATTCCGGCGGCTGACGTTTCTTATATACCTGACCCCTCACCTGACCCTGCCCCCCTCTGACGCAAGGGGAAACCCGGGGTTCCCTGTGACGTATGGGTGACCCCGCACCTCTCTGATGTAACACAGGCAGGTTTCCGTTACATCAGAGGGGGGCGGGGTCACCTATACGTCACGGGGAACCCCGGGTTTCCCCTTGCGTCAGAGGGGGGCGGGGTCAGGTGACGGGTGGCCCCGCCCTCCGTATATAAGAAACGTCAGCCGCCGGAATCCTTGCAGTGTCTCCTCCACGGAGACAGAAGAAGGATGGATCGCTGCGCTGGATGAGATGAGACATCGCTGGAGAGATGATCGTCCGTCGCTGGATAGCAAGAGTGGATTACCGCCGCTGGAATCTTTTTTTTATTTTTTTATTTTTAATAAAGGAATTTTTCAAAAGTGTGTTTGTTTTATTTAACCATTTTTTACACTTTCTTTGTGAAATGGTAGGGGTACTTTTGTACCCCCTTACCATTTCAAACAGGGGGGGGGCCGGGATCTGGGGGTCCCCTTGTTAAAGGGGGCTTCCAGATTCTGATAAGCCCCCCGCCCGCAGACCTCCACAACCACCGGCCAGGGTTGTGGGGATGAGGCCCTTGTCCTCATCAACATGGGGACAAGGTGCTTTGAGGGGTCACAGACCCCCAAAGCATCCTCCCAATGTTGAGGGCATGTGGCCTGGTACGGTTCAGGAGGGAGGGGGGCTGCTCTCTCGTCCCCCCCTCTTTTCCTGCGGCCTGCCAGGTTGCGTGCTCAGATAAAGGGTCTGGTATGGATTTTTAGGGGGAACCCCACGTCAATTTTTTTTTAAATTTGACACGGGGTTCCCCTTAATATCCATACCAGACCTGAAGGGTCTGGTTATGGATATTTAGGGGGAACCCCACGTCAAATTTTTTCTTAAATTTGAGGCAGGGTTCCCCTTAATATCCATACCAGACCTGAAGGGCCTGGTAATTGAATTTGGGGGACCCCCACGCTTTTTTTTTATTATTATTTATTTATTTTTTTATCAATGACTTTCAATGAGTGTTCTCTGTATTATGGGAGCCGACAATTCATAATAGCTGCGAGTGATTTTAAAGGACTTTTTTTCCTGCATAAATGACACTTTGTGCAGGGACAGTTCTAAGCACGGGAAACATGCGCCCCTTCACAGGCATACTATAGACAACCCCCCCTACGAAATTTAAAGGAATATTACACTTTTATTGTTTCACTTTAATCATTATTAAAATCACTGCTCCCAAAAAAACGGCCGTTTTTAAAACTTTTTTTTGCATTGATCCATGTCCCCTGGGGCAGGACCCAGGTCCCCAAACACTTTTTAGGACAGTAACTTGCAAATTAGCCTTTAAAATTAGCACTTTAGATTTTGAACGTTGGAGTCCCATAGACTTTAATAGGGTTCTAAAGTATGCTATATACTAGCTCCGTCGAATCTTCTTTATACATTCGACAGACACCATAAGCCTTCAAAGACAGATTCGACCGTGATTCATGTGGATTTTCGGACGAATGCAATTTTTGAACGAAAAACGAAATAAATAAAAACGAATTTCGGGAGTAACTAAATAAATTAAGTTTTCAGGGGGGGCGTGGCTTGCCGGCTAGTGCGGATGGCTGACTGATTCCTCTGCTCCGCAGTAAACCAGCCACAGCGACAATACAATCAGCTCTAGAGAAGGGAGAAAACGATCCTAAGGCATCTGAAAGCCTCACACAGTAAGCGGTCATGCTTAAAAGGAGAAAGAGATCCTCTCTCCCTAAAAAACTGACGGATTATTTCCCCTCACCTGACGAGCTGGGCAGCCAAAATGGCGGCGGCGGCGGCCGTGATTCTTCAGTGCGGTCCTCCTCCTCACAGCCATCTCAGAGTTCCCTGCTGGCCTCGGGACTCCAGCGTTTACACACCGCTCAGGGTGAGTGTTCCCCACCTACATCTCCTACGACATCCAGCCCTGCTAAGTCCAGGCTCAGGACGGAGGAGCCATTACATCCTCCCTCAGCTCCCAGCATGTCCTCCCTCCCCCCACCGCAACAGGCCTCTGTGCTGGAGACTTTCCCTGCCTCAGATCAACCTCTCTCAGAAAACACTATGAAGAGCATGCTGCTCTCACTGAGGCAGACACTGTATTCTGATATATCTTCAGCAGTCTCATCACTATCTTTAGTAGTAAACCAACATGACACTGCTATCACCCATATAGAGAATAAACTGGGAGACTTGCTTACTGCACATAATGATTTGGTTGATGGATTTGCAGATCATGAAGACGAGCTCCAATTAATCAACCTTAAAATCGCAGATTTGGAAGATCGTTCCAGAAGGAACAATATTAAATTCCGCAATGTCCCAGAATCGATCCAACAACCCGAGCTCATACAATTTATACAAACACTGATGCAGGCTCTTTTACCTGACCTGACTACCCGTGATCTAGAAATTGACAGAGCACACAGAATTCCCAAGCCGTCGCACCTACCTGCTTCTACTCCCAGGGATGTATTGGCGCGCATCCATTTTTTTTCTGTCAAAGACAGGATTCTCAACGCAGCCAAAAGAGCAACGAATCTCCCTGACCCCTTCACCAACATTGCATTGTATGCGGATCTCTCAAAAGCAACGATGGATAATCGCAGACAACTTGTCACCATAACAAAAGCACTTCGAAATCATAATATACCCTATAAATGGGGCTTCCCTACTAAGCTTCTTATCACGCATCAAAACAAAACTCATGCAGTGCGTACCCTCCCTATGGGGCTTTCTCTCCTGAAACAATGGCGTATCATTCCAGACGACTCGCTGACCCCTTCTGTCCAAATGCCGACTCTCATGGAAACCGGAGGGGATCCCTCTGATGGACATCCTGCGTAGACTTTACCCTTCTCTACAAAGCCACTATGGCTGGCTAACTGCAGCATTCCTATCCAGCACTTGCTTGCCTGTTTAGAGATCCTTGTCCCACGTTGCGGACGTAAGATCTCTCTACCCCGCTTTCTTTTTTGCAGTAATTTCTGCACATTGAGCTCAGACCCTTTTTCGTTACTGAGCTCTCACTTTTTAATCCCTATCCCTCGTCCACACCCAGCACCAGTTACTCTTATTTCACTTCTTCTCCTGCATTGCATCAGGCATCTAGCACTATAACATATAGCGCACTCCTCCCATAGTCGGACTAGCCAAACAGCCCTACATATATTACTACTCTGCTGTTTCTACGGACGTCCATACTTCTATCCAATCCTAAGAATGGCTTTCAAACTAGTCTCTATTAACGCTAGGGGCTTAAACTCCCCTCAAAAACGATCTGCACTCATTAAAGAGGCTACCAACCACAAAGCTGACATCCTCTTAGTACAAGAGACTCATTTTGCAGCTGCAAAATCTCCTACACTCAAGATAAAAAACTATGACCATATTATCTTAGCCTCAGGGCCGAAGAAAAGAAATGGTGTACTCACTGCTATACGAAACACTGTACAGTTTACATAATGGTGTTGCGCTCCGACTACATAAATCTAATTAAATTAACATGTACTCAAGTGACAACCAAAACAGTAATAAACTAAAGTGTGGAACTGTATGTTTAAATAAACTCAGACAATGTGCATAAATATTAAAGTGCAATACACCCGGTCACATTGTGCGCTTGACAAAAAACTTGATATGAGAAATCCTCTATAGATGACAGTGAGATAATATTAAGTATATATCCGAATATATAGATGATATGACAAAAAAAAAAAAAAAAAAAAAAACTCTGAGTGTCGTTATAAAAGTGCAAAACAGATCAAAGAATACACAAAATACTAATAATCCATGTGTAGTGTGTCACGTGTCTGAACAAAATACTAATAGTCCATAAGCAGTGAAATGTGTGTTTGAGCAAAAATTCCAAAAACACAAATAAGGTGAACTATAGTTATATAGAGAGCATATCCATTTAATGATTTAATGCTCTCTATATAACTATAGTTCACCTTATTTGTGTTTTTGGAATTTTTGCTCAAACACACATTTCACTGCTTATGGACTATTAGTATTTTGTTCAGACACGTGACACACTACACATGGATTATTAGTATTTTGTGTATTCTTTGATCTGTTTTGCACTTTTATAACGACACTCAGAGTTTTTTTTTTTTTTTTTTTTTTTTTGTCATATCATCTATATATTCGGATATATACTTAATATTATCTCACTGTCATCTATAGAGGATTTCTCATATCAAGTTTTTTGTCAAGCGCACAATGTGACCGGGTGTATTGCACTTTAATATTTATGCACATTGTCTGAGTTTATTTAAACATACAGTTCCACACTTTAGTTTATTACTGTTTTGGTTGTCACTTGAGTACATGTTAATTTAATTAGATTTATGTAGTCGGAGCGCAACACCATTTCTTAACCATTATTACTTAATCTGGGGAGGGTGTATACCCCTGCCGGTGTTTTGCTGCAACCCCACTAGTTTTAGGACACATTGGTAGGCGCGAGAATACTTTTACTCTCATTACTGTACAGTTTACGCTACATCAATCAATTGTCGATCCACAAGGCAGATTCCTAATTATAGTCTGCGACATTAACCAAACTACCTACACTCTGGTGAATGTATACGGCCCAAATAAACATCAACTGCGTTTCCTCAACCGACTATACAAAAAAGTCACGCAAATTCGAAAAGGGAGGCTCCTCATGGGTGGAGACTTTAACATTATTGGAGATTCCTCTTTAGACACTACCTCTAAACCTAAAACCCAACGGTCCATACTGAATCCCTTTCTTCATGCAAATGACCTTTATGATCCTTGGAGGTGCCACTACAGCAATGAACGGGACTTCTCCTACTTCTCCTCATCACAACTTTCTTATTCCAGAATTGACTTTTTTGTTGTTGATAGACTTACCTTGCAAGATGTAACGAAATCTGAGATAGGCAGTATCACGTGGTCGGATCACGCACCTGTCTCCCTTTATATGGGAAACTGCAGACTTAACACTGCCCGATTGTGGAGACTTGACTCTTCTCTCCTCTCGGATCCCAAGGTTATTCAGCTTCTCACTGCTGAACACCAATTGTATTTCCAAACCAATGATCAGCCGAGTACTGATAAGTTTGTACTTTGGTCAGCTTATAAAGCTTACATGCGTGGCATTCTAATTAAGTTGCATAGTAATGTTAAATACCAGAGGTCGCGGCAAGTTGACGAGGTCCTCCGCCAAATTGCTCTCCTGGAACATCAAAATAAACTGAAACCCTCCCAAAAATTGACTGCTGAGCTCCTAGAACAGAGGCAGAAACTCCGATCTCTTTTATTTTCCAAATTTGAGCATAATCTTAAATTGACCAAAGCCAAATACTATGCCTTAGGCAATAAAGCTGGTGCTCTACTAGCCAGACAGGTTAAAGCTCAACGCCTTAAAAATAAGATAAGTTCCCTCAGGCACCCTACCTCCGACGCACTCTTGACAAATCCTCAGGACATAGCTAATGCATTTAGCGACTATTACTCTTCGCTATACAACCTGGCTAAAGATGCAGATACCCCTCAACCCAATGACCAAACTATCCAAAATTTTCTATCCTCATTAGATCTTCCGACTATAACTAGCCACCAACTAGAGGAGCTATCCCGTCCATTCTCCTTAGATGAAACTCTAAAGGCCATCAACTCTCTTCCGCTTCACAAATCTCCAGGTGAAGATGGATACACTAATGAATTCTATAAATCTTTTGCCGCCATTATTGCTCCCCATCTTACGGACCTCTTCAACTCTGCTGCCACCTCTGGTTCTCTACCGGTAGATATGCTGCGTTCCACCATCACCACTATTCCCAAACCGGAAAAAGACCACACCTCCACAAAAAATTACAGACCTATCTCTCTACTCAACACAGATATAAAAGTATTTGCTAAAATTATTGCTTCTAGACTTGTAGACTATCTTCCCGACCTTGTGCACCCTGATCAAGTTGGCTTTATGCCAGCTAGACAAGCTCCGGACGCCACTAGAAGGGTCCTTAACCTAATTCACCAGGCTACCCAAACTCGAACGCCTTCTCTGCTGTTGTCGCTAGACGCAGAGAAGGCGTTCGACAGGGTGCATTGGGGATTCCTCAAAGACATACTAACCAAATTTGGCATCACAGGATGGTTCCAAGCGGCCATACTCTCTTTGTACTCAAATCCTTCGGCCAGAGTACTGACTAACGGTACTCTTTCTAATCCCTTTAAGATTTCTAATGGTACTCGCCAAGGATGCCCGCTCTCCCCTCTCATCTTTGCCCTGATTATGGAGCCCCTTGCGACAAGGATTAGAGAGGACAAGCGTGTCTCAGGACTTATACATAATGGCACTGAACATAAAATCAGTCTATTTGCTGATGATGTCATTTTAATGGTCACGAACCCAAATATCTCCATACCTGCAATTCAAGACATCATTAGCCAATTTAGTGCGGCCTCCTACTACAAAATTAATTCTTCAAAATCCTTAATCCTTCCACTTAATCTCTCACATAGACAACAATCTCTTTTAGAAAGTACTCTCCCCTACTCGTGGACTAAAAGCTCTCTCCCATATCTTGGAATAAATTTAGCCCCTACCCTGTCCCAACTTTATGACCTCAACTATCGGGCCTTCCAAAAACGGCTACCTCATTTGCTGAATCAGTTGCGCACAACGGGTCTCTCCAAACTAGGTCGTATAGCATCTTTTAAAATGCTAATTCTCCCTAAGTTACTTTACCTTTTTAGGACTGTAATCTCCCCAATACCCCACTCCTTCTTCACCTCCATTCAAAAACAAATCTCTAGATTTATATGGGACAATAAACCACCACGTTGTGCTCAATATATCCTAACCAGACATCACAGAAAAGGAGGGACCGGCCTTCCTAATATTCAGAATTATTATTACGCCTCCATTTTAGACCAACTATACTATTGGTGGCATCCAACTCCTAATAAGGCCTGGTCTATTTTAGAATCCCTATCACTCCATCCTAACACCCTACGGGAATCTCTGCTCGCTACTTCGGCAGGCTTCCCTTCCCCTTCAATTCATAAATCCCCGGCCATAATGGCCTCTTTAACAGTCTGGAAGAAAGTCACCCAGAGGAAAATCTTAGATCAACCGAGTCACCTATTACAAATTCCATTTGGATCGATACTGTCACACTTACCTGGCGTAAATTTAAACAATTGGTTGAAATGTAAAATATCTACTCTATCAGATCTATACCACACTAACCACAACCTGAAAACCTTTACTACTCTTCAAAACGAATTTGGCCTCCCCGACACTGAAACATTCACATATATTAGGATCACACACCTTCTTCGCCATACCAACCTTTCTACAGTCCTGACTTTTCCTGAGAAATTCCACGATTTTTACACTAACTCAACATATCCGAAACGTGGTATTTCTTTGATGTACTCTATTCTAAATGATAATCGGCCTTACTCGCACATACCATCTTTATCCAGATGGGTTGACGAACTAAACACTCAGGTCACACCTGACATGTGGACACGTGCCTTTAGATTCACTTACACAGCCTCCCGCTGCTCTAATCATTGGGAATCTTACCAAAAAACACTCCATAGATGGTATCTCACACCTTATCGTCTCTCTCAATTTTTCCCAGACCATCCTTCTACCTGTTGGAGAGCATGTGGAAGTACCGGTACCATAGCGCACACCCTATGGTTTTGCAAATCTTTGAGTTCCTTCTGGAAACAAATTTTTGCCTTGATATCAAACCTGTCACAAATCCCTACACTCCCCGACCCTTCATTGGCTCTTTTGCACTTAAGTATTGACAAATTTCCAACGAATACACGAGTTGTGATCATACACCTACTTCTTGCAGCGAAACTGAACATAACTAAACTTTGGAAAACCTCTTCTTCTCCTTCTCTCATACACACAATTGCAGACTTAAATTTTCAATGTGAGATGGAAAGGATAGTAGCTCGAAAACAATTAAGTATGAAAAAGTTTCTTTCTGACTGGCGTATTTGGCTTTCGCACCCGAAATGTACGGTAACTACCTAATCTTAGTTCCTACTTGATATTCCTTATCAATAGTATTGTCTGACTGATATACTTTCCTCTGTAACCATTCCCTCCTGATGTATCTATTGTGTTCCTAACTGGTGCTATCCTATCTATACTCTTCCCCCCTTCCCAACGACTGGAGATGTTGCATATCTACTCTATTGTTATAATATTTGTACCCAATATTATTTTACTTGCTTTGCATATTAGACTAGCTACAGTATGTGTTACGTTACTCTGATCTATAGGATCTGTATCTGCTTCTCTAGTGGGAACCTCTGATAAGCTGTTATAAATTGTTTATATTGTTTCAAACACTGAAATTCAATACAGAAATATTGAAATAAAAAATCTAGTGGAAAAAAAAAAAAATTAAGTTTTCAGACGAAAACGAAATTCCGTTACGAAATATTTTACTCTGCACATGTCTAGTTACTACTCACTGTACTGCATCTACAGTATAGTGAAGCAGTACACTACACTTCCCCCTTTCCTCTTTTACATAACATAGGTAAGTATGTTCCGTAGTTCACAGAGAGAGAGCTGCAAACAATGCTATCTGATAAGAGTACAGCGCAGGAAGCTTAGCTTACAAGATTTCTTGCAGGCTTAACAGGCATTTTTGCATTTGTTGAACAGATATAGCAAACCACTCTCAATGGTATATTTAACAGACCAAAAGGGAACGAACAAATAAGAGAAGCTATTGCTAGGGTTTACATACACTTTAAGGGCAAAGTTTTTCAAGAACCCTCTCTAGTTTTGCATTTCAAATCCCTCAGGGGGCACTTCTGCCCTCTATATTAAAGCAGAAGGCAGCAACATGCAGTGCATGTATGGCCTTTTCTCAGCAGACCTTAATGGAGACACCATCTAATTGTAGGTAGGTTCATGAAGAGGACAGATGAATCACCCAAGCTGGCATAGGCCTAGGGCCTGTGGTCATTAGCTTATCTAAGGTCTGTAGATAGCAGTATGGATTGAAAGTACTGCTATACTTTAAGTGTTAGCTGGCAATTTAAATTAAGGGACACTTTATATGCTACGCGATTTACACAATTTCCTGTCAAAAAGAGCTCCACAATTTAAACTAACAGTGCTGTATTATACTGTAACATGACAACATACAAACATTTCTTGTGGATAACACAGCGTGGAATTAAATGATAAGGGAGGCATAGTCAGGAGCAGTTTAGCTAAATCTGATGGAAATAAAAAGGGACACAATGTGGGCAATGTATTTAGAAGCTACCTGTTCAGGTATGCCAAATATGGGCTATGATAATATGGAAAGGAATTTTCCACCTGATTGTTTGATCGTGTGTACGCGGCACAAGAGTCACTTGATTTTTTCAAGGAACCTTCTTATGTTTGTGAGGCAGGGACAAAAGTGTGTGCTATGGGAATTCCTGAGCTGTCTATACAAGGGCTATGAGTATTAGGATAAGAACTATGGGGGAGATTTACTAAAACTGCAGCACACAGAATGTGGTGCACCTGTACATAGTAACCAATCAGTTTCTACCTTCAGCTTGTTCAATGAAGCTTTGCCAATAAAACCTGAAAGCTGATTGGTTACTATGCACAGCTGCACTAGATGCTGTGTGCTCCAGTTTTAGTAAATCCCCCCCTATGTGTTGCTCATTATGCTACATTGCTCCCTACTAAAACAGACTTGACTCCCGTTGTCGGGTCTAAATGGCACAATATATTGCTACAGCTATCAGTAGAGGACTGAGAGGATTTAAGGAATCTCTTCCAAAGATACAGTAGACCTATCCAACTTTATCATCAGATACATTATATACTTTGAAATCAATAAACTCTCCACTCTTTCATGCACTATGGATATGCCCACCTACATACGCTGATTCTGATCACATGCCAATGGGTTTCTTGAATCTGCTTTGGTCCTGCCTAATTTACAATGTCCCAAATTTGTCTATGGGGAATAGGGATGAGCCGAACACCCCCCGGTTCGGTTCGCACCAGAACTTGCGAACGACCCCCGCGTTCGGTACGAACGTTAGAACCCCATTGAAGTCTATGGAACTCGAACGTTCGAATTGGAAAGTGCTAATTTTAACGGCTAATATGCAAGATAGTGTCCTAAAAAGGGTTTGGGGACCTGCCTCCTGCCTCAGGGGACATGGGTAACTGCAAAAAAAAGTTTTAAAAACTGCCGTTTTGGCGGGAGCACTGATTTTAATGACGATTAAAGTGAAAAAAAAAAAGTGAAATATTCCTTTAAATATGGTGCCTGGGGGGTGTCTGTAGTATGCCTGTGAAGTGCCACGTGTTTCCTGTGTTTAGAACAGTCCCTGCACAAAATGACATTAAATGGAAATAACACCATTTAAAACTGCTTGCGGTTTTAATGTTATATCTGGTTCCTGCAATATGGTTGAAAATCATTGAGAAACATGGCATGGGTAGCCCTCCCTGCCCATTACCAGCCTATTTGGGTCTTGTACGCATATTAAGGGGAACCCCGTACCCATATTAAAAAAAGGAAATGCGTGTGGCCCCCAGGCCCTATATACTCAGAACAGCAGTATACAGGCGGTGCAAACAAGACAGGGACTGTGTAGGTTTGTTGTGTTAAGTTGAATCTGTTTGTCATTTTCAACCGGTACATTTTTAAAGTGTAGCTCCAGTCAAAAAAACTATCTTTAAGCTTTTTGGAAAACATAGGGAAGGGTTATCACCCCTGTATAATTTGTTTTGTCGTCCATCTTTTTTCATCTCACTTGCTGCTGTCTCCTTGCGTTTGCAAGTAGGAGATGTTTGTAAGTTGGATGTTTGAAAGTAGGGCCCTGCCCTATATTATAGCGGTATGTACTGGGTACAGAGCACGCAGACAGCACGCACTATCTCCTAACACTACTGACTGCAAGCTCTATTATTAACCACTTGTTAGCCCAATGTTTGCATAAAGTGAAAGATTAAGTTATGCTGAGTAAATAGATATCAAACATGTCACTCTTCAAAATTGCACATGCCCGTGGAATGGCGCCAAACGTCGCTACTTAAAAAATCCCCATAGGCGACACTTTAATTTTTTTTTTACTGGTTACATGTTTTGAGTTGCAGAGGAGGTCTAGGACTAGAATTATTGCTCTCGCTCTAACATTCTCGGCGATACCTCACATGTGTGGCACATGCGAGCACATGGGGACATGGGCGCTTTAATTTTTATTTTATTTTTTTATTGTTCATTTTACTTTATTTATTTTATGGCAGGGTATTACAGAGTATTGGCGGGGTACTACAGAGTAATAGCAGGGTACTGCAGAGTATTGGGGGGTACTACAGAGTAATGGCAGGGTACTGCAGAGTATTGGGGGTACTGCAGAGTAATGGCGGGTACTGCAGAGTAATGGCGGGTACTGCAGAGTATTGGGGGGTACTGCAGAGTAATGGGGGTTACTGCAGAGTAATGGGGGGTACTGCAGAGTAATGGCAGGGTACTGCACTGCAGAGTAATGGCAGGGTACTGCACTGCAGAGTAATGGCGGGGTACTGCAGAGTAATGGCAGGGTACTGCAGAGTATGCACTGGTATTGCAGAGTATTGGCAGGGAATTGAGGGGTTAAATTCGGTGAGCAGCGATGTGGGCACTGCAGATGCAGCCCACATCGCTGCTGACACCGATCTCTTTCCCCTCCGCTGTACCGATCGGTACAGAGAGGGGAGGGAGGAACAGGCGTCATAACATGACGCCGGTTTGTTTCCAAGTGATCACTCCGTCATTTGACGGAGCAATCACGTGGTAAACGGCCGCTATGAGCGGCCGTTTACCGTGATCCGTGATGCGACCCGGCGGTCACGGATGCTCTCGAGTGCGCACACCTCGGGGCACGCGAGAGCAGAATTCTGGGAGGCCGTTAATTAACGGCCTCTCAGAGTTAAACAACCCCCCTGAAGCCGTTAATCGGCAATGGGCAGTTGTTAAGTGGTTAAAGCTAGATCACTAGCTATATAGGTGAGGTGAATATAGTGGTGTATACTGCAGTCAGGGCACAGACAACAACCACTACACAGCAGCAAAATAGGAAATCAGCCAAAAACGATTGGTGTGTACTGTGTTGAAGGTACACAGAACACCCACTGCTTCAGATGCTAAGTAACACACTACACGAGGCCGCCTCAAAGGCGGCCTTATATAGTGTGGGGCGTGAACTACACAGCCTGAGCCGTGATTGGCCACAGGCAGGATGCCTGTGGCCAATCATGGCTCTCCTCGCTGCCGGCGCTGCGATTGGCCAAGCATGCGGGGTCACAGTGCATGCTTGGCCAATCATGGGGCAGCAATGCACTGTGCCACCGCAGTGCATTGTGGTCCGCGCGCGCGTCACTCGAATTTTGACGCGAACGGCCCAAACGTTCGGAATTCGCCGAACGGCCGAACAGCCGAACAGCCAATGTTCGAGTCGAACGTACGTTCGACTCGAACACGAAGCTCATCCCTAATGGGGAATATGGAGGACCTCCAAATTACCTTGCATTTTAAGAAATCAATAAGACTAATATGTTTCCATGCACCAAAAAAAAAAAAATACTGTTGATCTGGAAATGATCTATTCCATTGTCACTTTCTGAGCGGAAAAATTTAACTCTGACCTTTCCTTATCAGCCTCCCCCAAGTGGTAACCACTAGCCAACCAGCTCACACAGACATACTGTGGCAGGTTGGCTCTTCTGCGCAAACCGACGTGGTGAGGAGAGGCAGAACGAAAAACTGCCTATGTAAACAAGGTGATTCCCTGTTCTGCCTAGAGACATTACAAAGCTCTACTGTTCCCAGTGATCGGGAACAGTGATCTCTGTCATGTCCCTGGCAGCCTATCCACCCTACAGTTAGAACACACTTAACCTCTTGATCGCCCCCTAATGTTAACCCCTTCCCTGCCAGTGTTATTTTTACATTGATCGCTGCATTTTTATAGCACTGATCAATGTAATAATGTCACAAATTTCACAAATGACACAAAAAGTGTTATTTGGGGTCAGATTTGTCCGCCACAATGTCACAGTCCCATAAAAAAATCACAGATGGCTGCTATTACCAGTAAAAACAATAAAACAATAAAAGTCCCTAAATCTATCCCATAGATTGTAGACGCAATAACTTTTGTGCAAACCAATCAATATACCCCTATTGCAATTGTTTTTTACCAAAAATATATAGAAGAATATATATTGGCCTAAACTGATGAATACGTTTTTAAAAAAAAATTTTGGGGGATATGTATTAAAGGGGAAGTAAACTCCCCTATCATTTTCAGCCAAGGAAGCTGCCATCTTTGCCTCTGTTTAATCATCAGCTGCTATGGTGCTGCACATGTGATTCGTTATGACACCAGCCATTGGATGGTTTAATTGTTTGGCTGAGAGCACAGCCAATGTGCAGTTAGCATTCCCGGCATGCCTTTTTTTTTAACTGTTTAAATCGATGGGTTTACTTCCACTTTAAATACAGAAAGTAAAAAAAAAAAAAATGTTTTTTTTTAATTGTTGGTCTTTTTTTGTTTATAGCGCAAAAAAATAAAAACAGCAGAGATGATCAAATAACACCAAAAGAAAGCTCTATTTGTGGGTAAATAAAGACGTCAATTGTTTTGGGTACAGCGTCGCACAACCGCACAATTGTCAGTTAAAGCGACGCAGTGGCGTATCGCAAAAAATGCCGTGGTCATTAAGGGGGCAAATCCTTCTGGGGCTTAAGTGGTTAAAAAAAATTGGGGTCCACAGGCGCACTCTATGTTGATCATTTAGATTATTATGACTGTACCAAGAAACCACATTATTATCAACATGGGCTTCTATGTAATATGTTCTGTTGTATAGCTTTCGATCCTACCACCATTTCTCTAAAGGACAAACATTTGTTGTGACTTGGGCAAAACGTGGTGAGAAATCCAAAATGGTACATTTGTCACTGGAACAGGATGCGAGGGCACATTTTCCAATAAATGATGACTGTTTAAGAGAGGATTTCCCCAGCCCTCCTTACTTTGGAGTAATTTTTTAATTACTGTTCTGTCTCTAGGATAGGAAGTGAAGGTAAATCTCCCCAATAAAATTCACCCAAAGACAACTCAAGCCAAACTAAAATAAAGTTTTGGCTTTAGACATACGTCAATTGTGTAAAGAGACCGTGGTCAGACCATTCAGTTCAAAAACAATGATAAGATTATATGTGCATTCAACATATTTACTGCAGGTTATTTTACTGTAAAAAAACCTCTTGTTTAGACAAGAAATCCTGCGCTGCTGGGAGCTCCAATTTTTTTGGATGTGTAATAAGCAGCCCCAATAGGCACAGAGCTGTAACTCAAGCCCTACACTATAGCAGTGATGGAAAACCTTGGCACCCCAGATGTTTTGAAATTAAATTTCCCATGATGCTCACCTACATTTCTGAGTGATGAACATCATGAGAAATGTAGCTCCAAAACATCTGGGTGCCAAGGTTTGCCATCACTGCACTATATTATTTCCCTTTACGCCTCCTCCAGCAGAAGTTTTTTTAGGGACTAGCTTGGCCAGCACATCAGTAAGTAGGCATTCCTAGAAGGGGAGAGGGCTCTGATGTGCAAGGAAGGAGGGGGCTGTGCCAGGGAATTGACTCTTCCTGAAAAAGTCAATTTTGCTAGGAAATTTGAAGGCACATTGCAAATAAATACAAACTGTTTATGGAAAAGGAAGCCATTTCAAGTAAGAAGTTAATATACTTGTTTTTTGTGTTCATTTACCTTTAATTTTTTTTAAGCTGGTTACAGAGTTTCCTTGACCACGCTGACCTACAACCTACAGAATTTTAATTCCCGCAGGTGCTGTGACAGTGGTAATAAAAAAAAGCTGCGTCTTTGCCACCCGCCCAAGTGGTTTTTATCTGGGTTCGTATGGGCCTAATTACATAGGATATGTAATGAGCACTATTGGATTGTTAATTATTTCTCTACCATGCACTAAAATATTAAACCTTTAAGAAAGGTGGGGTTAGATGTGTTCCCTGGGAAATCACTTTAAGTTGAAAATACTCTTTAAAGTTTTTTAGTTTTTTTTTGCAAAGGAATGTTTTTTTAAAAAAAAAACCCTTAGTAGACATAGACAACTGTTGTGGTAAATGCTCGACATGCATAGTCAATTCTTATGAGACAGGTCAGCCAGCTGTAATGTGTATGGAAAAACTGACACTGCCAGTTAAACACTGTGAGACACTGAGAACTCAACAACATCTAAGTTCCCTTGTTACTCATTTCTTTTAATGTATTTTAAGTCCAAAACAAAAGACCATCCATAAACTGGAATGTTTTTTTTCTGGAACAGTATGATCAAGGGAGCAAGCTCTAAATACCTTAGACAGCATACACAAGTAAATATTTTAAAACATGCATTAAAAAGATGAATTTATTATTAAGCATCAGTACATATAGATTGACAGTCTAGCATGTCTTACCTTCTGCCTGCTAAACTACAGTCAGCTAAAAGTCTTGTTCTTTTAGCCTCCCCCCAGCCTGTAATTCTTGTTTATTCCAGAGGGTAAAGAATAGGCAGAAATACGTACCGTACTGATCTCTCCAGTAGGCTTTCTCCGTTTGATGATCAGTCCGGTGATCCTGAATTGTACATGAAAATCCTTCCTGCCAACATCATGGGAGTGGAGGAAAGTGACAAGTGCCAGGGTAATTCAGGATAAGTTAGGTATATCTCTCTCTTGTTTACCCCTAGACCGGCAGCCAGCAACACGTCAATTACGAGTAGGTGCTGGGTAGATTGCATTCCTTCCTTGCCGAACCCCAGAACCTGGACAAGAGCAACCGGAACCAATCTCCAGTATTTTCCTCCTGCAGCAACTCCTCCTCACCCTCTTACAGGCATTCAGTTGCTGCAGGGGGGAAATACAAGGCATGGGTTCCTGTAAATGTTGCCCCACTCCCCCTACAGTTCATGTTCTCCTTCCTTCTGCTCCCTGGGCCCCATGTGTGCTCCCTGGTCGTCTTCCCCCAACTTCTCACAGTGTTGTTGGCTTCCCCTTTTCTGCACTCCAGCCGTCTGTTGTGGGGGATCATTTCAGGATGCAGAGTGGGGAAGGGGCCAGTAATTATGTAATTTACTTGAGCCTTACTTTTCTGAGCGAACACAGTGACATCAACGGGGCTGTTAAACACATAATGAAAAAAAAGATTGTGAATTTTTTTTTAAATTATAAGAATAAAAAAAACTACTGACACCATGCACTGCCCTACTGACAGCAACATATGCCCTACTGACACCATCTTCTGCCCTACTGACAAAGTCTACTGCCCTACTGACACCAACCTCTGCCCTACTGACATGTCCACTGCTCTACTGTCACCATCCTCTGCCCTACTGATGACAACCTCTACCTTACTGACACCATCCACTGCCCTGCTGACACCATCCACTACCCTACTGACACTGTCCACTGCTCTACTGACTGATACTGTCCACTATTAACCACTTCCCGTCCAGCCTATAACAGAATAATGGCCAGGAAGTGGTTCAGTTATCCTGTCTGGGCATCATATGACGCCCAGTAGGATAACAAGCCAGCGCACAGCACGGTGATCAGTAGTGTGGTATCAGTCTGACACACTGCAAATCAGATCTCGCTAAAGAGCCTCTGACTAAGGCTCTTTACCACATGATCAGCTGTGTCCAATCACAGCTGATTATAGTGTAAACAGGAAAAGCCATGTATTTGACAGATGCGAGCAGAGCTGATCGGCTGCTCTAGTGACAGGGGGGGGGGGGTCTGCACTGATTGATTATCAGAGCAGCCCCCCTGAGGATGCCCATGCAGGACCACCAGGGATGCCACCCAGGACCACCAGGGATGCCCACCAATAATGTCCATTCATGACCACCAGGTATGCCCACCCATGACCACCAGGGATGCAAATCAGTGCCCATAAATGATGCCAATCAGTGCTCATAAATTATGCCAATCATTGCCCATCACAAATGCCTGCTAGTGCCCCCTCTTCAGTGATGTCTATCAGTGCCATCTATCAGTGTCTCAGTGTCACCCCAGTGGTGATCAAATACTCCCAAAAGAAAGCTCTATTTGTGGGAACAAAATTATAAAAATGTTGTTTGTATACAGTGTAGCATGACCGTGCAATTGTCATTTAAAAAGCGCTGAAAGCTGAAAATTGGCCTGGGCAAGAAAGGGGGAAAGTGCCTTATATTGAAGTGGTTAAGGTAGGTTAAGTCTAAATTTTTACAGCAATATTTGTTTTATTATATTTTTTACGTTTTCCTTGGAAAAAAAGGACGTCAAACTCTGGTCATCTTTGATCTCTCTCATGTTGTTCAGGTAGATCTCCACCTCTCAAAAGTTGCTCCCCTCTGCTCTAGACTAAATGAGTTTTAGATGCTTAATATCAGGGGAAGGGGCAAGAAAGGGGTTATTTTAAAAAGCTGACTGGAGTTCAGTTCAAGATTAATTCATGTTACTTTCAAGCAGCACAAGACCAAAATTACTTCATATGATGCATGCATAATATTCTGAACAAGCAGTAAAAGCACATTAAAACAAATCCTCATTTATCTCTTTATATACAAGCATTGTGAAGAAATGCTTTTTCAAAATGTATAACAAAAGGCAGAGAACAAATGTTGACCGGTGCCTGCCCTCTTTAGGGGTCTCCAAACTGCAGACCACTACAAAATTGCATCTTGCCTGCAGCTAGCAACCAATGACATAATTGCCCCAGTATTCCAAGTCAGTTGGTTACTAGGACTAGTGATGGACGAACTTCCGATGGGACGTTTCGCGAACGCGGACCGCGAACACGGCCGATAGTTCGCGAACTGGAACGTTCCCGGCGGGCCCCATTGACTTCAATGGGAGGCGAACTTCGCAAACCTACAGGTCAAATTTGCAGCCACAAAATAATTAATAGCTGTGCAAACATAGTCCCACCACATGGCCAATGACATAACACATGTATGAGGTGAATCTGGGATCGACAACTACAAGCATTCTTTTTTTATATGTGAAATTGTTGTGACAATTCAGGACTGTGGAGCGCATGAAGGCAATGGAGGAGAGGGAAGGTCAGGGTAGGCAAAGAGGGTGCAGGAGATGATCACCAGCAGCGTGACGAACAGCAATGACACCTGCACCATGATAGAGTCATCTGACAACAGCACCGTGATAGAGAGCACTGACATCAGCAGCGTGACATAAAGCACTAACACCAGCACCGTGATATACAGCACTGACAGCAGCACTGTGATAGAGAGCACTGACATCAGCAGCGTGACATAAAGCACTAACACCAGCACCGTGAAATACAGCACTGACAGCAGCACCGTGATAGAGAGCACTGACATCAGCAGCGTGACATACAGCAATGACACCTGCACCGTTATAGAGTCATCTGACAACAGCACCGTGATAGAGAGCACTGACATCAGCAGCGTGACATAAAGCACTAACACCAGCGCCGTGAAATGCAGCACTGACAGCAGCACCGTGATAGAGAGCACTGACATCAGCAGCGTGACATACAGCAATGACACCTGCACCGTGATAGAGTCATCTGACAACAGCACCGTGATAGAGAGCACTGACATCAGCAGCGTGACATAAAGCACTAACACCAGCACCGTGATATACAGCAATGACAGCAGCACCGTGATAGAGAGTACTGACATCAGCACCGTGATATACAGCACTGACACCTGCACCGTAAGCAGCCCCAGGAGGAAGTCAGCATAGCACAGGGATGGAGGGAGCCCCTCATAATAAGCATAGCACAGGGATGGTGGGAGCCCCTCATAATGAGCATAGCACAGGGATGTTGGGAGCCCCTCATAATGAGCATAGCACAGGGATGGTGGGAGCTCCTCATAATAAGCAGCCACAGGAGGATGTCAGCATAGCACAGGGATGGTGGGAGCCCCTCATAATAAGCAGCCCCAGGAGGATGTCAGCATAGCACAGGGATGGTGGGAGCCCCTCATAATGAGCATAGCACAGGGATGGTGGGAGCACCTCAAAATATGCACAGCAGAGGTACAGCCCCAGGAGGAAGTCAGCACAGCACAGGGATGGTGGGAGCCCCTCATAATAAGCAGCCCCAGTAGAAATATGACACCACTCAACCTCTTCAAAGAGGAGGGTATGGGCATATAGTACGGTGTGCTTTTTTTGGACAAGGAAGTGAGCCAAATGAAGAAAGAAGGTCTCTGTGCTCGATTAAAAAAATTGTTTATAG
Source organism: Lithobates pipiens (assembly GCF_037356315.1). Taxonomy (NCBI): domain Eukaryota; kingdom Metazoa; phylum Chordata; class Amphibia; order Anura; family Ranidae; genus Lithobates; species Lithobates pipiens. The sequence continues at coordinate 509,359,310 of NW_027507758.1, forward strand.
ACATATACATGGTCTACTGGTCACATGTGTTGAATTCCTCCGAGATCCATGCCTCATTCATTTTTTGAAATGTGAGGTAGTTAACACTGTCGTGAGCTAGGCGAGTACGCTTATCGGTCACGATCCCCCCTGCTGCGCTGAACGTCCTTTCGGACAGGACACTGGATGAGGGGCAAGCCAACAGTTCGATTGCAAATTGGGCAAGCTCTGGCCAGAGGTCAAGCCTGCCCACCCAGTAGTCCAGGGGTTCATCACTCCTCAGAGCGTCCACATCGGCCGTTAACCCGATGTAGTCGGACACCTGACGGTCTAGGCGTTCCCTGATGCTGGATCCGGATGACACCTGTCGATGGGTCGGCTGAAAGAATGACCTCATATCCGAAGTAACCAACACATCTTCAAACCGGCCTCTTCTTGCAGGCGCTGTTGGATTGGTACCCGCAACTCCTTCTCTGGGAGTGGGAATTGCTCCTCTGCCAGCGCACGCAAAGGCAGAATGCAGCATTTCTCGAAGCAAGGCCTGGAAGTGCTCCATTCTGCCAGCCCTCTGTGACGGCGGTAAAATTTCCGCCATTTTGTGTTTGTACCGGGGGTCTAAGTACGTTGCCACCCAGTACTGGTCCTTGACCCTTATGCTTTTTATACGGGGGTCCCTATTAAAACACTGGAGCATGAAGGCCCCCATTTGCACTAAAGTGGAAGTGGTGTGGTGGCCTTGCTCCTGCTCATCATCCAGGATAATGTCGTCCTCTTCATTCTCCTCTCCCCATCCACGCACAACAGGGATCCCAGAAAGGTTTAAAGCATGCTCTTCTTGCTCCTCCTCATCCGCCCCGGCACCATCCTCCTCTGACTACTCTTCAGACTCCTGTTGTTGACTTGTCTCAGATAGAGTAGCCCCTCCTGGGAATTCATCCAGCATTGCGACTTCCTCATCTTCCCGCTCCTGCTCCTCCACAGCTTGATCAATGACACGACGCAATGCACGCTCCATAAAGAAGGCATAAGGTACCATGTCACTGATGGCGCCATGGCTGCGACTGACCAGTTTGGTGATCTCCTCAAATGGCCGCAGAAGTCTGCATGCGTCGCGCATGAGCAGCCACTGGCGCAGTGAAAAAAACCCCAGATCCCCAGAACCTGTTCTGCCGCAAAGTTCATACAGGTAGACATTAACTGCATGTTTCTGCTGGAGCAGCCTATCAAGCATATAGAAGGTTGAGTTCCATCGCGTCGGGCAATCGCAAATATGACGTCTGACCGGCAGATTGGGTCGCCGCTGAATGTCAGCAAGGCGAGCCATGGCCGTGTAAGATCTTCTGAAATGGGCCGAGATTTTCCTTGCCTGCCGCAAGATGTCCTGGACCCCAGGGTATTTGACAAGGAATCGCTGCACGACCAAGTTTAAGACGTGTGCCATGCATGGCACGTGCGTGATTTTGCCCTGTTTCAATGCGCTAAGCAGATTGGCACCGTTGTCACACATCACTTTACCAACTGTCAAATTGAGCGGAGTTAACCACAGATCTGCCTGTGAACGCAAAGCTGAAAGGAGTGGCCGGCCAGTGTGGCTCTTGGCTTCCAGGCACAACAGACGCAGCACGGCATGGCAACGTCTCACCTGGCATGTCGAATAGGTTCTGGGGAGCTTGGGCGGTGCAGCGGAAGAGACGCTAGCAGCGGAAAAGGAGGAGTTAGCTGAGGAGGAGAGGGAGGAGGATGGAGTAGGAGGAGGAGGAGAAGAAGAGTCAGGCCTGCATGCAATCCGTGGCGGTAAAACCAAATCTACACGGGTGCCACGGGTTACATGCTTGACGGCCGTCAGAAGGTTCACCCAGTGGGCAGTAAAAGTGATATACCTTCCCTGCCCGTGTTTGCTAGACCACGTGTCTGTGGTCAGATGTATCTTGGCACTGACACTGTGTGCCAGAGATACATTCACTTGCCACTGAACATGGCCATATAGCTCTGGGATGCCCTTCTCTGAGAAATACTTCCTTCCTGGGACCTTCCATTGTGGTGTTCCAATGGCCACAAATTTGCGAAAGGCCTCCAAGTCCACCAGTTTATATGGCAGTAGTTGGCGGGCTATGAGTTCTGACAAGCCAGCCGTCAACCGTTGGGCAAGAGGGTTATCCGGCATCATCATTTTTTTACGCTCGAACATTAGGCCCACGAAAGCCTGCCTTTTTGCAGAAAAACGTGAGCTTGGTGTGATGGAAGGTGGAGTGGAGGACAATTGTGAGGAGAGAGGAGAAGGAGAAGTAGAAGACGAGGCTGGACGGTGAGAGCCTGGAGTGTGGCTTTGTGTGTTCCGTGGCTCCCACTCGGCTCGGTGATGGCTGCTCATGTACCTTCTTAAGGCGGTCGTCCCTAGGTGAGTGTTGGGCTTACCGCGACTAATGCATTGACTGCAAAGATTGCAGATGGCAACGCTATTGTCAGCAGCGGACACGTTAAAAAAAGCCCACACTGCGGAGCCATGTGCCGGTGTCCTGGGAGCGCCAGATGTGACCGTACATGGTCGATGACTCGCTCCTGATACATTTGCAGTCTGCTTTGTCCCTCCTGTGCAATGTAAGTTATTCCTGCTTCTCCACCCTATCTGCTGGTCCATATCTCCCTCTGAACTCCCCTCCTCTTAGTCTCTTGTGGGCATCCACGTGACATCACTAGACACGTGATCATCAACGTCCCCACCGCTATAAGTAGAGATCTCGGAGTAGGCATCAACGCCGGGGACCAACCTCCTCCTTGGGCTGATCTGGGTACTGTCGTCAGACTGCTGAGTAGCGGTTGTTGCTACCTCCTCTTCCTGATCCAATACCAAGAGTGGCTGCGCATCAGAAATGTCTTCTTGATATGGATCGGAAAATAATTCCTGTAACTCAAGCGGAAGGTATGTGGTGGTGGTGGTGTTGTTGTTGGTGGTAGTGTCTTTGGGGATGCACACAGCAGAGAGTGAAGAAGAGGGTGCAGATCGAGAGGATGAGGAGGGTGCAGAAGAGTAAGGCTGAGTGAGCCACTCAACCAAGTCTGGTGCGTCCTTTAAAGTAATTGAACGCACCTTCTGTAACTTCCCACTTTGGCTCAAGCCTGTTGCTCCTGCCCTACCCCTACCACCCCTGCGGAGGGGCCTGCCTCTTCCTCTGCCTGTCATTTTTTAAATGACCCTGTGACAAAACTCTCAGTCCCTATACCGATGAAGGACTGCTGCAGTATAGGGCAGCGGTCAGCAGTAGTGCACCTCAACCCTATTTATTGTGGACCTATACCAGTCCTTATAGAATGGCAGACTGTACCTCACTCAACCCTATGTACTGTAGCACCCTAGACAGACCAAGTTACCAGTCCTCATAAGGACCTTTGTGGAACAAGTAGGTTGTGTGTGAGTGATTAGCAGACTGTACTTCAGTCCCTATACCGATGAAGGACTGCTGCAGTATAGGGCAGCGGTCAGCAGTAGTGCACCTCAACCCTATGTATTGTGGACCTATACCAGTCCTTATAGAATAGCAGACTGTACCTCACTCAACCCTATGTACTGTAGTACCCTATACCTTACCAGTCCTTATAAGGACCTTTGTGGAACAAGTAGGTTGTGTGTGAGTGATTAGCAGACTGTACGTCAGTCCCTATACCGATGAAGGACTGCTGCAGTATAGGGCAGCGGTCAGCAGTAGTGCACCTCAACCCTATGTATTGTGGACCTATACCAGTCCTTATAGAATGGCAGACTGTACCTCACTCAACCCTATGTACTGTAGCACCCTAGACAGACCAAGTTACCAGTCCTTATAAGGACCTTTGTGGAACAAGTAGGTTGTGTGTGAGTGATTAGCAGACTGTACTTCAGTCCCTATACCGATGAAGGACTGCTGCAGTATAGGGCAGCGGTCAGCAGTAGTGCACCTCAACCCTATGTATTGTGGACCTATACCAGTCCTTATAGAATGGCAGACTGTACCTCACTCAACCCTATGTACTATAACACCCTACACCAGGTTATTACCAGTCCTTATAAAGAGCTTTGTGGAACAAGTAGGTTGTGAATGATTAGCAGACTGCAGCAGAAGGGCTGCAGTCAAGTATAATATTCTTCCTATATTTGGAAGAAAGAATATTATACGTGTACAAGCCTATTGCCATACCACTGATACCAGTCCTGAAAAGAACCTTTGTGGACCTAATATAGTAATAGCTACTGATTAAACTGACCCTCACTGCCTCACACACTGCTTCCTGCCTGTCCCTATATAAACTGACAAAACAGAGGCTACTGGAACAATAATTGAAATAGCACTTTTGTGGACCTGATAGTAACAGCTAATGACTAAACTGGCTGTCCTTGCAGCACACACCGTCCTGTCCCTTTCTCTAAACTGACAAAAGACACTCAGGCTGCTGCAACAATCACTAGCACAGCACTGCCTATCCTGAACTACACCTAACACCTATACCAGTCCTGAAAAGAACTTTTGTGTACCAAATAGCTAGCGATTTGGGTCACTGTAATCTCTCCCTGCTCCACACAGCAACCTCTCCCTCCTCTCCCTATAGTGACAGAAGAAAGAATGTAAAATGGCCGCCGGATCAGGTGTATTTATAAGTTAGGGGGAATGTCCAAGTGTCCATGTGCTGTAATGTCTCAATTGGCTGTCCTGTACCCCATGATGGATGTGTCATCATAGGTCAAAGTTCTTTTACACAGTAAACACGGAAGTCCACCGGGCGAACAGCGGCAATAGTCCGCCGAATGGGCGGACCGCGAACAGCCGAAATTCGCCGCAAAACGACCGCCGGGCGAACCGTTCGGCCATCACTAACTAGGACCATGTCCTACCAACTAGTGACATTCTTGCCCCAGCAGAAGAACAGAACTCTGCCTCCTGTTCTGCTCCTACACTGACTACAGCCACTCTTTAAGTAAGGTAAGGCAGCTAATAGGGAATTTGATGTAAAGGGGCTCTGATGGGGACCTTGATGTATAGGGGGAGCCCTCAGATGGATTCTGATGAAAGAGGGCTCTTATGGGGATGCTGATGTAAAAGGAGCAATGATGGAGACCCTGACCTAAAGGTGCATTCGATGAGGAGCGTGGCATAAGGGGGGCTTTGAAGGGGACTCTTATCCGATTTTGTCCGACGGATTTTGCCCGAAACTGTTGCATACACACAGTCGGACAAAGTTGTCAGAAAATCCGATTGTACTTAACGTGATGACGTTATTTCGTTAGGATGGGACTACGTTCAGGCTAGTAGCCAATAGCTTTGGTTTAGGAATTTGATCTGAGCATGCGTGGCACTTTGTCCGATCGGATTTCTCTACACATGATCGGACAAAGTCAGATCGGATCATGTTATCGGAATATTTTATAGACAAGTTGGAAAACTTGGTCCATCGGATACTCCGACAGAAACAGTCCGATGGAGACCACACACAGTCGGATTATCCGACAACACGGTCCGATCGGACACCTTCTGTCGGAATGTCCGACCGTGTGTACAAGGGCTAAGGGGGACTGTAGGAGAAGTTCTTTCTCTTTTGTTTTTAACCATATCATGCTGATTTAAAAAAAGATCCAAGTAAAACATTTATTTAAAGATTAAAAATAATTTTTTTCAGCCTATGAATATTTGAAAATATGCAACGTGACCCTTGTACGGAAAAGTTTGAAAACTCAGACCCCTGCTTTAATGTAAATACACAGCAGATGCTTCTAAGATGTTAAAAACCGACTAACGACTGAAGATTCTTTGCTGTGATCTTTAAGGATCTATGAGACGGTATAACTTCACATTATAAACAGCTTGTGAGTTTAGGGGGTAGCCAAAGCTCTTCTACCAATTGTTTAGAATATGTAAATATCTAGATGTGCATTTTAGGATGCTTGTCCATTACAAGCCTTTCTAAAACTAATTTATAACTCACTAAAAGAGACACTTCTTGCCCCTATCTTAAAAGTCAAATGATAATTATGATGTTCTTTCTTCAGTTACCCTGAAAGTGTTTGTAAACTCTTACAGTCCACTTTAACCTACAGGTAAGCCTAGATTAAGGCTTACCTGTAGGTGCAAGAAATATCTCCTTAACCTACACAATTAGGGAGATATTTCCCTAAAAACGAGCACCGATGTCTACAGCGCATGTGCGCCGTAGACAACGATGCAGGCGCACTGAGTGTGCTGTTAGTGATGGTGATCATAACATCACTGACTGCTCCCGCGTACATGCACCAGAGTCACGTCATCGCTGATCCGGCCAGTCACAGCGCCGGAGCAGTGATACCCGGAAGTCACTCCAGGTATCATGGCACAACGGAGGACATGGACAAGGGTCACTTCGGGGGCTTCAATCTCAGGTAAGTAATTCATAATGAGCTAGTATGCTATGCATACTAGCTCATTATGCCTTTGTCCTGCTGGTTTTTTTTTTTATTAGAGAGGATTTACTTCCTCTTGAAGTGGGATAAAACACTGCAATGATGTGTACTCAATATAGGGGCTCGTAGTCACAGCAACGATATACCAGAACATTCACCATACCGATACACTATACCATTTGGTATATATGTAGCACCCTGATGTTTAGGCAGGGTTGCTAGCAAATTTACCTGCCAAGTGATAGTTATCTTGGCCAAATGATAGGAGGTTAATTGATTCCACCCTAATTCTGGAATTGCTGCACTTCTTTCTTCTGTCACTGGATGGCTGGATATCTGGTGGCATTAGATATATATTTTATATATATGATAGAAAAAACACCTCCAAAAGCAGGTAAAGTCATCATAGTGCCAGATTTTTTTACACTGGGTCACAAACAGGACAAAGGACCCTAGGGTATTGGCCCTGCCCACATAAAAGTGCTAGTTTAGCTATAGATTGTGAACCAAGATATGTGGGTGAGCCAATAAGGCTGTGTGTGAATGAAGTCCTGTTCCCATCACTGTGAGTGCTGGCCAGGAAAGGAGCTCATCTATGCTCCAGGCAATGGTAGAGAGTGATATGTGTCCCTGAAGCCGCACATCAAGTCAAAGCCTGATGTGTGATAGTGAATGGCAGTCTCAGCCTGGAACCCTGCAAGACTATGCCCCCAACACGTTTCACTCCACCCACCAGAGCTTATTCAGGGGGATGTGTAAGCTCCGGTGGGTGGAGTCAAACACATTGGGGGAGTGGCCTGGTGGGGGTCCAGGCTGAGACTGCCATTCACCATCACACAGCAGGCTTTGACTTGATGTGTGGCTTCCAGGCAGAGGCGGCTCTCTAATTAGGCAGTCACACGGCCTTGCGGCTGACTAATTCGCCTGTGATGATTCACTGTTGTTGTCAAGGTCTCATCTCGGTCCAGTGGCAGCAAGTGCAGGGAACGGGACAGTAGAGGCCTCTAGGTGGCGGCAATGGCTGGATGACAGCACTCAGCTCCAAGGTATGTGGGTGGCATGTCCATGTGGGACCTACAGCTGAGATTCTCCTTCAGCCTGTGCCGCTCTGACCTGACCTCTCTGCACCTGCCTCCTATTTGGTTCTGCAGGGCCCGGGGTCGCTGAAGCTATCCAGCTGAGCTGTCCCATGACTGTGAAGAGGAAAAAGGAGTTCTTATGCTGCCTGATTGACTGGAGAGAGAAGGTGAGAGTCCATGCAGCCTCCCTGTGTATCTGAATAGGAGGAGCGGTAAGGAGACTGAAGATAGTTGAATTGAATTTTCCACATTCCTCCATGCAGCCGTTGAATGTCTGCAGGAAGGAGAGGAGCAGAAGTGATTATTCAGCGGCTGCATGGAAAAATATGGAAAAATCAATTCCACTATGTTCAGTCTCCTCACCGCTCCTCCTATCTAACTTTTTCTGCACCTTCCGTGCTCCGGACCCTCCTTGTACTCCCTGGCTCCGCCCCTACATGCGCTCCCTGGCTCCGCCCCTCCTTGTGCTCCCTTGTTCCGTCCCCCCTGCTCTCCAGCCCCTCCTTGTGCTCCCTGCTCTGCCTCTCCTGCTCTCCAGCCCATCCTTATCCTCCCTGGCTCCACCCCCATTTCGCCAGCACTCCCTGCTCTCCAATTCTTTCTGCCCCCCCTCTCAAGCCCCCCCCCAGTGCTCTCCAGCCCCCACCCCTCCTGTGCTCTCCACCTTTCCCAGTTCTCTCTGCCCCAGCACTCTCCACCCCCCACCCCCCAGCACTCTCTGGCCCCCACCCCCCAGCACTCTCTGGTCCCCAGCACTTTCCGGCCCCCACCCCCCAGCACTCCCTGCCCCCAGCACTCTCTGGCCCCCAGCACTCTCCACCTCTAACCCCCAGCACACTCCAGCTCCTCCCTGCTCTTTGCCCCCCCAGTGCCTTCACAGACTGGCACATGGGAAATGAGAAAAATGCAACCATTCAAAGTTAGATTTTCCATCTAAGGAACCTTCCTCGAAATTCTCATTTTGATTTCTCTCCAATGTGGGAACAATTTGCACTGTGTATAGGATATATTTTGTTGAGTAGCAGAGTGTTCTTATGAGCAGCTTTTTATCATTTTAGTAATGTAGCTTTGTTTTATTTATGACACTTTAGCCTGAGGTCAGGATAGAAAAATATCTGGTATAATTTACACCAAGCTGAGTGTGCAGCCCAATCTCATGTAAACAAGCCGGCAAGGCGGAATTGGCAATATAGACAGGCAGAACTAACTAGTCACAGAACATGAGTCAAACAGGAAGTCAGCGAGCTCTGCTATTCCCATTATCACATAACATAAAACATACTTCATGAGCCAGCTCTGGATCTGCTCTGTGTCTGAGGCCCTGTGTTTCTTACTAGCTGAAGATACACTGGGAGCATTCAACGGGTCACTAAGCCAACACTAAACAATACACAGACTTAAAAGGAAATTACACACACTAAGAAAGTATATGTCATTTCCTTTAGCTTGGTTGGATCATTGCAGATACAGGGGTAAATTCATTGTCAATTGTGTTCAAATTCCTTCTTTATTCTGACAGTTGTGAAAAGAGTGGAATATATGCTGCTTCCAAGAGCTGGCACATAATGAGAGGTTTCAGGAAACCTTTTCCTGGAGAAGGATGCAATTTCTGACTTAAAGCCCATCTCTGGGCAGATACTGTTGCCGCGTACACACGACCGGACTTTTCGGCAGACTACTTCCCGACTGGCTTTTCAGCGGAGTTCCAACGGACTTCCGAACGAACGGACTTGGCCACACACGAACAGACTAAGTCCATTCAAAAGTCCATTCATTTTGAATGTGATGGCATAAGACGGGACTAAACAAGGAAGTTCAATAGCCAGTAGCTAATAGCTTCCCTTGCATCGTATTTGGTCCAACGGACCAGCAAACAGACAAACGGATTTCCCGATAGGAATTGAGTCCATCGGACAGATTTGAAACATGTTCTATTTCTAGGTCCGTCTGATTTTTATAACGAAAAATTATCAGATTAGCCCACACACGATCGGATTGTCAGACGGACTGATCCCATCGGACCTAGTCTGCCGGAAAGTGCGGTCGTGTGTACACGGCATGTGTCTCCATGTCTTCCCAACCCCTTTATTCACACCTGAAAATGTTACAAAGTGAGTCCAAAACCTCCTCAGGGTTAGGTTGTTGGTAATGCTTTCAAGAAAAAAAAAACATAAAAATTATTACAAAGAATGAATCAATTTCTCAATAGCCTTAAGTGGTAAAGAATCAAGAAAATCTACACGAACAGTTACAGGTGATGTTCCAGAAGATTGCAACACATTTTAAGCCTCCAAAACGATTGTATGGATGATCTAGTTAATGTACTTTAATGCAAACCCCTGGATAGTTGCAGTGGCCGCCGGTGCTCCAAATTTTTGGTGGGGTGCAAACAAACTGAAAAATTCTGAAAAAAAACCCTATTGCAGCCTCACTGTACCATTAATCGCAGCCACTGTGCCAATCAATTGCTGCCACATTGCCATCAAACGCAGCCACTGTGTCCATCAAATGCAGCCACTGTGCCATCAATTGCTGCCACTGTGCCATCAAACGCAGCCACTGTGCCATAAAATGCAGCCACTGTGCCCCATAAAATGCAGCCACTGTGCCCATCAATTGCTGCCACTGTGCCATCAAACGCAGCCACTGTGCCATAAAATGCAGCCACTGTGCCCCATAAAATGCAGCCACTGTGCCCATCAAACGCAGCCACTGTGCCATCAAATGCAGTCACTGTGCCCATCAATTGCAATGCAAGGTACAAGTTTTAGCCTTGCCTTCCATTACCTCTACTAAACTTTATTGCAATTTTACTTTTAGTGAGGTTGTGCTTATATGGTCCACCTTTATGTAAGAGTGAAGCCAAGGGAGTAAAATACTTTACAAAATAAATTAAAATACCTTCCTCCCTGCTTCTAAAATTTTTACAGTGTGAACCTAAGGCTGGATTCGCAGCTATGCATTTTTAGTGCTTTTTGCATATTGCAGACTTGCACTCCAGAACGTGTTCCATAGAAAACCATGTTGAATAGACTGTAGTGCAAATCTGCAAAATACAAAAAGCACTAAAACGGCATAGGTGTGAATCCAGCCTAAAGGTAAGTTGTATTTTCTTACTACCTAGGCTTCACTGATGAAAGGGGGGGGGGGGGGTTGGTAAGGACTGATTCACACCTATGCAGGTTGCAGTTTGCATATTACAGCTGCATTTTGCATTTTTCAATACACATCTTTAAACCATTGAAGTCTACGGAACTAAGAAACAGAAAGAAACCGTGACCCTCTCCATAAAATGCACATGTGAACTAACTAACGGTTAAATGGACTGTAGTGTGTTTTTGCAAAACTGAAAATGCACTAAAAATGCATAGATGTTAATGAAGCCTTAAGAACAACTTTACTAAATTTGAATTAAGTCATGATATACTGCATGGTGCTTTTGCAATATTATTTATATGTTTCCACGTTGTATAATACCGGGTTGATCCTGCATGTTCCTGTGTTCCCCTGTGTAAACTGACCGTGCTAATCATGGCTGTTGATCCATGACAGCGTAGTCAGTTTATGTCTTTCGTCAAAGGGCTCTCTATAGCCTGACTGTATCTCCCTCTCTCCCTGACATTTCCACAATCTCTGTGAAGCTGTTCTATGTGCCCCTCACCTCCTGCGTTGATTGACAATATTCAACTGAACTGCTCCTCCCCTCCTTGTTAAAGGATAACTCCACAATATAACACTTAAATCTCTACATCTACAGACATCCACAATCTAACCCTGTAATGAAGAAATCAGTATACATACCTTTTTTGAAGCAGATCCGGTTCGGTCTCCAGTGGTGGAAGTTCTGCAGAGGGCACAGCCAACAATGGCTGTGAAATGAATGGGAAGTGATGTCACCCATAGAGTTACTATGGGGCTTCAGTTGTCGGCTGTGTCCTCTGCACCCGCCTCCACGGTGAAGCTGCAGCTGACAGCTCAGAGTGGGATTGGGCCAGATCGGCTTCAAAAACAGTATGTATACTGATTTCTTCTTTACATGGTAAAAAAGGTTAGCGTTAGATCATGGATGTCTGTAGATGTAGAAATTTTAGTGTTAAAGCAGTTGTATAGATACATAGTTAGTTGAGGTTGAAAATAAACACAAGTCCGTCAAGTCCAACCTATGTGTGTGATTATATGTCAGTATTACATTGTAAATCCCTGTATGTTGCAGTCATTCAGGTGCTTATCTAATAGTTTCTTGAAACTATCGATGCCCCCTGTTGAGACCACCGCTTGTGGAAAGGAATTCCACATCCTTGCGGATCTTACAGTAAAGAACCCTCTATGCAGTTTAAGGTTAAACCTCTTTTGCAATTTTAATGAGTGGCCACGTGTCTTATTAAACTCCCTTCCACAAAAAAGTTTTACCCTATTGTGGGGTCACCAGTACGGCATTTGTAAATTGAAATGATATCCTCTCTCAAGCGTCTCTTCTCCAGAGTCTCAGAGTTTCTCACCTCAATGCATCCAGCAGCAGGACTCAGGAGTGTGGTCGCACGGGTGCCCCCATGGAAATCGGCTCTCCGTGGGGGCCCTCGCCGAAGAGAAGGAGCCAGAAGCACCACCGGGAGACCCCAAAAAAGGAGGATCGGGACGCTTTTTGCAAAACCAACCAACCAAAAATCACTTTAAGGTGGCTGCAGGCATCATCCCAGTACCGTTGTTTACAGCGGGTGATCGGCTATCCAGAGATAACAACCAATGTGGCTAAAAGCTGCTCGACTGTTTTCCGGGAGGAGCGGGAGGGGACGTTTCCCCTCCCGCCACCTCTCGCCGCTCTTCCTGGGCCTCCCGGTGGCACGGGGAGGCCCGATCGGCATTCCTCCGCTTCTGGTGGCTAGGGACAGACTTAAATGAAGCCGGAGACTGATTGTAAACACGGAAGCGACACAACGTCACTTCCTGTTTACTCGACAGCCAATGGCTCCAATTTAAAAAAATATACAGTATTCAGAATTGTCGAAAATGGACCTCCGATCCATCCATAAAAAGTACCTGTCACCACCTATTACTGTCACAAGGGATGTTTACATTCCTTGTGACAGCAATACAAGTGATCAAAAAATGTTTTTTTAAACACAACTTAACAATGTAAAAATAAATAAAATAAATAAGAAAAATATATAGTTTTTAAAGCACCCCCGTCCCCTTGCGTAGCAAAGAAAACGCATATAGAAGTCGCACGCGCATATGTAAACGGTGTTCAAATCACTCATGTGAGGTATCGCCGTGATTATCAGAGCGAGAGCAATAATTCTAGCACTAGACCTCCTCTGTAACTCTAAACTGGTAACCGTAAAAAAAATTAAAGCGTCGCCTATGGAGATTTTTACGATTGCGTGCATTTATAAAGCGTGACATGTTTAGTATCTGTTTACTTGGCGTAACATCATCTTTCACATTATACAAAAAAATTGGGCTAACTTTACTGTTTCGTTTTTTTTAAATCCATGAAAATGTCCCTTTTCCCAAAAAGTTGGGTTTAAAACAGCGCTGCAAAAATACAGTGTGACATAAAACATACCACCAAAAGAAAGCTCTATTACAAAACCATTGAAAAAAAGACGGAAAAAGTTGAAAAAAGGTGAAAAACTCACTGCAAAGCTACTGGTGTTTTTATAACGTCCAGTGTGAATGAGTGGGGCTCATTAGAGTGTGTAACTCTAATGAGCCCCACTGCAAGCGAAGTAGAGAGCACATATGAAAAGCTCACATCTGTGCTGTCATATCGGTGTTGGGGGATTATTGGTTTAATCAGTTGTATGGCCATGCTTTATAAATAGGTCTCTTGGGCTGCAGCGATATCTAAAACTGACATAACATCCTGTCCTCCAATAATAAAAACATTTGTGAGGAAATAAACATGCTAAAGACCAATCTAAACATATGTGTGTTCTTTCCAGATGTGCGGTTTGGATATACAAATGCTATTCTATAAGGTTTTCTGCAGTATCTTTCAGCAAACCATCACAAAAAAAAAAAAAAGATCCAAACAACACTTACAAGCTATCCTTTAAAAAACAGATTGACCCTGTCTGACTTCACATTAAAAATAGACGGTTTGGTTGCACATATTTGAAAATAATATGTGAAGCTGCACTGCCTCGCCAAGGCTCCTTTGTTTGCTGCGGTCTTAAAGTGGTTGTATAGTAAAATTTTTAACTTTTGCCTACAGGTTAGCCTATAATAAGGCTTATCTGTAGGTAAAAAAAATATCTCCTAAACCTGTATGGTTTCTGTGGTGTTTGAGATGCAGGTCAGCAGCGAATGACTTCAGAACGTGGCTCCACCCTCTTACGCGTTACATTCACAGGAACTTCGTCTGACGAAGTTCCTGTGAACGTAATGGATGAATGCATTTCATCTCTTCCCCTTGTAAAAGCGCCTTGTAAAAAAAAGTGTTAAAAGTGTAAGTTAGTGTCAGAATGCTCACTGCAATATTGCAGTCCCACTATAAGTTGCTAATCGCTACAATGATGTACAAGCAAAAATGCTGTTTTTTATTTTCCTTGCATGTCCCCCTCAGATCTACAAGTGACTTTACTTCCATGTGCACTTGTAGTGCAAAGTGTATTTGCCTTTGGTAAATAAACCCCTATAACTTTTGCACAAAACCATCAATATGCAATTATTGAGATTTTTTTTTTACAAAAAATATGTAGCAGAATACATATTGACCAAAATTTATGTAGAAAATAATTTTTTTTTTAATTTTCTATTGGATAGTTTTTATAACTAAAAAATTATAATTTTTTTTCAAAATTGTTGGTCTTTCTTTTTTTGGTTTATATCGTAAAAAATAAAAAAGGTGATCAAATATCACCAAAAGAAAGCTCTATTTGTGGTAAAAAAAAAGGACATACATTTTATTTGGCTACAGCATTGCACAACTGCGGAATTGTCAGTTAAAGTAACGCAGTGCCGTATTGCAAAAACTATATTGCCCAAAAATAGCCTGGTAATGAAGGGGGGTAACTCTCCCAGAGGTCAAGTGGTTAAAGGGTTACTAAACCCTTGTTTTTTTTTAAAATAACAAACATGTCATAAGCGTGAAAAAGTCCTGCGCAAATATGCCAAAAAATAGTCCTTGGAACAGCTAAGTGCAAAAACAATAAATGGATAAATATATATAAATAAAACAAAAAACTATATTAAAAGTCCATATAATCACAAGCACCAATAATAAAAATAAGTGGATGAAAACGGTGGTGTTAAATCCCAGGAATAAGGGCTCTCAGAACTCTCACCTCAAAAGGAAGAAAAACTAGCACATCACAAAAGGGCTATCCCACTCCACTCCTCGTCTCCAACCACCAGGGGGGTCCTTTACTGTGCCAGACTAAAGATGATGATTTCCATACCGGGCCACTAGAGGGCCATAAGTAACATGTACACTTATTGCGATGACCAGGAGGATATTCTCCGTGATATGCGGCTCAGATAGGAATAAAAAGGGAAGGAGAGAGAAGGGAAGCTCCAATAGTGTAGTAGTTTAAATAAAATAATGGTTTTAATGAAAGAAAAAGCAAATCGGACTCTCACATTTAAAAAGGAAAACAACAGCACAAGAAGTAAAAAAATGGTGGTATGGCGTCTTCCGCCAGTCCTACTTCACTTCCGGTACGTCATACGGCCACTCGCTACGCATTGCGTCAATCATGTGACTTCGTCAAGGGAATTTTTTGGCATATTTGCGCAGGACTTTTTCACGCTTATCACTTTATTGGGTAGTTTGTGTATACTATCAGGTCTTGCTGCAACTTTTGCACCTTATGTTTGCACGTGCACTTTGTGATTATTCATTTATATTTTCTACATTTATTTACACTGATTAGTTGGAGAGGTATTTTTACCCTATTTGTATTTATATATTTTTTAATATAGTAGCGTGAAGGCCCTTTTTCCACTAACAAACATGTCATACTTACCTCCTTTGAGCAGTTGGTTTTGCACAGAGTATCCCCGATCCTCCTCTTCTGGGGTCCCTCCATGGCGCTCGTGGCTCCTCCTCTTCTCGAGTTCCCCGTCGAAGAAGCACTCTCCTTCAGGACACCCGTGTAGGCATGCTCCCACGTCCTGCTGCTGCGTCTATTGACACAGACAACAGGACTCGGCCCCACCCCCGGTGCCGACATCATTGGATTTAATTGACAGCAGCAGGAGCCAATGGCTGCACTGCTATCAATCTATCCAATCAGGACACGAGACACTGGCTAGAGCTGGTGTGCTCATCCCTGGGGCGAGAAAGATTGGGTTCAGGTAAGTAAACCGGGGGGGGGGGGGGTCTGGGGGGCTGCTGCATGAGAGAAGATTTTTCACCTTAAAGTGATTGTAAAGGCTTGTTTTTCTTTTTTTTAAATAACAAACATGTCATACATGTCATACTTACCTCCACTGTCCAGCTTGTTTTGCACAGAGTGGCCCCAAATCCTCCTCTTCTGGGGTCCCCCGGGGGCTCTGGCAGCTCCTCCCTGCATCAGATAAACCCCTAGGAGAATTGCTCTACCCGGGGGGGGGGTTACCTTATGGGCGCGCTCCCGAGTCCAGCATTTGCGTCCAAAGATAATGAATGCCGGACTCAGCCCTGCCCCCGGGCGCACGCATAATTGGATTTGATTGACAGCAGCGGGAGCCAATGGCTGCGTTGCATATCAATCTATCCAAACAAGAGCCAAAAACCCTGGGCAGAGGAAGAGCTTCTCCGGCGTGTGAAATTCCAGGATTAAGGTAAGTAAAACGGGGGGGGGGGGGGGTCGGTCACTGCCAGGTGTTTTTTCACCTTAATGCATAGGATGCATTAAGGTGCATAGGATGCATTCTTTTAAAGGCACAGGGACATATTAGAAAGCCCAGCAAGATCACAATGGCAGCTCATAGTGACATAACTCCATCCAGCATGGACCTTTCTAAGCCACCATCCTTCCACTGGTATGAAACTTGCCATTATCTGCTGGATATAGATTTCTAACATTCAATGCAATGTCTGCTGCAGCTTACAAACAGAAAGGAATGCAGTGTTTGCATGTACTCTGATATTGTATTAGGTTACTGGTGATTTGTGTCCTGGCTGGAGTTGTTTTTTTAAAGGAAAGTTCAGATTATGGGTTTCAATTGGTCATACTTCTTGTGTAGGTTACAACACGCACGTCAGCATTCCTTTGGGTGCCATTATTAAAAACACGTTTTGGAGTTAAACCTGATTTAAGAGCGCAAACATGGCAAAATACATATGTTCTATCTAACTGATCTCTAAAGCCATAGAGCATAGAACATCCTGTTTACAATCTCAGTCTTCTAATTCCCCATAGTAATGCACATCAGCAAGTGTGGAGGATGGCCTTCATGCACTGACCACAAATGCCTTATGGTGAAATCTGAGATCCGGTCAAGTAAACAAGGATAGGAATGGATTTCAGAAATGACATGAGTGGGATATTGTTCCCAGACACACTTCATATTTCCACAGCACCTCAAACACCCGGAATCCCCCTGAGTGCCAACATTCATATTTCTAAACCTGCCAGTGAAAGGAAGAACAATCTAAACAAAACTCAGAAAATAAGATGCATTACCAAAGCCACATGTACAAAACAAGAGGAAGATCTTTAAGGAAAATGTCTTAAAGCAAAACAGTACTTTGCCCATGGAGAGAAAAGCAACAGGTTTAGTTTAAAGTAACCCCAAGACTATGAGCTTCATAGAGAACTAAAGTTACAATGTAAAATAGATATTCCTACCTTTTCTGTGATCCGTGCACAACTTACAACTTTGCTGTATTGCACAGCTGCTGGTCGCTGATAGGATGAGTGACCAGTTTGACCTCACACAGTGGGTAATGAAAAAAATTACCCCCCTTTAAAATATTCACATTTTGTTGCTTTGCAGCCAGAAATTAAGACAGATACAGTTTTTGTTTTATCCAGCTGTATTTACTCAACTTCCAAGTGATAGAACACCAACATGTCAGAAAAAAATAAAACAAAATTCAAAAACAGAATCGCCTTAGTTGGAAAAAGGATCACCCCCCCTTCTGTGAGTATTTTGTTGAAGCACCTTTTGCTTTAACTACAGCCTTTAGTCTGTTGGGATATGTCTCCACTAACTTTGCACATCTAGACTTTGCAATATTTACCCACTCTACTTTGCAGAATTGCTCAAGTTCAGTTAAATCTGATGGTGGCCATTTGTAGACTGCAGTCTTCAATTTATTTTACAGATATTCAGTTTCAAAGTGACACTATTGCCGCGTAAACACGATCAGACTATCCGCCGGACTTTCCTAACGCCCACACACTACCGGACTTTTCAAATGAACGGACTTGCCCACACACAGAGTAAAGGTTCCAGGTGTTTGAGGTGCTGTGGAAATATGAAGTTTGTCTGGGAACAATATCCCACTCATGTCATTTCTGAAATCCATTTATATCCTTGTTTACTTGACCGGATCTCAGATTTCACCATAAGGCATTTGTGGTCAGTGCATGAAGGCCATCCTCCACACTTGCTGATGTGCATTACTATGGGGAATTAGAAGACAGAGATTGTAAACAGGATGTTCACTCTATGGCTTTAGAGATCAGTTAGATAGAACATATGTATTTTGCCATGTTTGAGCTCTTAAATCGGGTTTAACTTCAAAACTTGTTTTTAATAATGGCACCCAAAGGAATGCTGACGTGCGTGTTGTAACATACACAAGAAGTATGACCAATTGAAACCCATAATCTGAATTTCCCTTTAAAAAAAACAACTCCAGCCAGGACACAACTCACCAGTAACCTAATATAATATCATCCGGGGGATGCTGGGACTGTGACATCATAAGGGGTGGGGTCACCATGTGATTTTACCTGGTGACCCCGCCCCTTATGCCTATATAAATTGCCACGCAACGCGTCCCTGGCATTACAGCGAGAGAGAGCGTCATGTCAACATCGGAAGAAGAAGGAAGAAGAAGGTGGCGGCGGCGGCAACAGCGAGGAAAGAGAAGACCAATGTTAGTAAAGAGGGCTGGAAGAAGATAGCAGAGGAGCCCGGCAGAAGAACCGAAGAGCAGGAGAAGACCCCCGTAGTCAGAAGAAGACCCCCGGGTGACGAAGGAGAAAGCCGGGCTCCTCCGCTAGTAAAAGAGTGGTAAAAGAGCAGAAGATAGTGGAGAAGCCTGGCGAGAAGACCCCCGAAGTCGGAAGAAGACCCCAGAGTTGCCTAATAAACTATTTTAAAAACCTGTGTAGTGTGTTTTTTTATTGACACTTTTTCCATCAGGTGAATGGGTAAGGGTATGATGTACCCCATACTCCTTCACATAGGGTGGGGGGCCGGGCTGGGTTGGCCCCTTATTAAAGGGGGCTCCCGGATTCTGATAAGCCCCCTGCCTGCAGACCCTGGAAAACCAACAGCCAGGATTGTTGGGAAGAGGCCCTTGTCCTCATCAACATGGGGACAAGGTGCTTTGGGGTGGGGGGACCAAAGCACCCCCCCATGTTGAGGGCACGCGGCCTGGTATGGTTCATGAGGGGGGTGTTAGCTCCTCTCCACCCCCTTTCCTGACCGGCCGGGCTGCTTGCTCGGATAATTGTCTGGTATAGACTTTGGGGGGACCCCAAGCCGTTTTTTTGGCGTAGGGGTTACCCTTAAAATCCATACCAGGCAACGGGACTAGCAAGGTGTCAATCTCGCCAATGGAGGCGGCGATATTGACTTCCTTCGCTAGTTCCATCATACCTCAAGTCACGTTCAAAATGAACGGACTTTACTCCATGTGTGGGCAAGTCCATTCATTTGAAAAGACTAGCACACAGACGAGCGAATTGTCTGCCGGAAAGCCGAGTCCGGCGGACAATTTTGAGTCAAGACTTCTTTCAAAGTCCGCTGGACTTTTATGAAGAAAAAGTCCGCCGGAGCCCACACAGGGTCGAATTCCGCCGGATAGTCCGATCGCATGCACGCGGCATAAAGATTAGGGTTTAAAAATAACAAACATATCATACTAACCTCTACTGTACAGCTTGTTTTGCACAGAGTGGACCTGAACCTGCTCTTCTGGGGTCCCTCAACGGCTCTCTCGGCTCCTCCCCACATCAGATAACCCCCTGGGAGAAGGGCTCTCCCAGGGGGTTACCTTGCCGGCGCACTCCCAAGTCCAGCATTCGGGCCCACCCCCCAACGATCGCATCATTGGATTTGATTGACAGCAGCGGGAGCCAATGGCTTCGCTGTTATCAATCTATCCAATCAACAGCCGAGAACCCCAGGCAGGATGCATTAAGGTGATAAAACACAAACCTTTACAACCCCTTTAAGTCTGGCCTCTGACTAAGCCATGCAAGAGTGCTCTCTTCTTTCTGTTAATGGATCTGGAGTATTCTATACTACCCTACACCCTATCCAAAGTATTTACTAAAAAAACACAAAAAGACATCCCTTAAACTGCCCTTTGTGTCAGTGTGCCTGGACTGTGCTCTCTGTGTGCTGGCATTCTGTGCACTAGTGAGGGAGAGTCCTGGTCACCATCATCTGTGCTAGATGTGCTAGATGCGTACAGTGGCTGTGCCAGCGGCTTTTCAGGGATATCTGATATCACATATACATACACTACTTTGCAAAAGTTTAAGGCAGGTGTGAACAAAATGCTGTAAATTAGGAATGCTTTCTAAAATAGAAGTGTTAATAGATTATTTTTACCAATTAACAAAATGGAAAGTAAATTAAGAGAAATCCAAAGCAAATCAATATTTGGGGTGACCACCCTTTGCCTTCAAAACAATTCTTCTAGATACACTTGCACACAGTTTTTGAAAGAACTCGGCAGGTAGGTTGTTCCATCCATCTTGGAGAACTAACCACAGATCTTCTGTGTATGTAGGCTGCCTCAAATCCTTATCTTCATCTAACTCAAGACAGACTCAATAAAGTTGAAGGCAGGGCTCTGTGGGGTCCAAACCATCACTTCCAGGACACCTTTCTCATTACGCTGAAGATACAGTAGGTCTTCATGACATTGCCTGGATGTTTGGGGTCCTTGTCCTGCTGCAGAATACATTTGGGGCCAATCACATGCCTCCCTGATGATATGGTATGATGGATAAGTATCTGCTTATATTTCTCAGCATTGAGGACACCATTGATCCTGACCAAATCTCCAACTCCATTTGCAGAAATGCAGCCCAAAATTTGCAAGAAATCTCCACCATACTTCACTGTTGCCTACAGACACTCAATATTCTCTCCAGCCCTTTGTGAACAAACTGCCTCTTGCTACAGCCAAATATTTAACATTTTTGGCTCATCCAGTTCCTGTTTCCGTGCATAGCTGAGTCGCTTAGCCTTGCCAGAGGTATGACTTTTTGGCAGCAATTCCTCAATAAAGACCACTTCTGGCCAGAATTCTCTGGACAGTAGATGGGTGTACCTTAGTCCCACTGGTTTCTGGCATTTCTGTGCTGATGGCACTGCTGTGGACCTCTTCCAAAGTAACCATGATGTCTTTCATCTGCTGCATTAGGTTTCCTTGGCCAACCACTGTGTCTGCGGTCATCATTGTTGCCTGTTTCTTTATGTTTCTTTAACAGAAGTTTAACAGCACATTTTCCTAATCTGCTTGGAAATCTTTGCCTGGAAGAGACCTTGCCGATGCAGTATAATTACCTTGTGTCTTGTTGCTGTGCTTACTCTTGCTATGGTGTATGACCATTGACCTGTGACATGAAACTCTCTTCCATAACCTTACATTAGTAGCAGAGTTTGGCTGTTCCTCATCCAGTATTAAGCCTCCTACACAGCTGTTTTTGTTTCAGTTAATGACTGTATTTGAACCTATGAATGAAACTGATGATCATTAGCACCAGCTTGCTATAATTGGTTAATCATACACTTGACTCTAATCCTACAAAAGTGTAAGAACTGCTTTTAATCCAAAGGGCCGTCACACCAAATATTGATTTGATTTAGATTTTTCTTCTGTTCACTCATTTTGCATTTTGTAAATTCTTACATATAAATAAAAGTCGTAACGCAGCATTTTGCTGTTCTGGAAGTGATGTCATTGCGATCCGCATATGATGTGGAATGCAGGTTCCCCTTCCTGCCTGGGAATGATTTGGCACCATATATGCCTTATAAACATATTATCTATTGCATTGGACAGTACAGGTCATATAATACAGATTCCTGTCTCCTCATGGAATATGTATAGGCTGCAATACCAGCATTTGTTTCTTGTCCTCCAACATCGGGTGCTGTCTTTCTTGCCCATGTTTGTGTCCAGCTGTTCCAATGGAGGTATACTATCTTAATATCCTTTGTGCAATATGCTATAAGAATCTGAGATATTTAGTGAGCATTTTTTAACCCGGCTGATTTCTTCTATTTGTTATAGCTATAATGTGACTTTATTTCCTGCATTTGGTTTCCTGAGTTTGCTTCAGAATATCCTTGGTGTTGGGATTCATTCATAATGGTTGCTTGTTACTGGATACACCCAGAATTCTATTGTATTGTATGGTTTGACTTGTCACACAGAGGTAGATATTGTAAAACACACTTACTGACTACCCTATAGCAGTTCTACTGCTACAGGGCGGCCGCTGTGTGCAGGATCATGTATATATATATATATGATCCTGCACTTCCACATGCAGGGGGTGCACGTCTGTTGCGCCAAGAGCTGTCTTTAATATTGATTCGACCCTGGGCAAAAATTTTCTTGGGGACCCCAGCACCGACCCCCCCCCCATACTACCCATCTTGATCCAGTGGTGTGCATGGCTCTGAGGACTTTCCCTCTTCATTGGTAGAGACATCAGCTCTCGCTGCTGTCAATCACAGGCAATCACAGCCAGTGAGCTAATGAGAAGAGAGAAGGGGTGGAGCCGAGCCACAGCTCTGTGTGTGAATAGGCACACAGAGCCACGGCTCGGGAATGAGCTTGCTTGGGTGCCCCATTGTAAGTTGCTTGCTCTGGGGGCAGGAGGCCAGAGGGGGGAGCTAGAAGCACCAGTGGGGGACCCGAGAAGAGGAGAATCGTGGCTGCTCTGTGAAAAACCATTACACAGAGCAGGTAAGTATAACATGTTTTTTTATCTATTTTATTTTTTAAAAAGAAAACCTTTTAGAATCACTTTAATAATGTAACCATTAGGAACCATAAGGAACTGGTCCACACTCATTCATTGGTCCAGGCTCATTGATTAGTTCCTAGAGGTTACTGCACATCATTACACCTCACTGATTGGTTGCTAGGTTACTACACATCAGTACCACTCACTAATTGGTTTCTAGAGGTTACTGCACACCATTACCGCTCACTGATTGGTTTCTAGAGGTTACTGCACACCATTACTGCTCACTAATTGAGTTGCCAGAGGTTACTGCACACCATTACCGCTCAATGATTGTGTTGCTAGAGGTTACTGCACTCATTACCAAAAATTCACAGCAGAAGCTGATCTGCTGGTGTTGGGAACTTGATGTCCTCCAGTACCTGCCGATCACCAGTGAATTATACAGAACGGAGATGTAAACAAGGCAGATACCAGTTCTGACAGGGGGGAAGACATGGATTCTGTGTTCCTGCAAAGCAGGGACTAGAATCTATGGTTTCACTTAGTAAAAGAAGCACACATAGTAAACACAAACACTGGTTAGGCACACATTTATTTGATCGCCCTAGATGTTTAACCTCCTTCCAGTCATTGTCATTAGTACAATGACAGTGCATATTTTTAGCACTGCTCGCTATATTAGTGTCACTGGTTCCTGAAAAGTGTCAAAAGTTTCAGTTAGTGTCTGATTGACACAATATCACAGTCCCGCTATAAGTCGCTGATCAACGCCATTACTAGTATAAATGAATAAATAAATAAAAATTCCATCTATAGGTTGTAGAAGCTTTTCATAAACCAATCAATATACGCTTATTAGGATTTTTTTTTACCAAAAACATGTAGCAGAATACATGTTGGCAAAATATATGAAGAAATTGGATTTTTTAAACATTTTATTGGATGTGTTATAACCAAAAGTAATTTTTAATTTTTTTCAAAATTGTCAGTCTTTTTTTTGTTTATAGCGCAAAAAATAAAAAAACAGTGCTAATCAAGTACCACTAAGCCTAGGTTCACATTGGAGTGATTTGTCATGTGATTTGAGAGATCAAAGCGCATGACAAATTCCAACCTATTGGAGGCAATGACACACTTCCAGTCGATGCGACACCGATTTTGCAGCACTGCAACGATTTGCAAAAGTAGTTCCTGCACTACTGTTGCCAATTTCAGGTGTGACTTCAATAGACATCTGTGCATGAAGCCACACAGCTGTCTATCAAGTAGCACTTGAAATCGCGCTGACCTCGCTACTTTGAAATCGTGCTACTTCAAGTGAAGTGAGTTCAAAGTAGCATCAATGTAAACCAGGGCTAAAAGAAGGCTCTATTCGTGGGAAAAATCTACACAAATTTTATTTGGGTGTAGTGTCGCACGACCGTGCAATTTTTTGTTAAAATAACAGTGCCACATTGCTAAAAAATGGCCTGGTCATGAAGGGGGATAAATCTTCTGGATATCAAGTGGTTAAAAGACAATTTTATATATCCTCAGCAGCCTATCTATTAACATACCCCGTTACATTGGCTATAATAAAAAAATTTTTTTAGTATAGTGCTTAGAGGAGAGCCCTCTCAGGGCATTCCTTATATGTGCTCTTAGTCCCCATGGGCAGGAGAGGTGCCGGATGGAGAGACATATGGTTTTATGTTAAAGTGGTTGTAAAGGCAAAAGGTTTTTTATCTTAATGCATTCTACTCCTGAGAAGCTGGCTGTAGGACTTCACCACAAGGAATCTGATCTGGAGAAGGATTGTCTCCCTCATTCAAGCGCCTTCTAAAGGAAGTTGGAAGGTGGCCGCTGTCCTGGAACTTGTAAGTAATGACCCAGAACTGATTCCTGGTGTCTCTGTGGGGGTGTAAGTGCCAGTGGTACCTATGGACTGGGATGGTTCTCATAGGGTCTCAGAGTTCTAGGCATTCTCCTTTCCTTAGTTGGATCCTAGAATGTGAGCCTGGAGAGAAAAGGTGCCCTTGTTACTGTGCTGTGTTCTGGAAATCATATCGGATACCAATAGTTGTGCAAGGGCGCAGGGTAATCAGATGCCAAAATGACCTAATGGTCAACAGCTGGGATTATGGAATGTCATATTTCTATCCTGTATAAAGATGAATGCTACCAAATAATTATATCTAAAGGGTTTAAAGCGGTGTCACGATGAGCTCCCTCTCTAGCCATACATTGTCTTCTAGTGATTTTGGTTCTCATATTTGCAGTAGAACATAGCTGGATTTTACAGGGATGTTTAACCACTTCCCGCCTGGCCGTCATTCTGCTATAGGCTGGGCGGGAAGTGGTTCCATCATCCTGACCGGAAGTGGGGGCGCGCAGCAATTGGTGGTGCGGCATGTCGGTCTCACACACTGCAACACGGATCTCGGTATGGAGGCTTAGCATGTGATCAGCTGTGTCCAATTACAGCTGATCAAGATGTAGACAGTAAAATCTGTGTATCGGCTTTTCCTCACTCGCGTCTGACAGATGCAAGTAGAGGAGAGCCAAACAGCTGCTCTCCTGATAATTAGCGCAGCCCCCCCACCCCCAAGGATGGCCCCTTCAGACCACCAGGAATGCCACCAGGACCACCATGGATTGCCATCACTGATGACTGCCAGGTATGACAATCTGTGCCCACAAATGGTGGCAGTCAGTGCCCAGTAATAATGCCTGCCAGCGCCTCCTTATCAGTAATAACCATCAGTGCCACCTATAAATTTCCACCCAGCCCATCAGTGCTCACCTATCAGTGCCGCCTATGAGTGTCCATCAGTGCTGCATACCAGTGCCACCTATCAGTGCTGCATATTAGTGCCAATCATTGGTGCCACCTCATTAGTGCTGCCTTATAAGTGCCGTCAGTGCTACCTCATCAGTGCCCAACAGTGAGGGAGAAAACATACTTATTTACAAAATTGTATAACAAAGAAAAACTTTTTATTTAAAAAAATTTCGGTCTTTTTTTATTTGTTGCGCAAAACAAACAAGAAACCCAGCAGCGATCAAATACCACCAAAAGAAAGCTCTATTTGTAGGAACAAAATGATACAAAAATGTGTTTGGGTATAGTGTAGCATGACCGCACAATTGTCATTCAAAGTGCAACAGCACTGAAAATTGGCCTGGGCAGGAAGGAGGAAAGTGCCTGGTATGACAAATACTTGTCAAATACTTGTCCATGTTGCCAAATACGGTACTTGACCATGTTGTCCTCGGTTAATTAAAGGTGACCAGTTTAGTTCTACTGTGAATCATAGAACCTTTAAGATCAAAACTTTTGTTAAAGTGGTTGTAAACCCTTACAACCAACTTTGACCTACAGGTAAGCCTAGATTAAGGCTTACCTGTAGGTCCAAGAAATATCTCCTAAACCTATACGGTTTAGGAGATATTTACCCGAAGACAGCGGCGCGCAGGCGCACTGGGCGGGTCGCAGATCACAGAGAGACCTGGAAGCCGCTCCGGGATACATGGCAGTGGCGAAGAGGAAGACGGAGGACTGCTTCAGGGGCTTCGTTCTCAGGTAAGTTATTCATAATGAGCTAGTATGCTATGCATACTAGCTCATTATGCCTTTGCCTTACAGGGTGCGTTTAAAAAAAAAATGTTTTGCCTTTACTTCCTCTTTAACTGCTACACTAGAATTATGTATTTGATTACTTGCAGGGCATTTGCAATCCAGTATTTTGAGCACATAACTAGGAGACTTCAGGATTGTTTACACGATCATGTCTATGACAATGAGAAGCAACATGGTACTAATGTGGCAAGACATTTTAATGGGGAAGATACTTCTTTGTCGCAGATACAAGGTATAGAGAGAATCAGCACTCCTAGGAGAGGTGGAGATAGTTTCAGGATGTTATGCAAGCAAGAGGTATTCTGGATGTTTTCCTTACAAACGAGGATACCAGGGGGCTTAAATTTTGAATGGGATTTGACCCATTTTTATGACTGATCCATTGCCTTGCTTTGCATCTCCATTTAATATTGTTTTCATTTATTAGTTATTATGCACTTGGTGCGGTGATGTGGCAGGAGCATTGTGATAGGAAGGTGTGCTGTATCTTTTTATTGTTTTGTTTTTTTGTTTCTAAGAAATGTTCTCTCTCCCCCTTTTTTTTTTTTCCATTTTGGTGTAGACATGTATTTATAGAATTGTATCTTCTTCTATAGATATCATTTTATTTACATTTCAGAATTACACTAGGATCATTTGTGTGTTTTCAATTAGAAAAAGGAACAGACTATGTGGGTCCAATCAAAGAAGTGATTACACCTGTTTCTGTATTAATTGCATTTATGTAATCATGTGATCTTCAGGATATCAATGTGCTGGTTGTTGTACCCTGTATGGCAGGGGTAGGCAACCTGGGGCCCTCCAGCTGTTGTGGAACTACATTTTCTATGAGGTATTGGAAGGCAGGCAGTTACACTTACTCCCAGAGGCATGATGGGGCTTGTAGTTCTGCAACAGCTGGAGGGCCCCAGGTTGCCTACCCCTACTGTGTGGTTTTGACGAAGCGCGCTAGTCGTGTGAAATGTGTCACCTTTATTCCATGCTTACAGTTTATGCCACATGTCATTTGTGCTTGTTTTTATCATCTCCTGAATGAATTCCATTGCAGCGTATGGTAGTGCGGCCATCCTCTTTTTACTCATGTACAATCAGGATTCATCCCTCACTGATCTACAGTAGAAACAGTAAACTGATTAGTTACTAGGTTACACACACATCTATCACAAAACACTATTTTAAATTCATGCAGTGAAACATTCCTTGCTGAACAAATGAACAGGGTAATTATCTGTAAGCTTATTCACATGTACTACTAGTTATACTTTGTATGTTTCCAAGATGTTCTCCCTCACCCCATGCTCAGTCTGTTGAGCAGACTCATGATTGGCCCTTACATTGTACTAAACTACATTGTTAAATTAAACCCTACCATTCCCCTACCATACACATGCATTAGGACTGTTGCAAGCCCTTTATTGCTCTCCCTTTCATATTAAGCTTTCTAGTAATCCCTAGACAGGGTAAAATAGAGGGGTGGTGGTGTCTGTCTCTATGTGAGAAGTGATCTCAAAGTGAGAGTGAAAGAGGACCTAGTTGATGGAGAGTGTAATGAGTGAAGCATTATGGGTGGAACTGTACATGGGTGTGTGTACTGCAAAGGTTGTCATTGGAGGTTGTTATAGACCTCCCAGTGTTAATGAGGAGGTGGAGACTCTGTTCCTTGCACAGATGGAAAGGGCTGGGCCAGTGATAATGGGGGATTTTAACTACTCTGAAATTGACTGGGGTAATGGCACTGCTGGCACAGTTAAAGGGCAAACATGTATAAACCTATTAAAAGCCAATTTTATGGTCCAGTTTGTTGAGGCCCGAGTAGGAATGAAGCTCTGCTGGATCTGGTCATCTCAAACCATGCAGAGCTTATTACCAATATTCATGTAAGACAACATCTGGATAGCAGTGACCAGAACATGATTTCATTTAATGTTAGCTTTAAGTAACAAACACATACGGGTAAGATAAAAACACTTAAGTTTAAGAGAGCAAATTTTCCAAGGATGAGGGCTGCTCTCCAGCAGTTATACTGGTAGGGAATATTGGCATCAATGGACACAGAACAGAAATGGGCATTCTTCAAAGTGACTGTATGTAAACTTACTGCAAAGTATATTCCTATGGGAAATAATTTTAAAAGGCTACAAATAAAACCTATGTGGCTCACGGCCAAAGTTAAAATAGCTATAAATATAAAAATGAAGGAGCGCTATCATCGTTTAGATGTTACAAAGAATATAACAGAATATGTAGAGTAAAAAGGAAATCAAGGATGCAAAAATTCTAAATGGACAAAAAGATAGTCAGAAACCCCAAAATTCCTCAAATATATTCAAAGTAAAAAGGTCAGGTCTGAGCACGTAGGTTCTTTACAAAGAAATCTAGAGTGGGTGTCTGGGGACAAAGAGAAGGATAAATGCATTAAATACTTTCTTCAGCTCTGTTTATACAAAGGAACATGGAGGAGCTCATGTCCATAATGGGGGTGGTAGTGACACAGCCCCAAATGATCCACAATGGCTCAAAAGTGATATGGTCCAGAAATATTTAGAGAGAATAAAGGTGGATTAAGCACCTGGACCAGATGGCATCCACCCACGGATCCTAAAATAATTGAGCTCTGTCATTTCAAGGCCATTCTAATATTTAGGGACTCGTTAATGACTGGAACGGTACCAATGGATTTGTCAAGGGCCAATGTGATGCCCATATTTAAAAAGGGATCAAAGTATTTACTAAGTAACCATAGACCAGTTTAACTTCTATAGTTGAAATATACTGAAGAGTTTAATAAAAGACCACATAAATGTTCTACATGAAGTTTTTACAGCTGCTATAGAAGGGTTGAGGAAAGCTGTAATAGGAGCGAGAGAGCAAGTAATAAACAGCCTTTATGTATGGGTACTGTTAAATTAGACAGCAAGATAAATGGCATGGGTCACTTTAATTGTTTTCTGAAGGCTCCCTCGACAAATATTTTGCTTAATCAATTTGTGGAATGCCAGACATTTGTTCTTTTTTAGTTTAGTGGTGAAGTGTGGGAGCTTCCACAAAGGTTGTAATGTATCTGCTCCAATCAGAGAGATACTGCTCACGTACCCACTTGGACATAGAGTTAAGCTTCCATACCATTAGTGCACTTTTGTTAAGATGCTTTTCTTTTTTAGGAGCGTTGATTCAATTTTCTAATGGTTAGTAGGTGGTTAGATGTCAAATTGACATTTATTTTTAACCAAGGTCACAAGAAAATTTTAAGGAGCAGGATGGAAATTTTTTTTCAAACAAATTTCTAACAGTGAATGTGATTTTTGTTCAGTCAAGTGGATTTGATTCAAAATCAAATGTTAAAAGCCAATGAAATTTTGAAGAACCTTCGAAAGACATTTGTTAAGACGTGAAATGTGCAAGAATATTCATATGAATATTCAATTCAAAGTCTACTAGTGTATGATCAGTCTAAGGGAAAATCTCATCTCTGTTCTTCCTCTGAAAGCAACTGCTCTGTGTATACATTGTTGAATTGAAGGCTAGAAAGCTTTTGAGCAACTGCTGGGAGGGGGGCAGGGTGCAGAAAGAACTGGCCAACTTCAGTGCTTCTGCTCAAAGTTTTGAGGATATATTGCTTCACAGTGCCCGCAGGTACATTCATCACTGAGGTCTGGTTCACACTTATGCAGGTTGCAGTTTGCATAACGTATTCCAGGTGCATTTTGCATTTTTCAATACACGTTTTTGATCCATTAAAGTCTATGGAACCAAAAACCAGAAAAAAAAAATGTCCCTGGCCCTTTCCATAATAATGCACAGATGTGAACGTGACCCATAGGAAACTGTGTTAAATGGACTTTGTTTCTGCAAAACTGAAAACGCACTAAAAAATGCATAGGTGGGAACCAGGCCTGAAGGTGTGTTTTAAAGTTAATTTGCTGCTTAAAAATATAAAATACATCATTGCCTGGCCACAGGGTCACTTTACATAGGACATCTGTGTTACAAATATACTATATGCATTGACGATTTTGTCACCTTTCATTTACCAGTGGTTTGTAGATTTTTAGGAAATTTCTCCTAAAGCTCTACATACAGTGTTGTATTTATTAATATATTTGAGCAAGAACACAATACTGATGTCTGTACATACTTCAGTGTTCAACTGAATGCAGTAGCAACCTGACTGGTATTGTGAAAGGGGTTAATGCTGCCTATTTCTCAAGTTTTTGAATGTGGGATTGGCTTGTTAGTCTTCTTTTGGCCAGGTTTCTTTTTCACAGAAAGACCTAAAGTTTTTCAGTAGACTGCATTTCTTGGATCTCATCTTGGATTAATTTCAAACATGTGCAGTCTATTTAGCAAGGGCCTGGAAAAGCAAACTGAACAGACTGCACAGGTTCAGAATTGCACAGCCGAGATAGAATCCCACATACACTATATTCTCAAAACTATTGGCCCACCCGTTGCAGCTATAACAGCTTCAACTCTTCTGGGAAGGTTGTCCGCAAGGTTTAGGAGTGCGTCTATGGGAATGTTTGACCATTCTTCCAGAAGCGCATTTGTGAGGCCAGACATGTTGGATGAGAAGGCCTGGCTTGAAATCTCTGCTCTAATTCATCCTAAAGGTGTTCTATCGGGTTGAGGTCAGGACTTTTTTGTCAAAACATGCAGTTTTTTTTTCCAATAAATATTTGCCATACGCTACCAGCATTTTTTCAGTTGCTGTGTACAATGCACAGCACATGCTGAAGATAAGGTGGAGGAAATGTAATTTTTGTGCATTAGTGGCCGGTCACAGGGGTCAGTCCCTGCTGGAGATGGGAATTGTGCGAGATAATGAGCTGTGCTTATTTGCACATTATGGTAAGCGCCCACCAGAAGCCTATGGAATATAGTTCTGTTTAAATCTTCTGTGTATAAGGCCAGCCATACATGGTGCAAAATTCTTTCCTGCAACCACGAGTAGCAGGAAAGAAATTCCCCCATCAACACAGACTGTGCTGACAGGGGAATAAGCAATTGTCTTCTCCCGGTGGGGGTAGGCGGGGGAAGCCGTCCCTACCAGGAGAAGACAGCGATTGCTGCAGCCGCTAGTGATAATCGCAAGGGAATCCGGCTGGCTGGTTGTACCCAATTTGGTACATTCAGCCGACCCATTAACTGTTCAGCAGGAACCGGCCAGGATCTGAACCATGCATGGCAGGCCTAAGTGTAAAGGGAACAAAATTTGAGACAACTGTGCTTTCAGGTCTCATGCAATTCTGTGCACCATTTCTGTAGGTTTTCAAAAACACTATCAAAAATAATCATTGTAAAAATAACATGGGACAGACAATTGGAAATATGGCCTATTTATTTAAGAAGCATTCATTACACAGTGCAATCATTTCTTTGGTAAAATCACTGTTTACAATAAAAAAAAAAAATAGCAAGGCACTTGGTACTTTTGGTAACATCAAGACCTGAAAATAAATATGCACAGTTTGCAGCATCCAGAGGTATAGCCACATAACGGACAAAGTACAAAACTCAGTAATGCAAGAAAAAACAATTGACAATAAAACAGTCCTAATGTATGAAATACAGCTGTACAATTGTGGCAGTGAAGATACAATGTGAAGTGCTCTGAGGACTGTAGTTTCTAAAAACACTTTGAGAAAATAATGATTTTTCAGTGGCAACACCTTTAAAAGAGGAGACATATTTAAAGCCCAATTTAATTTTTAATCTAAAATTGGCCAAGCACATTCCAGACGCATCAAATCAAAAAGGTGTGTAAAATAAGTTTTTCCTCTAAAAATCAACCACAGCCTGAATAAAAATGCTGAGAGGTCATGCAAGGCCTTTGCAATAAAACCAATGCTCTCACACAAACAGCATGGATCTTACTCTGAAGCTGCTGGCAAGGGACGGGCTTTTTTACTCAGGAAATGAACCAGAACACATCAAATGCCTTTTGTTGTTGCACCTGGGATGTACGGTATTTAGCTAATGGGTGGTTCAGTAGGACATTAACTGCATTAAAAGTCATCAACACTAAGCTTTAATCCGGTGGAAAAAAGAGCAAGTCCATGGTAAAAATACTATTTGAATCCATTCTATGGCAAGAGCTTCCTATTGCAGTTTTCATCTTTTCCCCTCTGCTACAGCCATGAAGACATGCAAAAACATCTTCGGTATTTAATATACAATAAATTTAGAAAAAATCCCACAGTGGGACATCCACATAAAGCCCACATCAAGTTTGTGAAACTTAGGTTACAAAGGTAGATAATCCAACCTACATATGTGCAGCTAATAATGAAGTGTCAAAGCAAGCTGCAGAAATCCAGTATCCGCACCTGTCTTCCATATGTTCAACTGAAGTCAGTATAAACTGATGCGATATCCTGACATAATGGAACTGACAGTCTGGACATAGACCAGAGAAACACCAGGCCGACAGCGCCCCAAGTTCTAATACAAACATCTGTATTTGCATTGAGAACTTGTAGTGGTATTTTTTTCTGGGCTATGGGTCTCAGAGACAAGCTGAATGTGCACCCAGTAAATCTTTTGTGGGCAAGAGTGGACTGGCCTAAAGTGGTAATGTTTACTCGTAATATTGTCTGGACAAGGAAAGGTTTGGTCAGGGACTTTAAACAGCTAGGAAGGTAGATGGATTATAGTAGCATAACAAAATAATCTAATCCCTAACCAAATATTTCATTCAGATGGAGTTACTACTGAAATGTTGCCTCATCAGTGCTTAAGTGTAGTCTCACGTGGGGAAAGCTGGTAGTTTAGTGCCTAATGCCCTTACAAAATAGCATCCATTATATGGGCTTTGCCAATAAGAGAACAGAATAGAAGAGTTTAATGAGAACACCAAGGTTCAAATTCTGAAATTCATTTTTTTTTTTTTACACATAATGCATACAACAGTCACTGTAGTACTTTATATACAGGGAGTGTCTTTTTACCCAAGAACCCTTTAGAGCTAATCCGTGGCCACCCCAACAAAGTTATATTTATAATTATTATGCTCTGAAATGTATTTTGTAGCTCTAAAATTCAAAGCTATGGATTTTGAAACTACTTGCTAATGACTTCTCTAATGGCAGAAAATCCAGCGGGGAACGGCTGTAGCCTAAGCCCTTGTGAGAGTGCCCACACTGGAACACCACCACATTGCATTAAATTTAAGACTATGGACTTGAAGGAACATGAACAGCACGTTTCACGGATCCCTACTGCCTGTAAAACCACTCTGCAGGAGGCAATGCTCCAAAAAAAATGCACATATGCATATATACACGCTGAACAGGTTCATTTTACAGTATTTGTTAGCTACACTCTGCTTTCCAAAATATCAGGCAATTTTCCAGTAGACAAGGAAAAACTGATCCAATTGTAGCACTGTACACAGCATTCAAATCCACCATTAAAAGTAAATGGTGGTAACAGGCTAAATACAGCACTTAATCTTGTAATTTTTCATGACACCTTGCTTTTCTAAGTATATTTGCAATTCCTTTCAGTGCTTGGATGTAGGGCCAGTGATTGGCAGGTGTGGAAAGATGCATGAGGAACATAAAAACAGGAAATAGTGTGCGAAACCGGCATCAACTGCCATAATAATCCTTAAAGAAAATGTTTTGTTTCAGTGTTCCCACTGAAAAGATTTTCTATTGCTTGAGGTTCTAAGAAGAAGTAAAGGAACATTTCTCCAATGGGCACACATTCTGTTCTATTCCTCCCCCACTGTCCGAAACTAAAGAAAAAGGCTTGAATCTCCCGTTTTACTAATTTTCCCATGGGACTGTTTAGAATAGACAAGCCCATCCTCCTCCAATAAACGCATAGCCAGTAGAGGAGAGTAGAAATTATTAACCTTGGCTGGAGAAACTACTGCTCCAGGATCCTTCCCTTCAGTGGAGAATGCATGACAAAAAAAACAATGCATCGAACCATATGATCACCCACTAAAGGATCACAGTGCCAGGATATTTTGGTGGAAGCTGCTACAGTTGACTAGTTAATAAAATCTGGTATTGGGTCTGTCAAGCTCTGACCTGGAACAAGCATCGCAGCCACTGATATGATGAATTCCTTTCCTGCATACTTGCATGGTAGTAAAGTAAAAGCGCAGTCAGGATGACAGACCTGGAATTCACACCTTTGCAAACAAATCAGCAATGGCAGATCACCTTTTTCTATCCTCACAGATCATTAACTATGAGGACTACAAAGTCAGCTAATCTAAACACAGTAAATGAGAATGCTTCACTGTAGGGTGTAACTTCATATAAACCTCAAACAGAGACAGCAGAAATGTTCTACTTTCTCTGGAAGCAGATTTGCAAGTTATATAAAGTTAAAATCCTAAGTGAAACTCTCAAGCGAATGAAAGCTGAACAAAATCATAAAAAATACTGTCCTTACATAAATAACAGAAAATAAGCAAAGTGGTCCTCCTTGGTATAAAAAACTAAACTAAATGGGGATGATAATAAAGGCAAATATGTTGTTCACTTTGCAAATAAAGTTGCACTCTGAGAAGGAACGTTTCCTAGAGATTAGTGAATGTAGTGAAGCTTCATTTTGCAAAGAACATCCAATCACATTTATATAAAAACATTTTTACATGTACATGATTGGATGATGCAAGTCAGAAGAGCTTCAACTTATTCAATAAGCTCTGGAGATCATTGCCTTGCAAAGTGAACTATTTCCCTTAAGTAAATCAGCCCCATTAAGTCTTTACAGGTATTGTACATACAAGAAATATTATATTTGCGCAATTACCATTAATAGCAACTAATTCAAATGTATCAGTAGGGTACTACGAAGATGAGTACACTCTTTGCTCACCTTGTTTAGTTTAACTGTTTGTTAAGAATTAGTAAATCACATTGCTGTGTCCCTATACATAAAGAAAGAAGACATGGTGAAGAGGTGCTTTTGTTTGACTGAACATCAGTCATGTGAGAAGGACCAGAACTGTTCAAGCAAGCAGGAAGTCCACAGCTGGTCACATATCTGTGCTTTACAATAATGGTGAGCAGATGGGTTCCTGTCAACACGTTGACTCCTAAATAGGATGGGCTACACCAGTTCCCCTTTTATCAGCCAAGAATGGCATAAGTATATGACAAACAACTGATCAAACTGGTTGACAAAAGACTGCAATAAGTCGCCTAGTCTGATAAATACAGTATTTACTTCTGCTGTCCTATCCACCTGGTAGGTAATTCTTTCAAACTACATTGAAAGGGAGGTTCAAGACAATGAGTGTGAAGATCAAAAATCTGCAAAAAAACTAACATACACCAAAATACCACAGTGACATTTTAGTACATTGCTAATCCATACTGCTAAAGTCAAATTTGGAGTTTTAAGCTGGCCATACATTATACAATTTTCTTATTCAATTTCCTTTAGTTTTACCTTCAACCATGTAGTGCAAGGGCCTGCCTGATTACATACAAATTAAAAGTGTTTAGGTTTGACCTCATATTATATGGTTTTGGTAAATCTAAAGGTAAGTTGTACAAGAAAATTGTATGGCCAGCCTTAGGTGTGTCAAATAAATTGAGGGCATAAAAATACTTTGGAGGTCACTAGAGGCTTTTTGCAACCTTAAACTGGTAGAATAGATAGAGGAATGCAGATTACTCACTTCTAATCTAAGTCCAGATGGGTCTACGGTGCTTTCTATCTAACACAGATTGTGTCCTTCCATAATTAAATAGATCAATGCACAGTAATGTATTTCTTTCACAGTGCATCATATTAAGAAGACAGCCAACGGAATCTCTTTTTTTTTTTTCTTTTGCACTACTGTCTTCAGTTACCTGCTATTGTTCACCCAAGTGGGTAGCTGCAAGAGTGCCACTGGTGTTACCGAGGAATACTACAAGTTTTATGTAGATGCTGGATGAGTTTCAGCTTCCTGCAAGCCTGTGTACCAAGCATGAAACCTGCCAAACACAAAACATCAAAAACACTACACTCAAAGTAATTTAAAAGTGTCCTGGCACACAACAACGCAGGAGTAAACAGGAAAGTGCAAATCTCTACAAGTTTGCTGACTGCTCTTTCAAGAACTATTGTACTCCATGACAGTGACACTATTCATTATGAACAGTACTTTAATTTAAAAAAATTGGAGAAATGCTGTATTGGATAACGAATGGATATAACCATGTGCTCTAAAAAATAAACTTGTTCTTGAAGTCAAAGGACTTAGAGTGGATGGTGAACTTAGAGTTCACTCACATGCCTTTTCGGGCCTTTTTTGTTTTCATGGTCTCGGAGGGCCATAGTCTCTTAAAAAAAACTGCTTTCTTACTCTGGAGAAACAATTGGTCCACCAAATACAAATAAATCTTAAAAGCAGCATAGCCCATAAAGCCTACACACAACAGACTTGAAACACATAATGATAGCTGGAATCTGACCTTTAGCCGCTTTGATTTTATACATCAGTTATATTGTGAAGACAGCATAACCTTAAATGAGGACAGGTGTGACATGTTCACTGTTATCGGTCAAGTTTTTATGATGAAGATTGGGTATGATTAAATTACATGCACTTAACAGGACATAATGATATTTTAAAATATTATATATTTGGCTGCAGTTCAAGAAGTCTGTTTTGCCCATGGAAACTATATCAATGAATGTGTTTTAAATATGGCATACAAAAATAACAGCTGTAATGAGTTTGCTTGCTATGTACTGTATAATATCTCCTGCAGCTATTAGGTTAACAAAGTGCAATGGCTATGAGCCAAATCAAAGCCACCCCAACCAAACATAGAACAATAAATCTGACAGGATGCTATGGTTTTACGACACTATTAAGATGTACTCCTTTAAGAGCAACTGTACATGGAATTATTTAACCAGATAGATTTGGGCTTTGCTTTTTAATTCTATATAATTTTATTTAAATATCAAGAATACACCTAAAACATCTGTGGACAGTAGCCCTTACAAAGTCTCTCCAGAAAAAAGGTAAACCGTTCAATCTCTCAGGGAGTAGACTGCTTACTGGGTCACAAACTTGTACTCTTCTAAAACCCCTTAAACATCCACTATCATCCAAATGCATACATTTCTCTGGGAGCCCTGAATCCCAGGTGCTCTATTAAGAAACTCTTGACTTGTGACATCAGTGTTTTGGCCTGCTTTTTTTCCGCTCCAATGGATCTTTGTTCTGATGAGACCATCTTTTTATGTTTGACCCAGCGCTACGCAATTGATAGCTGTAATCTGGCTGGCTGTTGTAGGAAACAAACACTTTTTACTTTCTTAGATATACCATGGA
This sequence comes from Lithobates pipiens, assembly GCF_037356315.1. Lineage (NCBI taxonomy): Eukaryota > Metazoa > Chordata > Amphibia > Anura > Ranidae > Lithobates > Lithobates pipiens. Next base: position 509,396,793 of record NW_027507758.1, read on the forward strand.
GGCAAAGGTGAAGTTGAAACTTGGATAATATATTGAGGCTCCTGTTATGCTCCGGGAGAAAGCTAAACCTACCTGTGGGCAACTGGAAATGCATGTTTTTCAATGAAAGTAGGCATTTTAAGAGATAAGAGAAATATAAGTACACTTCAACTCCCATAGAAGAGTGGAGGACCTTGTGCAACCAGGGCCCTTACCTAAAGCTAGATGTGAGGTTGTCTGATGGTGAGGTGAAGTTCTGCTGTAGAAAATCTTTACAGCTCAGTAGGTATTTATGGCAGAACCCCCCCTTAACAACTAGTAGTCTCAGCACAGTTAGTCTTAGGCTGGCAACAGACATAATGGTATTCAGAAGATCCAAGCACTAAATTTGTTTGGTAGAACAGTCACTGATCAGGCGTGCAGAGGTGCCCTCATATATACAATGATTTTCGTGATCCAATTGTTAGCAGACATGCAATCTTATAAAGAAGCTGTAGGGTGTATGAAGACTGCCACTGCTCACCTATCCATTAAAAACAGTAGATATCATGCCAAAACTTGGCTTCAGTCATTTCTAAGTCAATATCCCACACACATATGCAAATCCAAAGTTCTGACTATACTTAGCCTTTCCTGATCTGTACATCTTTTATGGTCAGTGACTTAGAAATTGGTAAGCCCAGGGACAACTAGCATCTTAAGAAGGAGATGATCAGCAATGGCAGCCTGCATATTCCTTTCATCACAGGTCTCCTCAATCTGTGGCAGCTTTAGAAAAGTTAGGGTTAGACTTCACAAAAGTCTCTGCAGTTCTAAGATAGTTACTGAATTGAGGGCTGTAACCCACTGAACAAGCCCTGATTCTGAGCACATGGAAAAAGTAAAATTTTTCCTTCATTCTTAAAGAATACATGTAATAATCATTGGCTAAACTTTGTTTTTTTACTTTATTTCCCTATGCATTCACATATGCTGGTTAGTTTTCTTTCTTACAGCCCACACAGTGAGCAGTTTATGAGGTATGGCTACTGTCCTTCAAAGAAGCTAGAAAGCTGTACTTTTTGAAGCTTTCTACCTTAACAACTAAACAAAGGCAAGTTTGATGCAACTGAAATCCTAAAGCAAACCTCAAAGTATTAAAATGTATCTGTTCTGTAGCGAATCAAAGGTCGGCCATGTTTGTGCAGCAATTAATGGAGAATGGGAATGCAGGTCATCTGTTCACAAGGAATGTGTGTCCCATAAAAGTGTAGGTAATTGGCTGACTGCATTACAATGATATTGGCTCAAATCTCAAAATGGCTGCCTTCAATTAAACAATTTTAAAGGAGTTGTCCACACCGCTGACAAATTTATATGGTAAACACAGCAGCAAACAACAAGCAACAAAGTATAATGTTCCCCGCTGCAAGTTATAACAGCTGTTGCATTAGCATTGCCTTTTCATAACAGCAGTGCATGGAGTTCTAATATGTACATGAAAAAGTACATAAAAATGTAATTAAGGAAACAAATTCCTTTGTCAAGCCTTACCATTAGAGGAAATGACTTCAGTTTGCAATAAGCATTTTCTATTCCCAGGGGTAGGGAAACATGTACCATTAATCTTTTTTATTATGAAGTGGACAGGGAGCTACAAAGTCAGTAAAGAACTTTGATATAAAAAAAACAACCCAACTGGTATACAAAGCCATTCATTTACATGCAAATGCAAATATTGTCAGCAATAAGGAAATGTTGGGATTCCAACCAAGCAATGGGTTCAGGTGGCACCATCTTCAACAATTCTGGTCTTGTGTAACATAAGCAGCACCTAAGCCACAGTTTGGGGGTAGATGTGGTATAGCAGAGGTAACTGCATAGTGACTACATACAACAAAACATGTAGTAACCCCTTCTGACCTAGCTCCTATGGCCTCATTCACTTCACATGCAAGATGGTCATTAGTAGACTGAGTTTAAAGCTTTCAAATATTTGAGCATCTTAAAACAACCTAGAGACTGGCGGTGCCAAGTTGTAAGATATTAGTATGAGTCATTTCTGGAATGCAACTTTAAGCACTTGCAAAACATTCCAACTTGCTAAAGACAGCTGCAGTGGCATTGCAGTTCAGAGTATTATGCTAAAAGTGTATGTAGCCAAATACTGTCCCCATCCTACTTGCCCAATATCTGTGACTAAGATATTTTCAGTTTCAATAACCTTCAATATTCCAGAGCAATCTGTAAACAGGTCTTTCACATAAACTTGTATTCAAGGCATAGCCTTTAAGGGCAATGTGTAGAAAACAAAATGTTGGCAGAAGTGCATAGAGCTGTTTAATACCTAATAACAATTGTTCTCACTATAATACTTTGTGATGTGATGAGGTCTAGTAATAAGAAGACACATAATACAAAAAAAACAAGAAAAAAACCCCCACAAAGAAGTAGTCAAGCCACAAACGTTAAGTCCTTTTGCGCAGTGCCTTTAAACAGTAATGGTATGAAAGGTTTATTGTGAAAGGCACAGTATAGAATCTGTATATAAAAACAAAAATATATATTCAACATTCTTGTTCACGTTGGGCCTGAGTTATTATAAAAATGTAAATACCGTACTATTCCATAGGCACACAATAGTCTCAATTAATAACACTGCTCAAAGAACACTGGAGAGCCAGTAACTGCTTGCAACATACGCTAGAGCTAAGCTAGGCTGCTGAAAGCCGATTTGATTGGTTATTTGTCACTGACCCCCACTGCTCTTTTGCACTGTGTTATTAAGGATGCCCATTGGTATTTTTATTACAGTATGTCCTTATGACAAAAAAATATTATTCACGTTTAAATAAATGTTTTCTGTCACTACATGATAAAAGGATATCTTAAAAAATAAAAAGTACAAAAAAAACAACAACTTTGTACATAATGAACATTTAATTTCTAAAATCTTCTAAGTTTGAGGGGTTGGTGTTGATTTTGGTATGAAAAGAATATTATGGGAGTTTAGCACCACTTTCGTTTCCTAACCTGAGAAACATTTGAACCAATAAAATATGGCTGACATATAGTCCAATATCCTGTCATCATTTTATATATTTCCCTTTAAAAGAGATTGTGTACGTACAAAAGAAAAGAAAACATATAATAACAACCAAAGCAAATCGTTTTCCGATATTGTAGAGGTGAAGATTGTGAATCTGTGGGGAGTGTATGAAACTCTTGCTGTGACCCTGGTTTTACTGACTTCAGCTGCTGTGATGCATGGAAATCTGGGTATTATGTTTTCTGGCTGTTATCTGTGCACACCGGACAGCAAGATCCTTCCTTTAATACTGGCACCAAGCAATGAGTGGGAGGGCAGGATTCCACAAAACATGTAATTGAGCCATCCTGGAAAAGAAACCATCAGTGTTAATTAGATATAAAACAGCTGGGATTGTTTAGGAAAGAACCATGAAGATCATTGTAAGGTCCGTCAAAAGTGGACAAAGTCTTTCAATGCAGTCCTGGCTTACAAGCTGGGATAAACCAAGTATGGATAGAGTAAGGATGATTTAGAACCTTCAGTACGTCTGCATCATTGGAGAGATTTGCAGTGGGGACACAGACAGCAATAAAAAGCTAATAGTTTATAATTACATCCTGGACAGACTTTGGGTCATGACATAGGAAGAATTGACCAGCTGACCTCATTAGCACACACCCTGCATCATCTACCCTCAGCTGGTCAACTCCTTCCTGCGTCAGGATCTAAAGTCTGTCCAGAAAGTAGGGCGGAAGTAATAGAGCAGTGTTTTCAAACAGCCATGAAGGCAGTGAGGTAAGCGTGTGTATAATAAATGGAAAACTTTTTTATTTTTGCAAAAGAAGTACATTAATGCTATATATGTGCATAGCAGTGCTGGGATTTAGAAAAAGAAAAAAAAAAAAGGAAAGGTGAACAAAAAGGTGAACTTAGCCTTAAAAAGCAGTAGTCTTCCAAACTGTGGCCCTTTGCTTGCTTTTATCCGGCCCTTGGGGCACAATTTTATCCACTGACACCAACATTAGGGCATAATTCCCTGCACTGACACCAATGAAGGGGCACAATTTTTCCGAATGACACCTACGATGGGGAACAATTTCTCCCAGACACCAACGATGAAGCATCATTTATTACCAGTCATGTCAGGACCTTTTCTACTTCCTAAAGTCTGAAGGACAGTCAACAGCCCATTTTGTTTAGAAAGTTTGGAGACACCTGCCTTAAAGCGTCATTAAACCTATTTAAAAAAAAAAACATAGATCTTCCTTTTTATTCATAAAGAATTGCTATAAATAGGCTGTATAGAAAAAAAGAAGTTGCCCATATACCTTATTACAGAGTGCCTATACTGTGGTCATGGGACATAGCTATATCGCTCCCTGCCGCACTGAGGAGCAGCAATGAAAAAATCCTGTGATAAAGCCATTCACATCACTCCAAGATGTCTCCCTCCCCATTGCCACCCCACCGATCTGCTTGAGGGGGTAATCATTGGCAGAATGTGACCATAACAGCACCAATCAGCCCTGTGTGGGCACAGGAAGACCCCATAGGATCTGACATGCAGATTTTTCTGTAAGAGCGATTTATTTTAGTTGTTTGCATAGTACACAGATTATGTGCTATAATATACTTTTAAAGCTAAAGCATTCAAAAGTATTTAATACAAATGCGTTCTTCCAACTTTGTTGCAAGATTTTGGGGACGGCCTTTTTCTGTTCCAGCATGATTTGTGCCCCTGTGCTCAAACCCAGCTCCTTAGAGACAGCTCATTTTTGATGGCTACCTATAAATCTTTATTTGCCCACTATATCTACCATGAGTAGAAAACGCTATATAATAAGTATGACTGTGGGCAAGTTAACAGATACCAGTTAGGAAAACTACGTGAATTTAGGCTCAGATTCAAAAGTTTGGGAATTTCACCTGACATGACTGCTCATTTCACAAATGGTATGGAAAAGCTGGCAATACTGAGAGGCAAGAGAAGATTAGGCAGAAGAGGAAAGGCATTCAGCATTGGCAACAGAGACAGCCAAGAGATGTGCACTATATGGCCACAAGTATGTGGGAATTCCTTCAAGCTCAGGTGTTTTGAGTAAATTATACTTTTAAAGCTAAAGCATTAAAAAATATTTAATACAAGTTCTTCCAAATTTATGGCAAGAGTTTGGGGACAGCCTTTTTCTGTTCCAGCATGATTTGTGCCCCTTTGCTCATACCCAGCTCCTTAGAGACATGGTCTGAATAGTTTGGAGTAGAGGAAATTGAGTGGGCTGCACAGAGCTGTGACCTCAAACCTACCAAACACCTTTGAGATTAATTGGAATGCCAAAAGCAAACCAGTTCTTTTCGTCCAATATCAGGTCCTTGGCTTAAATAGGCACAAATTTCCAAAGACACCCTCTGAAAACTTGTGAAAAGCCTTTCCAGAAGAGTGAAGACTGTTATAAGCAGTGGCACCTGGTCCATAAGTGTGCTGCCGCCGCCACAAAAGTTTCCAATGTGAGTTTGCAAATAAAAAAGCTAATCATAGAACCATTTATTTTTAAATAACCTAATATGACCAACCTTTTTTTTTTTTTTTAACATATTGAAAGTTAAAAAATGCTAATCATATTAATATTTATTTAGAAATAAATCATATTATCATTTATTTAAAAATCAATCGTTGTATATGAGTGCACTGTGCTGGGCGCCAGACTATTAGGTCTGTCAACTTTTTACAAGCATGTGATTAGAACCTAAGGCTCTAATTGGCTTATTTTAGATTGTCCTAACAACACGGAAGCCGCCGGGTATCAGGGGAGCCATGACCGCTGGAGAGTTCCATTTGTAGGTAAGCCTCACAGTGTCTTCTGGCGAGTGAGGACCTGGAGGTTTTTTTTTTTTTTTTTTTTAGCACTAGCCGCCACTGGTTACAGGGATTGTTAAAAAAAAACAAAAAAAAAAAAACAAGAACAGTCAAATTTTGCTGTAACAGTTGATAGAAGTGAGCAGATCTTCCCCAATAGCAGCTGCCCAAACTTCAAACATCTACTTTTTGGTGGACTAACCCTTCGCTCCACCAAGACACTGACCACATGGAGTATTAATGTTCACCCCAAATCTCTTAAGGTATTACAATTTACCCACAGTGTGCAAACTCACTGGAGGGTAACTACCTTCAGAGCAGATTTGCATGGGATGGGTATAGCAGAGTAAAAATATTTACAAATCTTTTACTATCCAAATGGTGCAACAGCCTCTATTTTAACAAGGTATCTGCATTTTTGCGTTCACTGTGATAGAGGGAAAAAGACAGCACGGAAGGATTCTTTTTTTTTATGAATAAATATATATGTGTATATATTTATATATGAGAGTAGGAATATTGCTTATTGGTACTTACTTTACATTCACATTTTGTACAAGGATCTTTTCTCCATCTTTCATTAGTGGCATATGGTTTTCCGGTTTCATCAGTGCAGTCTGTGCTGCTTAAGCGAGATTCAAGGTTCTTGATCTAAATATAAAAAAAGATGACAAGTTGAAGAACAGTGCATGTGGTAAGTAGTAGAGACAAGTTGGGACATTAACGAAGCCATGGCCTGGTAAGGTCATGTATTTCCATCCTAGGGGACTTTAAATGAAACCATGGCCTGGTAAGGTCATGCGTTTCCATCCCTATTCAATTCAAAAGAAAGGGGGCAAGGGGAGAGAGGGATATTGGGACTTTATATGAAGAGCAGTGCATGAAGCTGGACAAGGAATCGGCCATTGAAAGGATGCATAGGCACCATGTGTCTGCTCAATGTTCTTCAGGGCATGTGTCAATGGGCTCTGGGTTTTGGATTTAAGAATTCATTGTCCGGTGCATCTGACCTGCATTTTACCTGCTTCAAGCAAATGTGCATTCACATATACTTCTAAAGGAATGCAAAAGCCAGCTATGATGAACTATATTAAGTGTACTTAAAGCGGTGTTTCAGCCTTATATTTTTTTTTTTTTTTTTAAAGTCAGCAGCTGAAACAAAAGTAGCTGCTGACTTTTAATAAGGAGACTTACCTTTCCAGGGCACCCGCGATGTCGGCCGCCGAGGCTGACATGTCCCTCGGCTCTCGGGTCCCAGTGCTGCCATCCTCATTAAGGGAAACAGGCAGTGGAGCTTTGTGGCTTCACTGCCCGTTTCCTACTGCGCATGCGCGAGTCGTGCTGCGCTTTGTGAATGGGACGCGCCGTGTTAGGGAACACACAGTTCCCAGAACACAGCGCACCCCATTACCCAGAAGACAACGCGGAGGAGGGGAGAAGACGAAGATCACAGAGGAGCAAGAAGAAGGCAGATTAGGAAGACTGCCTAGCAACAGGGATTTCTGGCAAGGTAAAAACATTTTTTTTTTTCACATTTTTTTTTTTTTTTTTAAGAATATTAACTAAGTAACATCCATAAATGCTAATTCACGTGGCAAACCAATCAATACAGACACAAAAGTAATACAAGATTTTTTTTTATCTTATGTTAGACAAAATATCCATATGTTGAATAAACTGAATATACTTTGTATTTGATTTGAAACAATTTTAATGAAATGCGGTGGACAATATAATGACTACTATGTTCGATTTTTAGTTTTAAATTTACTTGCACTCAAATGTATACTCGCTCTATACACTTAATCATCTATAAAGACTGAATTTATACACCTGGTTTAATCATTATGCATTTTTGATGCAAAATAATAAAAATGTCCCTAAAAAAAAAAAAAAAAAAAAAAAAGATACAAATAAAACACACACATCAGTTTTACTTGCCAAAGGATTCATATTTCTGTTGATCTAGTCCCAAGATTTACACAGCTCTTCCACACAGCACAGTTCTGTATAGCTGAACAGCGTACCTGATTTTAATATGCTGCAGCTAAAAGATACATGCAGGTCTTCTCCCGTCCCCAGCCTGTAACTGGACTATTTAAAATAGAACTAAACTCTCTCTAAACTCTCTCAATCAACACTATTTTTAATACTTATGCTGCTAGCATTAGAATATAACAATAGATAGGAAGGTAGAGTATATTTACTTGTTTTAATTTTTTTTTCCCACCTTTCTTCGGTTGCTTCCTGGTTTCTAGCCTAGGTCAAAAATGATGTCATACATCCCAGGAGTCTTCATGGGCATGTTTTTTCTTTCCCTTACTCAAGATGTCCATGGTTAGAAATGCTAGGGGGTGTTTTTCAAAGTGATTTCTCAAAAAAAATAAAGCATGAAGACATGGATGGATGGGCAAGTTTGCTTTGAATATTAAAAATGAATTAAATAGCTTTTTCACTTTGTGGTGCGCAGATACAGTTTAGTTCCACTTCAAGAAGCAGCAGAAGACACATGAGCTCATCTCTCTGCTATCTCCTCTTATCAGCACATCTGATAGCCTTTTGCAATCCCCTGTACATGAGGCTGGCAGAGAGAAAATCAACACAATGAACAAGACCACCAGATCAAACTTGGGTACTTGCACTTCTTGCATTTAAATATTATTTTTAAAGCTGAACTATATTCACCTCCAGCGGTGTAACATCTGCAAGCTCCCACACTGACATCTACATCTTCTTGGATTGTGATCTTTAGCCATCTTGTATGGCTTGGCTGGTATGATGTAACTACCACACATACACATGGGAGTTCACTTCTCAAGCAGAATGTAAAAAACAAACAAAAAAAATAAAAATACGGTTTTTAACCCTCCCCTAATTCAAAATGAAAACATTTGGGCTTTTTATATATATACTTTTATCACTTGCAGACCACCTTCCACTGATATGCTGCAGCAAGGCAGTTCGGCTGTGCAAACCGACGTACCTGTATGTCGATCTGTGCATGAGATGGAAGCATGCAGGTGCGGCAGACTTGATGTCCACTGGCCACCAACAATTGTGGTACAGCGAGGCAGAACGGTGATCTGAATATGTAAACAAGGCGGATCCCGGTTCTGACTGGGGACAACACAGATTGGCAGTTCCTAGTAATCAGGAACAGCGATCTGTGTTGTCCCAGTGAGGCCACACAGTTAGAACACACCCAGGGAACACAGTTAACCCCTTGATCGCCCCCCCCCTCCTAGTGTTAACACCTTCCCTGCCAGTGTCATTTATACATTGATCACTGCACTGCATTTTTTTTTTTTTTAACACTGATCAGTGTATTGGTGTCACTGGTTCCCAAAAAGTGTCACTTAGGGTCAGGTTTGTCCGCCACAATGTCAAAGTCCCACTAATAATTGGGATTACCAGTAAAAAAAAAAAAAAAAAAAAAAAAAATTAAAAGTCCCTAAATCTAGCCCTATTTTGTAGATGCTATAACTTTTGCGCAAAAAAAATCAATATACACTTATTGGGATTTTTTTATCAAAAATATGTAGCAGAATACATATTGGCCTAAACTGATGAAGAAATTTGATTTTTTACATTTTTTTTGGATGTGTATTACAGCAGAAAGTAAATAAATATATATATTTTTTTTCAACATTGTCGGTCTTGTTTTGCTCAGTGCAAAACATAAAAACTGTAGAAGGTGATCAAATACCACCAAAAGAAAGCTCTATTTGTGGGGGAAAAAAAGGACATCAATTTTGATGGGTACAATGTTGCCCACCTGCACATGTCAGTTAAAAACGACGCAGTGCCATATCGCAAAAAAAATTACCTGGTCATTAAGGGGGTAAATCCTTCCGGGGCTGAAGTGGTTAAGCCTACACAGTATTTCACATTTGGGATCATATACATAGTCTTTATATGGTAGTACCTGTTTCCTTAGACTTGTTATCGTCTTTTGCAAATCAAGCACAAACTCTTTGAAGTCATTCACTAGCGGCAGATTGGCTGGTTGCTTGGTGGTTAGAGTTGTGTTCACAATATTCTCTGGCAAGCTGGAAAAGGGCACATAGAACAGTTAAACGAAGCGCTTCGTAAAGAAAACTCAAAAAAAAAAAAAAGCCATAATTTTCCAAATTCACCCAAAATATCCTTGAACCCTGTGGAGAGGAGGAATAAGTAACAAACCCCCACTTTCATGCACCTGATCCACCAAAATAAAATTCTAAAATTGTGCACTTGCACAAATCGCAATGCATACTATGTTGTATACACATTTTTTTAAATTATGTTCAGCATTAAAATTAAGATGTTAAAAAATATATATTTTTTTTAGTAAGGTATGTATTAAAGACTGCCCCTTTAAGGATTTTGTTAAACTAAGGTTTGAAGCTACACTTCACTTCTCGGCCTAAGTTTTGGCTAAGATCAAGTTTAAGGTTTGAAGCTACTCTGACATTATATCATTTCTCATAACCTCTCTTTTCTCAAAAACATTTACATTACCTGGACTTCTCTTCAGTGACAGGAAGGTCCTGAGGTTTTTCTTCTTTATAGCTGTGTTCTGTAGACCGTTTACCTCTGAAGTGACCCGAGAAGGAACTAAATTGTCCTCTTGACCTACAATCTGAATATACAAGCCAACACTGAAATACATGCACCACACCACAGCACTGGAGTTATTTAACAAAGATCTCAAGAAAAAGTAGAAAACAAAACAGTGGGGTCTTTTAAAGGTATTGGTCCCCAGAGGGCACATTTCCCTTTACTTCCTGCCCTGATGGACTGGTGTCACTGGGGCATGGGAATCTCCCCAACATACACACTGACAGCAGTTATAACCTCTCAATACACTAAACAAAGATGAACAAAACTCTACTTTAAATACACAAGCCAGTTACAGAGTTAGCCCTTGTACACACGTTCGGAGATTCCGACAACCAAATCCGTCAGATTTTGTCCGTCGGATCTTGTCCGAAACTGTTGCATACACACAGTCGGACAAAGTTGTTGGAAAATCCGATCTTTCAGAACGTGATGACGTAATTTAGTTACGATGGGACTACGTTCAGGCTAGTAGCCAATAGCTTTGATGTAGGAATTTGATCTGAGCATGCGTGGCACTTTGTCCGATCGGAATTCTCTACACATGATCAGAGTATGTCCGATCGGAGCATTTTGTCGGAAAATATTTCCGGCAAGTTGGAAAATTTGGTCTGACGGATATTCCGACGGAAACAGTCCGATGCAGACCACACACAGTCGGAATATCCGACAAAACGCTCTGATCGGATACATTCCGTCGGAATCTCCGACCGTGTGTACAAGGGCTAAGTCTGGTTGAAAAGACACAAGTCCAACCAACTCAAACCAATCAGCAAAACGTGAAACAAAATTTACAAAATTGATGAAAATTTTAATTTTCCTAGTGCCATCACACAAAAACCTGTACTGATCACTTGCTCCACAGCTACGCCACTCAGCACCGGGAGGAGAAACAACAAGGTGTAGAAGAGCAAGGCACAGTGAAGTGCCAATTAGCTTTGTCAAACGTGGCGTCCATAGCCCTGTGTAAACTAGGACTACTCCGGTGACCCAGGCTTTTCTTCGCTCCTGGCTGAGCGGAGTAGCAGAGAAACAAAAGGCTAAATATGCATTGCTAGGGGAAGATGCTTTAAAGTGACCTTGCATGGGCACAAGACTGGTTGACTTCTAGCTTTTGATTTTTTTTTTGGCACAAAATAACTAAGCATGTAACTATTTTTTATGGGCAACATAATTTTCCAGATTTAAAACAATTGTAATTTACAACAATATTGGTATAAGGATGATATAAGAAATTTCACCTTCACAGCAGTCCTGCCACATTCGTAGGTCCATTTTGGGAATCTTCTTGCAGTCAATATAGCCATGAGGAAATTCGGCAACTCTAAACACATCAGGTTGTACATGGGTTATGTTGTCCCCATTGTCACACATAATTCTGGCGAGAGATGTCTGCTTGATCTGGGTCAGCTGCGCAGGGGCAAACACACCAGGGTTTTCATACCACAGCCTGTAGAACCAAAATGATATCCATGACTTTACTTTTATGTTTTATGCAAAAGAGTTTATACTAAATTGCTGGAGAGTTCACCCTCCTGAACCACATATGGTTAAAGTAAAAAAATGATTCAATTTTTTTTATTTAGTTTTGGGGAACAGAACATGTTTAATTAACAACAACAAAGAGCATTGCTGCAGTTTACCATAGACATCACAGTTTCATTGACACTGGATACAACACACACTGCTCTTCTAGCACCTTGCATTCCATGAAAAGACTACAAGGCTTTTGGTGAGTAGATGAGTGGAGAGAAGGGGCTGGGTGAACAACGGGATGCTTTACTGTATGAGCCTTGAAAATTCTCAGCTGCAGAGCAGGAAAAAAGTAGTGTATAGAGTATCCTGCTATGATTTCACTGTAAACTGTGGATACACTTTATTAAATGTAACTTATTACATTTGTGGTGTTTGAGATAAAAAAAAAAACTGAAATTCTGCTTTAATTTAAGGGCAAGAGCTGAAGTTGTAGCAAGACAGGAATCACACACTCTGCAAAAGCCTACTACAAACATTCCTCAAGGAAAGGGGGATCAAAAACCACCACGTTAGAAATTTTTTTTTTTACAAAAGCAATGGATAAAGGTACATTTACAGTATATTTCATCTGTTTTTCGTAATGCATTACCCTGAAAATCCTTAACTTGCTTCCTAAAGCCTCTTTCAGACGAACGATCCGCTCAGGTCTGCCTGTCAGTTTTTTAGGTGGACCTGAACGGATGCTCCATAGACCTCTATGGAGTGTCGGATGTCAGTGGTGACATGTCCACTGACATTTGACCCGCTCCAATCTGAAAAAGTTTGACGGAGGAAAAACCTACTTTTCCATCCGTCTGCGGATCGGATCGGGTGACGACGGACTCTGCGGTCCATCGTCATCCGATCTACCATAGGGGAGAGCGGCGCTCTGACAGGTCCATCCCGGCACAGACCTGTCATCTTCCTCAGCGGGGATCGACGGAGCAATCCCCGCTGAGCAAGCGGATGTCCACGGGGCGGATCATCAAGGATCCGTTTGTGTGAAAGAGGCCTTAGTCCTTGTACACACGGTCGGACATTCCAACAACAAAATCCGTTGGATTTTGTCAGAAACTGGTGTTTCATACACACGGTCGGACAAAGTTGTCGGAAAATCCAATCGTTCGGAACGTGATGACGTTATTTCATTACGACGGGACTACGTTCACGCTAGTAGCCAATAGCTTTAGTCTAGGAATTTAATCTGAGCATGCGTGGCACTTTGTCCAATCGGAATTCTCTACAAAGGATCAGACAAAGTCCGATCAGATCATGTTGTCTGAAAATGTTATAGCCCAGCTCTAAAACTTTGTTGTCGGATATTCCGACGGAAACAGTCCGATGAAGCCCACACATGGTCGGATTATCAGACAACGCGGTCCGATAGGGACATTTTCCGTCGGAACGTCCGACCGTGTGTACAAGGGCTTAGACTTTGCAGACAATGTACATAAGGAAGGAACCTAGTGTTTCCAAAATATTTAATTCTTATATTTTTAAATAGCCACTAATAGGTATTATACTTTAGCAATACTTTGTGCCTTCTCTACATGTACATGTGACCTTGACAACATGGAACATAATTTGTTGACTTATTTAAAGTCCTTGTACATACGGGCATATTTTTAACTAAATAGTAAACAAGTTATACTTACAGTTGTGCTCATAAGTTTACATACCCTGGTAGAATTTGATTTCTTGGCCATTTTTCAGAGAATATGAATGATAACACAAAAACATCTTTCACTCATGGTTAGTGTTTGGCTTAAGCCATTTATTATCAATTAACTGTGTTTACTCTCTAAATCTAAATTACAATTACAACAGCTACCCAAATGACTTTGATCAAAAGTTTACAAACCCTGGTGATTTTGGCCTGATAACATGCACACAAGTTGAGAAAAAAGGGGTTTGAATGGCTATTAAAAAGGTAACCATCCTCACCTATGATCTGTTTACTTGTAATTATTGTGGGTATAAAAGGTCAATGAGTTTCTGGACTCCTGACAGACCCTTGCATCTTTCATCCAGTGCAGCAGTGATATTTCTGGATTCTGGGTCAAGTAAAAGAAATGTCAAAAGATCTGCAGGAAAAGGTAGTTGAACTGTATAAAACAGGAAAAGGATATAAAAAGATATCCAAGGAGTTGAAAATGCAAATCAGCAGTGTTCAAACCCTAATCAAGAAGTGCAAAAGGAGGGGTTCTATTGAAACCAAACCACGGTCAGGTAGACCAAATGAAATTTCAACCACAACTGCCAGAAAAATTGTTCGGGATGCAAGGAAAAACCCACAAACTTCAGGTGAAAAACAGGACTCTCTGAAAATGTGGCGTGGCTGTTTCAAGATGCTCAACAAGGAGGCACTTGAAGAAAGATGGGCTGCATGGTCGAGTCGCCAGAAGAAAGCCATTACTACGCAAATGATACAAAATATCCAGCTTACAATACACCAAACAACACAGAGACAAGCCTCAAACCTTCTGGCACAAAGTTATTTGGAGTGATGAGACCAAATTGAAGCGGCTTTGGGCAGCTTTATCATCTGAGAAGACAAAGAGCCTCAACCACAAATACCACAAAAGACTTCAAGCTGTCATTGATGTTAAAGGGGGCAATACACGGTATTAAGAACTGGGGTATGTAAACTTTTGATCAGGGCCATTTGGGTAGTTTCTGTTGCCATTATGATTTAAAAAGAGTAAACACAGTTGATTGATAATAAATGGCTTCAGCCAAACACGATCCTTGAGAGAAAGAACATTTTTTGTGTCATCATTCATATTCTCTGAAAAATGGCCAAGAAATCAAATTCTGCCAGGGTATGTAAACTTATATGAGCACAACTATACTTTCTCTGTGCCATGGTATTATACACAATGTGCCAGTGTTCTCCACTTTTTTTCCATGTGGGCCATAGTAAGTTGCTTCCTATGGGGGCACATGTGTGGGTGACAGACACAGCATAGCGCGGCACAACTATCTGCCATCTTCCCATAGGATTTTACTGACAGCAGCAGGCAGCCACTACCTCCTGCTGCTTTCAGCCAAGCATCTGAGAGTAGGGGGAGTATACGAGACCTGCAGATGGGCACAGTAATGATCTGATACTGATACAGGACTTAAGTAAGTATTTAGGGAGGGAGGATAGAGGAACAGTAACTGGAAGGTTTCTTTTGCCTTAATGCACAGAATGCATTAGGGTAAAATAAAACCTTTTTGACATTAGAAACTCTTTAGCTGCTGGAGCCTTTTTTTAAATAATTTTTTGCATAATGCTAAAATGCGTTTGTTTTTTATAACATATTTAAAGTGTTACTAAACCCACATCATAAAAGCGATCAAGCAATGCTGTATTACATGCGGTTCATATTCACTCAGTCACTATGAGATTTGTTTTCTGCATTCTGACAAAATACCTGGTTGATCCTGCTGCTCTCTATCTGCACCTTCTGTCCATATCCCCAATTCAGCTAGGGATTTTGCAGAGCAGTGTTGGCAGCACCGCACATGCTCAGTTTTCAGTGAGTTTCATGCTGAGAATCTCCTCCCTATCACATCTGATTAGCCCATGTGACTATAGAGTTACACATGTGGGTGTATACACAGTGGCAAAATCCCTTCAATTTAGTGGTAAAAAACCTTGTACTCCCTTCCTCCTCCTCCATGCTCACTAATCAGCTAAATACAATGGGGGTGGGATATTACAATTAGATTGATGGAGGCTTCATCTCCCTGTTATTCTAAGACACAGGCTTGAGGGGCGTGACAGCGTGTGACTGGCAGAAATCCACCCACATCAGGTTATTGACAAAAAAAAAAGATTTGATTTCAAATATATATTTGTATGATGATGTAAAACAGTTTGATACTTATTTATATTTACGCTGTAATCTATGGGCTGTTTATATTGAACATGTGACCAGCAGCAGATGACTAGAAGATTCTCCTACCACTGTTTGCCTGCAGACAAGCTGGGAAAGATCTGGGTTATGTGACAGCTGTATATCGATTAGGAGAGAGGTACTTAGATTTTTTTTTTAAATAAATGAAAACAACTACAGCGCCATCATCCACATACTGCATGTACACATACGCAGGGCGGCCCTTAAGTGCAAATTCACGTACCTGTACATGATTTTTTTTTTCGGCTCAGAGGCGTGCGCACGTGCCACCAGAGCCCCACTTCCGCAGTGATTGGACACAGCGGGAGACAATCACTGATCGTTCTGGGGAGAGGCTAAGCCAAAACATGGATCTCTGTTTTCCTTTAGTGAAAGCATGTACCCACAGGTAGAAAGCACTCATATGGAACACATTTAACCCTTTGATCAGCCCTGATGTTAACTCCTTCCCTGCCAGTGGCATTAGTACAGAGACAGTGCATTTCTTTTAGCACCAATCACTGTATTAGTGTCAGTGGTTCCCAAAAAGTGTCAAAAGCGTCAGCTAGGTGTCTGGTTTGTCCACTGCAATTTTGCAGTCCCACTAAAAATTGCTGATCGCCGACATTACTAGTAAAAAAAAAAAAAAATTCCATAAAAATATCCCATAGTTTGCATATAACTTTTGCACAAACCAATAAATATACGCTTATTGGTTTTTTTTTATTTATTTTTTTACGAAACATATGTTGCAGAATACATATTGACATAATTTGATGAAGAAATTTTTTTTTTTTTATTGGGTAGGTTTTATATCAGAAAGTAAAAAATATTGTTTTTTTCTAAATTGTCAGCTTTTTTTGTTTATAGCGCAAAAAATATAGTCCACAGAGGTGATCAAATACCAGCTCTATCTCTGGGGGGAAAAAAAAGGACATGTTATTTGGGTACAGTGTCGCACGACTGCGCAATTGTCAGTTGAAGTAACGCAATGCTGTTTCTCAAAAAATGACCAGATCAGGAAGGGGGTAAAACCTTCTGGAGATGAAGTGGTTAAACAGAGTGTGTTTAGTACCACCATAAACCCCAAACTATTATTTTCTGACAGTAGATGACCCATGTTGGTAGTTGCAAATTTTTTATGTCATGCCACATTTGTGCTACTGTGTATTAAACCTATATTTTCAGCAAAAATTGCACATAATATTTAGGTAATATATTATAATCCCCATATTTTTGTTGGTGAATATAAAATATAAAATTGTGTTGAGTAAATAGACAGCAAATGTCAAGCCT
Source organism: Lithobates pipiens (assembly GCF_037356315.1). Lineage (NCBI taxonomy): Eukaryota > Metazoa > Chordata > Amphibia > Anura > Ranidae > Lithobates > Lithobates pipiens. The sequence continues at coordinate 509,413,930 of NW_027507758.1, forward strand.
CAAAATTTCATTTGCTAGCTCAGCAGACATAACTGCCAAAAAGATCAGTGGACTGCAAACTTCTCAATACTGCATACCATCAAAACCTAATTGTGCAATCAGGATCAGTGGGATCCTTTGGGCAGTTAGGTTCACCGAGATAACAAACTATGGAAACATGGCGTTGTGTTCTCCTTCCTGATAGGAGTTTTTGTAGTAAACATGGTGGGTTCTTAGTGCTAGAGGGCCCTGAGGATGTTCTATCGCACAAAACACGTAGTGACTCCTTTGTGCTGCCATCACACCGCTGCATCAGAACCCAAGCAGCTGCTTTTTTTTTTCCATGAACTTTTTTTTTTATTGAAATCAAAAAGATAAGTGCACACATAGCAAACTTTGCAGAACATTATATAAGTCCATGGCATGCAAATACACCATGGACCAAAGATGGCACGTAGGCCACAGAATACAGCACAAAACTGCAGGTATTCAAAAATGTCCACTCTACCTAAATACCCACCGCTGCACCTAGACAAAGCCTGCTCCCTCAACTAAAGCTGCCACTTGGAAAAAATGTAAAGTGCAAATCGTATTTTACCTTTTAAAACTAAAATCTGAAAAAAGGAAAAATAGTGGCGCTTAACTATAAATTATATCTAACTCCAAAAATGTGACAACAATTAGATGGTATGAACAACGTGTGTGAGAACAACAATTGTAACACCCTGTGAAAAGTGAACCAAATAAATGTGTCACAGAACAAACAAAATGAACCCCCAGAACCCCAAATCTGATTTGGGGTTCTGCTAATTCTGGTTGATGACTAATTATGGGGTCACGGGATGTGGTTTTGAGATGCATTTGCTCGGTGACCCCATGTTAGTACATCGGATGGGTATATTGAATATAACTTCACAATGTGATCATTACCCAAATGAGAGGATAGGATGGGAGCGCACTATGTTAAGAAAAATATGTACATGGTTGTAAAGCATTCTACTTTAAACTAACCATGTGGAATAATGTTTGAAGGATATAAAGCAGGGTACATGTATTATGTTAAATGCATACCAGATACGACATTGTCTTTGACCTAGGGTGTAATGCTCACTACGAACATAGATCATCGGTAGATTATACCAGCGGGGACACGAGATGTGCGCAAGCTCTGGAGGATCTTGTGAATGGGATGGATGGGAGGGTATAAATGGTTTAATTGTTGTGCCATGCAGCCAACCCCATGAGGAAGTCCGTGTATGACGAAACGTCAGGGGCATGGCTGTATAGCAATCATCACCAGTAATGTGCAGTGTCTGGAGCTGAGCAGGGAAGTGATGATTCATGTCTGTGTCTGGGCACTGAAGAGAGGGTGAGAACAACGAGGCTTGCTGTGACATAGATATCTATTTTTCTGACTTTTGAACTGTGAAATGTGAGTGTAAAGGCTGAAGTGTTTTTGTGTTTTAATAAATTGATTCGTACAGTTTTACACTATTGGAACACCTTTATTATTTTACATATTTGAATTAGCACAATGGATGATTGGAGCAACGGTTCACTACTTGCTGTTTGGCTGATAAGCGCTTAAGCCTGATACGAAAGTGCAGGCATTGGGAGTCGGTGAGTGCATTTCTTAAGGGAGTGGAATCACCGATCACTTTGGTGTGGTGGATGGAATAAGAAGAGACATTACATCAAAGGATATTTTTGGACACTCATGAACTTTATTTTAATTTTGTTTGTTCTGTGACACATTTATTTGGTTCACTTTTCACAGGGTGTTACAATTGTTGTTCTCCACATGTTCATACCATCTAATTGTTGTTACATTTTTCGAGTTAGATATAATTTATAATTAAGCGCCACTATTTTTCCTTTTTTCTGATTTCGGTTTTAAAAGGTAAAATACAATACAGCAAGATTAACAATACATTAAGTCTGGGGAGAATGATCTGTTTAGTAGAAAAATTCAAAGCTTGTTCATATCGCAATGCACATTTTGTCTTGTCCCACTATGCATAGTTCATAAAGTTCAATAGAATCCTTATATAAGGGTTCATTGGAATTTTAGTAAGGTCCGGGGGCAGTGAAAAAAAAAAAAACTGTAGATTTAGTCGCCTGTTTGAAGGCCCTCAAGGAGGGTTGGAAAGGAGGATGTGTCAGGATCTCTTGTGACCAAGGTTGAGGGAAGAGCCAAGAAAGAGTGTGAATTGGAAATTGAGTTTATGAGTTTTCTAGAGCTACCCAGTGTTTCCTGATTGCATGAATGTTCCAATCCACAATTCTTGTAAGATGACAGGCTAGGTAATATTTATGAAGGTCAGGTAGTCTAATACCCCCCTTAGTCTTTAAGCATGTAAGCCAGATGTACTTGATGCGTGGTGGGGAGTTTCTCCAGATAAACGAGCTAGCCTTTTTGTAAGTCGCAAAGAAGGTGGCAAATAAATTAGGATGGTCTGCATTAGGTACAGGAAGCATGGGGGGGGGGGGGGGGGGATAATCATTTTAAGCAAAGCTGAACGACCAAACCATAAAATGTTTAGACCTGCCCAATCTTTCAGATCCATTTGGGCTTTGTGTAAAGCCACTTGAAAAGTATGCTTATATAGATATGGTAATTTGGCCACTATCTGGATTCTCAGATGAGTTAACGCATCTTTTTTAAATAGGAATGGAAAAAAATTCTGACAGCGCACTACCTCTTGCACTGTAAGGGAAACGCTCAAAGCATGTGATTTTGTATAATTGATTTTAAGGTTTGCCAAGGTACCAAAGTGGTCTATATCTTTCAGTAAGTTTGGCAAGGTAATGCAAGGGGACTTCAGGGAAAGAAGGACATCATCTGCAAACACAGCAACCTTAAAATTCCCTCGTATTTGGAGATCTTTAATATCGGGGTTCACTCTCAAATTGTTGAGAAAGGGTTCCCTGTCAGGTTCCATTACTGATGGTGAAGGCGGTGGACAGGTGGCCATTAACTCGTATAGTGCTAAAATATGAGTCATCATGCGTGGATTAAGTACAATTTCTTTCAAAACTTCTTGCATGTAATCCCAAGCCACCTTGTTGAACGCCTTCTCTGCATCAAACGATAGGAGAAAGCCCTGGGTTTTAGATGAGGTTAGCCAATGGTTAAGGTTTAACTCTTGGATGGTATTGTCAAGCATCTGCTTTTATTGTGAGTTTCATGTACTGTCTTTTGGATACTTTAAATGTTTTAATAGTGATTAATTACAACAAAATATTATGCACTATGGTCCTTTTCTGTGCTCCTAGTTTGGTAGTTATGCAGCAAAACTTGCTGATACATCACCATATCAGTCTGTTACATGCTGCATTGTGGCCAGCTACGGAAAGGAGAGTTGTCTTGAGAAATCTTTGTGTTTTCATCTATTCGATTTTAAACTGATACTTCTGATAAGTGTGCAATTCACCTGTGGGTGGTGTGTGGTCATACACCAGAAGATTTGGTGCCAAACCATTGATGAGGGAGAATATAGTGTACATGGACAAGTACTTTGCATATAATTTCATGAACTTCTTGCATTATTATTTGCATTTTTGTATTTGTTGTACACATTTTCACATTGCTCACATCAGTGTTAATTTAGTCGGCTAAAACATTTTAGTCGACTAAATTAATACTAGTTTAGTAGACTAAAACACGACTAAAACTAAAACAATGCCATTTTAGTCAAAAGACTAAGACTAAAACTACATTTAAATTCGACTTCAAAATGAACACTAGTCTGTAGTGCATGTTCATACCTCAATACCATAAATAATAGCATATTCGATTTTTCACTCGAGCAGTATATAATGATTTAGGAAATTGTACAGAAATGTTACAAATGCTTTACGATTTAATTACACCCATTTGATTTTAGACGACTAAAATTTGTTTTTTGTCGACTAAAATGTACTGGAGATTTAGTCTACTAAATAAGACAAACAATTTCAGAAGACTAAAATGAGATTAAAACTAAAATGCCATTTTAGTCCTAAGACTAAAACTAAATCAAAATTTGCTGCCAAATATAACAGTGGTTAATATTTGTTGTGATTGGAGTTTTTTCACTTTTTGTTTATTCATTTGTGTTTTTCTGCTGCCTGTAAATTATGTTTATTGATAGGTGCCTTAAATATTATGGCACAATAATAAACAGTACCCAGGATTCACCAATTCTTACCTGTCTCCATCTCTTACGTTTCTAAACTGAGTAGTAAGTAGACACATCAGTGTTGGTCCCAGCCGACTCCCAGGAATGATGTCCTCCACCATCAGTGCAGGGAAGAGATCTATATTTAATGGTGATCCATATAACCTGAAGACAGAACCAAAAGAGTTCTATATTTAACGGTGATCCATATAACTTGAAGACAAAACCAGAAGACAAACACTAAGCAGTGGCATATTTTTTTTTTTTAATAAACTGCTATTACATGTTTAAGCTGTTTGCAGTAATTTTTAGTGAAACATGGAGGCTGTCATTGTAGACATCTTATGAAAATGCTGGATGCCTGGCATTGGATTCAGTACTTTCAGTTGCTTATCCAGAAAAAAATATGCTGATAAAGACCTTTGGCTTTTCTTAATCTGTGCTGTGATGAACAAAGCACAAAATAATAAAACTCATGGGTAAGTATAACAACCAGGCAATAAGTATTTTCTGAAAGAGAAAAATAAAGATAGGTTTTGTCTAAATAAGTTTAATTTATCACATGATAATTATGGCATCAATTCACATGCAAAGATATTGTTTTACATTCAATAGTTACTTAATCACTAAAAGTCTTTGTTTCTTATGAATCATCATTTCACCTCAAACTATCGCATACGAGTCAGAAGGTAGAAATATTACAGTAGAATGATGGCCTCCTATTATTAAATATATGCTGTGACACCTAATATGTATATCTGCTCATACAGTTCTCTTTTAGTCCCCCTGCAAAATCCCACTAATATAGGTTTATCCTGCCAGCGAAGCACACCCAAAACAGCTTCCTGTGATGGGGTGGCAACGATGCTGCAGTGCTCCTGCACTCACAGCAGAGTTGCCACTCCCTTGTAGGCTGTGCTTGCTTGCACTATAGTGGGATAAAAAAAGTTGAAGGGGGTGTGGTTATCAGCATTGTCACTGCTGATTCACATGCATGTAGCTTGTTACTCGACACCTTACTAGAGGGAGAAATGTCATCAGCACACCATGGATCTCTAGAATGGGTCCACAGCTTTATTCAGCGATCTTTAAAGCTTTGGACCCATTCTGGAGATCCATGGTGTGCTGGTAATATTTCTCGCTCTGATTCCAGCCGGTGGTCACTTCAGCACCCACTTATACTTACAGCCAACTCTATAGGAAGGTGTATGTTGGAAATAGCATGCTGGAATACTAGCACCTGGTTAAGCCAGCCGCTTTCTGGAGTGACAACACTGCCTCTGTTTCTGAAACCCTCCCTTTGTGAGCTTCAGCACCATAAATGGGGGGGGGGGGGGGGGGGCGCATGAAGCACAAATGAAGGTGGATTTGGCTCATTTAGGGAAAATAAAGGATGTTTTATTCCACTTAGCGAGGCTTGTGCATCACTTGATGGATTTGGTACATTTTTAGAATCATAGAGGAGCCAGAAGTCGTAATTTAACACACGAAAACCTGATCCTTGTAAAATTAAATTTCCCATACAAAAATACCCCAAAACCTTAAAACTTGAAAATACAAAAATGAAAAATCCTTTGGCCAGTAGGTGTTAAAAAAAGAAAGAAAAATAAATACTCACCATTCTCTTCTGTGCTGTGCCCTGCAGAGTCATCAATTCTCTTGTGGTTTAAAACCACAAAACAGCTCTGCCAATCACTGGCAATCTCAGAAGCAAACCAAATATCTTGCTGACTCACTCAGAAAACCTGATCTCTCAGCGACTGCAGTACTGGTATCCCACACAAGGTAAGATAAACTCCACAGATGTTCATAGCTCTGCAAGTCTCATGTCTGATTTCAGAACTCTGAAAACAACAACCTCCCCTGTGCCGCATATTTTCTAGGTACAATAGTATGTCAAAATGTTACTTTTGATTCAATAAGACATGCATTTTGACCCTCAGATGTTTCCTTTTCTAATTTACATTTATTTATGTTTTTCTAACAGGCAGTAAATGAGCTTTAAAACAAGCCCAGACCATTGTAGCTGCCAGTGCTGTGGAGTAATTCATCCTCAAAATTCAGTTTGCGCAGCCTATTCTGCTCCCTGCTTACAGTAGTTACTTGACAGCCTTCCAGCATTCTAATCTCTAAAATAAACATGTACCAAGAGCTCTGGGAGAGCAGAGCTCAAGACTTAACCTGACAGACTTCACTGCTTATTTTGTATAATCTGAGGAGGAATTCTTCCACAGTGTTTGCTCCCATAGAACTCACTATGGACCGGATTTAAAGCCCATTTGCTGCTTATTAAGAATACGTAAAGACTTAAATGTCCATAGCCTGGCCCCTTTGTGACCACAATAAGCCATTTTAAATCTACATGAAAAAGGCTCCTTGTCATGACAATACTAATTTACATGCCGCAGAGAACTAGTATTGCGCGAACTAGTTACCTGACACATGCTGGCAAGAGTAAACTTGGTGTGGTTATCTAACCTTCTAAAAACCCTGGTCATGAAAGGGTTCTTGAAATATGGAATTGACATCATCCCTACATTTAAATTTGTTCAGCCACCACCAATGGGAATAAAAAAGCAAAATACGTTTACAGCATGTTTGATAACATCTTTGACATCTGAACAGAAATAGTATAGTTAAACTGTACCTTCTTAAGGTTTCAATTATGTCTGGATTTTTGATTTCATTCCTTAGATCTTCAAAGGTATTTGCTGAAGAAAGATTGCAGTATACTCTAAAGTCATGGTAAGGTGGAATTCCATGGTCGCGTCCCCTCTGGATGTTGATGGCTGCCAAGTCTAAGGCTACAGTGTGTGCCATTGAGAAAAGCTTCTCTGTCAGCTCTGTATTTAACAGCTGGGATGGAACCCGCATTTTCCCAGCAACCCCAAAAAGACCTCGGAGAAGTGGATCTATTCCCCCCTCATTTACAATCCTATAGGGAGAAAAGAAAGCCCTGTGTAGGGGTAAATGTCCTTGAGGAATTGGCTCAAAGTTTTCATCCAGTCTGTAAAGAATAGGATTTATGAGGGTGTGACCAAATCTAAAAGCAGCTGTAGCAAACTCATTCAGAATGCCGGCATTGATATTAGGGTCATATCCCTTGTAATCACCAAGCATTTTCATGCCAAAGTCTCCAAATATCTTTGGCAGCCAATGAGCATAAGTTATGTGCTGCATTTCAGCTCCTACTATTTTACGAGTTTCATGGTAAATTGTATCTCCATCCCAATGTGGGTTCAGTCTCAACAATTCTGCAGCAATTCTATTATGTTCTCTAAACCACAGTGTATGCATGCTGGTTAGACCGAGTTGCTCATTAGCTCTAAAGTCACCAGCTAAAAAGCATGGAATGGGACTTTCATTTTCATCCCTCATGCATTCAGTGGGAGGCCCAGTGGCGAAAGGAAGGAGTGGTTTTCCAGATCTTTGAACAATGCCTTGTTTTAAGAGGCCCCGATGGCTTGCTGAATCTCTGACTTCCTGAGCTTCATGGTCAGAGCTTCCATATACATTGGAGGCATCAATGTAAGAAGTCAACTGGTTCATCTGTTCCCGAGGATAAACAGAATTCATTAACAAGGAGGTCATTCCACTACCACAAACAGGACTAGATCGGACAAAGAACATACAACGAGCACCATTCCTCACGCGTGGGTCGTTTGGTGGAATTGAAAGAGGAAAGCAAGGTGCATCATTTGTGCAGACTGCACTGCAATCCTGGCCATCAGAAAACCTAGCTTGACTCAAGGCAACTACTGTAGAGTCCAGGTCATGGTCAAGGAACTGTCCCCACTGCATCAACATGTGAGTAAACTGCTCATCCGGAGTTATAGTATGAGTTCCAATCAAAGTGGTTGAAACTGTACGAGGCAGAGGAAGCAGAAATCCATTATATAATCTATTGTATACGCCTCTTGGCAAATTGAAGCCGTTCTCATATACAGATTTCAGCAGACGCTCAAAGGCTGTCAATGATGCTCCCCACATTGGGTGCTGAAGGTTATTGCAGGTGCCATCATGTGTCCTGTATTTTTGGTGAAAACACATGTTGGAGCAATTATTTATCCTTCGATGGGCTCTACAACCTGAGAGATTGGCAATCATGTTAAGATAATGAGGAGAAACCAGATCATTGTAATGGTAGCCTGAAAAAAAAAAGAATAGATTTTAGTTAATTAAACTGCAAAAAATTGTACAGGCTATTATAAATGTACCTCATTCAAAGATTTGTTTAACAAACGATAAATGATTGAAACCACAGAAAGTTAGGGTGATACAAAGGGGAGGTACAAATGATACGGCCCCTTGTGTTAGATATTTGTTTCATAGTAGAATTGAAGAATCTTTAGTTCATAGGATACTTAAGAAAAAATGTTTATTCTTCAGAAAGATAAGCAAGACAAGACTTATGTGTGACATTTGGTAACATAGGGTATGGCTTCGGACATTAGAAGGAGAGAGTTGACAGATGTTATGTCTTCCATAGTATAGCGTTCCTTCGTTCTCTTTCGAACCATTTCTAACCATTCACAACCTTGCATTCTTATACTATTTCATAAAGTTATGTCAGCACTTCATGAGAGTAACACCCATTCTGCATATATGGTTTGAGTCTATAGTTAAGTAACATAACTCCACCCAATGTACTGACACAGTAACTCAGAATAGAAATACATAAACAGCAAGATGACTTTTCTCCATATCCTCTGTCAAAGACATACTGAAGTAACCTTCAAAACTAACATCATAACATTATGCATATGCATTTTATATATATTTCAGAAGCTTTTATCACTTAAAATAATATTAAACTCAAAATCACTAACACCTTGCAGATTGGGTGGACTCTGTCCAGCAGATCCATCTGCTCAGCAAGGGACGACAGGTCTGTGTCTGCTCCACTATGCAGAGCAGACACAGACACAGCCAGCTGTTCTCTATGGGGCGGTCGGATGGAAACAGATCGCCTGGTCATTTTCATCTGTCATTCGATCCGATGGACGGAAGGGGAATGGATCCCCATCTGTCTGTTTTTAGTCGACCGGACTGGATCAGAAGCCAGCAGGCGTCAGTGGATTTGCCACTTCATAGCAGACCCGATCAGTCGGTCAGTGTAAAAGAGGCCTTACAAGTCATATTAGTGAAAATAATTGATGATTGCTATTATTAAACCACTGCACACAGAAAAAAAAGGAAAGGATGATTTTAGCTGGAAGGAAAACACTGAAAACTAGAGTTATTGTGCACTTGGGGGCACACTTCAATAAATTCTAGGTGGGGCACACCACATGGAGTAGCAGAATACATAAATACTTACTTGTTCCATTTAAATCAACCATCAAGCCATTATGTACATGGTCTTGTATGATCTGAAGAGTCCGTTCAAATATCTCCCCTGCTCTAGCTTGTTCCACTGTGTAGGGATCACGGGGATATCTGAATAAAGCCAGAAGATCATTCGGAGAACGTGGGCGACTTGTATAAAAGAAGCAACAAAAAAAGATATATTTTACATCAGTGCATTACACCAAAGAGCAACATGTTTAAGAATGTTGAGCAGATTTCATGCATTCTAGCAAATTGCTGATCTAGTGTTGTATAGGAGCAGTAGTAGAAACTGAAAGCATGTGCTGCACAGCCTCAGAGATACCATAACATTTCTCATATGTATCTCATTATTCAGCCACACTAATCCTAAACTGGAGTTAACCTACTGTGTTTCTGGTTAGCCTGGAGTTTAAATAAGGACATCCTGTAATACCTGGTCAGGTCATTCAGAAATGCTCACCGTAAACACTCTGCTCCACCTGAAAACTACACAAAGCCAATAAAAGAATCTCTTATCAAAAACTACACCCTAATATAAACAGACCTTTGTTGCTGCATATCTTATTAAAACATTTCTTTATTTCTTTTTCAAAAGTAGCTGCCTTTAATCTGCACATATCAGACAGCCAACATTTATGGCATGGTTCTCATCTTAATAATCATCTTTTGAGATGTGCAAAGTCGAGAAGGACTGGATTACTATAAAGTATTTTAGAATTGTGTCTATGGCAGCAAACGTTGATCAGGGCTGATCCAAAATAAAAAAAAACGCCACTTATTGTATAACTTTTTGGCTGAGTGAGAGCAGGCTTTCATTCCTTGCCAGATCTCTATTACTCTACCATATCTTCATTTTCTAATACATCTGTGATTAACCAAGCTTGGCTATTTTGGTCTTGTACATATACAAGACCGGGGGGTCGCTGAGTGTAGTAGTTCCACACGTCACCCTGCTTGGCCAGGCATTCACTTCCAGACAATGAACCAGTCCTTCAGCTTGTTTTTTTTTTTTTTTTTTTTTAGGGGCTTTAAAGTGGTTGTAAACTCTCCCCCACAACTTTGTCCCATGTAAATCGGCATAAAAAAAAACATAATGAACACTGCTTGTAGATATCTCCTTACTTGCTTAGTATTGTTGTAATCCTTTTTGTTCTTTGGAATGACATCACTGAGCATGTCCATATCTCCCCCGATTTAAGGCACACTCTGTGTGCTTGTCTATTATCAGGACTTCCTACATCACACAACACTGAAGTTCCACGAGACTGCATAATCACTCAGAGCTTCCTACTATAACCCCATGTGACCTCACATGCAGTGTAAACCTGGGCATCAGACAGCATTACTGCAGTCTTATCAGCTGAAGCTGATAAGACTGACATAGGCAAATAGGCAAACACTAGATAATCGGCACAAGTAAATACTATGAAATAAAACAAGTCAGTTATGAGCAGGGAAGCCATAGAAACGTTGGATTTGAGAAAAAGGGTTAACAGTACAGGAAGTGATCAATGTAAGGGCGGAAATATACTCTACTGTGGACTCAGAAAACAATATTTAAGATGGCGCTGCCTTACCCTGGAAACAAGTTTTTTTAAAGTTTCTTTGAACAGTAAGTAATATGTGATTTGGGCTGGATTACAGTGGCTATGGTTTGGATAATTACTTAATATAATGGACTAAATGATCAGAGTGGGAGAGTTTACTTCCTCTTTAACTTGGATGGGGAAAAGGGACATGGGATGCCCAAATAATTGATCTTGTTGAATTGAACAAACGATTTTAGATCGATACTGGCAGTCTCTAAAGCTCCTTACTCCTCCACCATATCACTTGAGTCAACTGCACTTTCACTACTGCACAATCCTAGATTCCTGTCTCAGTTAGCACATGGTTAGGCCTCACTCTGAATAAGTCCCAACTGTTCAATAGCTGCCATTTGCTGGCAGGGGTCTGCAGGCTCCTTTGGTGTAGCAACCAATATCGATGAAAATAAGTACTTTTGTGCTAACTGAAACTTGGTGGACTACTGGTCCCAGTAAGTCATGTGCAAGTCCTACCAACCCTCCTGGCTGTAGCAACTTAACACAAACACCAGCGACATCACAGTCTCTCCTTCTGGCTTCACATCCACTCCTGTCATGTCTCTCCCATATCTCCACACTGTGCCTGTCACTCACTAACCAGAATGGATCCCCCCTAGTGACATGCCCGGCAATGCTCCCCACTGTCCTCTTCCTGCTCCTGTTCAGGACACCCTGAGATAGCTTTTGTATGAAGCGGTTCCCTCCCAGCTCCCAACCCAGAGTCCTCCTCCTCCCCCCAGAAAGGGGGCTCCCCACAGGGCCATTAACTCCACTAGTTCTTCTACCCGACAACTACTCCCACAGCAGGCTGACCAATATATATATATATATATATATATATATATATATATATATATATATATATATATATATATATATATATAAAGGCCTTGCCCTCATCAGTCCTAGTTGGGGATTGTTCAGGGCTCCCAGATACAATCCATGCCACTCCAACCCTCTGCCCTGCCTCTTTCCCAGAACATTATAGAAACAGAGGAGACACCAAAGAGATGAAATGCATGTCAGTCACCTGCTGCTACTCTCAAAACCACTCCCAGCCCCCAGATAAAAACAAACAGGCCTAGCTCACTGCTAGGCCTGCCTAAATTTACCTGTACTGACTGTAAAAAAACAAAACCACTACCTCTAGCACATCCTACCTAAGGTAGAGGGTGCTACACATATATTAAATCAATGTATAAAGCAAGCTTTTATAAAGTATTTGCAAAGCTTTCAGACTGCTTCCAGGTGGCTTTCTTGAAGCCTTTAAAGCACGCTTTAGCCCCAGTTGGCGAATTACATTATTATTTTGGTGGGAGTATGGAATTTCACTATGAATAAGTAGTTAGCAGGCTTCATAAGGCACTAATCAAGTTTTAAGTTATGCCAAAGCTTACTGAAGCCTACGGGCAGGTCTGTCTTAATGAACTGATGGACCTGGGCACTGCCCAGGGGCTCCAGGTGCATGGGGGCTCCATGATAAAGGTCCAGACAAGAGAAGTTGGGGGTGAGCACTGTGTTAGGGGGTGTACTGGGGATTTGGCCCCTTTTGCGGCTCTTCTTTGACAGGACTAACTGCAATGTCACTCCTGTAATGCCGCGTACACCTGATCGGAATTCTCGTCGATAAAAGCTCTGATGGTTTTCCCGATGGAATTCCACTCAAGCTGTCTTGCCTACACATGGTCACACCAAATTCCGAACGTGGTGACATACAACACGTATGATGGGACTAGAAAAAGGAAGTTCAATAGCCAATAGCCAATAGCTTCCATCTCGTAGTTGAATCTGAGCATGCGTGATTTTTGGTGTGTCGGAATTGCATACACACGATCGGAATTTTTTTCCGATAGAAAGTTTTTCCTTCGGGAAAATTGAGAAATTTCTATCAATTTTTGGCTGGCGGAAATTCGGACAGATAAATTCCGATGGAGCATAGACACGGTCGCATTTTCCGATGAAAAGCTCTCATCTGCCATTTTCTGGCCAGAATTCCGATCATGTGTACGCGGCATTAGAAGGAGCAGTGGCTAGCTTCTGCAGGAGAGAGATTCAGCTTTCTCCTCCTTCCTGTAGGGGGCGGAAGAGAATCGGCACTGTGACTGAGGACTCGGGAGAGGGAGGAGGAGCTGCCTTCATTGCAGGTGGGAACAACATTTGTCATCTGTGAGTACAAGGGGGAAGGCGGGGCACAGCTCTGATGTAAGGGGACATTGTTATGTGGGCACCTGATGTAAAAGGACACTCATGGGAAAACCAGATGTAGGGGGGACACTGATAGGGAAACTTGATTTAAAGGTGGGGACACCTGATGGGGACACCTGATGTAAAGGGACACTGTGATGAGGACATCTGAGGTAAGGGGACACTGTGATGGTAAAACTTCATGTAAAGGGACAACGATGAGAAAACCTGATGTAAGCGGACACTTTGATGGGGACACCTGATGTAAAGGGATACTATGAGGGGGATATCTGACGTAAAGGGACACCGGATGTACAGCATATGGGCACTGTGATAGGGGACACCTAATGTATATGGACATTGTGATAAGATACATCTAATGCAAGGGGGCAACGATGGGAACACCTGATGTATGGGGACACTGTGATGGGAACTGCAGTTTAAGCCGGAGCCAGCGATGCCGACCCTAGTACAGCCCTTGAGTGAGAGCTGCAGCAGTGACTGACAGACAATTACTACTCGCCACTTAGAGCAAACAATTTCATAAGAAATGAGCGATCAGCAGTCATGTCATTGCTCAGTTCTTGATCTTCAAGCTGGCATGGGACAGCTGTATCTCGACACTGATGCTGCAGCACAGAGGCAAGTATTCGTTTTGTTTTTTCATATCCCATACTTCTTTAGGGTTTGTATTTAATCTCCTGAAACTGAAGCTAAAGGGCGATTTAAGCTTGCTGTACACACTGTTCTTATACTAGCTAAAAAAAACGTATGTACAAGGCATTAGCTGGTTTGCTGATGTCACCACCTAAGCTACTTCATATATTATATATGGCTATGGGGAATCCACCTGCAAAAGCAGAACACAGTAAAAGTGCAATCTGCTCTCTAGTATACTCACAATACAAATATGTAGAGGGCCCAGACTGGTGACAACAATGACCTGGGATCAGGAGGAGGTTTTGCTGGGGTTTTGGACAGCAATAATAAAATTTATAGTGCCCAAAAATGACAAGGGGATGCAAAACCTCAAAGCTTAAAGTAGAACTAAAGGCAAAACCCTTTTTTACATTTTGGATAAAGTAAGGACTATAAATGCTATCAATTGTTTTTTCTCCATCTGTGTCCCATTGCAGAGATTTCCTCTTACTTCTTGTCCAATAGCCAAACAGGAAGTGAGAGGAAATCCCTGCAAATTAAGGGAATTCCTTGGGGACCCCCAAGTTGCTATAACCAGTTCATTGGAAGATTTCCCTTTTTACTTTTCTGGAAAAAAACACAAAATGTGGCATTTTCTTTTACTTTCAATGCAAATGGTGAAACAATCGAGAGGGCGAATATTCTTGATGGCGGTACAGACTGCAATACAAACTGACAAGCATTCTAATCTCTCTCTACTCTAGCCAAAACTAACAAAAAAAAATCAGTTCTAAGGGTCCTTTCACACGGGGCGGATCAGTTCTGATCCGCCCCGTGGATGTCCGTTTGCTCAGCGGGGATCACTCCGCCGATCCCCGCTGAGCAGGGAGATGACAGGTCTGTCTCCGCACACTGTGCAGGGACGGACCTGTCACAGCGCCGCTCTCCCCTATGGGAGATCGGATGACGACGGACCGCAGTGCCCGTCGTCATCCGATCCGATCCGCAGACGGATGGAAAAATAGCTTTTTCCTCCGTCACACTTTTTCGGATCGGAGCGGGTCGGATGTCAGCGGACATGTCACCGCTGACATCCGACGCTCCATAGAGCTCTATGGAGCACCCGTTCAGGTCCGCCTGAAAAACTGACAGGCGGGCCTGAACGGGACGTTAGTGTGAAAGGGGCCTTACACCTTCCTGTATGCAAGAGTGCCAGATGAATCATCCTAAATAGACCTAAACAAAAACATTTATCAATAAAGCCATACTAAGTTTATTAATGAAATGGTAAATTAGGCAACTTTTGGTCCTTATGAGCGAAATATAATGCAGCAAGTGATCATGTATAAGAAACACAGATGGAAACTACAATTATAGATAAGTAAAAGCACAAGAAGAGGGGCAATATGCTTTAAATACGACAATGTCCAAAAATATACACAATGGTCAGTTGCCTTATAAATGTGCATAACTCAACGGTGTATGTAAAAATAAATAAAAAAACACATTTTGACTCTGCTGCTATGCAATATTTTTAGCAGTCTTAAATCAAATTTCCATTACCCATCAAACAAATGTGACCTTGTTGAGTTTATGGCTCTATCAACGGTTGCAATAGCTTCATTAATTGATGCAGTAACAAAGGGGTCTCCGGTACGGCTGACTTCCGGCACTACAAAAGGAGGATATAAAACAATGATTAATAAAAAAAAAATTAATTAAGGCCACACCAAAAAAAAACTAGAATTTCACTCTGCAGAATGTCCCGTCCCGATCAGTCGCTGGAAATCGCTCTATAAGTGATTACATGCGATTGGCCATAAATAGCTGTCAGCCTCCTATTGTTTTCAATAAGGCTCTCCATCTGCAGCTAATTGCAGGGAACTCCCACTGGGTCTCCTGCATCCCATCAGAAATAGCCCTATGCCCAAGTGTGAATGGGGCCCAAAGTTTAAATGGCACTACAGCAAAACTAGTATTACAGTAGTATCACTAGAGCTAAAGTCCTCCTTGTATCAGATAAATACTAAAACAGCGCTAGAAAGCAGATACAAATGAAAATGAAAAATTTATGGTAATGAAACCATAGGGCAATGGCAAACACCACGGCCAACAGTCTATGTAGCAGATGGATATGTGGACAGTTCAGATTATTCACAGTCACTTTTCTCTTAGCGTGCACCTTCCACCAGAGTAAGAATGCAATTATCCACCTCGTGAAGCACACACCCCTCTGGGGTACAAACTCACCAGACGCCGCTATAAAGAAAGCCTTGTATCAGTATACAAACATCGCTCTGTGCTGACACCCCACTTATCCAGAAGGTCCACTGGTATAGGTACTCTGATTGCATCATAAAACACAAGCATAAATGTACATAGCGTAATCCTGTTTATTATAATGCAAAATTCCCATACAGCAGAAACCCCCTTTAATAATAGCTGCTTACATTTATAATGCAAACAACAAGCATAGAGAAAAAATAGAGGGCGCTATCACCATCTTCAGCCGTCCACTGGAAGTGTGTTGTTCCTTGCAGACACTGTATTGCACTTCCAAGTAGAAGGCAGAGCACGGTAGAGCACACAACGTCACTTCTGGTTTCCGTGCTGGTCCCGTCCTGACCGGTTTTGTCATCCGGCATGACAGCACAGCGTAATAGCTGATATATATACATCCGCCCGCCCGTTTTTAGCCAATGAGAATTGTCCAGTAACTGGTGACAGGTATCTAACCCAGTCATCCAATTGGACACCATCAGCTTGTAGGAATACACGGGGGAAAGTAATTAAGGCACAATGGGTACAACTTAAAATTGACAAAACACTGCCAGGTACAAACAATTTATAAATATACATCATTACGGTGGAGCAAGCACATAGGGGACCATATATGAGAGACGGATGGGTAATCCATAAATCTACACATTGATACTGTCAAAAAGTTATATGTTAACTATCGTGGATCGACTACATAACAGATTAAAGGCGGTGGGTTATTCATTCTCCCGCTAGAAACTATTGTGATCATTTGTATAAAATATACATAAAAATATCAATAATATTATCTATTCTTCCAAGCATAGTTTAAAATATATAGCTAGACCAATGACACAGGTGGCAGGCATATATCACCCTGGTGAAAGGGCAGACAGAGGACCCTATAACCATATAAGGATAAAATATAACACCTAGTGCTTGATTAGTAATCAAATGGTGTGGGTGGGCTGGATAATAGCCCAAATTGTATTCATACAAGAAAGATGTTTAACTGTAAGACGCATATATCCAGAAGGTAAGAGCAATATAAATATACTAAAAATATAATTATTGCATAAATATATATGGTAATTATGGTATATTTATGGTAAATGGTGCCATGTCTAAAAATCTTCAAATCCAAGAAGTGTATATTTGTGTCACTGAATTCACTGGTTAATTTTATATTATTAGTGTTGTTATTCAGTTCAGCCAAACACAGTTGTAGAGATGCTGATGTTCCAGACCATATAAAAACAAGCCATCCATATACCTATATATTAGTATTAGCTGGTCTCTTTTCATGGAGAAGATGATCTTGTCTTCCCATTCTCCCATGAATAAGTTTGCAATGCTTGGGGCAAACTTCGCGCCCATTGCCACGCCTCGTTTCTGGGAATAGAAGTTGCCGTCGTAACAAAAGTATTTGTGGCTTAAGCAAAAATCCAGGGAATTTCGTAAGAATATTTATTAATGGTATGCAAGATCATCTCTCTGACTTAAGGCCCAATTCAACGCTAGCAAGGCATCATCGTGTTGAATAATGGTATATAGCGAAGATACATCTGCGGTTACCAGGTACACCTCTTCTTTCCCTTGTAAATCAATTTCTTGTAGTAGCTGTAGCAGATTTTTCATATCACGTAAATATGCCTTGGTTTGTATCACACTCTTTTGTTAAAACAAATCCAAATATTGTCCAATCCGGGGGGGGGGCACCGAATCTATTCAATTCACTATAGGTCTTCCTGGTGGACAGAGTGCATCTTTATGGATCTTTGGAAGAGTGTATATCACTGGAATTCTACTACTACTTGGAACCAAGTATTTCTAGTATTTCTTTTCTTTATTGGATAGGACTCCTGATGAATAGCCAGACTCCACCAAGATCTTTAGATCATTTTGGTACTGTCTGGTGGGATCTCTATCCAATTTTAAATACGTTTCTGTGTTATCCAACATCTCACTTAGCTGGTTATGATAAAATTCCTTTGCAAGCAATAGGATTCCACCTCCTTTGTCCGCTGGTCTGATGATGAGATCTTTTTTTCTCCTCTAATGAGTCTCTCCCACCATGCCCTTACTTGTTTTTCTAGGACATTGCCCAGAGCATTAATAGCTCCATTAAAATTGGCTTGTGTTGTAGTCTGCTCATTGACTGCAAACACACTCTTAACATCAATATTTCAGCTGCTTAGGTACTGTAGGGCATCCATGGCAGCCAAGGAGAAACAAATAAATAAATAAATGAGGTGCAACTTCGGCCTATGAGTTACCCGCTCAGCGCTAATTTTAGCAAATCTACACAATTTTAAAGTGTATGTAAGGACAAACAAAGTTTTGGCTTTGCATATGCTTTGATTACTGCAGAACAGAGCTCTTCATTTAACCAACAGCCTAAAGCAGTCAAACCCTCCAGAATGAAAGTGGCACCAGCCTACATCATTGGTAATTATAAAGAAAAGCATATACATTTGAACAGCATAATTAAAAGGAAAGAATGCCAGTGAAATATCTTTTAAAGGTTCTCTAGTTAAGAACATTTTTTTAGATCAAAGTGAAATTCCGAGAACATTTACCTTTATAAAAGATGATGATCCTGCTGGCATTAATTGCATACAAACAATTAAGCCGAAACACACATGAACCATCTGGGCTGGGTAATCTCTACTCTGTATATTTCATGCTCTTTCAGAACACAAATCTACCTTTATAAATGAATAATTCTATACGGGACAATATAGTGTCCTCCTATCCAAAACTTATATTAAGGATGATGTAGTTTATTCAGCTGACAACCTCTCTTTGAGACTCTATTGTTGAAATGCCTTTGCTTGAGTTCCTAGGTCTGAACACCCACTGTTGCCATTGGGAGGGGTCCTATTCTACTTGTTAGATTCTTATATGTCACTATTAAATGGTCACTATTAATTTTGTTAAATATTTAAAGTGGTTGTAAACCCTTACAAACCACTTTGACCTACAGGTAAGCCTAGATTAAGGCTTACCTGTAGGTCCAAGAAATATCTCCTAAACCTATACGGTTTAGGAGATATTTACAAAAAGACAGGCGCTGCTGTCTACGGCGCATGTGCCATAGACAGCGGCGCGCAGGCGCACTGAGCAGGCCGCAGATCACATGATATGCCGCTCGTGTCGGCTCCCGTGAGCATGCGCCGGGGCAGCGAGACCCGGAAGTCACTCCGGGGTACATGGCAGCGGCGAAGATGAAGAAGGAGGACCGCTTCGGGGGCTTCGTTCTCAGGTAAGTTATTCATAATGAGCTAGTATGCTATGCATACTAGCTCATTATGCCTTTGCCTTGCAGGTTGCATTTTTTATTTTATTTTTTTAAATAGTCTTTACTTCCTCTTTAATGCCTCCATTACACCATTAGTGTACCCTAAGCCCCAAACTGGTTTAACTTTTCAGTGGATTACGGTTACATAGTTGGGTTAATAAAAAACAAATCCATCTAGTTCAACCAATAGAAAAAAAAATGAATACATTGAAAACTTCTCTATACAGAACCTTATACCCACAGTTGATCCAGAGTAAGGCAAAAAAAAAACAACCTTATAGGCCTAGCCTACACTTGCAGTTGGGGGGCGATATTACCCACTTTACATCCAGGCCAATTCTGACATTTGTCTCCTACATGTAAAATTAATATTTTTTTTGCTAGAAAATTACATAGAACCCCCAAACATTATATATATTTTTTACTGGTTACATGTTTTTAGTTATAGAGGAGGTCTAGGGCTAGCATTATTGCTCTCGCTCTAACGCTCGTGGCGATACCTCACATGTGTGGTTTGAACAAAGTTTTCATATGTGGGCGGGACTTACGCATGCATTCGCTTCTACGTACGAGCTCACGAGGACAGGGGTGCTTTAAAAAAATGTTTGGGTTGTTAATTTTAATTTTTTTAGTTTGACACTTTAAGAAAAAAAAATGATTACTTTTATTCCTATTACAAGGAATGTAAACATCCCTTGTAATAGGAATATGGCATGATCGAACCTATTTACAGTGAGATATGGGGTCAATAAGACCCCACATCTCACCTCTAGGCTGGAAAGCCTAAAATCAAAAAGAAAAAAAAAGAAAAAAAAACGAGCCGAGGTGGCTCCGTTATTTAAATGCAGAGGCCAGGCGTGACGTCATAACATCGCGCCTGGCCTCCGAACGATCATAGAGACTCCAGCGACCATCTGGTCTACCGGAAATCTCTATGATCACCATCCGGGGGCCGGCGGATCCTGTGTCCGACTCACCGATGGAAGCGGTGAGTCGGTAGAAGCATCGGAGGCCGGCAGGGGGGACATTATGGTGCAGGTAATCGCTGGCTGAAAATGCCGATATCTGAATGATGTCTGTAGCCTTAGGCATCATTCAGATATACCCCCAGAAAGTCAAGGACGTACTTTGGGCACCAAGTGGTTAAAAACAGGCAGTTGAGATGCATTTTTTATACCCTACACCAAGCTGCAATGGCAACCACATAGGGGTATACATAACTCCCCTCCCATTGCATTTGGCAACTAGTACAGCCTGACGGATGCGACTTATTGAAGTAAATGGAATAATCCCATGCAGTGGTGTGGGCTTTTAAGAGTTAAAACAGGCATAACACCTCCTCAGCACCTGCCAAACGTCCTCTGAACTGCAACCCACAGTGGACTGCTCTTCAAAGCCTACCGCTAGTGTAAGTAAGCCCTTAAAGCAGGGCCCAGCATGCTCCAACAGGGGAAAAAAAATCTTCCTGAGGCCTATGGTAATCAGACATTCCCAGGATCAACAATCCCCGGTGTTATTATAGTTAGGTCTGTGCATTTAGAAATTCTTCCAGCTTTTTTTTGTTAACAATCAGCTGAACTTGGTGGAATTTGTCTCAGGGATGTGCCAACCATTTCTTGTTCCATGTTAGGCTCTGGCATGCTTCCCAATGGCTTCATCCTCTAAGTTTATTATGCTTGATATTTGTTTTGGATGAAGCAAGATGGTCATGCCAAACTGCTGCTAGGTTATCTTTGAGAGATTATAAATTTACTGAATAAATCTTTATTTTCTCACCTGTTACAGCCAGCACCATGCTCACTGAAGAATATCCAATGTTATTTCTTGCTACACATTCATATCGACCTTGGTCTGCTGGGCCAGCATCTCGAATAGTCAATCCTTGAAGACTGACATGAAACTTTCCACTCTCAGTAATCTGTATTCCATCCTGCAACAGTTATTTATCCAATTACTATATGCAATCCCACTTCAGTCATCAATTAAATCATATGCTACATCGCCAAAAGTATTGCGAAACCTGCCTTTATACGCACATAAAATTTAATGGCATCCCAGTCTTAGTCCGTAGGGTTCAATATTGAGTTGGCCCATCCTTTACAGCTAAAACAGCTTCAACTCTTCTGGGAAGGCTGTCCACAAGGTTTAGCAGTGTGTCTATGGGAATGTTTGTTGGATGAAAAGGCCTGGGTCACAGTTTCCTCTCGAATTCATCCCAAAGGTGTTCTATCGGGTTGAGGACAGGACTCTGTGCAGACACGTTAAATTCCTCCAGCCCAAACTCCAAAACCTTTGCAGACAGCCTTCACAGAAGAATCAAAGCTGTTATAGCTGCAATGGGTGGGCCAGCTCAATACTGAACCCTACAGACTAAGACTGGGATGCCATTAAAGTTTATATGCATGTAAAGGCAGGCGTTCCAATACTTTTGGTAATATAGTGTATGTACACTATTAATGGTAAAAGCGATCATGGCAGTCTAATCACACCACGTAGATGGGTCTACGTTTCATGCTTGCATGATTGACGGGTTTATGGAAGTGAGCCAGAAACACTCACATACACAAAAGAAATTATAATCAAAGAGTTAAAGATGGCTTTTCATGTCTATACGTAAATGCCTCTGGCTCGTTTCAAAAAACCTATGGATCATGCACTCAAGCATCATGGACCTGTCTATGTGATGTAGTTGTGTTGCAGCAGGACCATGCAAGGTTTTGGACCCATGGAATGGCTAGCAAAGTGGATGTTTTAGCTGGTCAATTTATAGTGGAACTTCACTCTCCCAATCAACATTGATTATTTTTAATCCTTATGCTGCTAGCATTAGTAAATAGATAGGAAAGTATATCATATTTACTTGTTTTAAACCTTTTTATTTTTATTTTTTTTTACACATTTCTTCAGTCACTTTCTGATTTCATGCCTAGGCAAATGTTGTGATACATCCTAGGGATCTTCAGGAGGAGAGGAGGAGGGGCTTTCTCAGCTAAGCACACCTTCCTGTATGCAGGCTTAAGCAGATGGATTCAAGGAAGTAAATACTACAGGAATCATTTGCCCTTACTCAATATGGCCACAGCCAGAAATGCTAGGGGGATGTTTTTCAAAGTGATTTCACAACAAAATATAGCATGAGGTCGTGGATGGAGGGGGAGTTTGCTTTGAATATTAAAATTGAATTTAAATAGTGTTTCTGGTTGGTGAGATGCAGTGAAGATCCACTTTAAAAGCTAAAAATCTCTAAAGTATTAGAATATATAAAGAATACTCAGTCTCCATGGCAGAGTAGGTGCTGGTTAAGGATGAGCTGAACACCCCCTGGTTCGGTTCGCACCAGAACCTGCGAACAGCCCTAAACTTCGTGTGAACTTTAGAACCCTATTAAAGTCTATGGGTCTCGAACGTTCAAAATCAAAAGTGCTCATTTTAAAAGCTAATATGCAAGTTATTGTCATAAAAAGTGTTTGGGGACCTGGGTCCTGCCCCAGAGGACATGTATCAATGCAAAAAAAAGTTTTAAAAGGTGCCATTTTTTCGGGAGCAGTGATTTTAAAGTGCTTAATGTGAAGCAATAAAAGTGCAATATTCCTTTAAATTTCGTACCTGGGGGGTGTCTATAGTATGCCTGTGAAGGGGCGCATGTTTCCCATGCTTAGAACTGTCCCTGCGCAAAGTGTCATTTCTGCAGGAAAAAAAGTCATTTAAAATCACTTGCGGCTATAATGAATTGTCAACTCCCCGTAATACAGAGAACAGTCATTGAAAGTCATTGATAAAAAAAAAATAAGCATGGGGTTCCCTAAAATTCAATTACCAGGCCCTTCAGGTCTGGTATGGATATAAGGGCAACCCCGCATCAGGGATGTGGGGATGAGACCCTTGTCCTCATCAACATGGGGGACAAGGTGCTTTGGGGGGGGGGACCCCAAAGCATCCTCCCAATGTTGAGGGCATGTGGCCTGGTACGGGTTAAGGAGGGGCGCTCTCTTGTCCCCATCTCTTTTCCTGCAGCCTGCCAGGTTGCGTGCTCGGATAAAGGGTCTGGTATGGATTTTTAGGGGGAACTCCACGCCATTTTTTTTTTATTTGGCGTGGAGTTCCCCTTAAAATCCATACCAGACCTGAAGGGTCTGGTATGGATATTTGGGGGGAACCTCACATAATTTTTTTTTTTTATTTGACACAGGGTTCCCCTTAATATCCATACCAGACCTGAAGGGCCTGGTAATTGAATTTAGGGGAACCCCAAGCTTTTTTGCTTTTTTTTTTGCTCATTTCATCAATGACTTTCAATGACTTATCTGTATTATGGGGAGCTGACAATTCATTATAGCAGCGAGTGATTTTAAATGACTTTTTTCCTGCAGAAATGACACTTTGTGCAGGGACAGTTCTAAGCACAGGAAACATGTGCCCCTTTACAGGCATACTATTACACACACCCCAGGTACGAAATTTAAAGGAATATTACACTTTTATTGTTTCACTTTAAGCATTATTAAAATCACTGCTCCCCAAAAAACTTCAGTTTTTAAAACTTTTTTTTTGCATTGCTACATGTCCCCTGGGACAGGACCCAGGTCCCCAAACACTTTTTATGACAATAACTTGCATATAAGCCTTTAAAATTAGCACTTTAGATTTCTCCCATAGACTTGTACAGGGTGTTCCGTGGCTTTTCAAATTTGCCGGACACACCCCAAATTGTTCGTTGTTCGGCAAACAGGCAATGTTCGAGTCGAACATGAGTTCAACTCAAACGCGAAGCTCATCACTATTGCCTACTGGGACAGCCAACGACTTCATATTCCCATAAAGCACACATCTGCATAGTCTGGAACACTCCGCTTTCACAGTAGGCAGAAGTGAGGCAAATGCTGATGTCACTTTTGTCTACAGAAATTTAATGGAAGTCAGTGTTTTTACTTTTTTTTCTTTTTAACATTTACTCTGTGTTTTTTATTTGGGGGTTTGGGACTCCGTTCTAAGTGGACTTATCTGCTTTCAGTCACCCCCACCTACCTCATTCAACGTTTCCTAGTACACTCTCTATGCTACCCCCTGCCACCGCCTGCAGTTGGCAAACCAACCAGTCTGATATTTTTTGAACATTAGATGACTTCCAGTTTTGGGTGAGCAGCTATGACTTCCATCTCTGTTGTTCCACCAACTGCGCAGACAGCGCCAGGCACATCAGTCTACCTGAACACCGTTTTACTGGATATGCTGGATATGTACTGCTGAAATGTCAATAGCAGTGTCCTGAGCAATAGTGAAGAGCGTGGCTGATGGAGAAAGGTCAACTTTGCACATCTGCACCCCATACTTGTGGCTCTCTGCTTCTATATGTGGCCTGGCCTCACAAGTCCCACTACCATTTTGCTGATGGCTCACAAGATGAGAAGGAAGGTGGATGGTGGTCTTGCTTTAATAAAAATACTGGACTGCACTTTTGAATTGGATAAGCTAGACATTTTATTAGCAGGGAAAGTTTAGCACAAAGTCATTGGAGATAGTGATAAAATGCGATCTGATAAAAAGCACCTATGTTACTACAGCTGGATATTAAAGCTGCACACAGTTAAAGAAGAATTTCACCCTCTCAATCAACATTGACCATTTTTCATCCTTAGGCCTCATGCACACTGGATGTTTAAAAAAAAAAAAAAAAAAAAAAATCGTCAGTAGCATTAGCTGTAGCTATGCAATGAGTTTTTCAGCGTTTTTGCAGTAGCGTTTTTTTTTTCCACACAAAAGCTTATGACTCAGAAACACTGAATAGCTGCGCTTTTTTTTCTGCTGTTTTCAGAGTTAGAGCATTTTTATAGCTGAAAAACTCCTCTCAAAACCCACTAGTTCTGGGGGGTTTTCCAGCCAGAAAAAGGCTGGGGAGTTTAATGGCTGCAGAAAAAAAATGCCTGAAGCTAAAAACAGCAGCTGTAAAAATGTCCAGTGTGCATGAGGCCTTATACTGCTAGCAATGGTATGTAGATAGGAAAGTATATCATATATACTTGTTTGAAACTTTTATCTTTACATTTCTTTAGTTATTTCCTGGTTTTCAGGCCTACGCAAATATGTCATACATCACAGGAGTCTTCAAGAGGGGAGGAGGGGTTTTCTCAGCTAAGCACACCCTCCTGCCTATATGCTTGAGATAAGGGCAGATGGATTCCAGGAAGCAAATGCTACATGAATCATCCACCCTGGAACCTTATTCAAGATGGCCACTGCCAGAAATGCTAGAGGGGTGTTTTTCAATGTGATTTCTCAGAAAAATAAAGCATGGTGACATTGTTAGATGGCGATATGGATAGCTGGTGGAGTTTGCTTTGAATATTAAAAATAAATTAAATTGCGTTTTTTGGTCTGTGGTGCTCAGATACAGTGAAGTTCCTCTTTTACTTTTATGTTGTGGACAAGACAAGTATCCTAGATGTGAATCCCAAATATAAAGAAATTGTTGCGGAGTCAAAAAGCTTACACTTCTTTTTTAATAAATTCAATAGGGAACCTGCTTTATGTCTATTATTAATAGTATTATTATAGTTTTCCTTTATTGACTGTCCTGTACTTCATGTCAGCTTCAATTTATTTTACATAGCATCTGTCTGTAAAAAAAAAAAACAAGAAAAAAAAGTATATACAAGTTTTCAGTGTTCAATAAATCATAGATAAATTGGTGTTAAAAAACGGACAGCAATGCAGTGGGGAAAAAACATTAACAGCATGTTTGCCAGAAATTACCTTATTCCATGTTATCGCTGGCAGAGGGTCCCCTTGGGAACTACAAGGAATCTGAACTTCAGTGCCAACTTCTGCTGTCATGTCACTGGGCACAGTTGCAAAAACCGGTGTAACTGAAAGGCAAGAGAATAAAAACAAAACAGCATTTAGTGATTCATAAAAGGCTGATGTGCTCTACTACTGTAACTAACTTTTGTATTGGCGCAGTGTAACTGGGCGCACTGGGGATGATTTACTAAAATTGGAGAGTGCAGCTCTGCATAGAAACCAATCGGCTTCAGTTTTTTTTTTTTTTTTGTCAAAGTTTAATTCAATAAGCTGTAAGTACAAGTAAGAAGCTGATTGGCTACCAGATTTAACACACTCCAATTTTAGTAAATCAACCCATATATATCCAAAAGCTTCTAGACACTCGACCATCACACATACACAAGCTTGTTGGACATCCCTTTCTAATCTAATGGGCATTAATATGAAGCTGACTTCCTCTTTGTGCCTCTAATAGCCTCTGCTCTTCTGTAAAGACGTTCCACAAGATTCTAAAGCTTAAAGATTCTCAAACCAAAATTTGTAACATTAGGTACTGAGGCAGGACAAGAAGCCCAGGCTTGCAATCTAATTTATACAAAAGGTGATCAATAGGGTTGAGACCAGGCTACTCAAATTTCTCTACATCCAACTCCTTATGGGGCTGGCTTTGTGCACAGAGACACAGTCATGCTGGAACAGAAAAGGAAGGGCCTTGCCCAAACTGTTGTCACAAAGCTGGAAGTGCACATTTAAAATGTCTTTGTATGCTCTCACATTAACAGTACTCTTCACTGGAAGTACCTAAACTCAATAATTTGGAGGGTGTAATGTCAGGTGCCCACAAACTTTAGCCACATAGCGTACATGTAACTACTTTCAGCTACTGCACCATTAGATGTTAAAAATCCACTGGATTCTCCATATGTGATCCTGTTGCCCTGTTACTTCTTGAGAACTCTGATGCCGCGTACACACG
This sequence comes from Lithobates pipiens, assembly GCF_037356315.1. Taxonomy (NCBI): domain Eukaryota; kingdom Metazoa; phylum Chordata; class Amphibia; order Anura; family Ranidae; genus Lithobates; species Lithobates pipiens. Next base: position 509,441,125 of record NW_027507758.1, read on the forward strand.
ACCGGACTTTGACAGCAAAGGTCCGACGGAACGAAACCGGACAATTCGATCGTGTGTGGGCTCCATCTGACCTTTGCTGTCCAAAAATCTGATGTACTTTAGAAATGGAACAAGTTTCAAATTTTTCCACTAGAACTCCGCCGGTCCCAGTTCCTATTGAGAAATCCGCTCGTGTGTATGCTAGTCCGATGGACAAAAACTGACGCTAGGGCAGCTATTGGCTACTGGCTATGAACTTCCTTATTCTAGTCCGGCCATACGTAATCACGTTCAAATCCGCCGGACTGTGGTGTGATTGTGTGTGGCAAAGTCCGTCCATTCAGAAAGTCCGTCGGAATTCCGCCGAAAGTCCATCGGGAAGACCGGTCGTGTGTACGCAGAACACACGAAAAGAACATTTAAAGCACCATTCATTGCTATATGCTTAAGTTGATAAACTTGAAAAATCCACATTATGCTCATCCATAGAAAAACATAGGCAGGGAAACCTGATCCTGGGACAGAAGTAACTGCAAGGCTCAAATATCTCATTGTATCCCCTCATCCAATGCTGAAATGCAATTAAACGAAAGCTTATTAAATGGACATTCTTTGAAACAGTCCATCAGGGTCTGCTCAGAAATCTCAGCGTTTTGAGTTATACTTTTTCATACAATGTTCAGCATGTTTTAAATAGTAATAAAAATTATTTATGTCTTTTAGAAAATCTGCACTTATTCCACAAAACAAAAACCTTGGCTGGCCAGCCAGCTTCTGAGAGAGACCCTGCCAAAATCAAGAGTAGGAAATTCAGGCTCACAATATATCACTGCCATTTACAAAATGCCTTGTATTAACAAAAACACAAGATACAGCATAAATGATAATGAAAACGAATATAGGGTCAGTTTAGCCAATGCATAATCTGCACTTATTTGGATCAGTCTGGGATTTTATAGAGATCAGACATGTCCCCAGTTCTGCCCTCCTTACTAAAGAGGGGAAGCGGGTGGAGCTAGGAATCCAGGACAGTAATGTTATTGTTGGAGTCCCTACGAGACAAAACTCACACATCATCCAACCAATGACAATCTACTCAAAACTTGATCATGACTTTCAGATGACGTGACCTATTAAAGTTCAGATTAAGGTATGTAAACATACATGCCTACATGACAATCACACGCTTATGCTTACATGTTCTAAATTTTAAGTATTGTTGTTCCATCTCACACAATAGACAAACTGAAGTAGATTATCAGCTATACTTTGACTATAAAAAAATGAATAAAACATAGCTCTCTCCAAATCCCCTTAAAATTATCTAACCTAGGACCCCTCCAATCAAGTGCAAAATTGCCTGTGGTGGCTGCCTCTTAAAGTGAAAAATATCTCCATTTAAAGCAGAACTCTGGGGAAAAATTGTCCCCATGCAGTGGGGCCATCCGAGCACTGCATGCATGAACTGCTCGTTTGTCCAGGGGCACACAGAAAGGCTATACACAATTGATCCTTTGTAAAACAAAGCTCCCCTACCTCCAGCAGTGGACTGTTCCTGCAGTCCTCACACCCGGAGCTGGTCTATGGGTGTGATGACGTCAGGAACAATCAATGCCCAACATCTCTAGCGTGCGGGGGAACAGGAGCAGCAGGTACTGGTTTTGCTCTTGGAGGATTGATGGATTAGATCAGTATATCTTCGCTCTCCTCACCCCTAGACAAAAACAAACATTAGACCAATGCATTGCAGGCAAATTTCCCCCACTTGCATGGGGGACATTTTTTCCCACAAAGTTCTTTCTTTGAGTCTATAGGAAAGTGTGCTTCCACATCAAGTATATGAACACTGTGGGGGGTTCCTTCTGCCAAGGAGAGGTATGCAATTATGTGAGCTTGAGGGTTTTGATAGTTCCAAGTTGACCTAAAGCGCTTGAAAGATACATACTGATGCATCTCACTTTACCTAGTTTGAAGGGTGGAAAGGCTTGCTTTACATAAAAATGGATTTTCTTGGAGCTTCATTCCTGTGTCAAAGTCTAGCTTGGGTATAAATAGAAGACATTGATCGTTCAGAGCAGCCTAAAACCAAAAGAAAACAGCTCCCCAATTTCTGGTGCCATTCCCTGCAGATTAACCCATTCACCCACTCACTAATCTAGTGATGTTTGCCTATTAGGCTGATTGATACCCAGGGTCATACAAACCACTTCCTGTGATCCCTGGGCATCATGTCTCCGCCCTGGTCTTGGACTCAGAACAAGAGAATACTGCAGAGGGCGATCCTATGTCAGTACAGGACACTGTTCTCTACAGTATTTAGGATTTGCCCACCACTGGAGAAGGAAGAGGCCAAAAAGGAACTGTGACTGCACTGGGCATCGCTGGAAAAAAAGTTATATAGAGAGAATAGAGGAATTGGGGAGCATGGAGTTGGTCACTATCATTGAAAAGCAGCACAAGACCTGACACAGAAACTTCTCATTTTTTACTAGCAACCTAAATGCTATTCAACTCAATTATATTTATGTCACTTTCTTGTTTCACGATTCTCCACGTTTCTGTGCCCTTCTGGAACAATGAACTGAAAACTCTCTAACTTGTACCTGCTAGACAGTGCAGAGCACAGCAGCCTCAGCATATATGGAAAAAGTTACAGAATACCAGAATCAAATGCCCCTGCAAATGTAGATTCTTGTGAGATAGAATAAAAAATAAGATTTTAAAGTGGTTGTAAACCTCAGACATGATACCAGAACAAAACATATCCCTTTATAGTGTATTCCTGTTTTTTCTGTTTGCCTGTTTTTTTCCACTGCTATCACCATGAATCACTTCTGACAAGTTTTACTGACATCAATCGAAAAATAGTGACAGGGGAGGGGTCTCCAGCTGATTAACAGCCTCAGCTGCTCCTGTGTAAAAGGGGGGGGGGGGGGGGGTGTCCCGAGGAGGGTTTCCCCTCCCTCCAATTGGCTCTCAGAGCTCTCCTAACTGCCCTCTGCAGTGTGTAATTTCAGCTCTCCTCTCCTTTTTTAATGAACCCTCAAACAAGCTTTATAAATTCTGGACTTTGAACAGATGTAGAGAAGACTGCAGATAAACATGTACAACGTATGTAGAAGGATTTGTTTCATCTCTGTATCACCTGAGGCCAGTCACCTCACTGGGTATATGTAAGGGTTTACAGCCACTTTAAAGCGCTCTTAATATTAATTAAATTATTAATCCCAGTTAAAGGAGTATGTACATAGAAAATCTCATAGCTTTTTGTTATTATTTTAAGGCATGAATGTTGAGTTTTATTCAAGATGTATTCAAATGGCTAGTTAGGGTTACAGAGAGCTGGCTGTATGCCACCAGAATGCAGTCTGGGATCTCATTCCTATTCAACAGAGTACAGAGAAGCTGGAGTAGGACCCAGGGATCCGTGAGGGCACTTACCTCTGGCTTGTACAGTCAGATGTGCTGAGGAGCTCTTAGACCCAACAATGTTTACAGCTTGACACTCATACTGGCCCTGGTCATGCAACGCCACACGAAGAATCCTCAATGTCCCAGAAGACAAGACTTGATGCCTTCTGTCAACAGACAGGGGGTTTCCTAACAGAGCACAAATGCATTACCCAATAAACACAGAGCACATAATCAAATAAACAGTTCTGAGTCATTTATTTAATATTAATCTCAGAGGGATTAGACTTGAATGAGAAATAAGAGAAAGAACACGATACAGCAATAATCCTGAGAACATTCTGTAAAAATCTGAGGTTAATTCCCAGCAAACAGAAGGACAACTGTTATTGACAGCTTATAAAATGATACAAAAAATAATTAGGAGTTGACCAGCAAGGCAAGTCGTTTACAACAAAGTTTTTTTAAACAGTTCGGAATATGTGACATATTATACAGACCTTTAATCTGGGTATTTATTATAACGACATAAAATGTGTTCTGAAATACATCTAGTATAGCTACCTGAAGCTATCCTTATTTTAGCTGACTAATTCTCTGCACTGCAGAACTGGGGATGGCCAAACAGACCATAGTACTGCACAGTGCAGTCAATCTAACAAAGGGTAAGTAAACTTATCACTAATGTCCTCGTCTTTTTACTCCTACCTCCCTAAGCATGTGTAACCCACACTCCCCTCTCAAAGCTCTATACTTACATATTGTTCTGAGAACCATGGCATTATTGACATTGATCCCCCCAACTCCTTTGCCCAATATATGTGCATTTAAAGTTAGCAGCAAAGACTTCTAGTGGACAAATTGGTTCCACTGATGACTATAAATATTTAAATATTGCACTTAATGTGCTTATATAAACAGGTTTAACCCAATGTCATGGTGCTTGGAAGTATCATTAGTTCTGGGTGGGTGAGAGCTGGAGACTGGTACAGACCAGCTCTCCTCCAGCTGCTCTGAAACCAATTTGCTAACTCTGCTGATTGCAAGACCCTATATGAAACGCCCTGCAATTTATGTTAAGTTCTTTTAAAATTTACAGTGTCCTTGTATAAAGCTAGTACTAAAAATGTTCATATATCTGACAGTCTAGGGTACATTGTTTTTTGATAATGAATCTGTTTTTTGGATGCTTCCAGTCTATTTGAGTTTTCTGTACCTATTGATGCACTAGTATGCTTTTCTTATATGTATAAAGATAAAAAAAAAAAAGAAAAAATATCAACTTATGAACTTATGTGTGTGTGATTTTTAGTCTCCAACAATTCCCATAACTGTGTATATTCTGTTTCCTGGGGAAGGCATCTACATTTTTTTGAAACTGTTAACACTCTCAGCTATTACCACTTCCTGTGGGAGAGGGATCCACATTTTTAGTGCTCCAACAGTAAAGAAGGCTTTCAGTAACCTAAGAAACCTCCTTTCTCCTAACTTCAAATCGTAGGCATGTGAAGATGAAGTCTTTAGCATTGTATCTATGGCTAATTTCTTTTTAGTTTTGGATAGTGTAGGATAGGGGTAATCAATTCTGTCAAGGTTCTTTCTTTACCGAGTGTCCCTGCTGGGGAGACTCACCCTCTCTATTTATTCGGTTGACCATTGAAAGTGAGGGCAAATCCAAAAATGAAAGATTTCCCTCACTTTGGAGAGGATTTACTTGTTTATCACAGTACTACAGTGGGCTGTGCACCTGGATGCTCAGTGGCATAAAGGGTATGTATGGTTGTTTGATTTGTATTCCAGGTCTCCCATAGATAAGCCCCATCATAACAGAACCACTTTATTGGCACAACCATGCCAGTGTGGAGTAGGTGACTAAATTAGATGCTCTGAAATCAATCTAAGGGCACTTTCACATGGGTATTGAAAATAGACAGTTGGGACGTGTTCTTACTGCTTCTTGATGGACTATCAACACCACTCAATATAGTTAAAATAGGGAGTGGATGGAGGTTTTCATGCTGCAACATCAGCATTGCCTCGCATCACATTCAAATAAAGTGAACACTGCCTGCATAGTTCGGCAGGCCTTGATGCTTTGCAGCCACCTCCGTTCACTTCTATTGAAATGCACCACAATTGCACCATAAATGCACTGTAATCACACTTAAGAGTCAATCAGTGATTTGTACAAATGAAAAAAAAAAAAACCATCTCCCATGGTATTTGAGATGAGTTGCCTGATGCCACATGAATGCCTGGGCAATGCAACCAAAATGCTATTAACGCTATAGGTGCATTATTGCTGCTGTAGAATTCAATGCCTGTTTTAAGGAGCCCTAATAATGGTATCACAGTCACCTTCATCTCAGCTTTAGAAAGATAGCATGTTGGAATTTCCCTTCCACAGGCGGTGGTCTCAACGGGGGGGGGGGGGGGGGGGGGCACTGATAGATTCAAAAAACTATCCTCCGCAACAACAGGGATATACAAAGTAACACTGACATATAATCACACACATGGGTTGGACTTGGACTTGTGTCTTTTTTCAACCTCACCTACTATGTAACTATGGGGCTGCCTGTGCAAGTTCCAATGAATGAATCAATAGCAATCAATTAGTAAGGACCCTACATAATTTTCCAAAGCATTATCCATTATATTTACTGAAAATGAAAAATCCATTTAAGACACAATGAAGGATCCATCATATGCATCGCTCCACACCACATAGTCACAAAGCAGATTCTGTGCACTTCTGTGTCGTGGGCAAGCTGATCTTTCGCTTCTGTGGGGTATCAGATTTATTTATTTTTCACCAAGGTTAAATAAGGCCCAATAAGTTTGTGGTGTCTGGGATTTAGCCCACATGTAATCCGCTTCTTAATCCCTTTTTGATAACTTACTGGTGTGTTTAAAAAAAGGACAGGAAAAGCCTCAAAGCAGTCATAACACTATTAATCTAAATAGCAGTGTAATGTCTTGGCCTAAGCAAAGGGTTTCACTGTTAAGCTGTTTGTGGCTTCCTGATGAGGGCAAGCAGAAAAAATTTACTTCTTGGATGATGTGCTATTGAGTTGCATTTAAAATACTGCATGAAGCCTGTTACCTCCTTTGGTCCAAGCAATTACTGGCTGTGGATTTCCTTGAGCTTCACAATGGAAATCCACATTATGGCCTTCAAACACATTCCGGTCTTGTGGAACAATGGTGAACTGAGGAACAGCTGAAAAGACAAATGTACATAATGTAATGTGCAGGCCTTTCTTATTGTTCTGCCCTATTTCTACTATATAGTTAATATAAAGTGAAAGTTGAGGCACCAGAATAAAGTCGCAGTTCTGTGGAGAAATGCTAAATATATGCACTTAACTACTTTTTGTTTTTTTTATTAAAATCCTCTGTGAAGAACTAGAAAATGGTCCTCCAAAATCAGGTCACATGATCCTGCTGTCTTGCTTGCTATTTAAAAAAAGCCTAAGAAAAGGTGTTGTGGCGGAGGTTCAATATTGGAACATCTAATGTGATCTGCACTGCATTACATTAATTGGAAAACAGATACGACATGAGGGGTCATTTAGACCTGCAAACTGGAAAAAAAAATAAAGTTACACCCAAGCATGAAAGCTGAAAAAGAAAATCTTTGAGGCCCTCCACTCTCGCATACACACACATATGGACGTAAATACACGCATTGGGAGGAGCCTATGTATAAAAACTTTGATTATGATGCATGTTACAAATCACATGCCAGTGTGAGAGCAAGAATTCTAGCACCAGAGCTCCTGCATAATGCTAAACAGATGACTGTAGCAGCTTTTAAAGCGCCACATATCAAAAACATAGGGTACTTGAGGTTTGCTGCCATTTCATGGGTGCACACAAATTTTGAGGTTTGAGATGTTGGGTATATATTTACTTGGCACAACCTTATCTTTAATGTGTTACCAAAAAAATGTAGTAAAATATTGTGTTTGTTTGTGTGCCCTAAAATTAACTTTAGTGTATTTTTTACTGGTTTCCTAGATCTTTTTGCCAATATCATGTAACATACAAAAATTGGAACTGCTTCTAGAAAATATATAATGTTCTGGGGTTTTATGCAATCTTCTGGGATAAAATGATTTTTTTTAACGTGTGCAAAAAAAAAATGGCCCTGGCAGTAATAGAGTTAAAGTCCAGTCATCATACATATGCGTTTATTGTGGTAGGAGGTTTGTGTGCTGAGGGCGCACACACAGCACAGCAACCGAGCATTCACTGACAGCTCTTGGTCAAGCCTTCTGATAAGGTCAGCAAGGTGGGCTCCCAATCACATGACCTCTGTGAGTACCAAGCAAAGCAGTCATATAAAGCAGAAGCCATGTTGCCTCTTGAGCATTAAAGTCTGTTAAAAAGGGCCGCTTGGAGGCAGTGTTAAGGGGTTAATATGGATCCATCTCCCCAAATAAGCAAATATGCCTTATTTTCAGTTTAAATGCAATCTCTAGGGTTAGAATATCCTGACTTGGCACTGAAGATAATTATTATCATCAGTTTAGGCATAGTACTTAGAAGAGCCCCCACCAAAGAGATTGTTGATCTTCTATAGTGGCTAGGATCCAGCTGGCTGATGTGGGAGACCTGATTAAGCAGAAATACTTATGGAGGGATATTGATGGAAACAAGACTGCAGCTGGGTCAGCCAGATGACCAGGACTCAGGACTTTGCAGCTGCTAAACACCGAGAGATCTGTGTAATGTGTGTATAATATATATAGTGTAAGTTATAGTGCAACGACTCAAGGACCCTCTAAAACACGATCACTTTACTATTTCATTTTCCATCTCATTACTTTTTTTGGCAGATGCTAAAAAAGCAAACAAAAAAAAATACATAAGTAAATAGCAGCAAAAAATGAAATAACGAAAAAAAAAAGCAATGCAGCCAGAAAAGTGATAAGTGCATCGTCGCAAATCACACAGCCTGTGCTCTTACCAAGCTTTCTTAAAGTAAACCTTTTCAAAGAGAAAGATAGCTAATTCGAATCTTATTCTAACTGCTTGGCTGTCATGCTGATTCATTGGCCACAATTCGATTACTTGTTGCAGAACAGATATGCAGATTAGAAAATTCAAGGAAAAGTCTGCAGTCCTTATTTGAAAACCTTATTTTCTGGTCAGTGACATAGTATGAATGCAAGAAAGTTGAAAGAGAAATTTTACTTTAAGGCCCCTTGTGCATGGGGGCATCTAGCTGCTGTGAATCCCTCACGTGGGAGGGCAGGTGTAATGTACCGCCATGCTGCCTGTCAAATGCAGGCTGCAGCTGGACGGGGCTGATGCTGTACCGAGTGGTACTCACGTTTGCAGCCCTATGCATTTAGGGACAAATTCCCAAAATGCAGAAGAACACACTCCTAATGAAGACACTCATTAGAAATTGGTTTTCCACCTATGCAACATGCGACAGACTCATGTAACTGTCAGTAAGTTGTAAATAAATCTGTTGCAGAATTGTTTCTTGAATTTGTTGTACGTGTCAGAAATAGCAAGAAAATATTTGCATGACTTTCATTAATTAGATGCAGGACTTTCTAATATGCCCATGATGCCAGAAAAGTGTTACAAATGATTTATTGATCTGAACCCCATTGTAGTAAAAATAATTAGAAAATAGCAGAAAACATTGCATCTGTCTGTACATACCTTGGACTATAATGTAAGCCGTGGAGTGAATAGTGTCTACAGTGTTTGAGGCAAAACATGCGTACTCTCCAGCATCCTCCTGGTTCACATCCTGGATATACAGTCCTCCAGAGGGTGTGATGTTAATACGGGGGTCACTTGGCAGTGGGGTCCTGTCTCCTCTGGTCCATGTGATCCTTGGTTGTGGCTGGCCTGCTGCGCTACATTCCAAAGTAATGCTTTCACCAATCAGAACTTCTGTGTTTTGGGGCTGAATCACAAAACTGGGCCTAGCTGTTTCAGATAAAAAGTCAAAAGACCACAGTTTTACAAAAGATAACAGATTTTTCACAGCCACGTTTAAATCAAATTTGTTCAAAGAATTCACTCTATATTAATGAACTGTCATTTCATTGCAGAATAGTTCTGGATCGCTCAGAAAAATCTCACGCCTGTCAATTTTTTCCTTTCCATCTTATTCTAAACTCAGATTGACTGCAGGTTAGTTGTAAATGTGGCTGCTTGTCTTCTTCCACTATTAGCTCTTCAGGAGTCCTAATATGTATGAAAATATGGACATGGTCCCAAAAATCAAAATAAAAAATCACCACTGCATAGAAGGACAGATTCACATCTTCGAATTGTGGTAACCTTTTGGCTAAGATTAAGTGTATATTGGACCCCGTGCTAGGGAATGTGCAAAAAATTTTTTTTATAATATATATATACATATACATATACACATACATATACACATACATACACACACACACACGTGTAAACCTATAGGAAAATCAAAAGGAGACAATAACTGCTGCAGTTATCCCAATGTGCTATGCTAAACACGAAGACCAAACTTATATAAAATTTAAACCACGCTGCTTTCTTCACTAATACTCAAAATATATATACCATCAACATTGAAAAAGTGTATGTGTCCAGAACATCAATTAAAACAGAATTAAAGTCCCATATGCAACTTGTATGGGGGAATATAGATGCGACGGCCATCTTTCACCATACAAGTTGTATATACCCGGTGTCGGCTTCAGAGGCGCCTGTAAATGTGAGTTTGATGTACGCCTGGGATTACTGATGGGCACCGATTGGTATCTCAGGTGGGCCCTGCTGGGCATCGCTGATGTGGCTAAACTGATAATCACTGCACTGACTATCAGTGCAGATCCCCTCCGTCAGAAGAGCCACTTATCAGATTCCCTCTCATGCCCTGTCAGCAGTGAATGGAGAAATGCAGATTACCGGCACAGCCTAGTAATGCTGTGATCAGCTGTGATTGTATACAGGTATTCACATGGTAAAGAGCCTATGTCATAGGCTCCTTACCATGATCGGAGATGCAGTGTGTTGGCGTAACACACCGCACTACCGATTGCCACACTACGCACTCACTGAGGCATGCGCGAGTAGCTTGTTCTGCTGGATGTCATATGATATCCAATCAGAATGGGAGAGCCACCGCCCATCCATCATTGTGATATAGGCCGAGCGGGAGGGTGTTAATTGATGTTCAGGACTAATTTGAGTATTATTGAAGAGAGCAGTGTGGTTTAAAATGTTATAGAAGATTAAGTGTAGTATCTGTTCTTATCAAATTTTGGTAAAAAGAATGCTGTTGTCCCTTTGAGCATGAATGAAGGTGCCATTTAGTAATTTCTGATGTAATAAAGTTGGTATGGTGTGAGGGATCTTATTCCCTCAGGTTGAATCTGGTCTGGTGCACCAGGCTTGTCCTTGGTTGTATGCAGGTTTTCCCTAAGTGCAAAGGCCTATCTAGTAGGAATGGGGCTGCTCTTGTCTGGCCAGGGGCTGGGATGGCAGAGAGACCACAGTATCAATGCCCCCCAGAGAGTGCTCTTAGTTTCACTATGGGTTGTGGGACCCCATTGTGAGAACGAGCACTAGGACTCGATGTACCCCTTTGTTCTTTTCCTGCTGTCACTTTTCTAGGTTTCTTTAAAACCACAGCTTTTTTTCTGCACTATGCCTCATGGGCTAAGCCATTTGACCAAGAACAGGGCAATTTATGTTACTAGGCCACAAAGTCTAGCTATTGTCTTGCACATTGGCGCTTTAGTTTTTCTTCACATCTGTCAATGCAGCTATTTATTTGTATCTTTCACGCATAGGATGTTAGGGTATAGGTCTTCTGGCATAGTCTAGGGGGGAGATGTGTATCCCTTAGGTTCCTTCCTCCACTGCCATAGGGGTCTCTCTTTAAGAGTGCCTTACCCCTGACAGGAGCCTCGTGGAGGGTCAGGAATAAATCCCTAATTTTTAGTTAAGAATCATAGCACACACCCTAATGCACCTTTGTGGGTGTGTTTGCATGCACTTTTCTGGTTCACTATGGGGTATAGTTTTTGCAAAATAATGCCATGCACATGAACGCACAAAGCACAGTGTAGCATTCCGTAGTTCCATTCATTTTGTGCACATCCTCAATGCACAACAAAAGACCTACATTTTACAGAATCCACAGATCTGTACCATCTGTAGGTTGGGGGTGCACGGCATTGACACAAAAGGTGAAATATGCTTAGAAGCATAATACTTGTCTATTATGATCAATTTAGGCCTTAGTGCATGGAAATGAGAATCTGATTAGGTGCTATCAGCAATACAGATTTTTTTTTAAGTCACACAGTCATTATTAAAGTAGATGTAAACCCTATTTAAATGCAATTTAGAATTTGCAAAAGCACTGTGTATCACAAGTGACATTTTTTTTTAAATAAAACCCTTATTTTTTCACTTTGGTAATTTTTTGTTGCATCTTAAAACAAGTAACCAGATTATTATTATGAAGTTATATGGTAAATAAAAAAGAACTTACTTGGTGTTCCATAATATCGAAGAGTAACCTCGTGAGTCTTCACCTCTCCAGCCACATTTTTTGCCATACACTGATAGATGCCTTGATCAGCCTCTTGGGTATTTTGGATCATCAATGTGCCATCTTCCAGGAGATTCAGTCGGATATCATCTTTCATGCTCAGTTCATTTCTACACAGATGAGGCCAAAACACATTTACTATGGGTAGAGAAGCATAAATCTTGATATACAACAAAAGACTACGGTGGGGTCCAGTCCAAAGGGTATGGGGTATGAAAGGTTTTGGGCATGTTCTGAGACTCCTTGGGTCCTGGTGCAGGCTTGACTAGTCTGGATCCTTTGGGTATTTAAAGAGCACTTTTAATTTTATCTACATGCAGAAGTATAGACAAATATCTAATCCGCTGATCATGTTGCAGCAATGAGTGCAAAAAATCATACAGATACAGTAAGGCTCGGTTCACACAGGGGTGACTCTGATCCGACTTCAGGTCTCCCCTAGTCGCGCTACATTTAAAAATCAATGTAAGTGAATGAGAGCCGTCTTAATGCACACTACTGAAGTCGCTCCGACTTCAGAAAAGGTTCCTGTACTACTTCAATCCGACTTGTAGGCGACTGGTACCCATTGATTTCAATGGAGGTCGCCTCCAAGTCAGATCTCCGTCTATACGGAGGCGACTCTCACAAAATTATTAGCTCTCAAGAGGGAGTTCCACGCCAAATTTATTTAAAAAAATTTGCGTGGGTTCCCCCTCCGAGAGCATACCAGGCCCTTAGGTCTGGTATGGATTTTAAGGGGAACCCCCTATGCCGAAAAAATGACGTGGGGGTCCCCCCCAGATCCATACCAGACCCTTATCCGAGCGCGCTACCCGGCCGGCCAGGAAAGGGGGTGGAAACGAGCGAGCGCCCCCCCGAGCTGTACCAGGCTGCGTGCCCTCAACATGAGGGGTGCCTTGGGGAAGGAGGGGCCGGGTAGCGTGCTCGGATAAGGGTCTGGTATGGATCTGGGGGGGACCCCCACGCCATTTTTTTGGTGTAGGGGGTTCCCCTTAAAATCCATACCAGACCTAAGGGCCTGGTATGCTCTCGGAGGGGGAACCCATGCCGTTTTTTTTTTATTTAGCGTGGAGTTCCCCCTTGAGAGCTCATTCTCTGATTGGCCCGGGGAAATTTAAAGTCATGTTGTAAGTCGCCCCAAGTCCTGTCCAAGTCGTGTTCAAGTCGTGTCCAAGTTGCCGTGTTGAAAGTAGAGTTGCCCCTGTGTGAACCGATCCTAATTGTTCGCACCAAACATCAGGATGGGCAAACTCAGAGATCTCAGAGATTGTTGGCATGATTGCTATTGCCAAACAAGCTGGTTTGAGTATTCTTGTAACTGCTGATCTCTTAGGATTTTCATGCACAACAGTCTTTAGAGTTTACTCAGAATGGAGTGAAAAAAAATAAAATAATTCTTGAAGGTAAAAATTCTTCAGTGTGCAGCACCGCCCTCAGCTTCTTCTAATACTTACCTGAGCCCAATCGCGAACCAGCGATGGGCACGGGAGCCTCGGGTCTCCCAGGTCTCTCCCTGCTCATTGGCTGAGATACAGTCAATGGCTCCCACTGCCATAAATCACAGCCAGTGAGGAGGGAAAGGGGGGCAGACTTAGCCACGCTCTGTGCGCCCCATGGACACACCGAGGCAGCTCAGGAGTGAGCATGCATGAGTGCCCAAGAGCAAGCCGCTTACTCTGGGGGAATTTGAGAAGGGCCAGACGCGCCAGTGGGGGACCCAAGAAAAGGAGGATTGGGCTGCTTTGTGCAAAACCATTGCTCAGAGCAGGCAAGTATAACATGTTTGTTATTTAAAAAATAAGCAAGCAACAAAGATTATGTACTGCGTTAGCCAGGATTTATTACAGAGGTAAAGAAGGCAAACAACGTTTACCTTTTTGTGGCTAACAAAAAAGAAAAAAGTACATGATTTAAGAGTTTTAACAGTCCTTCAGGTATTATGACAGATCAAATGTCTTAAGAAGCTCAATAGTCTGAAAGCTTCTTCTTACAGTGGATATAAAAAAGTCTACACACCCCTGGTAAAATGTCAGGTTTATGTGATGTAAAAAAAGAGACAAAGATAAATCATTTCAGAAATTTTTTCACCTTTAATATGACCTATAAACTGTATAACTCTGTTGAACAACAAACTGAAATCTTTTAGGTGGAGGGAAGTTAAAAAAAAAAAATAATAATAAATTTATAGTTGCATAAGTGGGCACACCCTTAAAACGAATACTTTTTTGAAGCACCTTTTGATTTTACTATAGCACTTAGTTTTTGTTTTTTTTTGGTATGAGTCTACCAGCATGGCACATCTTGACTTGGCAATATTTGCCCACGCTTCTTTGCAAAAACACTCCAAATCTGTCAGATTGCGAGCGCATCTCCTGTGCACAGCCCTCTTCATATCACCCCACAAATTTTCAAATTGGATTCAGGTCTGGGCTCTGGCTGGGCCATTCCAAAACTTGAATCTTCTTACTTCACGTGAAGCCACTCCTTTGTTGATTTGGATGTGTGCTTTGCGTCGTTTGCCATGCCAAGAGATGAAGTTCCTCTTCACGTTCAACTTTCTAGCAGAAGCCTAAAGGTTGTGTGTCAATATTGACTGGTATTTGGAACTGTTCATAATTCCCTCTACCTTGACTAAGGCCCATGTTCCGGCTAAAGGAAAACAGCCCCAAAGCATGATGCTGCCACCATAATGTTTCACGGTGGGTATGGCATTCTTTTGGTGATGTGCAGTGTTGTTTTTGCACCAAACATATATTTTGGAATTATGGCGAAAAAAAAGTTCAACCTTGGTTTCATCAGACCACAACCCATTTTGCCACATGCTTTGGGGAGACTTCAGATATGTTTTTGCAAAATTTAACTGGGCTTGGGTGTTTTCCTTGGTAAGAAAGAGCTTCCATCTTGCCCCTCTACCCCATAGCCCAGACATATGAAGAATTCGGGAGCTCTTTGTCACATGTACCATACAGCCAGTACTTGCCAGATATTTCTGCAACTCCTTTAATGTTGCTGTAGGCCTCTTGGCAGCCAGCAACCAGTTTTACTCTCATCTTTTCATCGATTTTGGAGGGACATACAGTTCTTGGTAATGTCACCGTTGTGCCATATTTTCTCCACTTGATGACTGTCACTGTGTTCTATGGTATATCTAATGCCTTGGATGTTCTTTTATACCCTTCTCCTGACCGATACATTTTAATAATGAGACCCCTCTGATGCTTTGGAAGCTCTCTGTGGACCATGGCTTTAGCTGTAGGATGCGACTAAGAAAATGTCAGGAAAGACCTACTAGAACAGCTGAACTTTATTTGAGGTTAATAACAGGCACTTTAAATAATGGCAGGTGTGTACTGACTCCTATGTAACATGAGTTTGAATGTGATTGCTTAATTCTGAACAAAGCTACATCCCCAGTTATAATTCGTTTCATAGCCCATCCAGTTCAACCCGAGTGAGTGTCTACAATTGTCCCTATCCCTGTACATTGCACACTCACATTGGTCCCTACCCTCAATGAGCCCACAATCCAAGGTCCCCATTCATATACTAGGGCCAATTTTTGGACAGAAGCCAATTAACCTACCTGCAATTATTATGTGCACACTTATGCAACCACATTATTTTAGTTTTTTAGTTTTACTTTCCCCCTAAAAGATTTCAGTTTGTTTTTCAATGGAGTTGTACAGTTTATAGGTCACATTAAAGGTGGAAAAAATTCTGAAATTATTTATCTTTGTCTCATTTATTTTTTTCCATAAAAGAAAACTTCCATTTTAACAGGGGTATGTAGATTTTTTATATCCACTGTATAATTATGGTGAGCAGAAATTAATCTCAGAGTGCACAGCCAATTGAATCTTTAGGAGGATGGGCTATAACAAGAGAAGAACACATTGGGGTCCACTGCTGCCAAGAACAGAAAGCGGAGGCTGGTCTGACGAATTTCGATTTATGCTGTGGCACACACACAGATGCTATGATCCAATTCCAAAAGAAAACCTTTGGGATGTAACAGAATGGGAGATTTGCAGCATCAGCATGCAGCTGATAAATCTGCGTGATGCAATCCTGTTATCATGAACCAGAATCTCAAAAGGAATGTTTGTGGGATGTGGAATCCATGCTATGAAGAACTGAGGGCATTTTTGAGGGCAAACGGAGACCCTGCCCAATGTTAGTCTCCTTAGTGTTTTGAAGCCCTTCCTTTCTCCTTTAATTATCTTGACATTTTTATACATCTGTTTGGAGTAATGTTTCTGTAAATTCTTTTTTTGTGAGCACACTAAACATTTGCCCAGCTATCCATAATCAAAAAATAGCTTTTACACCAAGCAACACCATCTCCTTAGGGGACTTGCTCAACTCGTAAATAAAGAAGCAATGTAAAAAATTCAGTCAACTGAAACGGAGTATGCAGGAACCTGAGCCATACCAAACCTCTTCATTTAGGCAATGCAACATAACCTTGCTTTGATGGAGGGGTCCTGCATGATTCAAGCATCACCGTTTCTATGACTTTCATTATGCTTCAAGAATAATACATTGAATAAATATTAAAGTGGTTCTAAAGCCAGGACATTTATTACCCTAATGCAGGGGTAGGGAACCTCGGCTCTCCAGCTGTTTTGAAACTACAAGTCCCATGAGACATTGCAAGACCCTAACAATCAAAGGCATGACTCCTAGAGGCAGAGGCATGATGGAATTTGTAGTTTCAAAACAGCTGGAGAGCCGAGGTTCCCTAGCCCTGCCCTAATGCATTCCCTGCATGAAGGTAAACATGTCCCAGTGTTTGTATCACCCCATCACTCCCCCCATATACTTACCAATTGCAATCCAGCGCTGTGCCAATCTGGAGTGGCTCTGTCCTCTCTCTCTGCTCGCAGGGGCAGCAGCGGGACCCATAGGCTGCTGTTGCTGTTGGACAAATCCTGTAAGAAGAGATGGGGGGGAGAGGGATTGTGTGCTGAGACATACTGTGTGTGTCAATTGGCACACACAGCCTGGTGCCCGAAGGTGTGCTCCTATAGCAAACATCATGCTACAGGGGAGCACAAAGAGGAGGCGGTGCCAAGAGCACTTGCAGGAGAGCCCAGAAGAGTTAAGTAGAACATGTTTTTTTTATTAAAAATTTACCTTTGCAAATGATTTAACGTATACAGGTGACTAAATGTATACTTCAAGAGAATACTAATTTTGGAAATGCTATAAGGGGTAAAAAAAAAAAAACTCCCACAATGCCATAGTCACTTCTAACATTATTGTGAAAGAACTGAAAACTGTTTGAGGATTTCTACAAGCAGCAAAGCAAAGAGGTCTGCACCTCTCATGCTCCCCTGTATAAAACCGAGGCACCACTGTCCTGCTTTTTCCACGGTTTTTTGGACCAACAATGGTGATCACAGAACTCAAATGAAACTTTACTGTTGCACTGTAGTAACAGAATTCACCTGCAGCTGAAGAGGCAATCTGTGAGTGCAGCGCCTGGCTCAGGAATACCTGGAAGCTGCAAGAGAGGATGGAATACTCCATAATATAACACAAAAGAGGGCTGCAAGAAGTGAATTTCCCCTTTTTTGCAACTCACAATGCATAAATTAGTTGGAGAAAAAAAAACCCACAGGTTGTAAACTAAAATAATAAACATGTTCTACTCACCTGCTCTGTGAAATAATTTTGCACATAGTAGCCCCTTTCTGGGGTCCCCCACTGGCGCTCCCCCTCTTCTGTGTGTGCCTCTATAGCAAGCTGTGTGCTATGGGATCACTCCCAAGCCGAGCTGTGTGCATTCATAGACATGCACAGCATGGCTCGGCCCTGCCCCACGCTCCCTCCCCACAGGATTTGACGGACAGCAACAGGAGTAAGGAAAGCAAGGAATGCATAAAAAAAAAAAATGTAACTTAACTACTTTAAGAGTATGTATGAAGATATGTAAATGTAATCATCATAAATTCATATAAGCTTTAAAGCGAAAGAAAAGCTAAGAAAAAATGACCCTTGCAGTGGGTACCCAGGCCCCCCTCCCCCACCACATCACACTGCAAGTATTAAATGCTCAATAAGTCTAAGGAGTAGAGTACTAAGATGTATTGGATATCTTATTTATTGCTCCTGCAGGCTTTCGTCATTTGTGTGATCAGTCCCCTACAGCTTCCCATACAAAGGTGCACTGGCCTAGGGGAGAATGCTTACCTTCTTGCTTACAATGCGGGACTAATAGTCTTGCATTGTTAGTGATAACACAGGAGGACAGCTCACAGCCTGAAGCATCAGGAAGATGAGGAGGAGAGTGCCAGAGCAAGTAATACAGTCTCTTTCTTTACCCTCTAGAGTTAATGAACATGTAATCCCTGCACTGCACTGCAAGTGCTTTTTTTTTTTCATCCTAGAGTTGGACTTTAAGATTATGTCACAGTGCGATCATAAACTATTATGATGCTCTCAGTGTTTTCCATGTGTGATGAAAAGATTGATCCTGCTAGAAAAGGTGCCAGGATAGCACTTCCTTTTACAGGAAATGAAGGACATGGTACCACTGAAATGGCAATCAATGTTGTCGTCCCTTCTTCAGATACTGAGGCCTGCACAATGGAGTGATGTGTAGCTGCCCCAGCTAAAGACTTACCCCCACTGGGAATGCCAGAGAATTTCAGCATGGTATTTCCCATACCGACTGACGTTTTGTAAGCTGCTTTTTGGCAGTGGGGAAAACCTGTGGTATGAACTTAAATTTAAGATATTAACAATTGCATTTTAAAAATAGCCTTTACAGGGTTAGCAAATAACCCTTTCCATGTGCTTGCCTTCTACCAAAGTTGTATCACTGCCTATATAAAAGTGTCCAGGGGTTGTCTGAAGACAGGAAGTTTTGGATAAAGCAGTATACACTATTGTGACAAGGAGTGACCATAAATGACCAGTACAACACACAGGGATGTTTATAAAAGACACATGACTTGGCAACAACACTGCCATTTTTTTTTTCTTTAACATACTTGTTTCGGAGCCAGATGATCTCCGGCTTGGGGTTGCCTTCAGCTCGACAAGTGAAGTACACAGTGTTCCCAAAGGTGACATCCACATCTTGAGGCTCTGATGTAATCCTTGGCCGCTCTGTAAATGGAAGTCATTTTAGGTCTAATTTAATAATGAGAAGCTATTTCCAAGTATGGATTTAAAAGAAATGTACATGCTAGGTGGACAGAATACTAGCTCTTCTTCTCATTCTGCATGGTACATAGTGGTCATAAAGTGGTTCTAGCATTAAGCAGAACCAAGACAGCTGAACAAATATCTGTCTGGAGCTCAGCTGTAATGCACATAAAGATTATGTGTACTTTCACACGCGTTCATTAAAGAAAGTTTAAGGCAGAGGCATAGCTTGAAGCTTGTGGGCCCGGATGCAAAAGTTGACCTCCCCCCTCACTACCACCCACCACTTCCACCCTGTGTGCAGATATACCCACCGCACGCCAAGATACTCAAAGTGGCTTAAGAGTTTAGGAGGTCCCAGTTCCCCCCCCCCCCCCCCCCCGGGCCGAAATCATATTCTTTTACACACAGTCTATCAACCTCCACAGGGTGTATCTGGCTTTTAATGTTTCCGTTCTGACCTGTGAAATCTCTTGGTCAGAATGGCGCTGTAGTAGCAGTAGGCAAATATACCCTGTGCAGATCATGGCTAACTGGCTGTGTTGTAAAGGAATGTGATTTCAGCCCTGCGGAGGAGGAACAGTATAGAGTGTTGTAAAGGTGAAGGAGCTCAGCAGCTGGGCATAGCATGCAGGGTGGAGGGGGTGGACGACTTATATCTGGGAGGGCAAAGCCATGTGACACAAAATCTGGAACCTGCAGCCCTTCAGCGCCCCCCCCAAGGAGGTGTTAAGGGATTTGTTTTAGCAATTTCTGAAGGTTTCTCACTCAGTGTTGGCGGGTATTGGGAGAAGGTCACTTCCCGGAGGTGGATGTATTTTCCCCAGTTGTCAGGGAAGTGAGGCAAGGGGACATCCCCAGTGTCTTCTAGTGACTAGAAGACACTGAGCGGTGTCTTACCTCACCAGTGACATCAGTCCCATTGTGGCTACAGGATGGCACTCTCCTCCTCTTAACTTGCTGAGTTCAGTTATCATTCCATGTTGCCAGCACACAGCACAGACACTTCCCCATCCTGGGCTGTTCTCACCCCATGTTCCTCCTCTCCATTCGAAATGGAAATGGCTCACAGCTTCTCCCCAGCCAATAAGAACAGAGGGGTGTGGACTGTGTGAGGCAAAGTGGAAGCCCAGTACTGGAGCATGGCTGTGGGGCCCTAGGGCAGATTGGAGCTGGACTTTGTGGAGGATATGATAATATGACAGGGAGGCTGCAGGGACCCCCTGGAGCTAGGGGCGGGTTGTGATTGTGACCCCTGCACTGCCACTGGTGTATATTGTTGATGTGAAATTGGGTTCATAAATATGCATTTACCGTCCTTAAACCCTGGTGTATAAAAAAAAAAGTCCAATAATAAAGTGACAATGTGCTCCTTCAAATTGTTCTGTGCTTCTTGGAAAACAGTGCCCCATAAGAAATGCACTCAATGCTATTATTAACCCCACAAGAAGGTATTTCACCTTCACAGTATAAGCCACTGTGCAGCCTGTAGAGTGGGAGGGAACTTCCTGTCCTGTGTTCTCTTGTCTGCGATGTAAGTGGTCTCCTCACTGTTACCTCTTAGATGTTGCCCACATGTAGAGAGGAATGAGACTCCATAGTGTGATACCGTACAAATATCCAAAAATGTATTAATACTGATGGGTACTCACATTTAATAAAAACCATTAAAAGCGAAAACAGTATTCAAAAAACAGGAAACCGGAGTGATCTGCGCTCCACAGCTCGAAAGGTGATGCAATGATGCTGTATAGTCCTTCCCTATGCGTTTTGTCAATGGGACATCATCTGGAGCGGGCCAAGAAGCACAGATCAATTTGAAGGAGCACATTGTCACTTTATTATTGGACTTTTTTTTTTATACACCAGGGTTTAAGGATGGTATGTGAATATACAAATATTTATTTTCTGCACTTTTAGTCACTTTTTGCACTAAACGCACCCGTGGCACACACCCCTCAAGTATTTAGAGGTTGTAGGTCACCTCTTAATAAAAGCAGCACCATGCCTATCCCCTCCTTTTCACAAACATTCTTCAAGCACATGTATTTGTGTGTCTTCAGCTAACACATCTGCCCTACACAAAACATCTGCAGCTGACAAATAGGTATAGAGCCGAACATGAGCTGACAGATATTCTGAATCAAGCAGAATAGTTGGTGGACATACTATCATCAAGGGACTATCCTTCCTCTATGACAGGGGTCTCAAACTGGCGGCCCTCCAGCTGTTGCGAAACTACAAATCCCATCATGCCTCTGCCTGTGGGAGTCATGCTTGTAACTGTCAGCTTTGCAATGCCTCATGAGACTTGTAGTTTTGCAACAGCTGGAGGGCCGCCAGTTTGAGACCCGTGTTCTATGATAACAAACAAGTGATCTTAAGAAGTTGATGATGAAGTGATTGCTAGGTACATAGTTAGAAAACCTTCAGTGTAGTGCCAAAGTTAAAAGACAAGTGTCCGGTTCAGAACACTTAAAGCTCCTCTGCAAATGAAGAGGCACAGCAATTGGGTCTGTCTGCCCTCTCTAACAATTTTATCTTAAAGCAAGGCACACTGGGAAAATATAAAAACAGAAAAGGTATTCACTATGTAGCACCCCCTGACCCCCAAAGCACATGAGGTAGGCAGGACCTCAGGGTCTAGTCTTCACCAATAGACTAATGCAAACAGATAGGTGTCCGTTACTTTCCAGCAGAGTGGATAAAAAAATAAAAATATTGGATTTTCTTTTTTATTTAAATCAGGTTTTTTAGATTTTTATCAAATTTATTTAAATAAAATGCTTTTGGAGTAAACATCTTTCTATTTAAGATACATTAATAGTTTGGTTATCAAGCATGAAATGTAGCTCAGTTATGTAGCGTGTTAGTTATTAACCATGGAATAAAACAAAGTTCAGGAACATTCCTTTATCCCATTGTTTTGCAAATCTATGTACACTACACTACTATGATTGTTTGAAGAGAAATGCATCTGTACGAGGCTCCAAGTGTGAGGAGCAAGGACAAGCAGTAAAAACGAAAGTGAAACCTTCTAAGCAGCTTACAAACATTGTGATTTTTCTGCACATACCGTATATACTCGAGTATAAGCCGAGATTTTCAGCCTCTTTTTTGAGGCTGAAAGTGCCCCCTCGGCTTATACTCGAGTCACCGCTGTCTGACTGCTCGATCAGCGTATCGAGCAGACAGACGGCGGACATTAAAATTTAAAAGCCGCGCCTCCTTCTCCGCCTCCGCCTGTGATAGGCGGAACACTGAATTTCCCAGCAGTCAGTGTTCCACCTATCACGGACATCCGCTCATTCTCATACTACGGACGAGTATGAGAGGATGTCCGTGATAGGCGGAACACAGGCTGCTGGGAAATTGAGTGTTCCGCCTATCACAGGCGGAGGCGGAATTTTGAATTGTAGAATGGCCGCCGAGAAGAGCGGCGATCCATCGGCACGGCACGGGACGGAGGAGGCACGGGAAGGAGGAGGCACGGCACGGGACGGAGGAGGCACGGGAAGGAGGAGGCACGGCACGGGACGGAGGAGGCACGGGACGGAGGAGGCACGGCACGGGTCGGAGGAGGCTCGGGACGACGGCGGCTCGGGACGGAGGCTTGGGACACAGGTAGGCTGGACACACACACAAGGCTGCACGGACACACACACACACACACACACACACACACACACACACACACACAGGGATGGATGGATGGATGGATACACACACACACACACAGGGATGGATGGATGGATGGATACACACACACACACACACAGGGATGGATGGATGGATGAATACACACACACACACACACACACACACAGGGATGGATGGATGGATGGATGGATACACACACAGGGATGGATGGACACACAGGGATGGACGGACACACACACAGGGATGGACAGCCATGTCTCACCCTCGGCTTATACACGAGTCAATAAGTTTTCCAGTTTTTTGGGGGTAAATTGGGGGCCTCGGCTTATATTCGGGTCGGCCTATACTCGAGTATATACGGTAGCTTAAATTGCTTTACTCCTCCCTTGAGGAGCAAAAAGGCAACAGGCCATAAAACAGTCCCAGTTTTGGAATATTTTAATGAATTTCCTCTATCTATGGGTAAAGCAAGTATGCATGCAAACTGCAAGCAATGCAGCAAAGATATGCAAGGCCTGGTGAGAAGTTTTGAGAAGAGAAGATGTGCTGTGAAGAAAGGACTGTGTGTGACGTTTATTTTATGTGGACCCAGCTGATATATATATATATATTATATTAATATTAATATATATTAAGTTCTTTTAGTTAGTTTTTTTCAAATATATTTTGTTTATGCACTTCAGTTACTAAACATAGATGTTGAAGCAAATACAAGGATATGTAATATAATGTTATTGTTTTAATTAAATAAAAGAATTTGAGTAGTTAAACTGTGTGTGATTAACCTATTAAGCTAAAATTGGTTCTGATATCGCTGTTTTACTAGCCTGACAGCTTATTATTCTTAATACAAAACCTTAATTTTGTTTGCAATTATTAAAGGTTCTAACTACCAGCAAGAATAAGTCCTTACATTAACCACTTGCCGAACAGCTGCCGTCATACTGCGGCAGGACGCGCGATCCCACGAACCGTCGCAGCTATACAACGGTCCCTTTAAGTGGGATAGCAGGGGTGCCGATGACCACCAGCCACGAGCGATTGCGGGCACGAGAGGCAGAACAGGAACGTGTGTGTGTAAAAACACACATCCCAGTTCTGTGAGGAGAGGAGAGGAGAGAAAGATTGTGAGTTTCTACCAGCTGGAAACCACGATCTCTCATCTCCTATAGTCAATCCCATCCTCCACAGTTAGAACACACACCTAGGGAACACGGTTAACCCCTTAATCGACCCCTAGTGTTAACCCCTTCCCTGCCAGTGACATTTATACAGTAATCCATGCATTTTTATAACACTGATCACTGTATAATTGTCAATCGACCCAAAAAAATGTGTCAAAAGTGTCTGATGTGTCTGCCATAATATTGCAGGCTCAATAAAAATCACAGATCACCGCCATTACTAGTATAAAAAAAAAATGCCATAAATCTAGCCCCTATTTTGTAGACCCTATAACTTTTGCACAAACCAATCAATATATACTTTTTGGGATTTTTATTACCAAAAATACGTAGAAGAATACATATCGGCCTAAACTGAGGAAAAAATTAGCTTTTAAAAAAAAAAAAATTGGGGCTATTTATTAGAGCAAAATTTTTCAAAATTGTTGCTCTATTTTTTTATTTATAGCGCAAAAAACTAAAACCAAAGAGATGATCAAATACCACCAAAAGAAGGCTCTATTTGTGGGGGAAAAAAAGGACATCAATTTTATTTGGGTACAGTGTCGCATGACCACACAATTGTCAGTTTAAGCGACGCAGTGCCGAATCGCAAAAAATGGCCTGGTCATTGAGCAGCCAAATCTTCCAGGTGCTGAAAGTTAAAAGAGCACCTGTCATTTCAGAGCTATCATGGCAGTCTGTTAGTGGACATCCACTCAACTACTGCCAGCATGTCCCTCAACTTGTTGCGTCACTGCTTCACCACCAGCCGTTCCATTAAAGTGAATGGGACTGTCGGTGAGTCAACAGTCAGAAGAGGAGCCGCTATGGGACAGAGATCACAATTGCTCTTTAAAAATTATGGATTTAACTCGAGTCGATTTAAATCAAGCCTTTTTACTAGCGACTTAAATCATGATTTAAATGGTGATTTAAATCAAATCCACCCTGCTTTCCAGAGCAAATAAGGAGTTTATATACTCTTATTCAACATTCCTGGGAAATGGCACAAGACACCCATGCACTTGGCAGACTCTAGATGAGGGACAAAAAGTAGATACAATCTCCATAGATAGGAGACCTAAGCCAACCTGGCAGTCTTAACTACTGGCTGCAATATACTTGTTGGCTCAGTTACATACTTCTTAGGGAGGACCACAACACTTCAGTTGAGGACCAAGCTTATGCCTAGCTTCTCAGGTTCCCCAATTAGGCAGCATTTTACCCATAGTGCTTCGATCCCTTGCTTAGCATAGCAGGCCTTCAGCCAAAACCTGTATCCAGACACATGGTTGCCCTTTTCAGGCAGCAGGCCTAAGAGAATCAGACAGACATACAACTCCCCCAGGCAAATGGCCCAGGGAAAGGCCGACTTGCCAAGTCACTCCTGACTGTTTATACCCTCTCCCAGCCTGCACTACTGGCAATAAACTGGATTGCCAGGGAGATATAAATATTAATAACTCTGATTTGTGCAGCTTCCCACACTATTGCCAGGGACACTCTCCAGCAGCAGGCAGAATCAAACAATAACCAGTCAGGAAAGACCCAAGAAAGGTGAAGTATTAATTGGGCTAACCTGAATACAATAGTATTAATTGGACTAACCTGAATACAGGTTAGCAAACACTAAATTTGAATAGACAATCCTGCCCATGTCATAGTGTCTACAACTATTTTCAGATTTGTGATGCTTTCCAGTTGCTATATCGTCTGTGGTCAAATATAGTGCTCAGCCTCCTTCATTCCTTGCTTCTTTTTTTTTTGTAAATAGTCTTTATTGAATTTTTAGTGTACAAAAATACAGAATGCATAGGGCGAAAAGAAAATACATTGCCCAGCAATTAACAGATGCCGATCTCCACATTGCATTAGAAATACTGGCAAGAAAGGAAATAAAAGAGAAAAAAGAGAAAATAAACAACATCAGAAGAAAAAGAAAAAAAACAAAAAAAACAAAAAACAAAACAGAAACCCCAGTTACAGGACATCGGTACAGTGATGTGAATAAACCAACAGATGCAAATCGCAACAGATACGCAGCCCAGGGAGTATCAGGATGTGAATCATAAATATATATTGACCCATACGTAAAGCTAACCATCCGACATCCCTGGGCTGCGGAAGCACAGTCATATCAGTATTCAGCTATAACAATATTCCACCGAATAGTATGTACACAAAAAATCGTAATAGGGGGCGTAAGGAAGGGAGTCAGAGAAGGGACGGGGAGGATATATTCGGTCTGGTCCAGTCTACTCGGCTGGGGGTAACCCCTCAGTTCTTACATTTATACCAAGTAGTCCAACATTTCCATTTGTTATCAAAACATTTTTTGTTTCCCCCTGCTGCTGCTATTAGTGACTCATAAGTATAATGGGTCTGCATAGTAAGAAAAACCTCGGCTACTTCTGGGGCTTTGTTGCTCTTCCAATGTCTTGTGATTAGAGACCTGGCAATTATCAACACGTGGGTAACCACTACTCTAAATTCTGGTGGGAAAGAATCTATTCCCAAATTTAGTATGGCCAGGGCCGGGCTGGGGGGAGTGATAATTCCCGTGACGCTGGAGAGTGAGCGGAATATGGAATTCCAATAGCTAGTGAGATGTTTACAAGTCCAAAACATGTGGAGTAAGTTGCCTACTTCCCCACATCCTCTCCAGCATAACGGTGAGCCACCCCTACCAAACTGGGCAATCCTGTATGGGGTAAGATACCACCGTAGGGCAATCTTTTGTGACAGCTCCCAATGGTTTACACACTTGGAGGCCCTGTATAGCCACTTGAAAGCCCCCTTCCACTGTGGAATAGTGAAGGTCGTCCGCAGGTCGGCTTCCCATTTGAGATAGGGGGGCGATTTAACAAAGTCCATTTTACATTGGAATAGATTATAAAATAAGGAGATACCTTTAACAGATGTAGGGGTGGTATTATAAAATTGCCAGGCCTCTTTTGAAAGGCGAATGGTGGGTGTAGCGATGGATCTGCAAAAGTGATGAATTTGGTTATATTTATATTTGTCAAAGGATGATAAATTAAAACGGAGTTGGAGAATGTCAAACGGGATAAGGGAGTTCCCATCATATAGGTCAGAGATAAGTTGAAGTCCCTTCTCCTGCCAGCTCGTGAGTGACAAGTTGGGTATGGCCTGTTGTAGGGTCGATAAGGGTATTGGGATGGTAGTCAGTCTGTCAGATGGGAGAGGGAATTTTAAAAAAGTCCTCCAGGTATCCAGGGAGGCACGAAGAGTGGGAGGTAAGCTATGTGTGGGAGTTGGGTGCAGGGAGTCGACCAACAGAAGCTGTTTAAGATCTTTGGTCGGACTCAGGGCACGTTCGACACTGCACCAAGGGGTGTCCGCCGGTTGGCGGAACCACTTCCGCAGTTGAGTAAGGATAGAAGCTCTGTAGTAGTCCTGTATGTCAACCAGACCCATCCCCCCCGCCGACCTATGTTTGGTCAGCAAAGGTTTTGTGCATCTGGGCCTCGAGTCTTTCCAAATGAAATTTTTAAGTAGAGAATTAAGGGCTTTGATATGTTTCGCTTTAACCGGGATAGGCAGGGTCCGGAAGACATAGAGCACTTGAGGAAGAAGTAGCATCTTAAATGTAGCAAGTCTGCCCGACCAGGTCAATTCAGTAGTAGCCAAGCGTTTGGCTTCTTTAGTAAGTTTGTCTATGAGGGGTCCGTAATTAGCGTCCGCTATCTTCTTGAGATCAGTAATTTTTAGACCAAGGTATGTTATACCATCTTTGTTCCAGGTGTAGGGAAAAGCTTTCTGTAAAGATTCACAAATGGGGGGGGGGGGGGAGTCCTAACAGGAAAATAAGCGATTTCGTGCAGTTGACCTTATAGTAGGATACATTACTAAATTCTATAAGTGTGCTATGGGCATAGGGAAGGGAGGTTCGTGGTGAAGTTAGAAACAGAATAATATCATCCGCGAATAAATTGATAACATGGGAACCATGTGGAAGGTCAAAGCCGGCAATATTAGGGTGAGTCCTAATTCTTTCCGCTAGGGGCTCTATGAGTAAGTTAAAGATAGAAGGGGATAGGGGGCACCCCTGCCTGGTACCATTAGAAATGGTAAACGTGGTTGACAGCATATTAGATGTATAGACTTGCGCACAGGGGGACGAGTAGAGGGCCATTATGGCCGATAGGATAGGGCCTGTAAATCCATATTTTTGTAATGTGAGTCTCATATAACCCCAATGAATCCTGTCGAATGCCTTCTCCGCATCCAAAGAGAGGAGCAGAGAAGGCATCCGACAGGCCCCGGCGTACTGCATAATGTCAATGACTCTTCTCGTGGCGTCAGAAGCTTGCCTGCCCGGTGTGAAGCCAGCTTGGTCAGCACCCACCAGTCCAGGCAAGATCGTGAGAAGTCTGTGTGCGAGGATTTTCGCATATAGCTTAACATCAGAGTTAAGCAAAGAGATCGGCCTAAAGTTGGCAGGTGAAGTGGGTTCTTTTCCCGGTTTCGGGATGGTAACTACATATGCTTTAAGCATTTCTGCAGGAAACGAGGCAGAGGACATTGCTGTTGAATATACATTTATAAGTGTCGGGATAAGATTGTCTTGAAAAGATCTATAATAGTCATTGGGGAGCCCATCAGGGCCTGGAGATTTCCCCAGAGGGAGGGTTCTAATGATTTTTCTAATCTCAGGCTCCGTAATAGGGGAGTTCAAAGAGTTAAGTTGATCAGGGGTAAGGGAGGGTAAATTAATTTTCGCTAAGAACTCCTTTATAGTATGCTCATCCGGTTGAGGGGTGTTGGGGTCATTTTTTAGATTGTAGAGCGAGGCATAGTACTCAGCAAAGGAGTTTGCTATTTCCTTGGGGTTATAGATTTTCCGTTTAGTTGGAGGATGTAGAAGGTACGAGATTTTTGACTTAATTCTTGCTGCTCTAAGCCTTTCGGCAAGAAACTTGCCTGCCCGGTTCCCGGAAGAGTAGTGGGACAGTTTGAAATATCTGACATGTTTGTCGTATTGTTCTATCAAAAGAAGTCTGAGATCAGAGCGATATTGGGCAAGACTTTGCGCAAGTTGCAAAGTCGCACATGTCTTATTAAGTGATTCTAACGATCTAATCTTATGGATAATTTGGTCAAGTTTTTGCGTCCTCTGCCTTTTTTCTCTTGCACATATTTGTAACATAACACCTCTTATATATGCTTTGTGTGCACACCATAGCAACATTGGATCCGAAACCGACTGGTCATTTAAGGAGAAAAATTCAGAGAGGTTAGCGGCTACACTCGCAGAGTGTTCTGGTTTTTGAAAAATACGAGGGTTAGCCCTCCATAAATACGCAGGGCCTGGAGCGTGCCCCTCCAACACCACGACAGAGACCGGAGCATGATCAGACCAGGTGATGTCGTGTATGGTGGAGGAGGACACTGCCTGCAAGAGATGTTTATCAACTAAAATTAAATCAATTCTAGAATATGAATTATGCCTTAAAGAGTGATAGGAATAATCACGCTCGTTTGCGTGCTGACACCTCCAAACATCAAACAAGTCCTCTGCATGTAGAAGAGGTTGGAGTGAGGATGGTTGTCTAGCTGTGGAGGTAGTGTCCATAGTGCAATCTGGCGTCAGATTGTGGTCTCCACATATCACCACCGATCCCTTCTTGTTGGTACAAATTTTCTTGTGAAGGCGTTTCAAAAAGCGTAGTTGGTGAGAGTTGGGTGCGTACAGGTTTACTACAGTGTAGGGTTTGTTGTTGAGTTCGCAGACCAGGATAAGATAACGACCCTCCTGGTCAGCTATAAGGTCCTTCATGGTGAATGCGACTGAGTCCTTGATAGCGATTAGGACTCATTTTTGCTTCCTGGCACAAGAAGCCATGAAAATGTGCGGAAAGTTTTTGTGGCGAAATTGGGGCACACAGTCGGCAGCGAAGTGGGTCTCCTGGATGCAGAGAACATCGGCATTTAATTTAACCGCTTCTTTCCAAAGAGAAGACCTCTTAGCAGGGTGGTTGAGACCATTAACATTAAACGAAACTATATTAATAGCCATCATTAGTCATCAAAGATGAATAAAAAGGTAATGAGGGTACCGCAGGCATGATTCCAAAGTGTCCCAAAGGTCTTCTTCTGCTAATCCAAGGAGACTTGCTAGGAGAATGGTGAATGGGAAGACAGGTAGACCGACCAGATCCTTTAAGAAGAGATTAAAGGGGGGGGGGAGAAAAAAAATAAAAATAAAAACAAGCAAACGAAGTTCTGTAAAAAAGTAGGTGCAAACCTGCACATAGAGGCATAATAGCTGCCCATATTCAAGGGGGGGGGGAGAATAAACACACTGAGTTGGGGGACTCAGTGCAACGGGAACATTATATTGAGAAAAGAACAGACACATCCACAGACGTGTATCCAAGGCTGACTTCATTTATTTTTCTTCTTGCGCACCACCTTTTGCCAGTCCATCGGTAAATGGTCGTTGGAGGAGGGGGGAAACGCCATCTGAAGACGGGGCAGGAAGAATGTCCAATGATCGCAACAATGCGAGGCCCTCATCAATGGAGGTGACCACATTAGTTTTGCCTTCGTGTGTGACCGTCAGTTTAACTGGGTATCCCCATCTGTACTGAATATTGTGGTTACGCAGGGCCTTAGTTACAGACAGAAGGGATTTGCGCTTCTGCATAGTAAACTGTGAGAGGTCGGCAAACAGTTGGATGCGAGCGTATTCTGCAGGGGGGTTCTGTTGTTTGCGGAAAGCAGACATGAGTTGCTCCTTCGTTTGAAAAAAGTGAACTCTCATTAAGACATCACGAGGTATATTGTCAGGGAGAAAAGCAGGTTTGGGCAGCCGGTGAATACGGTCTATTTGCAGCTCCATTTGGGGCAGGGAGGGGAGGAATGTCTTCATAAGGTCTTGGGCATACTGCTGAAGTTGTGCAGGGAGGACATCCTCCGGGACCCCCCGCACCTTAATGTTATTTCTGCGGGACCTGTCTTCTAGGTCTGCGACTTTAGCTTTGAGCCATGCGACTTCTTCGGCTTGGTCGCTGTGCGCGTCAATCAGGGTATTATGTGAAGCGGCAAAGTCTCCCATTTTAGATTCAATATGATCAACTCTTGAGCCCAGTTCTCCTACCTCAGTTTAAAGTTATTAAGGCAATGAAGCATGTCATTGTGCATAGAGGTGCGGAGTGAGAGAAGCATCTCTTTCAGGGTTGTGTCAGAAATGGGCCCATCCGTGGTAGGGAAGGCAGTGAAAGGGTCAATGAGTTCCCTCGTGTCTTCTAATGGATCCCGGCCCTTGCTCACCTGTATGTTGTCCGATGCCATTCGTGGCTTGGATTTGGCCGGGCTACGAGACAGCGGCGTGGAGACCTCCGGGGAGCGGCGGTAATCTCCCTCTCCATTCTCCGGGCTGGTTGTTGCAGAGCCGTCTGAGGCGGAGGCCGCGCGAGAGCATGGGCCGGCGCCATATTGCCGCGGCCTGCTCGTCGGAAGAAATCATCCAGTTTCTTCGGAGCCACCGCTCCTCTCCGCTTCCTGGACATTCCACCTGGGTGTCCGGGTCTTCAGATGTCTGGTAAGGTGTCTAAAAGTCAGCCGTGGCGAGTATATGTCGCTCGGTTCCCGTTGCTGGAGCGGAGCTGTGCTAGCAGACGTCCATCCAGCAGCGCGGTAGCCAGGGCCCCCATTCCTTGCTTCTTAATGCACTCCACACATATAGGTAAATCTTCTTTACTGTTGTGGTCAACTAAACTGTTGGAACAAGAAGTGCTGTAAAAGCTCTTCAGGGGGACACAAACAAAATACTTTATTTCCTTCAGCATAACAGAATAGCAGGAACTTTTGTCAGGATATGATATAACTTTGATGACGACCATTCCCCTACTTTCACATACTGCTCTTGGAAAGACGTGAGATGAAATCTCCCCAATAAAGACACGGTCCGAAAAAAACAAAACCTTGACAAGTATTTCCTGCCTATGAAGAAGCTTACCATCTCAAGTCCCGATCAGTCAGCCACATCTAGGAACAATAGCATCAATACAGGAGAAAGCCAATTAACCCACAATTAATTTTGTAATTGACCTGTGCAATACCAAATGCAGTGTGAAAATTTTACATGCAACTCACCGCAGTTCAGCTCAGCTGGTGTAATGGTGGACAGAGATCTCCCCTGGAGCCTGCGTGGGTATTCACAAGTTGCAGCAGCCTGAGCATTACCGGATTCTGAATAAATCTTCAACAGATCAGCCAACCACAAAATCTCACAGTCACAGTGAAGAGCATTTGAATCCAGCCGCCTGAATGCAATTATAGGCACAATCAACACGTATAATTGTTTTGCTAAATGTGCATATCAAATACGAATCAGGAAAACGCCTTTAATTAGTTAGGAAATTATTAGCAAAAGTTTTCTCAATGTCAACATTTTTTTACATCAGTATAAAAAAAAAAAAAAAAAAAAAAAAGTTGTAACCTAGCATATCAAAAGCCCATATTAATTCCATATTGTCAATGGGACACAATATACTGGGACTTTAGGGAAGAATGTAGCCTTACTACTCTGAAACCAGCAGAATCCCCACAAGCACATATGCACATGGACTCAGAGGAAGCCCATCTGAACACATGAGCATCATCTGTATACAGGTACATGACCAGTGCAAATACA
This sequence comes from Lithobates pipiens, assembly GCF_037356315.1. Classification (NCBI taxonomy): domain Eukaryota; kingdom Metazoa; phylum Chordata; class Amphibia; order Anura; family Ranidae; genus Lithobates; species Lithobates pipiens. The sequence continues at coordinate 509,473,739 of NW_027507758.1, forward strand.
GACCACTGCATCGGAAAATGCTTGTGCTTGTGTCAATGAGCTTGGGGTTTGTGCCGATGGGAAAATGTAGCTGCTTTTAAAATCAGTTTAAAAGAGAAGTATCGGGTTAAAAAAAAAAAAAATGAACAGTCAATCTCACTTAGGTGGATACGGCATTGATGCAATGCAGCATCTATCCCCACCCAGCTATAAGACTAAGAACTCAGCAATCAAACACCACTGATTGCTCTGTCTCAGTGTTCAGGCTGCAGAGAGACAGTGACTGTCAGTGCTCTGTAACAGACCCACCACCACTGTGCAGGGGGGACAGGAGGGCTGGCTCAGTCTCTCAGCGGCTTGCTGAGCCGTCTGAAAACATGTCATAGGAGTGAAGAATGAACTGCATTCCTATGATACCCAGGAGGAGATGTACAGCCCAAATAGCATTGGCTATACTTCTCCTTAAAGATGATTTGGAGATCATTTAGAATTCCCCAAAATGTGCATTTTACCTCCTCCTGGTCCGCTTTAAAATGCTTTTTTAGTTCTTTAGACTTGTGTAGGAAGAGGAGCAGTTCTAATGTGGACAAAAGCCCATTGACACAGGCTTTAAAATGGAAACCATCTACCTTTGCATGTACAGTCTTAGGGGATACAAAGTAAAAACTGATTGCTATGCTCCTAACTGACCCAGACTTTGGGTCTTTTCTTTTCAAAGTAGACCTGCCACAGAGGTGTGGATGCTACCATTATGGACCGCTCTTGAAAATGCTAGTTGGCTGTTATGCTGACCTTCTCGAGTCAATACTTTGAATTAACAACTCAAAACAATCTTGCAGATAAGGACTTCTGACGCGTCTCTTACATTCAGGATCAGCATGCTTGTTTCTGTTACATACTGTGACTGTGTATATGCATTATACACATCATACGATACAGGAGGTGGCGCTGTAGTAGGTTAGTGTGTATTCTATGGTACAAGGTAATAACAGGATGTACCATCTGTATCTAAATATGTACTTGTATGCTCCTTGTTCCTGTTCTATGAGAAAAGCCACTTAATATATTTCTCTATAAAAGTAAAGCAGTTTGTTGTATCCAAGAAGCTTCCAAAGCTTGATTTCAATACTCAGCTAATAGGTTATGGGTCCCAGACCGGGGTGCTGACATTGCTGGATTCCAGGACAGCTAAGTGTCCTAATATTAAAAGTCAGCAGCTACAGTATGTGTAGCTGCTGACATTTCATTTTTTGCTTGGAGGGGCGGAACACCTCTTTTAAGTATGCTATTGAAAATGCTTATATCTGGTCAATATGTGGAAATATTGTTTTTTCCGACAACTTTCTTTGCTGCATTGAAATGCCAAGCAGTGTTGTCAGTCCCACCCAACTATATTTGCGAACTTCAGAACCCCCCATTTTTTACAGAGATGAGAAGAGGTAGATATGTTTGGTAGTCCTAACACACTCCTATCCTAGGGTGACAACAGTGCTCCTCCATAGAGTACTGTGACCAAAATGGATGCACTCAGAATCTGGTGCAGCTGTGTATAGAAACAAATCCGCTTTCAGGTTTTATTGGCAAAGGTTAAATGAACAAGCTGAAGTTAGAAGATGATTGGTTAGTATGCACAGCTACACCAGATTTTTTGTGCACCAGTTTTAGTAAATCCCCCCCCCCCCCCGCCCATTGAGTCTCTAACCTCAAACTATTAGCTAAGTATTGAATTTAAGCTTTGGAAGCTTCTTGAATACAGCAAACAGCTTTACCTTTTATGGAGAAATATATTGCATGCCTTTTATCATAGAACAGGAACAAGGAGCATACAAGTGCGTATTTAGATACAGATGGTACATTCTGTTATTACGTTGTACCATAAAATACATACTACCATACTACAGCGCCATCTGCTGGATAGATATGTATAATGCATATACACAGTCACAGCATTTAAGCAGATTGCTGCTATTATGCCAAAACCCCTTCTCAACAGCATGTGCTTTGTCAAATTATATTCAGCTTCTTCTGGAAATGGCTATGATGTTCCTTCAACAAGATGTGGTTAGTGCATCGGCAGTCATCTCCTGTGATGGGCAGTATTATAGTTTCCATCTGCTTTTGGGTGCTGCTGTCGCCATTCATTGTAAGGGCACCTGGCAGTGAAGCCTTTCAAATTCACAGCCAGTTTCCTAATGCGCATGCGAAAATAGCTTTCTAAATGGCCCGGAGGAGGGGTTCCAAAGTTCAAATGATTTTTGAAGTAGGGAAGGGTACCTATCAAAAACAGGTACTCGCTTTCCCCCAGAAAGGTGCTGGGGGTGTTAAATGGAGCTCCTACTTTTGGGTGGAACTCCGCTTTAATAAACCAAAAAAAGGAAACAAAAATATGTAATATTTACATTTCAAAAAGCCACCCAACAGCTCCTGACATAAAAAACAAAAACCCTGAAAGCACTGTCAGCATATTCATAGACTAGGTACTGAAAGTAAGCCAAGAACAATAGTATATAACGAATACTTACAGCCGTTTCATAGACTGCAGCTGGCTAAACGTCCCAGGTACCAGGTGAGTGATTCGATTGTTGTGCAGAAATCTATCCCGGACACAATGCGAGGAGAATATTACTATCACCAACATCAATATTCATCTATAATACAACTTTGCAATAAGTAAGTTACTCACAGTCTTTCAAGCTTGGGAAGATGATGAAAAGATTCTGGTTCCAATGTCTCAATGTGGTTAAAATGAAGATATCTGAAACAAAACCAGGGTTATGTATTTCTCTATTTATTACATACATCCACACTAATAACTAAAATGGACTAGTAGTTGTAAGAAGCATGCATTAGAGAAAGCCTGACATGGAGAAAATACGGGCGGGCTGCCACTGCTAATACATCTCTGAATATGATCGTTTTTTGGTGTCTTTAGCTTACTAGACCAGTGGTCATCAACCCGGTTTTATGTATTACCTTGGGGAGATGCAGACTAGAATACTGCAATTGCTGAGCAGCAAATGATATCACCTGTGATGTTTTTAAGTTATCTTGCAAACCAGGCCTGTTAGTGGGCCCTGAGGACAGGGTTGATGACCTCTGCACTAGACCACATACTAGCACACTATGACAGACTTGCCTGAAAACGGAGCGCTGTCACCTCTGTAGGTGCTTCCATTTTCACCTGGTCTTCCTTCCAGGTTCATGGACTTCGGCCGGATGTATAACTGAGATGCAATGACATCTTTCCCACGCATACGAGTTCTAAATAGACGACACAGTCCATTCAGAGCTCAGTGCGCATAAGCCAGTGATGTCACCGGCTGCTGCTAAAGTAAATATCTCATAAAACCATTCACGTTTAGGAGAGATTTACTGAACCTATACGTAAGCCTTATTTTAGGTTTACCTATAGGTAAAAGTCAACCAGTGATTTTACTACCACTTTAACATTATGGCCCCAATTATGGCCTGAACAGTGCTCACTGGAACATTCAGAAGTTTAGAAAGCCTTCTGTAACCAATGCTATTGGTATGTTTTGCAACAATAAGGTTGCAAAGGTCTTGAGAGAGTTCTTGGCTTTTGCCCATTATGAGATGTTTCTTGTGTGACATCTTGGAAATAAGACACCTTTTTATAGTTATAGTTATAGTTGAGACTGAACCAGTTGGTATTAATTGGCACTGACAAAAGGGGCAGGACTGCTTTCTAAATTACTGATAGATTTTAGTCGGTGTCTTGGTTTTCCATGCCCCCTTTTGCACCTCCCTTTCTTCATATGTTCAATACTTTTTCCCTGTGATATTATATTTTATTACACATAACTTAATTTCTGAACTTATTTGCTTTGGTTTCTTTGTATGTATGGATTTCATGGGTTGTTATTGACATGTGGTGAAAATGTCATGTCAATAGAACCTTTAGAAATATATTTACCTAGAAAAATGGTGATGTGTTCAATACGCAACAGTCTGTGCAGCAATTTATAATATAAAGGGAGTCGGTACAGCAACAATCCAATTCAATACAAGAGGGATATGATCTTTAACCAATGTTGCTTGGAAATGCTTTTTCCCTCCATCTTATTGGTTGCCCTTGGTATTCAAAAATAATCCTAAGACAAACCATAGATGATGACATTTTATTTTCTGCAACCATCGTTACAATCAATTGTTTGACTCCATCAACAGAGCCTGTCCCTACCAGAACAGTTATAGCCTCTGGCAATAATTGCATGCAAAAATTTGACATGTTGGTTGTACCAAAGTGGGTATGACTAGGGTACAGTCAGCCTGTCCACAGATAGCTCGAATGGCCGGCCGAACCAGCTGAGATTCAAACCATATATGGCCAGCCTTGGTGTCAGGGTAAGGAAGTGACAAAAAAAAAAAAAAAAAAACTACCAGTGGCCAATGCTATGTTCCCATTGATCAAAAATGATTTACTGTAGATACATTTCAGGTTGAGAGCTTCTGATCTAGACAGTTCTTAACCATGAAAGACAGACATGCAGTATTTTCATTTAATAATGCTACTATTTATGTGAAGTGAAAAATTGGACTAACATACTAACAAGAAGGAAAGCCCTACCAGATGGTGTCAGTAAGCTGCAGTGTGAGCGCTAAAGTGAAAAGAAAAGAGACATTACACGTAATGTGTTAATTACATTTTTACAACCAATAACCCAGACAACGGTTCTTTGAGACTGACTTTGTACTTTAAGAGACCATTGACAATACATGCAATTGCTGTCTCCTTTTAATCCTGTTTCTACAGCCTAATACACAAAAGAGCCAAATGAAAGCACTGATAACACATCTTCAACATACAGTGATGGTTAATTGCAAATATGTAGCTATAGAGCATTTCCTTTGCATTGGTCATGATAAAATTAGCATATGCTGCAGCATAGGACACCAAAATACCTGCTTCTACCATCAGAGTTACAAAAAACATTTCTTCCATGGTGCATGTATAGTTACACACCCCCCTCATTTTAAAGTTAAACCGTCAACCATGGAGATTCACACATTAAAGTGAATTTGTTTCGGACCAAAACATCTCTAAGGCCGCGTACACACGGGCGGACTGTTCGCCCAACCTTGTCCGCTGAACAGTGTTTGGGCGGACAGTCCGCTCATGTGTGGGCTTTCAGCGGACAGTTTCAGCGGACAGTTGGACGGACAAAGTCTTTCGGAAATTCCGAAAAACTGTCCGCTGAAACTGTGTTTGAGCGAACAGTCCGCCCGTGTGTGGGCCTGTCCGCTGTACTTTCGAAATGAGCGGACTGTTCCCGCTCGGAAAGTCCGCCCATTTCGAGCGCGTGTACAGGTAGGCGGGGCCCGCGAAGGAGACGTCGCGGGCTCCGCCGCCTGGAATGGGCTTAAAGGGGAACCCCAACGCCGAAAAAAATCGGCGTGGGGGTTCCCCCAAAGTCCACACCAGACCCTTGTCCGAGCACGCTACCCGGCCGGCCAGGAAAGGGGGGCGAGCGAGCGCGCCCCCCCTCCTGAGCCGTACCAGGCCGCGTGCCCTCAACATGGGGGGGTGCCTTGGGGAAGGGGGGGGCCGCGCGGCCCCCCCACCCCAAAGCACCTTGTCCCCATGTTGGTGAGGACAAGGGCCTCTTCCCGACAACCCTGGCCGTTGGTTGTCGGGGTCTGCGGGCGGGGGGCTTATCGGAATCCGGGAGCCCCCTTTAAGAAGGGGGCCCCCGGATACCGGCCCCCCACCCTATGTGAATGAGTATGGGGTACAATGTACCCCTACCCATTCACCTGTGAAATAAAGTACAAAAAAAAACACAACACAGGGAAAAAATATTTTATTGCACAGCTCCGGGGGTCTTCCGTCTTCGGGGGTCTTCTCGCCGGACTCCTCCGCTATCTGTGTGTAGCTCTTTTACTAGCGGAGGAGTCCGGCTTTCTTCCTCCCCGCCGCCGGCCTCTTCTCCCGACTTCGGGGGTCTTGTCCCCCTCTTCGGTTCTTCTGCCGGGCCACCGCGCCTTCTTGTAGCTCTTTTGCAGGCGGTGGCCCGGTCTTCTGTCGCCGCTGCCTTCCGTTCTTCTGTCGCCGCCTTCGGTTCTTCTGCCGGGCCACCGCGCCTTCTTGTAGCTCTTTTACAGGCGGTGGCCCGGTCTTCTGTCGCCGCTGTCGTCGCCGCCGCCGCCTTCCGTTCTTGTTCTTCTTCTTGTTCTTCTTCTTCTTCCCCAGGAGATGTTGACTCGACGAGCTCTCCGGCCGGAATGCCAGAGCCGCGCTGTGCGGTCACTTATATAGTGACAATGGGGCGGTGTCACATGGTATATGTCACATGGGTTGGTCACATGGTGACCCCGCCCCCTTACGATGTCATAGTCCCCATGTGACATCAACCCATGTGACCAACCCATGTGACATATACCATGTGACACCGCCCCATTGTCACTATATAAGTGACCGCACAGCGCGGCTCTGGCATTCCGGCCGGAGAGCTCGTCGAGTCAACATCTCCAGGAGAAGAAGAAGAAGAACAAGAAGAAGAACAAGAACGGAAGGCGGCGGCGGCGGCGACGACAGCGGCGACAGAAGACCGGGCCACCGCCTGTAAAAGAGCTACAAGAAGGCGCGGTGGCCCGGCAGAAGAACCGAAGAGGGGGACAAGACCCCCGAAGTCGGGAGAAGAGGCCGGCGGCGGGGAGGAAGAAAGCCGGACTCCTCCGCTAGTAAAAGAGCTACACACAGATAGCGGAGGAGTCCGGCGAGAAGACCCCCGAAGACGGAAGACCCCCGGAGCTGTGCAATAAAATATTTTTTCCCTGTGTTGTGTTTTTTTTTGTACTTTATTTCACAGGTGAATGGGTAGGGGTACATTGTACCCCATACTCATTCACATAGGGTGGGGGGCCGGTATCCGGGGGCCCCCTTCTTAAAGGGGGCTCCCGGATTCCGATAAGCCCCCCGCCCGCAGACCCCGACAACCAACGGCCAGGGTTGTCGGGAAGAGGCCCTTGTCCTCATCAACATGGGGACAAGGTGCTTTGGGGTGGGGGGGCCGCGCGCCCCCCCCCTTCCCCAAGGCACCCCCCCATGTTGAGGGCACGCGGCCTGGTACGGCTCAGGAGGGGGGGCGCGCTCGCTCGCCCCCCTTTCCTGGCCGGCCGGGTAGCGTGCTCGGACAAGGGTCTGGTGTGGACTTTGGGGGAACCCCCACGCCGATTTTTTTCGGCGTTGGGGTTCCCCTTTAAGCCCATTCCAGGCGGCGGAGCCCGCGACGTCTCCTTCGCGGGCCCCGCCTACCTGTACACGCGCTCGAAATGGGCGGATTTGCCTCCGCCTTACGTGGGCGAGTCCGTTCATTTCAAAAGTTGAGCGGACGGTTTGGCAAACAGTTCGTTGAAACAGTCCGCTCGTGTGTGGGCAAGTCTGCTCATGCAAATTTTGAGCGGACTGTTTGACGAAACTGTTTGACGAACAAGGTTGGGCAAACAGTCCGCGCGTGTGTACGCGGCCTAAGACTGAGCTGATGTTACCTTACTGTTAGTCTTCAAGTCGATCCCTCTGTCCCTGTGGAACACCTTGAATTCTATGCCCAGCCTCCACAACAGGCCTCAACTTCCACCCATGTTGATATTAAAACCATTACCTAACCCCCCAAACCCCCCCCCCCCCAAAAGTGAGCAAATATTTCAACACATTGGTACTATGGGTTGAAATGTCACCCACCAAGACCCCAGTCATAACCAGAGCACAAATCTGGATATGGATGCACTGTACAAAACTGATTTTTGCACAGCACAAATAGTATATGCTATTTTATTAATGTATACGTAAATAGGATACTCTAATAAAACACTCAGGGCTCAGCTACAAAAATGTATTTTTATGGTCAAAATAGCCTGATATTTCACTTTTTGGGTTAGCATTAGTGAGCCGATTAACCTACTGGTTTTTCATATCTCAACAACGGTAGCATTTCCTTATAGATGCTTGGTTCAACTTCCCCCACAAAACCAAACCAAAGTGTTACTTTACTATCCCAAGATAGAAAGGCATCTACGCGACCTATGTCCTTGTTAAAACATAGCTTTTACCAGCACAAGCAGTAAAATTGCAGCAAGAGATGGTTACATGTTTCGGCCAACAGCCTTAATCATGATTATAGCTGTTACCGAAACATGCAAGCTTCTCTTGATGCCCCCTTTCCAACATTATGTATAATGCTGGACCGGTGTTCTTGAATTGCATCTGAGGACTTTGAGAGCCTGCACACATTAAGAACCCTTTCACACGGGCAGATGGATTGGGTTGCCTGTCAGTTTTTTTTTTTTTTAGGTATACCTGAATGGATTCTCCATTGTCCTCTATGCAGCGGTGGGTTGACATGTGTCCGTTTACATCCTCCAACATCTGATCCACTAAAAAAACATTCCTCATCCATCTAGCAGAGCCATTTACCTCCGACCACCCATAGAGGAGAGCAGGCTGTGTGTCTGTGTCCGCTCTGTATAAGCGGAGATGACACAGACAAGTCATTCACCTGCTCACCAGGGATCAGCGGACAGATTCCCAGTGTGAAAGGGGTCTTCGGGAGTGAAGGGAAGTGACTATTGTTGGGGTAGTGTTGGATAAGACAAATAATTCTCAAATGTAGACCTATCCTAGAACAAACAAGCATCCAACCCTAGCTAACCAGGATGGGGGCAAAAATGACTCAAGTATTATGACTGACTGGAGTTCAGCTTTAAATCCTACAGGATTCTCATCATGAAAGGGCCTGGGGGAAGGAGAATACACATTTCCAATGTGTAATTTTATTTGATAATTCCATTAAAATGTAAAAAGCATTACATGTGTGGTTTTCATCATCTTGCCCCTTCAAAACAATTTAGTTTTTTTAATTTTCGAATTCACTAATACACTAGGATCAGCTAAATGTATCATACGTACCCTTTTTTAAGAATTTTTTGGCATTTTGATTGGAAAAGTCAGCCAAAACTTCTTTATAGCCTTGACTAGAAGATAGTGATTATTGCTAGCCGCTAGCGATAATCGCAAGTGAATCCAGCAGCCTGGTTGTACCCAAGTTGATCAGTCGATCAACCTGGCACATTCAGCCTGCCCCCACAGCTTAAATCTCGGCTGGTTCCTGCTGAACCAGCCGAGATTCAAAAAGTCTATGGCGGGCCTGAGACCTGAATAGCAGCGAAAACCCACTGGGGATTCAAATCCTTTTCCAATCCATCCAGAACAAAAAACAAATTTCCTCATTGGGACACTTGACTTTGGGTGCAGCGACTCAGTGTGGCACCATTATTAGGCTTCCTTGGTCTTCATTTTTTTGCGCCTGGCTTTCTGTTTTATTTTTGACATATACATTTTACATACACTACTGCTTGGTCCCCGAGCCATTTGCTTGCCAATAATAGCCTCCTGTTCTTTTGTTTATTTTATGTGCTCATTTGCCTTGGTGGCATTACTGGCAAGAATTACGTATATATAAGCAAAGGGGGCCATGCAAACCCAGATGGATAGTGGGAAAAACCACAGGGAAGTACCACAGGGAAGCCCAATTTCAGACATTTTTTTTAACTGCTTGCCGACCAGTGGCTGTCATACTGCAGCAGGTCGGCATGTTCCTTTGAAATGTTGTAGCTGTACATCGGCCCTTTAAGCGGGGATAGCAGGCACGCACGCCCACTGCACTGTGGGGGTGTTGATGCGCACTGCCAGCGGTCGCGGGCACGAGAGTAGCAACAGGGACGTGTGTGTGTAAACACACAAATCCCTGTTCTGTGAGGTGAGACAGATTGTGTGTTCCTACTAGCTAGGAACAACGATCTGTCATCTCCTCTAGTCAGTCCCATCTTCCTACAGTTATAACACACAGGAGGGAACACAGTTAACCCCTTGATTGCCCCCTAGTGTTAACCCCCTTCCCTGCCAGTGACAATTACAGAGTAATCAGTGCATTTTTATAGCACTGATCGCTGTATAAATGTCAATGGTCCCAAAAATATGTCAAGTGTCCAATCTTTCCGCCATGTTGCAGTCCCGATACATATCGGCCTAAATTGAGGAAAAAAAATTTGCTTTTTTTTTTTTCTCAAAAAAAAATGGGGATATTTATAATAGTAAAAAGTACAAAAATAAGATTTTTTTTCATTATATTACCTGTAAAATCCTTTTCTTTGAGTACATCATGGAGTTAGGCTAATATTCATTACCTGCTGGGCTATACTTCATCTCCAGATGAATGCATGAACACTAGTAGACCAAAGGTCTTTAGACAGGAAGTGATCCCCTATATAACACATCCCATACCGGGAGTACTTCAGTTTTGTAGCAAACACTGAATCCTCAAAAAGAGGGGAGGGACCTCTGTGTCCCTTGATGTACTCAAAGAAAAGGATTTTACAGGTAAGCATGGTGAAAAAAATCCTATTTTCTTTTTCATACAACATGGGAAACAGAGTTGGGCTAATATTCATTACCTGCTGGGACATCCCAGAGCAATAGCCTTGAGGGGAGGGAAGACACCCTGGCAAACAATAGACCTTATATGGCACCCCACAGTACACTGTGGCCGAAAGCCGAATCCTCGACTGCTCAAACATCCACTTGATAACATTTTGTGAATGTATGCACTGAAGACCAGGTATCAGAGTAACAAATCTGAGCCACTGATACCCGATGGCGAAAAGCCAAGGAGGTCCCTACACCTCTAGTAGAATGAGCTCTCACCCTAAGGGTCCGTTCACACAGGGGCAACACGACTTGTAGGCGACTTGAGTGAGGCAACTTGGACATGACTTGAGTTTAGATCACAGCGCGACTTGGGACGACTTCAACACGACTTGTGATGACTTCAACCTGACTTGGGACGACTTACAAGTCGCCCCAGGCCAGGCGACTTTTGCCGAAGGGGGAACTCCACGCCAAATTTCTGAAAAAAATTTGGCGTGGGTTCCCCCTCCGAGAGCATACCAGGCCCTTAGGTCTGGTATGGATTCCAAGGGGAACCCCCTACGCCGAAAAAACGGCGTGGGGGTCCCCCCAGATCCACACCAGACCCTTATCCGAGCACGCTACCCGGCCGGCCAGGAAAGGGGGTGGGGACGAGCGGGCGGCCCCCCCTCCTGAGCCGTACCAGGCCGCGTGCCCTCAACATGGGGGGGTGCCTTGGGGGAGGGGGGCGTGCGGCCCCCCCACCCCAAAGCACCTTGTCCCCATGTCGATGAGGACAAGGGCCTCTTCCCGACAACCCTGGCCGTTGGTTGTCGGGGTCTGCGGGCGGGGGGCTTATCGGAATCCGGGAGCACCCTTTAATAAGGGGGCCCCCGGATACCGGCCCCCCACCCTATGTGAATGAGTATGGGGTACAATGTACCCCTACCCATTCACCTGTAAAATAAAGTACAAAAAAAAAACACAACACACAAGATAAAATAATTTATTGCACAGCTCCGGGGGTCTTCCGTCTTCGGGGGTCTTCTCGCCGGACTCCTCCGCTATCTTCTTGTAGCTCTTTTGCTAGTGGAGGAGTCCGGCTTTCTTCCTCGCCGCCGGCCTCTTCTCCCGACTTCGGGGGTCTTGTCCCCCTCTTCGGTTCTTCTGCCGGGCCACCGCGCCTTCTTATAGCTCTTTTACAGGCGGTGGCCCGGCCTTCTGTCGCCGCCGTCACCGCCGCCGCCTTCCGTTCTTCTTCTTCTTCTCCTGGAGATGTTGACTCGATGAGCTCTCCGGCCGTAATGCCAGGGACGCGCTGCCACTTATATAGGGACAATGGGGCGGTGTCACATGGGTTGATGTCACATGGGTTGGTCACATGGGTTGATGTCACATGGTGACAGTCCCAGCATCCTCCGGGACTGTGACATCGTAAGGGGGCGGGGTCACCATGTGACATCAACCCATGTGACCAACCCATGTGACACCGCCCCATTGTCCCTATATAAGTGGCAGCGCAGCGCGTCCCTGGCATTGCGGCCGGAGAGCTCGTCGAGTCAACATCTCCAGGAGAAGAAGGAGAAGAACGGAAGGCGGCAGCGGCGGCGACAGAAGACCGGGCCACCGCCTGTAAAAGAGCTATAAGAAGGCGCGGTGGCCCGGCAGAAGAACCGAAGAGGGGGACAAGACCCCCGAAGTCGGGAGAAGAGGCCGGCGGCGCGGAAGAAAGCCGGACTCCTCCGCTAGCAAAAGAGCTACAAGAAGATAGCGGAGGAGTCCGGCGAGAAGACCCCCGAAGACGGAAGACCCCCGGAGCTGTGCAATAAATTATTTTATCTTGTGTGTTGTGTTTTTTTTTGTACTTTATTTTACAGGTGAATGGGTAGGGGTACATTGTACCCCATACTCATTCACATAGGGTGGGGGGCCGGTATCCGGGGGACCCCTTATTAAAGGGTGCTCCCGGATTCCGATAAGCCCCCCGCCCGCAGACCCCGACAACCAACGGCCAGGGTTGTCGGGAAGAGGCCCTTGTCCTCATCGACATGGGGACAAGGTGCTTTGGGGTGGGGGGGCCGCACGCCCCCCTCCCCCAAGGCACCTCCCCATGTTGAGGGCACGCGGCCTGGTACGGCTCAGGAGGGGGGGCCGCCCGCTCGTCCCCACCCCCTTTCCTGGCCGGCCGGGTAGCGTGCTCGGATAAGGGTCTGGTATGCTCTCGGAGGGGGAACCCACGCCAAATTTTTTTCAGAAATTTGGCGTGGAGTTCCCCCTTCAGAGCTAATAATTCTGTCAAAGTCGCCTCCGTATAGACAGAAATCCGACTTGGAGGCGACCTCCATTGAAATCAATGGGTACCAGTCGCCTACAAGTCGGATTCAAGTAGTACAGGAACTTCTTTTGAAGTCGGAGCGACTTCAGTAGCGTGCATTAAGACAGCTCTCATTCACTTACATTGGTTTTTAAATGTTGTCCGACCTGAGGCGACTAGGGGCGACCTGAAGTCGGATCCCAAGTTGCCCCTGTGTGAACGGACTCTAAAGGGAGGAGCTTTAAGTTTCAGACCGTAGGCCTGAATGACCAATTGACGGACCCATTTGGCAATGGAAGCTTTGGAAGCTGCCTGCCCCTTCCTCCATCCTTTTGGTAAAACAAAAAAAAAAATAAGAGTCTGATCCTCGGATCTCCACAGATCTACACAAATAAACCTTGACTGCCCGGACAACGTTCAAAGAATGCAGTCGTCTCTCTTCCGCCGAACAAGGCTGAGAGAAAAAAGGAAGGCAAAATAATGTACTAATTTAAAGGTCGACACCAACTTTGGCAAAAAGGGTGGAACAGGTCGTAACACGACCCTGTCGTGATAATTGATCAAGTATAATTCTTTCCAGGAAAGGGCTGCCAACTCCAACACCCTTCTAGCCGAGGTGATAGCCATCAGGAGGGCTAGCTTGCGTGCAGCAAGTCTAATGGAATTTCCTTGATAGGCTCAAACGGTTGTTTCTTTAACACAGAAAGCACCAAGTTCAAGTCCCTAGGACACATTGATGACCTAATGGGGGGGAGGAAAACGAGCTGACCCTGCATAAAGGTTCAGACCAGTGAATGGGAGGCTAGAGGCCTTTCGAAGAATACTGATAGGGCTGAAACTTGATCTCTGATTGTACTCAAAGCCAATTTGATTTCCACAGCTGACATTAGAAAAGAGAATTCTCCCAATCACGTACTTCCGAGGATGCAATTTTTTGGCTTCACACCAAGCAATATAAGTCTTCCAGACCTTATAAAAGATCTTCCTAGTGACAGCTTTTCTAGCATTCACTAGGGTAGACACCACTGGTCCAGAGATGTCACAGTCCTTTAACACCCTGGCTTCAATAGCCATGCTTCCAAATTTAGAGACTGTAAATTGGGGTGGAATATAGGACCTTAAGACAGTAGATCAGGGCAACGTGGAAGCGTCCATGACCCATCTATTGTCAGTCTCACAATCTTTGGGAACCAGGGCAGGGCTGGTGCCACCAGAATGACTGGAACTCCCACTCTCTGAATCCTGCGCAACAAATGTGGAAGGAGAGGGATCGGAAGGAAAGCATAAACCAGGGAGCACTGGCTCCATGGAACTACCAGAGCATCTGCTCCGGTTTTCAGAGGATCTCTTGTTCGGGGCAAAAACTGTTGTAGCTTGTTGTTGAACCTGGATGCCAGTAGGTTGACCTCTGGCCGTCCCCAACATTGGCAAATTTCCTGGAATACCCCTGGGAGCGGAGATAATCTGCCTTCCAGTTCTCTTCTCCTGTGATATGAACTACCGATAGGATTGGCACATATCCCTCTGCCCAGGCTAGTATGTGGTTCACCTCCTTCAGAGCTGAACGACTCCTGGTATCGCCTTGGTGGTTTATATAGGCCACTGCAGTGGCATTGTCAGACTGAACCCTGATAAGGCAGTCCTGAAGACTGTAGGGTCAATCATACTGCCCATAAATCCAGGATGTTGATGGGCAGGATCTGTTATGTCCTTGACCATTTCCTCTGAGCTTTGAGCCCTTCTAGGGTCGCTTCTCAGCCTGAGAGACTGGCATCTGTAGTCAGAGCTTTCCAAGTTACCGGGAGGAAGGATCTTCCCTTTTGCAGGTTCTGATCCTGCAACCACCAGTTTAGGCTTAAGCGTGCCTGAGGAAATAAGGCCTGAGGTCGGGTATGAAACTGGGCATAGGGCACAGCCTTGAAGGATACTAGCCTCCCTAGAAGACTCATACAGAGCCAAATGGAGGGTTGTCTGCTGCCCCTTATCCAATGTACCTGATCATTCAGGGAACAGATCTTTGAGGGTGGCAAGAAAATAGCTTGGACTGAATCTAGGATCAGACCTAAATACTTTAGGCTTTGAGCTAGTCTCAATGTTAATTTTTCGGCATTTATGATCCAGCCTAAGCTTTCCAAATACCGCACTGTGCATGTTATGCTCTGTTCTAGAGCCTGTAGTGAGTGATCTCTGAGCAGGAGGTTTTCCAGATACCTGAGCACCAAGATCCCTTGGGCTCTTAAAAGACCCAGTACTGGTGCTAGGACCTTTGTGAACACCTGGGGAGCTGTAGCAAGCACAAAGGGTAGAGCCACAAATGGAAAATGACGTTCCTCTACTGCAAATCACAGGAATCTCTGATGAGGTTGAATGATAGGTACGAGTGAATGATGAGGTTGAACGATAGGCTACTACTGAGCGGACAGACTCCACCTGAAAGGACTGGATCAGTAGATACCAGCTCAGGGATCTTATGTCCAAAATGGGCCTTGTGTCCCCCTTTGGTTTTTGAACCGTAAACAGGTTAGAGTAAAACCATGTGCCCCTTTCGGATACAGGAACCTCTACAATCACTCCTTGATGCACGAAATGATATAGTGCCTGAAGTAATAAGTCTCTTTTTGGAGGATCCGAGAGAACGCTGGATCTTAAAAATCTCTGTGGGGGAACCCCAAGCAACTCCAGATTGTAACCACAGGATATAGTTGAGGTGACCCACTCATCCTGAATTATTGTTCTCCAAATGTCCGCAAAGTGCAGCAGCCTTCCCACCACCATATGGAGTGGGGGAGTCCCCTCAAAAGGAGGGCTTGGTATTGGGTTTAGAAGAATTTTGGACCCAGGGCTTTTTCTGGCCCTGGCCTTGCAGCTTGCCCCTGGCCCTAGCGCCCTGTTGGTGGTGGAACTGCCTTGGCACTGAAACATTTGAGGAAGCAGTCCCTGAGGTTTTAAAAGAGGGATGTCTGGTGCTTTTCTTCACAGTAAGAAGTCTTCCATCCGGAAATCTTTTGGATAGATTTGCCCAAATGATCACCAAATAAACGTTCCTCATGAAAGGGGAAACCTGCCAATAACTTCTTACAAGGAAGCTCGGCTGACCAGTTCTTAAGTCACAAAAGTCTGCGCATCAGACATACCTGGCCCCGAATAGACTGTACAGGATGGGGAGGATGTCCGCACCAAACTGCACAAGATGTGGGCGGGGGGCGGACTTCCTTCATGTGATGTGGCAGTGTGGGAGTATAGGGAGGTACTGGCAGCTGGTGGTCGGGAAAGTAAGAAAAGTCTTAAATAAGACTATTAAGGCTACAGTGGAATTATGCTTATTGGCAGTTATGAATGAAGAAAGAGAGTGTAGATACACTAGGATATTTTTACAAGAAGTATTATTCCTGGCACAAAAACCAGATAGTGGAAAAATGGATTCAGCCAAACCCACCGACAATAAGTCAATGGGTTAGAGCAGTAAACCATGTTGTACCACAAGAGAGAATAAATAATGTATGAACAAAGGGGAAATCTGCAGCAATATGAAAATATTTGTGAAAAATTTAATATAGATCATACTTTACAATGGATGCAGGAAGACCTGACTATACAGTGTAAAGCGAATAAAGGAAATAGTGTCTAAAAGAGGGATGATGGATATGAAAATAGAAATATATATGTTAAAATTCTGGAAGATTTTTTTTTTTTTTTTTTTTTTATAAATTATGTATATTAACGTGTAAGAAAAAATTTGTAGAAAAAAAAAATAAAAAAAAAGGAAGAGGCTTGCTGCATCTATGGCTGACATGCTCCACTTCTTAAACTTTTCATCCATAGGATATAAAAGGGGAAAACCTCTTAGGAGGAACAAAAATCCTGTCAGGATGTTCCCAATCAGCATACACCACCTGTTCCAACAGAGGGTATAAGGGGAAAGCCTGTGTGGCCTGAAGAGGCCTCAGGGATCCCAAAGGGGACCAGGGAGTCTCAGTAACCTCTGCAAGAGGCAACTTAAAGGCAGAAAGAACCATGTCGGTAAGAGTCAGGACCAAAAGCCTCTGTGATTGAGAGGCAGACACCAACTGGATCTCTTCCAAATTGCTCGGAAGCAGACTCATCCGCCAGGCCATCCACAGAATCCTGAGCTTTAAACTCTTCCCCACCCTCAACCCATTCCTACTACAGACTAGGAGGCTCTGGGGAGGGGATCTGTCACACTTCTTGCCATCCTGTGGGATGGAGGGAATGGCAGCAATTCTGTGCTCTAACCTGGCTAGGGCTGAGGACAGTTCACCCTTAGTGATAAAGGGTGAAGCAGCAGCGTTGACTGTAGGCACAATCCCAGATAGGCACAGCGGCTCAGATCGCCCAGAAGCCTCTGGTCCTTCAGGGGTTACAACACTAGGGATACGACTGGGTTTAACAGGAACTACTGATAACATAGGTGTGCCCTTCCCTGTAGTGTTAGTCCCGCTTCTCT
The DNA here is from genome assembly GCF_037356315.1 of Lithobates pipiens. NCBI lineage: Eukaryota > Metazoa > Chordata > Amphibia > Anura > Ranidae > Lithobates > Lithobates pipiens. Next base: position 509,490,920 of record NW_027507758.1, read on the forward strand.
TTTGAAGACATTTACTAGCCACAAAAAGGGAGCACCTGGGCGTAGTATTAACACACCTCAGAAGGGAGACCCTTTAATAGGGCTCACCAAGCTCCTATGCAACAATCCTGCTAAGCCCCTTTAGCCTGCCAAGCAGCTCCTGGTGACTCACGTGACCTGGGTAAGGAGAAATGAACCGCTGCAAACGCTTGGTTCAGAGCCTGCTCTGTGTCCCACAGCTGCCCTCTGGAAGCCCCCCACATGCTTGGCATATACAGCTTAAATAAGGAGAAAAGATGAAAAAAATCTTAAAAGGGAAAAAGGAACTGCTGCCCCTGCAGATATACTTTCACCTAGGTGAAGTATGTGTTTAGATTGGAAAAAAGGAGTAGCAGGTGTGGCGCTGTTCTAATTAGGAAGGTTTTAGGATATTTGGTTTGAACCTATTTCAATGATAGTTCTGTGTTGCACCCTCTGCAGGGTGCAAGGATACAAACTTTGAAATCCAAAATATAAATACAATATATAAAAAGTGATAGAATATACACCATCTAGTTATACCAAAGAACAATATGCATATGCTCTGCAGGATGCGATATCCAATGAACCATGTACTAATAAGTGTGTTGCAACCTCTGCCTGATACAGCAAGCCAAGACAAAAGCCCTAGGAGGAACGTTCAATATTTGGTGATACCACTTACTGAAATAAACCAAATGGTGTAGACAAAAAATTGGTGAAGTGCAGCCCCTTTGGTATGAATGTTCTAATGTACTACACCCTCTGCATGAATGTCATGTAGTAAATCTTGAATTCCACGTGAAAGAAAAAGAAATGATAAATTAAATATTAGTGTAAATGATGTGGGGATTATATCCTCAGCCTGAGCGGAGTGTACAAAAGGAAAAAAATAATAAAGATTAATAAAAATAAATGTGAGTAAAAGTAAGATGTGTACTTGGACAGACTTATTGCACAGCTCGCATGTAAATATGACAAAGAATATAAAAGTGTTTATGTGCATTCAATAAGTGCTGGTGCAGTGTTTCGTTGGAATTTTTATATCATGTGTTACAGCCCCTGGCAAGTGTTTTCACAGTAATTATGACCTGAATATATTGTCCAAAAAATGAATTAAATGCCTATATTATGATGATAATAAAAGGCTTAACATCATACGTAATAAAAAATATATTGTATATAGTATAGTATATATTCTATCGCTTTTTATATATTTTATTTATGTTTTGGATTCCAAAGTTTGTATCATTGCAACCTGCAGAGGGTGCAACACAGAACTATCATTGAAATAGGTTCAAACTAAAAATCCTAAAACCTTCCTAATTAGAACAGCACCACACCTGCTACTCCTTTTTTGCAATCTAGCTTAAATAAGCTGGCTGTGTGCATGTGCGCGGTCCCAGCAAACAGGCGTGGCTGTATTCGCATATGACGTGAATCTTTGTGCTCCCAGATAAAGGCTACAACACATGTACTGTGAAGCCGCATGCGCCATGGCTGCTAAACAAACTGCCGAGCTCAGTGGCGCTCTTACGAATGCACATGCGCCATTAGCAAAAAACAGCCGGACACAAGCAAAAAAAAAAAAGGTATGCTTTGAAAACACCCACAGGTAGCCCAAAAACTCCCCCGTATGGTCACCGCACACAGGTGTCCAGCCTCTAGCTAGCTTGCCTGATTTTTACAATCACTGGGACATCCCACAATAACTTACCTGTCCCAATGGAGAGCAGCTTAGAAACTAAGAGCCCAATCTTCACCTTCACGGTGGGTTCCTGTCACTTGAGGACCTTCAAGGACTGGGTACCCTTTTCATGTTTGGGGGTCCACTACCTTGGACCTGCACAGCACTCTGCAGTAATGCCTTAGCGCTGTGGTGTTCAGGATTTCACTTTGCAGGGTCCAACGCCCAGAGGCCGCATTACAGGCAAAACCTTGCAGGATCTTGAGTCTTTTTTGCAAGGCTCGGGTACCATTTAGCTAAGCGTATAAAGCCTGTGTCAAACGGATCCGACCAGTCAATCCCTTGATTCATGTAAGAACTGTTTGTGGGACTAGAGACCTGGAGCTCAAACAACCGTGTCAGCCACCTTGCAGACACTGGTAAAAACTTAAGTACTTCCTGTATGGGTTATATAGGGGATCACTTCCTGTCTAAATACCTTTGGTACCAGTGTCCATTCACCTGGAAATGAAGCATAACCCTGCACTTAATGAATATTAGCCTAGCTCTGTGTCCCATGATGTATGAAAAAGCAATAGTGTTTTTTTTAAAAATTGTCACTCTTCTTGTTTATAGCGCAAAAAATAAACAAATCGCAGAGATGATCAAATGCCACCAATAGAAAGCTGCATTTGTGAGAGAAAAAAAGGACATCAGTTTTGTTTGGGTACAGTGTCGCATGACCGCGCAAATTTGTCAGTTAAAGCGGCGCAGTGCCGGATCTCAAAAAATGGTCTTTGAGCAGCCAAATCTTCCGGGGCTGTAGTGGTTAAACTGAGCTTAGGATAGGGAGGAGCAGGATAACGACCTTTGTTGGGATATTGCTCTTTGTGTCCTGATTGCAAAGAGCATAATTCATGTTCTACATTGTAACTTGTACAAGTAGCAGGCAGACTTTTGGTTGGGATTTGGCCAAAGGTAATCTGGATAGGACTTCCCTGCAAATACAAAATTTAGAACTAACCAGAGCTAAAACGAAGGTCAAAAATAATAACATATAAGGCTATATGTTACCATATGACTGTGTTTCTCCTCTGCTCCACTTAGTTTGGAGATCAGCAGATTTCTTATGAGGTTTAAAGTTCATCCAAATGCCAAAACATCGACTTAGATGTAGATTCCATACATTCATAATAAAAATCACACTCCGTTTTATATGGAAAGGGCTTACAGCTATAATCCCCCCAAAAATGTGAAGTTTCTTAGAATTTATTTGAACAGCCCACAGTAATATGATGGTGGGAGGAAACGTTTTCAGTCAACACAGCAAACTTTCTGTTATTAAAAAGACCACTTCTAATACCAATGTACTTAGAAAACAAAGCACGATACAGGCTTTTCAAGGAAACATGATCTTTGCCCACAGATAGACTTTAATGCCTCCTTCCCCACCTCAATGGGGCAAAAGATAAAGTTTCCCCTTGCAGTGGGGCTGTGCCTGGACTGCAAGTCAACTGCTTGTTTTGTCCAGGGGCAAGTAGAAAGCTTAGACTTACCCAATAATTTGTTCCACCAGCAACCAGTTCTTCCCTACGATCCAGCGGTGGACTGTTCCTGATGTCCTCATGTGGGGGGGGGGGGGGGGGGGGGGGGAGGCAGGAGCCATAGGAACCAGTTTTGTGCTGGGAGGATTGAAAGATAAGGCAAGTATATCTCCATTCTCCATCCCCTAGGCCAGTGATGGCGAACCTTGGCACTCCAGATGTTTTGGAACTACATTTCCCATGATGCTGCACTACACTGCAGAGTGCCAGAGCATCATGGGAAATGTAGTTCCAAAACATCTGGGGCGCCAAGGTTCGCCATCACTGCCCTAGGCAAAAACACGCAATTAACCCCTGCATTGAGGGAACAGATCCACTCTAAGGCTTGGTTCACAGCTATGCAGTTTGCTTTTGATCTGTTTCTGCAGTGCTTTTTGCACACGCCTTCTGATGCATTTTTACACATTTTCAGATGCGTTTTGCATTTTTTTGCAAAACACATATTGCGGCAAAAATGCACTACATGCTTTGCTGCAACGTCTCCATTAAAGTCTATTGAATCAAATACGCACCATTTTGCTTAAAAAAAATAAATAAATAAAAAAAAAAAATCCCTGACCCTTTCCAAAAACACAGTGGCTGAAAAAACTCAAAACAAAACAAACAAAAAAAACACATACATGTGAACGTGTCCCATAGGAAACCATGTTATATGGACTGTAGAGCATTTCTGCAAAATCATAAAGAAGGTGTGAACCAAGCCTAAGAGAAATTTTTATTTTATTTTTTTCGCCCAGAGTTGGGCTTTAAGCTTCCCTTTCTTTTGTAGGTATGTCACTCATTTCCATTTCAATGACGTGACACTACTTGCGTTTGGTGATTGTCCCAGTGATGTCAGTTGGAAGACAAATGGAGCAACTCAGAGCTGGCACAGGGCTTCCATTCCTCAGCTCTCCAAATCCTCCAGGGAGCCCAAGACCGCAGTACCCTGGCCAGACAGTGGGAGAAAGGGGAGAGATATTTTTCGGTCTCCTGTGACTAATGCACCCAGAGGTAATGAGTATTTTATCACTTCTAAATTAAGAGCGGTCACATTTTTGGCTACTGTAGCTGGCACAATATGTGCTTGATTAGCTGCAGTGGCAGGCAGGGGAGACATTGGGGGTCTAATGGCTTCCTGATGTCGTTATAAAGAGTACCCATTACTGTCCAATGCTATACCATTGATATTAAAAAAGTAAAAAAATAAAAATAAAATGAAATAATTAAAAAACTAAATACATAAAAGCACCCCCCCCCCCCCACAAGCAAATGCAAGTGTACTAGTAGGTCCCTCACATGTATGTAAACAGCGAGTGCAACACACAGGTATGCAAACGTCCAAGTGAGAGCCAAAAATCCTGGTCAACTCTAAATTGATCATCTAAAATGCTTTTAAAAAGTTTTGCCTATGAAAAGTTTTAGGTACCAAAAGTTTTCGCTATTTCACAGGGGCACAAAATTTGGAGGCTTGACATGTGTGGTATCCATTTACTCAACACAACCCCAATATTGCATTTGTGCACACTAAAATAAATGTTTGTATACTTCCTGAAAATATGCACGTGATAAACAGCTAAACAGATAAATAGTGTGTGCCATAAAAAAAAAAAAAACTAACAAAAAACAGGGCACAACTGTTTTCTATGGAAGCAAAAAGCAGCACTTCTACTTCCTAAAAAACAAAACAAAAAAAAAAAAAAAAACATCCACAGCTGAATGGATGGTGCTCAGGCACTGGTTGTGGTCTACAGAAGAACAAAGATTGCTGGCATAACAGTCAAGTGCAGCAAGACATCAGCTTTATGAAGGCATCGGTTTATACCGCACAAGCAGTCAACGCGTTTCCATCATAGTCATGAGTAAGGTCGTTATGGTAGTAACACGTGGGCTGTTTGTGCTGTATACACTGATGTCTTGCTGTACTTGACCGTGATGCTGGCGATCTTCCTTTCTTCAATTGTGTTCTATGCTATATTTCCAAAAGTATTGGGAAGCCTGACGTCTATACTCTAATTCATCTCAAAGTGGTTCTATCTGGTTGAGGTCAGAACTCAGCGCAGGCCAGTCAAGTTTTTCCACCCAAAACTCTTTGTCTTTATGGACCTTGCTTTGTGCACTGGTCCAAATCATTTGGTGGAGGGGAGTTTATAGCGTGGGGTTGTTTTTCAGGGGTTGAGCTGCAGCATACTAAGACATTTTGGACAATTTCATGCTCCCAACTTTGTGCGAACAGTTTGGTTTTGGCCCCTTTCTGTTCCAACATGACTGCGCACCAGTGCACAAAGCAAGGTCCACAAAGACATGGATGAGCGAGTTTGGGGTGGAGGAACTTGACTTGCCTGCACCGAATCCTGACCTCAACCCGACAGAACACCTCTGGGATGAATTAGAGTGGAGACTGCAAGCCAGGCCTTCTCTACAACATCAGTGCCTGACCTCACAAATGCACTTCTGGAAGAATGGACAAACATTCCCATAGATTTCTCAACCTTGTGGACAGCCTTCCCAGAAGAGTTGAAGCTGTTATAGCTGCAAATGGTAGGCCAGCTCAATATTAAACCCTACGGGCTAAAACTGGGATGCAATTAAAATTCATGTGCGTGTAAAGGCAGGCATCCCAATAATTTTGGTAATATATGTGCCCTGTCTACACCATGAATGTGTGGTGGTATGCAGAAAAATGCAGGTCACCAAACATGATATGAACAAGCCCCTTACTGGCCGAGCAATCCAATAAGCATTGCCAGCAAGTTAAATTCTGATAGTCCACTCAGTTTATCTAATAACTAGATATTTGAGAAGACTTTTCTCACTACTATTGTGTTGAGCTGCAGCCTGCACATAATGTGCAACCTTCTTCTAAAGCCCAAGTGCATGTGTGCCTTGAGGCTGCAGTTTGAAGGCACAGAGGAGAGTTGACTGAACCACTGAACACACCACTGTTCATACTCTCAAGATATAGGGTTAATCAGAAAATACAGTTGTGCTCATAAGTTTACATACCCTGGCAGAATTTCTTGCCAATTTTCAGAGAATATGAATGATAACACAAAAACAATTCTTTCACTCATGGCTGGTATTTGGCCGATTATCAATCAACTGTGATTACTCTTTGTAAATCATAATGGCAACATAAACTACCCAAATGACCCTGATCAGAAGTTTACATACCCTGGTGATTTTGGCCTAATATCCACGCAAGTTGACACAAAGTGGTTTGAATGACTATTAAAGGTAACCATTCTCACCTGTGATCTGTTTGCTTGTAATTAGTGTGTGTATAAATGGTCAATGAGTTTCTGGACTCCTGACAGACCCTTGCATCTTTCATCCAGTGCAGCACTGACATTTATGGATTCTGAGCCATGGGGAAAGTAAAAGAATTGTCAAAGGATCTGTGGGAAAAGGTAGTTGAACTGTATAAAACAGGAAAGTAATATAAAAAGATATTCAAGGAATTCAGATTGCCAATCAGCAGTGTTCAAACTCTAATCAAGAAGTGGGAAACGAGGGGTTCTGTTAAAAGCAAACCACAGTCCAGTAGACTAACTAAACTTTTAGAAACAACTGCTAGGAAAATTGTTCGGGATGCAAAGAAAAACCCATAATAAATTCAGGTGAAATACAGAACTCTCTGAAAACATGTGGTGTGGCTGTTTCAAGATGCACAATAAGGAGGCACTTGAAGAAAGATGGGCTGCATGGTCGATTCGCCAGAAGAAAGCCTTTACTACGCAAATTCCACAAAAGCATCCTGCTTACAATATGCCAAACAGCGCAGAGACAAGCCTCAAATCTTCGGGCACAAAGTAATTTAGAGTGACAAAACCAAAATTTTGGCTTTTGGCCATAACCGCTACATTGGGAGAGGAGTCAACAAGGCCTATGATGAAAGGTACAGAGGTGGATTGCTGATGTTTTGGGGATGTGTGGGCTACAAAGCCACAGGAAATTTGGTCAAATTTGTTGGCAAAATGAATGCAGTATGTTATCAAAAAATACTGGAGGAACGTTTGCATTCATCAGCTAGGAATCTGCGCATGGGACGTACTTGGACATTCCAACATGACAATGATCCAAAACACAAGGCCAAGCTGACCTGTCATTGGCTACAGCAGAATAAAATGAAGGTTCTGGAGTGTCCATCTCAGTCTTCTGACCTCAATATCACTGAGCCACTCTGGGGAGATTTCAAATGTGCAGTTCATGCAAGACAGCCCAAGAATTTAAAGGAATTGGAGGCTTTTTGCCAAGAGGAATGGGCAGCTTTACCATCTAAGATAAAGAGCCTCATCCACAAATACCACAAAAGACTTCAAGCTGTCATTAATGTTAAAGGGGGCAATACACAGTATTAAGAACTGAGGTATGTACATTTTTGATCAGGGTCATTTGATTGATAATAAATGGCTTCAGCCAAACACTAACCATGAGTGAAAGAAAAGTTTTGTGTTATCATTCATATCTGAAAAATGGCCAAGAAATCTAATTCTGCCAGGGTATGTAATATTATGAGCACAACTGTATATGCAACTTGAGGATATCGATGTAGCAGCCAGCAGCCCAAGATGAATGTCAGAATGAAACCCACAGTTATTCTGCAGGTAGCCTGTATCCCTTGAATCAGTCTAAATGCAAATTCTAAAATGTATTAGGAGAGTATACCTTAAGGCTCCTTTCACATTAGTGTCACACAATTTACAGTGCAACTTTGGAGCAAGACTGATGCGACTTTTCATTCTCTGGACCAAAGTACCCTCAAAAGTTGCACCAAAATAATGCATGCACCTTTTCAAAATTACTGTGACAAAGTTGCACCGATCTGAACAGATGCCATTGCAAACAATGGGTTTACGACTTGTTATGTCTAAAGTTGCATGACAACTTACAACGTGTGAATGGGTTATGAATATTAGCACCAAATGCATTGCACAAAGCAGGTATTCTGTATGTACACAATACTTCCTATACAATACACACAAAGATGACATGACCTTAATACACAGACACAAGACTAACAGATCAAAAGTCTCACAGAGGATGTTCAATTTATACAACATATTAACCTCCATGACTGTTTACGATACCTCCATGTTGGGTCCCACAGCTTTTTTTTTTTAGCCCTTTCGGTAATGTTACTCATCCATTCATCTATAACAATGCTATATAAAAGTGTCATTATAGCTTAATGGATGGATTTAGTGCCAAGGCACATTAAGCAATAGTATGGCGAGTTTACTATGGTTGGTAATGTTGGAGGATCCACATGTGTTATTGACGAACAAATCTTAGGCAGGTATGCACTTTTGATGTAAAGGAGAACACCAGACAAAACAATTCGGTTTAAAGGGGTGTGAAAGGCATGGATGCAAATGCTTAGCCCCACCTAGGTGTCTAACAACTCCTCAGTGAATGCTTCAGGCTTACATCTTCTCAGGTGTTGTCCTACAAAGTTCCATGGGGGATTGGTCTGGAAAGGCCAATTGTAATGACGGGAAAACAATCTTACCATATTTCTTTATTAATAAATCATGCACTAAAGTAATTGAAAAAAATTAAACAATGTGTGCTAGCTACAGATCAAGTGTGGCCTTGAACTTTCACAGACCAGCACAACCCAAAGGGATGGAGACATCAGAACTTTGAGGAAATAGGAGCACAGAGGTTAGAACGAAAATGTATTGCTCCCTGTCTTGCTACACCCCCTTAGCAGGAACAAAAAGACGCATGCAGTAGGAAGGGTACATAGATGTTTTTCTCTTGATGACCGAGAAAAATAGTAGTCATGCAAAATAATGCAATGTGACACTTACAGTTGTTCTAGAGAGGCAAGTCCTTTAAAAGCTTGCCTGTCAATGGATTGGATTTCATTCTTGTACAAATAGCTGAAACAAGAAACAATTAGGAAGGATTAGCATACACACATAAAAAGCAACAGACACAAATGGCAATGAGCATGGATAAGTAGCAGCAAGCATGGCGTTCAGTGTTAAAGTGTACCTGTTCCCTACAAACCATCTTTAAACATTTTTCAGGTGGATCACAAATTTAGTTTTCAAGTTAACACCACATTATGCGTGAAATACATTGCTGGGATTATAACTTATAAAGAAAACAGGTACAATTTAAAAAGACATAAAAGATCCTTTGGAGAAACATAACGATACCACTGCAAAATACAACACATAACATTAACTGAAACATACAAAATACAATTTATTTATGGTGCAAGATAACATTTTCTGTACAGGATTTGGGAGAACGTGGGCTTAAAAAGATAACATTAAACCATATCTGCAATGAATAAACCCTACTAAGACACTACATACAGTATGTTCGCACATACTACCCCTATATAAATAAGCTTTGTGCATTTTAAATATGTGGGGTAAAGTGCTGTGCTCAAGTGTCAGCGGTTCAATGAAGGGAACTGCACAAATGTGGCCATAATAGAAAAAGTGCTAAATGTAACGTATATACTACTAGAGGTTACATGTATGACATATACACCAATGTATCAAAACAAATGTTACATATAAATAAACCCAGATGATGTCTCATTAGACAAAACATGCCAGATCGAGTTCAAGACAGGCCATTGCGAACCACGTGTCTGATATAACAATGCATTTTATTGTTTGAGCACTAAACCTACTGATGGAATGCAAGTGCGCTGTACTACTTAAATAAATTTTGCTATCTTATGGTTTTACACTATTTGGAGACATTTCCGTTTTTTGGATGTTTGGACTGTATGATATTTATTTTTTTCCCCAATACTTTTTTTTTCAAAAGGAGAAAGACACCCGGTATAGTACAGAGAGGGAACCCATACAGTGGGATCAAAGCACTTACACAACGGTACAACAGAGGTTATCATTACAACAGAGTTAATATGCATAAAATCTTAACTTTTCCCAAAGATGCAAATGCTCGATGTCTGAGTCAAGGCGTCGCCATGCCCCGTGTGTCGCATCTCCCCCCCTTTTTTTTTTCTCCTGCGGGAGTGTCTGCATTATACAATATTCAGGGAAAGCCCAACGAGTTAACCGGATTTGTCCAGTCTTCATGGGGGGATTTAGAGCTAGTCCTGCGTACTCCTCAGAGTATATGAATTTGCGCCATAGAACCATTTCTTAGTATATTTCTCATGCAGGCCTTTTTTAGTAACCACCAAGCCTTCCATCCCACTTATATCAGCCACCTTTTTCAACCAGGTGGCAATCGACGGAGGCTTCGCTTGTTTCCAGTATAGTGGGATGCATCCCCTGGCAGCCATAATCAGGAGGGGGAGGATAGACTTTCTATAAACCTTACTGGGGATGTTGTGGTGATGCAGGAGAAAGAAGGCGGGTCCCTCGGAAACTCACTGTCGGTAAACTTTTGGACGATTCTATGGACTTCAGTCCAATAGGGCTGCAAGAGATGGCAGGACCAAAAGATGTGGAGGAAGGAACCGATCTCCTCCCCACACCTCCAGCATAAGTCTGAGCATTGGAGAAACATTTTGTTGATCTTTACTGGGGTGTGATACCACCCGCCTCTTGGTGTTTAGCACAAAACAAAGTCTTGTAGGTGAACAGGTAGATTCTGTCCATCTGTTCTTCAGTCAGTTCTAACCCCAACTCCCATCCTGTGATATATGGGGGTTTGTGTTCTGCTGGTGGTGATGTCAGCAGTTGATACATTAGAGAAACTGCATGGGAGAGTGTAGATTGATCCAGGCAGAGCTGCTCAAAATTAGTGAGAGGCCTCTGGAACAACGCAAGGGGAGGCAAAGATCCAAGAAAGTGGGATAGTTGGACTCTCTGCCAGAAAGATAATCCCGACAAGCCTGAGTCGGTCATAATCTGTTTCATTATCCAACGTCCCCCTGAGATGTAGTTTCGAGCCTGTGACCGCTACATGGTAAAGGCTGACATCTGGGAAAGCCATGCCACTCCTGAGTTTGGGTAATCTCTGGGTGGATTGTGCCAGCCGGGGTGGTTTCAGTGACCACAGGAAGTCAACCAGGGATTCACAGCCTTAAGGAATGAGCTTGGAATTTTAATGGGAAGTGCCTGCAAGTGGTACAAAAGGTGAGGCAACACATACATTTTTACACTATTGCACCTTCCAAACCATGAAAACATGCCATTAAACCAAGATTGCAGGTCTTTCTTGATTGTCAGTAGAGGGGGAAAGTTTAGCGAGAAGACATCCTCTAGTTTTCTGGGGAGGCGGATCCCCAGGTATTTAATGTGGTCTGAGGCCCATTTGAAAGGAAAATTCTTTTGTAGTAGCATCAGGGTGGAGGTCGGCAAAGAGACGTGCAGTGCCTCTGACTTTTGGTAGTTGACTCGGAACCCCAACAACTTCTCATAGGCCTTCAACTCCGAAAGCAGGTTTGAGATAGAAATCAAAGGGTTTCACAGGAAGAAAAGAAGGTTGTCTGCAAACCCAGCGATTTTGGGAGAAAGAGAGCTATCCAAATGGAGGCCTGTGACGTCAGGGTTGTTTCCAATGGTCCTCTGAAATGGTTCCAGGGTCAGGATAAAAATCAAGGGAAATAAGAGGCACCCTTGGCGGGTTCCGTTAGTGATCTCAAATGGACTTGAAAGGTGACCATTTACCTTTACCAGAGAGGCATGAATATATGGTTTGGACCAGTGTAACATCCTTTGCCCCAGGCCTATAGAGCACAGCGTCTCCGAAAAGAAAGGTCCAATCCACTCTATCAAACGCCTTTTCGGCATCTGTGGAAAGGAGAAGCAGGGGGATCATACGTTTCTGAGCGGCATATATTAGGTTGAGCACTTTGGTCGTATTGTCCCTGGCCTCTCTCAATGGAACAAATCCGGCCTGATCTAAGTGGATGAGTTGGGGTATGTGCCCTATCCGGCGCATTGCGAGTATTTTGGCAAAGATCTTTAGCTCCACGTTTTAAAAAGGATATCGATCTATAGTTTTGGCATAGCAGGGGGTCCTTGCTCTGCTTCGGGAGGACCGTATGATATTACCAAGAAAGTGGAATCTCAGCTACAGCCTGACAGTGTGAAACCCCTGGAGCCACCTAATGGATTACTCTTGTGGAGAGTTATCTCTGTCAGCCCGTTTTCTGAGTCCACGCTTTCCGGTAGATATATGTTCCTTGGTGGTGGATATCACTTTCCCGGTGATCTATTTAGGGTCCTACGTGGATTTGTCTACTCTCACGGGATTTCTCCACAATTTGAAAATGTATATATACATCTGTTTTCCAACACTGGACTGTTTGCACTGTATAATTTGGGACTATTATCACCCCTACATGCACGTTGCACTTTAGGGTCCACTTATGTGGAGGTTTCTTTTCACATATTTGTTATGTATATTCAGTTATTTATATGTAACATTTGTTTTGATACATTGGTTTATATGTCAAACATGTAACCTCTTGTAGTAGCTATGTTACATTTAGCACATTTTCTATTATGACCACATTTGTGCGGTTCCCATCAAACCACTGACGCTTGAGTGCAGCACTTTACCCCACAGATTTCTCTAACACAATATTTTGTCTATTGTAGCGTTTGCGGCCCTTCAATTTAGATCGCGAAGCGCAGTCATTTCCACTACTTTTACATTTTAAATATGGTCACTGTACAGAGATGTGGAAAAGTTTTCCATTATTCGCGGCAAAGCACTAGGGTATTGAATGACAGTTGAGTAGATTAAAACGAACACTCTTCCATAATTAACCTTTTCCATTTGAATAACAATATCACAAACAGGGCCCCAGAGTGTTTTACAGTCCACATAATGGGGATCTATTTGATACTGGTATGCACCCTATAAAGCTAGAAAACATATAAGCATGGAGGTCAGGCAAGTGAAAGGGCAGTTATTTCAGAGCACAAGGGGCCACTCATCTCTAAGATGAAAGCCAACCTCAGATAAAAGCCAAAGGAAATCTGTACTTTTATACTAAACTAAGACAAAAGAGTTGTCATAAGCTGACACAAGCTAGGTTGTCTATAAAATGTTACTCATTAGTGAACACCTGCCTTTCCAAGTACTTTTTTGGAGACATCATTTTTATGTACTTCTTTTATTGCATTTAAAGCAATACCACACAAAAGGGTCTAAAATAAGTGCTAACCAAGATATACATCATGAATCATAGCTTTGAAATGACTGCAGTTTGAAATCATACAATGGGAAAAAAAAGCATAAAAAGTGTAAACACTGTTCTATCAGTAAAAAACAAAATGTGAAAAAACAGCCATCAATAAAGAATCTTACACGAGATGTAAATATGGCCACAGGGCATGTATTTCTGGCTTTTCTGCACTCAGAGAACCAAAAATATGAAGGATATCAGCTCCCAGTCAGACGGAATGTTGCAAGCCAAGAGATGGGAACCAGTAAGACATCCCAGCATCCCTGTCATTCCAGTGACATGGAGAGGTCAGGATTCCAGCACGGTAAATCATTTTAATGAGCCTAGGGTCCTAAAGTTAACCCCATAAAATGTAAACTCCATCATCCCTAACTTTAAAATTGGTCTTCTAGACATGGACTTCTAGACATGAGAGAGGAGAAGGAAAAGCAATAGTGATCATACACAAAAGCAATGAATCAGTTCCAACAATGAGAGGCATGGAAATAAACTCAATAATTCTTCACATGAATATTGTACAGGATGATTGACAGGGGATAAAATTTCACTGATCAAAGTCAGAAAATGTTTGCATGTTGCAACGAGCACTTCCAATACCTGGAAGTGAATTCATTTACTCAAACTACAGGGAAAAGCTGTCACAAGCACATCTGTCGTTAAGCACAACCAACATGCCACATCCTAAAGCAGCCTTTCTCACCAGGGTTCCTCCAGAAGTTACAAGGGGCTGCTTGAACAATTTCTACCTCTCAGATAAGTAATTAAAAATTCGTATCACCACAGAGTGGTACTGTGGATACGACACTTTTGCATAAATTGCCACGTCCCGATAATTTCGATTATTGAAAAAATTTCATTTTTAGATAATGGACTTTTTGGGCATAAAAGTATATTACAAAAATAAAATCAAAACAATTACATAAAATTTCAAAGCAAAAACAACGCACCTCCTACATACATATAACAATCGACCAGGACCAAACAGATCACTATACAATATTGAAAAATTTGAAGAGGTAGGGTGTCATAAAAGCTGAGTTTTTATGACACGCTACCTCTTCAAATTTTTCAAAAACATCCTCATAGGCACATTTTGTGTACAATCTATGAAATTTTATGTAATTGTTTTTATTTAATTTTTGTAATAAATATACTTTTAACATATACTTAAAGTCCATCTAAAAAATTTAATTCTCTCAGATAAGTAATCACTGTCTGTTGAACTAATCTGTAAGTGGGGGGATTCTTCCCACTGACCACAAATTTAGGGAACATTTTTCCAACTGACTATGACACTAATGTACCATGAGCTGTAGATACAATATCTATTAGCAGGGGTTCCTTAACACCAGGAAGTTATTTCAGGGGTTTTCCAGAGCTAAAAAGGTTGAGGAAGGCTCAAATCTGTATTGAGAGAATAATATCTGGAGGGCCACCTACATTACAAAACAGGGAAAGAGCAGGTTGGCATAAATGATATAGGAGGTAAAATTTTAAACTCCCCCCAAAATTTCCAAAGACCATAGGTACTACTGTGGAGAGCTGCTCTCCATGACTATAGTAACCGACTAGACTACAGTAAAAAATAAGTTGGGTTCCTGGCATTTAGAAACATGAGAGAAGTGCAATTTAGCCATTGGAAATTATTAACATGTGTGGCCCAAACTGCGTGTAGCACTTTCAGCCTATAGCCTGATGCCCACTTTGCTGAACCGTAGTAGTAGTAAAAGAACTGTACACTTTGAAGCTTACCAATTATTAGATTGGTTGCCAGGTGTTTCACGTAAAGGCATTGCAGTCAGCAGAGAACATGAACCCTTGGATGCACTGTGCACCCATCACTTGTGTCTCAGTAAAGGGATGAGGTGGTAACTGTGAAGGCTGACCTCTATTCTGACCACAATATCTGAAGTAGAACACTTTCGAGACACTGTCACCTTTCTCATGCAAGGTAAAGTAGCAGGGTCTGAACAAAGGTCATCCTTCAACCCTCATATACTCATCTTGCCTGCATTCCCTTGCTGCTTTTTTGCAGCCGGTGCTGAGCTGGCGATCCAAGGAAGTGGTGACATAATTTCACTGGTCATGCAATATCAAGTAGTTGGTTGTTTTTTTTTTTTTTTACCTTAAAGCGTAGTAAACCGCTACAATAAAAAAAAAAAAAAAAAAAAACAGAAAGAAAAAACGTTCCCATGCAAAATACAAAACAATGTGCTAGTATGCACCTTATACTATAACATTATGAAATACTTCGCTTAAAACAAATCCCTCCAGCAGCACACTGTCACTGCTGAGAGGGCTTCCATCTTCCCATGGTCTTCCTCCAGGTACGCTATACTCAGGCTGCCTCCTACTCTTTCACTGAGAGTATGGTTAATGGTTAACTTTAATTTTTTAAAGACAGTGCAGTCTGAAACCAGTCTGTTACCTTGGAGAAGGAAGAAAGGGAGGAGCAAAAGAGTGCCTTGCCATCCTAGGCTATGGGGCTACGCGTTTCTTTTAATGCACACAGTGTATGGAGACAACTCTAGTTCCTGCACGCAAGGGTGACTCTCTATAGGACAGGGGTCTCCAAACTTTGTAAACAAAGGGCTAGTTTACGGTCCTTCAGACTTTTGGTGACCAGCCTACGGACACTGGGAGTAGAAAAGTTCGCAATATCAGCGGGGGAAAAAAAAATGTACCATCTTTGGTGTCAGTGAGAGGAATTGCACCCCATCGTTGGTGTCATTGGGAGGAATTGTGCCCCATCAATGGTGTCATTAGTAGGGAATTTTCCCCATTATTGGTATCATTGGGAGAAATTGTGCCTTTTCATTGGGGTCATTGGGGAGATTATGCCCCATTGTTGGTTTCAGTAGAGGAAATTGCGTCCCAAGCGCTGGATAAAAGCAAGCAAATGACTGCAGTTTGGAGATTACTGGTCTAGAACAAAGCTTTTTTGCCCATCTTTCTCATACGGATCACAGTGATGTCTGATCGCTCAGTTCTTGGTCTGAGAGGCAGAAGGGGACAGCTCCAGTCATCTAGGCAAGTATAATTGTTTTAATTTTTTATCATCCCATACATGCCACATGTTGCAATGTTAAAAAAAAACTAGTGGCAAATGCACGCACAGTAAAAAACATGCAACTCACAAAATACCAAAATGTCCCATAAGCCACATGTAGTGCATCCCATTCAAATCAACAGGCTGCCCTATGCTTGTCACAGAAAAAATGAGCTACAAAATGTGCCCTCCCATTATGCTGGATGTGAATGGGGCCTGAAAGTGAAATTGGTGCGTTAACACAAGAACAATGAGGCTCCATTCACATCTGTGCATTTCCTTGCATTTCAGAAATGCCCTGCACCAAAAATCGCAGTAAAAAAAACACACCAAGCTCTGCTCTAAAGAAAAAGTTTTGAAGCTTCTTTGGGGCCATTGCTATGTGCATGACAGCCTATTCAGATGGACAGACTGCCCTATGTGCGATGAGTATAAATGCTCCAAATCCCCCCCCCCCCAAAAAAATGCTCCAAACCCCCCCCCCCAAAAAAATGCACGTGGGAATGTGAGTTCCTGCTATGCTGAGATGTGAACGTGGTTTGACAGCTGAGTGTTCCTGTCCACTCCCTTCTATGTACTTATATAAAGATGGCCATACACTGCTATCCGATTGTATATTGTGTATTTAGTGAGAAGGGTGATTACTGATTGATTGCATTTCATTTAAGAAACGTGCAGCTGGGAATGGGTGGGTAGGGTAGGAGGGTGGATGATGCAGGGTGTGTGCTAATGAGGTCAACTGGTCAACTGCTTCCTGTGTCATGACCTAAAAGTCTGACCAGGAAGTAAGGCAGAAGCAATGAATACGTTTGGAAACATTAATGAGGACAAGTGATAAGTGTCTGTAGATTTAATGCTAAGTTTTGATATTTTTGCAAAAAAAAAAAAAAAGTACATGATTGCTATATTAATACATAGAGGAAATGCAACTTAGAAAAAAAAAAGGTGAACTTATTTAAGCAACCAAATTTAAACTTCTATTTCTGCGTTTTTTGTTTTTGTTTTGTTTTTTAACAAAACTACACAGGTACGGTAATATAATAGGATGTACACTTGACAAATCAGCTAGAACAAAAGAAAAGTTGTTGTAAAAGCGTAGGCATGATTTCCAACAGAATATCTACAAAAAGACCACAGTAGTTCCTGTACGGTATACTGTTAATACATGGCATGTTGTAACAGGACGAGTGCCGGAGGGCCCACCAACCTGGAACGAACCACAGAGCCCAACGTGTGAGAGTCAGTTCATGTCAAACTATTTATCATGTTTTTCTTGCTGACATGAACATTTTCTGCTAAAAAAGTGTCAGTTCCTTAAGGTACAGATTCCACGCTCAAAATCACTAGCTTAAATCAAGGCTGACGTGTAGTCGTGACTGACTCCTCACACTGCTTCTTTCTTTCTTAAAGGTGCTTCCTATCAAAGATATTAGAAAAATTCAAGTAACATTGGCTACACAAGGCTAGTTTAAACAGAGTCCTGAGTCACACAGGTGTACTTAAGCATACACCCATGCGAGGGCCGTGTTTTGTGTGCATGGGATGCACAGGTGTTCTTTACATCCGCATGACGACAGTCCTATTCAAGTCAATTGGGACGCATCTGCTGCACAGACACAGCCACCATCACTGTTCATGTAGCAATCAAATCTCTGCAGGATCAAACCCTTGTTTTTCTCCTGGGTCATCTGTGCAACCACTTCAGAATTCCCAAGAATCAAGCCCTAGGTCCTTTGCAGTCCACATGTTGAGACGCTAGAACATTCACCCTGCAAATTCCTTTCTGAAAAGTACTGTTGGATACTTCCCCGAGATTATGTCCGGAAATACTATTTAAACCTGCTCAGTCTATCCAGGATTTATCTAAGCAAAAATCTCACTGAGTAGGTGTTCCATGACTCCTATTCCAGTGCCGATTCCTGTGGCCATCCAAATACAGTAGTCGGCTCTGCAGATTCCTCCATACTTCCTGTTTAGCTTGGATGGAGGAATTTATTGAATTTCTCTCGGCTGAATGAGAGCCTATGTCTAGCCCTAGACCCTCAGGCATCTTTGGAGTCTATATTTTCCTGGTAACATGGAGGATTTACTTTCTCCATGACACTAAGGCCCTTCAAATGTAGGTTAATTTTTTTAGGTGAATATTAGAGATATTCTTATCTTTTAAAATAGAATAACCATTTTATTTGATACAGTTAATACATGGGGGGGGGGGGGTCTTAAAAGCAAAACTTTATGCTCCCTACTGCCCCCGCTTTTTTTTTTTTTTTTTTTTTAACCCTCCCTTACCTGTCTGCAGGCCCTGCACATTTAGGTGACTCATTCACCCAGCAGATCCAGAATTGTCCTGCTGTGATCTGCTTCTTTTCTTCACCCCCCTCGGTCCCGTGCTACCTTATGTGACGTCATTAGAAAGCTGCCAGCTCTTCTGGATTAGCCGACTACTTCACCAATGATGCGCCTCCCTGTCCCTTCTCCTTTTCCAATAAAGGACTAAAGGGGTTATTTACGAAAGGCAAATCCACTTTGCACTGTAAGTGCACTTGGAAGTGCAGTCACTCTAAATCTAAGGGATAGATCTGAAATGAGTGGAAGCTCTGCTGATTTTATCATCTAATCATGTTCAAGCTAAAATGCTGTTTTTTATTTTCCTTGCATGTTCCCCTCAGATCTACAGTGACTGCACTTCCAAGTGCACTTGCAGTGCAAAGTGGATTTTCCTTTAGTAAATAACACCCTATGTCTCCTGGGATATGAGATGTACATATCCCAGGAGGCAATGCAGGTAAAGTGCACCTAGACGAATAATGTGCGTGCAGGGTGGGGGAAAGCAGGCCAGGGTTTTTTTTTATTTTTTTACAAAAAAAACTCCAAAGGATGAAAAAAATAAAAATAAGGATTTTTGCAGTGGAGGAGTTAATGGGAAGCACCATGTCCTGGAGGGTGACGTTCCGCTTTAAGGCAAAACTGTAGTTAAACACACCCAAGTACATTAATCATATTAAAAAAGCTCTCTCTGATTGGAAGTGGAAGGATCTGTATTAGCTGCCACAAAGTCTCTAATGCTTTGAACAAAGGTTTCAAACTGATACTGATACTTGCTGGCAGAAAGAGAAAGTATATTGATGACCACATAAACTAGCTTATGCAATGTCCTGCCACTCCAAGCTAAGCACTGCAAGTGTGATCTTTAGAATTGATCCAGTTGTGGCAAGATGGCTGTAACTTTCAGTCTCAGTAGAATTAGCAGACAGTGACTTGATCCAAATTACTTTGGAAAGCTTCAATCCAAAACCTCTGCAGATCTTCACAGATGATCAGGAAGAACAATCGTAGTAAGTCTAGCACCAGCAATTATATGTGCTTAGAACAAAAACTAAACGCACACTGAAAATAGGGTGGGACTAGCTATACAGAGTATCTTCTAGCTTTAGTCATAGCTACAAAATTAGGCAAACAAACAATGCACGTGTAACACGAAATGCTCCATTACTATCTAACTTCAGGCTGCGGGTCTTCACCAAGCTGTACTGCTTTAAATGCAATAGAGAAAAGGGTGAGGTCAGGGACCTGGCTGTGCTGTCCAGCAGGAGACCCTGGATCACAAGTTAAAGTGGAGCGCCACCCAAAAATTGAACTTCCACTTTAAGTGCTGGTGACCCTCTGACATGCCACATTTGGCATGTTATTTTTTTGGGGAGGGAGCGGGTACCCAGTTTTTACAGACACCCAGATCCCACTCCCCCTGTGGCACCGGAAGGAAGATCACCTCTTCCCCCTCCCTGCAATCTTCTGGGACACGTCACAGGTCCCAGAAGTTTGCCCGGCCATTCACAGCATGCAGCTCACAGTAAGAATGCCAGTGCCACAGAGAGGAGGGGGGCTATGTGCACCCGCTTCACTGGACCGTGGGACAGGTAAGTGTCTAATTATTAAAAGTCAGCAGCTACACTTTTTGTAGCTGCTGACTTTTAAATGGATGGATCTCCGCTTTAATGCAACAAAATTACAAATCTTTAGACAAATCTGTTCCAGATGCAGATCAGAGCTGCTGAGGCAGTTCACAGTTCAGTAGTAAAAGGTAAATAAAGAGATGAAAAGCCTACAAAACATGCATGCACAAGTCTTCCATTAGCTACTGTTTATTCTTTGCCATAGCAGCCTGACATCAGCAGCTCTCAGCCGAAGACATCTCCAATAAATATATCAGTCGGAAAGGGGTTGAGAGGGAACAATTATTCCTCTGGAGAATTGATATTTATATATTTTTTTAAATGCAAAGACAAGTTTCATTAACAGTACAACTAAAGGAAAAAACTTTTTTTCCTCTTTCATAGAGTACGGGAGGGATATAACCTGTCAGATAGAAAAAAAAAAAACATGTCTTATTGGGAAGTTTTCCCTTAATTTCCTGTCCTATAGCCCAGGGGTCTTCGGCCACCAGGCCACAGCCCACTACCAGGCCCTTGCATCTCTGCAGATGGGCCACGGCATGATACTGCAATGCAGGCAGGTGGGCGTGTGAGAGCCCAGTGGATCAGAGGCAGGCGGGTGGATTAGAGAAGCTGGCTGGCAAGCAGAGATTACGGTACATCATCTCTCTCCGCCCGCCTAGCATCACCGATTTTCCATCCTCAGTGTGCAGAATGTCGGGAGGAGCACCGGTGAGCAGAAAGATGCCATCTCTCATCGCCCCCCCCCCCCCCACATCAACGCTCTCCTGCCCTCACTCAAGAGTGACCACTGCACAGAGGCCTGCCTCTGTGCTAAATGAACCACTTGCCACATCACCTGCCGGTGCTACCAGATGTGGCTTGTCACTGCATTGGTGGCACTGGCAGGTGACATGGCAAGTGACATTCCTCATCTGGTGCCAGGCAGCGTTGCAAGTGGCATTCATCATCTGGTGGCAGCTAGGTTGGCAAGTAGCATTCCTCATCTGGTGGCAGGCAGCATTCATCTGGTCGCAGGCAGCGTGGCATTACTCATCTGGTGGCAGCTAGGTTGGCAAGTGGCAGTCCTCATCTGGTGGCAGCTAGGTTGGCAAGTGGCAGTTCTCATCTGGTGGCAGCTAGGTTGGCAAATGGCATTCCTCATCTGGTGGCAGGCAGTGTGGCATTCCTCATCTGGTGGCAGACAGTGTAGCAAGTGACATTCCTCATCTGGTGGTAGGCAGCCTGGCAAGTGAAATTTCTCATCTGGTGGCAGGGGACGTGTCAAGTGACATTGCTCATCTGGTGGCAGGCAGCATGAAGGTGACATTCATCATCTGGTGGCAGGCAGCATGGCAAGTGCCAATGCTGCACTATGGTGATTTGAATGATTTCATTTCTATTACAATGTAATAGAAATGACCTTCGCACAATTTTCAGCCTTCGCACAATTTTCTTTCACACAGCCGGTCCCCGTGCCAAAAAAGCCTGGGGACCACTGCTATAGCCAAAAGGGGACATAAGAGAAAATCATTCCAAAGTGAGGGAATCCCGAGGTATAACCAGGACTAGTGTCCCCATTGGAAGATTTTCTCCTCTATCAATGTTCTGGTGACAACCCAAAATTTGGCAATTTTTTCACTTTTGTGAGAATGGTAACCATAATTTATAGAAAGTGTGAAACTAACAGGAGCACAAGACAGCAATACAAACTGAGAAGTGTTCTAATCCCTCTCCACTCTATCCAAAAAAAAAAAATTGCCTTTAGTTATACAATAACAGTTTTAAGGGCCCGTTCACACTAGAACGCAGTGTGAGAAAGGAGCAATTCTAGAACTGCATGGGAATATGCTGCCCTTTTTAGACGTGCGGGGGCGCCGTTAATTAATGGGAACCTCACACACATCTAACAAATGCAGCATGTTTGCAGCCACCAAACTGCATCGTATACAGTTTGGTTCAGCTTGATTTTAAATGTTGCGCCTACTGTACTTTTTGCACGTGTTTATGTGTTTGGCTGCCCACTGAAATAAAGGGTCTGTCAAAAACGGGGCATTCCAGTGTGGACCAACCCTTAGGCAATTTAAAGTACTTTCAACCAGCTTGGAATTGCAATAAACAAACAAGTAGGAGAAAACTCTAAGCCCCCGTACACATGGTCGGAAATTCCGACCACAAAATCCGTCTGATTTTTTCCAACGGATTTTGTCCGAAACTGGTGTTGCATACACAAGTTGTCGGAAAATCCAATCGTTCAGAACGCGATGACGTTCGTTCGTTCCGATAGGACTATGGTCAGGCTAGTAGCCAATAGCTTTGCTCTCGTACTTTGATCTGAGCATGCGTGGCACTTTGTCCGATCGGAATTCTCTACAAACGATCAGAAAAAGTCAGATCGGATTTTGTTGTCAGAAAATTTTAGATCTTGCTCTCAAATTTATTCAGTCGAAATTACTGATGGAAAAAATCCAATAGATCCCACACACGATCTGATTTTCCGACAATATAATCCGATCGGACCTTTTCCGTCTGAAATTTCTGACCGCGTGTACGGGGCATAAGACCTCATTTTGACTTGTTTTGCTGAAACGTGCTTTTGTGTTCGGATTTCTCCTCAGACAGCATTAGACAGGCGGTGAGGAGGCTTTGTATCAACACCTCACAGCCTTTTTTAACCCCTTAATTACTGGACAACCATGCAGTTGTACGCAGTTGTGGGGCGGTTGCAAGGCTGCCCATTCACTTGAATGGGTGGCACTTGACAGGCAATAGAGGTGGTATAATTATTGCTGCAGTCCTGAAGCAAAGCATCATGGCTGTGGCACATGTACACCCCTAACCGTAGCAGCAACAGGGGGCAGTAAAAAATGTGTCTGAAATGTGGGGTTTTACCACCCACCCCAACCTATTTTTTTAAAATGTTCCCTCCTTCTACCTATCCGCCTAACCTATAGTAAAAGGATCTGTGCACTTATGCAATGCTGCAGCCTAAGGCCCCTTTCATTCTGTTGATCTCCGCTGAGCAGGTAGATAGCAGGTCTGTGTCCACTCCGCTGTGCAGAGCGGACACGGCTTGCTGCTCTCTCTGGGGCGCTCGAATAGAAATGGACTGACTGAATCTGATGCTGGCAGGTATCAGTAGACATATGTCTGCTGACATCCGCTACCGCATAGAGAACAATAGGTGGTCCGATC
Organism: Lithobates pipiens; assembly: GCF_037356315.1. Lineage (NCBI taxonomy): Eukaryota > Metazoa > Chordata > Amphibia > Anura > Ranidae > Lithobates > Lithobates pipiens. The sequence goes on from NW_027507758.1 coordinate 509,514,486, forward strand.
GGGTCCACCTGAAAAACAGACAGGCAGACCTGGTTGGTTCACTGGTGTGAAAGGGGCCTAAGGAAGCTCAACATTGGCTGTGAATTCCAGGAGCTGTGGCATCCCTCATGGCCATTAAAGTAGCTGTAAACCCTCTTATATACCCAGTGAGATATATAGCCTCAGATGATACACAGAGATGAAATCATCCTACATAAGTTTTACTTGTTAAGCTGCAGTCATCTCTTCTCTACAGCCATTCAAAAGTGCAGAATTGTGATACAATCCTTCTGCATCCATCATTATCACAGAGGATTGGGTGGAGAGCTGCAGTTAATGTGCGAGAGCCGATTGGAGGAAAGGCTCACACCCCCCTCCACACACAGCACAGGACTGAAGGAATGATACAGAGCTGTGTTGCGAATAGACAAGCTGTGTGCTGAGCTCTCCTCCCCATCACAAATTTATCTCATGTGTCGGCTTTGCATGCTGATAACAGAGGAACAAAAAAAAACTGAGAGAAACATCACTTAGACCTTTCGAGAGAAGAAAACACTACAGATATGTGTGCTTTGTTCAGATTTCATAACTGAGGTTTACAACCACTTTAAGTTTATCTATTTTGATATAGCAGGGATGGTGGTAGGTTGCATTGATGACAATAGGGTCATCCCAGCAACCATTCCACTGCACATGCACAGACCCATAATCAGCAACAAGTGGGTGGGACCCGAAAGACCCAGCACAGTAAAGGGCTGTAAAAAACTGTGAATAACAGTAATAAATAAAAAATAACATAAAACTAACAAATAGTAAAGATGTTACAAGAAAAAAAAAAAACAATCTTTGATAAAAAGAGATCATTTGCATTCCCGTTTATCCTTTAGTGATTAGGACTCTTGTTTTATAAATGCAGTTATTGTCTGAATTTAACAACTTGATTGTACTTTAATAGAGTGGGAACAGAAGGCGCTTCCTGCCCGCCATCCCTCGCTTCCATAGAAAACTCCACATAGTCTATATCAGCTCTGTGATTGATTCCAGCGCTGGATCTGCTCCATCCAAAGCCATGGGGACAGCAGCTGCAACTAAAGAGGCTTAAAACACATCTCCCCTAAACATGGCAACCATTCTAATTCTACTACTTCCTTTACTAGGAAAAGGAGAACATTGAATTACAGAGCAGAAAAACCCAAATCTGTTACATTTCCAACAAGGAATAGAGTTTTATTAGTCAAACTGCAAATAATTACCGAAAATCTAAAACACACGGGGGTTTTCACAAAAGAGCAAGAGAGATAATGAGGTGAAGGACTGGAATCATGTGCACTGCAGATTTCTTGCTTTAACCCTTTCGCTGCCAGGCCCTGCGTTCCATTTTACACTCCAGGTGGTCAGGTATCAGGAACCATGAATCAGACCGAGACCAAAGTAAAGTTAAAGAGGAAGTAAACCCTTATGGGTTTACTTTCTCTTTGTCTCCCTGCAAAGGTAAAGCATAATGGGCTACTATTCATCGCATAGTAGCCCATTATGTGTCACTTACCTGACATATGAACCAGCAATGTCACCGCTGTCCCCTGTAGTCCGGAGCGTCCATCATCTTCCGGGTATCGCTACTCTGGCCACTCACAGTGCCGCAGCAGTGATGACGTCACTCCCGCGCATGTGCACGGGGGCCACCACTAACGGAATTTCGCCGTTAGCAGCGGCATGCTGCTAACTGTGATAGTGCACCGTAGACAGCTGTGACTGTCTTTTAGTAAAGATAGTTTTAGGCTTACCTGTAGGTCAAGGTGGTTTGTAAGGGTTTACAACCACTTTAAATCACACTTGCTTAATAATAAGGTAAACAGAGTAAACGTAGTCAAAACAAGCCAGAGTTCAGTAACCGGATTGGGTAGTCTGCCAAGCAAATGTCAGAGAGCCAGAGATAATCGTAGTAGTATAGCAAGCAGGATCAGGAGCCAGAAGGAACATCAGCCAAGCAAGTCTTCAACAGGAACGCAGGAGAAAGTCTCTGCGATATTGACAAAAGCGAAGGCAGAGATCAAGTGAGCTGGACGGTTTTAAGTAGGCAGGACTGACGAGCAGAATCAACAACAGCTGGGTAACTGTGAAGAGAGATGGGAGCTGATAATTAACTGACAGCTGAGTGGCCAGCTCTGGGTCCATTGAAAAACCAGCAGTGGAAATGATATAGCCCAGGAATTTAATCTGTTCAAGATGGAACTCGCACTTCTCAAGTTTACAATAGAGATTGTTTTCTCTTAGTTTCTGAAGCACACATCTATGTGCTGGCTTTCCAGGGACTTGAAAAATATGAGGATATCATAGAGATAAACCACAACATATAACTGCAACAAATCGGAGAACATCGTTAATAAATTCCTGGAAAACTGCCAGGGCGTTACAAAGGCCAAATGGCATTACCAGGTACTCATAATGGCCTGTTCTGGTATAAAACTAAATTTTCCACTCGCCGCCCTCTTTAATCCACACAAGATTGTATGCCCCTCTCAAATCAAGCTTTGTGAATAAGGAATATTGTGAATAAGGATGGCAAACATGATCAACCTCTCCAGCTCAGTGGGTATTTTTCGGGCTGCTATCTCACCCTTGATGGAATCCGAGAGACTATGAGAAAAAGCAGCCATGAGGGTCTCATTGTTCCAAGCAACCTCTGCTGCCAAAGTACTGAATTCAATGGCGTAGTCTGCAACAGTTCTCATACTCTGATGGACATGAGACACTTGGCAGCAGAAGTGAAGCATGGGGGAACGTCAAATACCCTTTTAAAGGAGGCCACAAACTCAGGGTAACTGAAGACAACAGGTTTTTTGCGTCTTCCATAGAGGGTTTGCCCAGGCCAAGGCTCTCTCAGAAAGCAAAGATATCACAAAACCTACTTGCTTCTATCCATGGGAAACGCCTGGGGCAGCATCTCAAAGTAAATCTCAAACTGGTTGAGAAACCCTCTGCATTGAACTGGATTGCCCCCAAATTGCTGGGGAAGTGGAGCGGAACCAGACATACCTCTTATGGAGGTAATACTTGAGGCGGGTGCCTGCACAGAGACTGGCACAGCAGCAGGGACGGCCTGTAACTCAGGTTGTACCAGAGTAGCCACAGGGGGAGTTGTCAGGTGAGCCGTGTGACTCAGGAGCGTTTGTAACACCATGGCAAACTGATCAATGCGGTGATCTTGGTCATCCAATCTGGAAAATATATTACCAACAAGTGGATTGACTGTATCTTCTGAATTCATGGCCTTCGCCTACAATCAGGAACCATGAATCAGACCGAAGTATAGTTAAATCACACTTGTTTAATAATAACAAGGTAAACAGAGTAAACATAGTCAAAACAAGCCAGAGTTCAGTAACTGGATAGGGTAGTCAGCCAAGCAAATGTCAGAGAGCCAGAGATAAACATAGTAGTACAGTAAGCAGGATCAGGAGCCAGTCTTCAACAGGAACGCAGGAGAAAGTCTCTGTGATGTTTACAAAGGTGAAGGCAGAGATCAAGTGAGCTGGGTGGCTTTAAGTAGGCAGGACTGACAAGCAGAATCAACAGCTGGGTAACTGCAATTTTCCCATTGCTTTTCTTTTTTTTTTTGCTCATAGCTTTCAGAGTTTTTTAGACCCCCCCCCCCCCCCCCCCCCAAACCATATATTTTCTGAAAGCACGTGACCAGTAGAATAAAAAGAAGGTGCTACTGATTTTTAGGGAACAATTATATTTGCACAAATATGTTTATACAAACAATATTTTGTTAGCAGATAAAAACAGTACATTTTAGAAAATGCCTACTAAATATAAAAGCTTAACCGGTATTGAGTTAATGATAACAAATATTTGTAATTTTTACATTATGCCTTTTTTGCAAAATACGGAAAACCAAATGTACGCAAAAATGTAAATAACCACATTTCTCAAAAAATCTGAAGGTTTTCATTGTTCCTTCCCTTACAGCTTTCAGAGTTTGCTAAAGACCCCCCAAACCATATATTTTCTGAAAGCATAGGACCGGTAGAATAAAAAGAAGGTACTACAGATTTTTAAAAGGTCCCCAAGATATTTGTGCAAATTATAAAAACAATATATTCTCTAGAATCTTTTTTAGCAGATATAAACACATCAAATTTAACAAAATCCCTACTAAATATAAAAGCTTAACCTGTACTGAGTTAATAAATAACAAATTGTAAATTTTAAATTGCGCCTTTTTTATCAATAGTGAAAATATGAAGTACGCAAACATTTCTTAAAAAATCTGGAGGCTTTCCTTTTTTACTTACAGCTTTCAGAATTAGTAAAAGACGGAGGGGCCATACATTTTCTGAAAGCACTTGGCCAGTAGAATAAAAAGAAGGTGCTACTGATTTTTTAAGGCACCGCAATATTTGCACAAATGTTAATCAAAACAATATTTTCACTAAAAATACACTATAATCATTAATAGTGGATTCATACATGGCAAAATGTACAAAATTCCTAGTAAATATAAAAGTTAAAACTGCATTGAGTTAAATATTTTTACAGTTTAAATTGCACCTTTTTGTGAAATGGTGAAAACTGAAGGTACGCAAAACTGTAAATAAAAACAATTTACTCTAAAAATCCGAAGATTACAATTTTTCACTTACAGCTTTCAGAATTTGAAAAGACCCCTCAAACTATTCATTTTCTGAAAGTATATGACCTGCAGAATAAAAAAATAAATGCTACTGATTTTTAGGGCCCCCCAATAATTGCACAAATGTTCATCATATCGCTATTTTCACTAAAAATGCACTAAAATCATTAATAGTGCCCATAAACACAACATAGCTTAAAAAATTCCTGCTAAATTACTACTAAAGCATCGTTCATATGAGGCATACTAAAGTGTACCCCCATGTTTACCCGTATAGGGATGCACAGGTGTTCCATGCATCCCCCCATACAGGCAGTCCCATTTATGTCAACTGGGATGCAGCGGCTGCACAGACATAGCTGCTGTTCCCGATCTGACATCCGTATGGGTGTGGGTACAGGACCCCGAACGCAGACAGTGTGAGCTCAGGGGACATGCATGCGGACCTACATGGATGTAAAATTGGGAGCCGCGGCTCTGTCCGTGCAGGTGCTATATCCCAATTTACATCAATGGGACTGCCTGTGCATCCCTGTAAAGGTAGGCTACGTATGCCCTGTGTGAACAAGGCCTTAGGCCCCTTTCACATAAGCATACCAATCAGGTCTGCCTGTTCCTTTTTCAGGCGGGCCCAATCGGACCACCCATTGTTCTCTATGGAGAGGCTGATGAAAATGTCAATTTATACCCACCTCCATCTGATCCAGTCTGCTAAAAACAGATAGGGATTCCATTCCTCATCCATCTAGCAGATCGGATTGGATGGTATCTGATAGAAATGTACAGGCTGTTTCCATTCTGCCTGCCCCATAGAGAACAGCGAACTGTGTCCGCTCTGCATCAGCGGACAGGACCCGGACCCATCATCCACCTGCTCAGTGGGATCAGCAGACAGATCCCGCACTGAGCAGGCAGATCTGCTTGACAGAGTCCGCTCTATGTGAAAAGGGTCTTACCAGGAGTGGCTGGTCCATTAGGGGGGTCAGCCCCCTCCAGTGCATGGGATTCGGGTCCCCCCCCCCAAGACACATGACTAGAGCTGGAGGCTCTAATTGGCTTGAAAAAAAGTCTGGCCCAGGGTGCAGAGCATTGCACCCTGAACCCACCCACTTGTGACCATAGCAAATTAATATGTGCCATTGTCTATTGGCTAGAAGTCGAGGAAGCCGTGGAGGGGTGAGTGCGGGAAGGGGGAGCACCATCACCACGTACAGCCTGAGTGCGGGCAGACCTGGGGGGGGGGGGGTTCAGCAAGGGGACCTTGCTGGCATTACAGGATTTCAATCCTTCAAGGCGTAGTGTGTTACCAATTGTTTTCTTAGCGACTATGGTCTCAGCTGCCTTGTGATCATTGACAAGATTCTCCCGTGTAGTTCTGGGTTGATTCCTCACCATTCTCATGATCATTGAAACTCCACGAGGTGAGATCTTGCATGGCACCCCAGACTGGGGAAGATTGACATTTATTTTGCGCTTCTTCTATTTGCGATTAATTGCACCAACTGTTGTCACCCTCTCACCAAGCTGTTTGGCGATGGTCTTGTAGCCCATTCTAGCCTTGTGTAGGTTTATATTTTTGTCCCTGACATCCTTGGACAGCTCTTTGGTCTTGGCCATGGTGGGAAGAGTGAAATCTGATTGATTCTGTGGACAGGTGCCTTTTATACAGGTAACAAGCTGAGTTCCACTTTACTTACACTGCATACAGTAAGACATGATGCCAAACATACTGAAAAATAGATTTTGGGGTTACAAACACTTTACAGATTTAAAAACATCACAGAGATGTTTTCAAAGGGCTAGTTTTAAAAAAAAGCGCTTCATGGACTGCATAAACACTATTCCATAATTTTTCACTCATTTAATTTTAAAAATATCTATTTATGCTCCTCCCATACGTGTAGGCCATTTGTAAATGCAATTAAGCCGGAGCTATGAAACACTTATGTGTTTCATAGCTCCGCCCTGTCCTCTTCTCTAGGAAAGACCAGTTATTAAGGGCCGGTTCACACTGCGAGGCGAGGCGAGGCGACACGGCTCGCCTCGCCTCGCTCCCGCAAGTCGCCCCCATTCAGTACTATGGAACCGTTCTGAGAGGAGCGACTCGAGTCGCTCCGACTCAGAAAAAAGGTTCCTGTACTACTTCGGGGCGACTTCGGGGGCGACTTGCATTGACTTCTATGCAGAAGTCCTCTGCAAGTCGCCGCTGAGCTCCCCGCAAGTCGCGGCGAGGTAAGTCGGAGACGCCTCGCCGCGGCTCGCTGTGTGAACCGGCCCTAAGAGCGAGCACGGTCCTTCTGAGTCCTGCACATGTGCAGTGTTGTCTCGTCGCCAGAGTTGACCTTAGCAGCTGCAATGCTCGCTCTTGTGTTGCAGTCACTGAGCACATCTGCTTAGCGACTTGAACAATGTGCATATGCGACACGCTGGTGCACTGCACTTCCTTCTGTACTGCTAGGGGATGCTCATCCTAATGGCTGATCTGTCCTAGAGAAGGATAGAGCTGTGAAAACAGAAGGTTTTAGGGCAGGCCTCACTCCATTTACAAAAGTCCTACAGGTATAAGAGGAGCATAACCATTTTTTTATGATAAACTAGCCTTTTAAAGTATCATTAAAACCCACATCATAAAAAAAAAAAAAAACTATTAATAAATGATGCATTACATGTTGTTCATACTCACTCAGTCGCTATGAGATCCGTTTTCTGTATTCTGCAAAAAAACCTGGTTGATCCTGCTGCTCTCTATCTCCCCAATTCAGGCTTTGCAGAGCAGTGTTGGCAGCTCTGCACATATTCCGTTTTCAGTTTCTATGCTGAGCATTTCCTCTCTACCACATCTGAGCAGGCTGTGTGACTATAGAGTCACACATGTGGGTGTATACACAGTGGTAAATAACAGCCCACTCCCTTCCCCCACCTCCATACCCATTAATCAGCGAAACACAAATGGGGGGAGGGGGGGCGGGATATTACATGTAGATTAATGGAGGCTTCACCTCCCTCGTATTCTAAGAGACAGGTTGGAGGGGCATGACACAGGGACTGGCAGAAATTTGCCCACACCATTCCACAAAATAATAAAGATTTAATTACAAATATATATTTGTATGCCAATTTAAAACAGTTTAGTGACCCTCACAAAAATATATAGTATACCGTATCCGTACCCTAATTACCCCGCATATACTATATTGACAGCGCTAAAACAAAAAAGGGGAAATAATCAAAAAATAAAATATAATAAATATATAAAGGAAAAAATATAATAAATACATGGAGGATAATAACTCAGTGTCTAAAAAAAGTCACTAGCAAGTGTCCATAATATCTCCAAACATATATGACTCAATATTCAATTGAGCTATCACACTTTGGAAAAAAGTTCAGAAAAGCAGATCCATCTCCGAAGAAGAAAAAACCAGTGTGCGAAGGGTCTGACGGCCGGTGACACCCCTTATGGTAATTCACTCACCAGAACCCAAAGGGTTAACAGGCACTTCACTACGGCTGCAGAAGTAGTCCCACTAGTGTCCCTCCGGAAAATCGTCTTATCATAACACCATAGGTTCCTCTCTCTCGGGCTCCCTGCTCTCTCACCGATAAGAGTTCACTTAATTCTCATTCACAGCTCCAGATCCACATATAGAAAACAATAAAATATAGATTCCATAGTGCAACACAGCTTTATTCATTAAAAACACTCATGCGCTTAAAATCATACGTACACAATGTGCACAGCAAAATGTCACATTTGAAATGTCACTTGCAGCGATAACGAGGTGGTCTCACCGCAGTCCTGAGCGCGTTTGGTCGAATACTGCCTCAGCTTCCACGGCGGGTCCCGGGTAACCACTCCGAATAGCCTGCTCTGGTGACGTATAGCTGCCTGGTCACGCCCATACGCGTTTCGTCATCACGTCTTCGTCCGTGGGCGTGGCCAGGCAACGCAGCTAGTCAATTTAAATACCTTGCGGGGCGGGAAGCCAGATCAAAATAACGCCCACGTCCGGCCCCCTCTCCTCGCATTCGATGTGACAATGTAATGACATCGCCGTATAAGCGATCGTCATAACAACGGCCTGCTAAAAATCACTATCTAGCTTAAGGGGAAGGAAATGAAGAAAACCTTCTGCTTTGTTTATTGTTACATGATTAGGTCCCGCCGTGCAAGCCATCAGCATACCGGCCAGGATACTAATAACAAAACCTTATCCTTATTGCCTATCTAAAATACCTGTATGCCTACCCCATCACCTATATTAGTTTAAACAGGGCATATCATTACTATGATATAACAAATCCGGGGCATACTGCTGTAGATATTATGAGTCTACACTAAACCATATTACAATATACCAAAGTCACCTATGTGCAAACTATAAGTGATCAAAATTATCATTCACTGATCAACCAATAAGCACAAAATCCCAATTATCCAGTCTAGATGACAGAGGTGAGAAAAAATGAAAATGAAAATAAAATAATATGGTAAAAGAAAATATAAGACAAATAAATAAAATAAAAAATAAAAATAAATAAAAATAAAATTAAAAATGAAAATAAATATAAAAATAAAAATAAATATGAAAATGAAATAAAAATAAAAATAAATAAAAATAAAAATAAAAATAAAAATAAAAATAAAAATAAAATACACTCAAACTCAAATCCCAACTGTTCTATAATAGATAAAATCAGTAATCACTAATAAAGCAGTTAATATCTAACTCTATGTTCAAACCAAAAGGACTCAAAGTATTTGTACGGAAAATCCATTCCGTTTCTCGCTTGGATATCTCCCGGACTAGGTTGCTGCCCTTCCAATCAGGAAAGATCCTATCCACTCCCCAAAACTTGAGTCCAGTTGGGTCCCTACCATGTTCACGTCTAAAATGTAGGGAAACACTATGCTCTTTATAACCGATGGAGATGTTATAAATATGTTCTGCTATCCTGGTGCATAGCTTTCTTTTAGTACGTCCTACATACATAAGCCCGCATGGGCACTGAAGGACATATACTACATGCGTGGTAACACATGTAATGAATTGATCGATTTTGAAATTTTGTCCATTACCAGTGGAGGTGAACTGGACCAACCCTCTTAGATGATTACAAACTGATTTGCAAGCCCGGCAGTTGCGACAGGCATAAAAGCCAGCTCTATCCCAAAACATAAGCGGTTTAGAGGGAGGATCCAGTACCTTTTTAACTAATTTATCCCCAAAGGGGATAAATTAGTTAAAAAGGTACTGGATCCTCCCTCTAAACCGCTTATGTTTTGGGATAGAGCTGGCTTTTATGCCTGTCGCAACTGCCGGGCTTGCAAATCAGTTTGTAATCATCTAAGAGGGTTGGTCCAGTTCACCTCCACTGGTAATGGACAAAATTTCAAAATCGATCAATTCATTACATGTGTTACCACGCATGTAGTATATGTCCTTCAGTGCCCATGCGGGCTTATGTATGTAGGACGTACTAAAAGAAAGCTATGCACCAGGATAGCAGAACATATTTATAACATCTCCATCGGTTATAAAGAGCATAGTGTTTCCCTACATTTTAGACGTGAACATGGTAGGGACCCAACTGGACTCAAGTTTTGGGGAGTGGATAGGATCTTTCCTGATTGGAAGGGCAGCAACCTAGTCCGGGAGATATCCAAGCGAGAAACGGAATGGATTTTCCGTACAAATACTTTGAGTCCTTTTGGTTTGAACATAGAGTTAGATATTAACTGCTTTATTAGTGATTACTGATTTTATCTATTATAGAACAGTTGGGATTTGAGTTTGAGTGTATTTTATTTTTATTTTTATTTTTATTTTTATTTTTATTTTTATTTATTTTTATTTTTATTTCATTTTCATATTTATTTTTATTTTTATATTTATTTTCATTTTTAATTTTATTTTTATTTATTTTTATTTTTTATTTTATTTATTTGTCTTATATTTTCTTTTACCATATTATTTTATTTTCATTTTCATTTTTTCTCACCTCTGTCATCTAGACTGGATAATTGGGATTTTGTGCTTATTGGTTGATCAGTGAATGATAATTTTGATCACTTATAGTTTGCACATAGGTGACTTTGGTATATTGTAATATGGTTTAGTGTAGACTCATAATATCTACAGCAGTATGCCCCGGATTTGTTATATCATAGTAATGATATGCCCTGTTTAAACTAATATAGGTGATGGGGTAGGCATACAGGTATTTTAGATAGGCAATAAGGATAAGGTTTTGTTATTAGTATCCTGGCCGGTATGCTGATGGCTTGCACGGCGGGACCTAATCATGTAACAATAAACAAAGCAGAAGGTTTTCTTCATTTCCTTCCCCTTAAGCTAGATAGTGATTTTTAGCAGGCCGTTGTTATGACGATCGCTTATACGGCGATGTCATTACATTGTCACATCGAATGCGAGGAGAGGGGGCCGGACGTGGGCGTTATTTTGATCTGGCTTCCCGCCCCGCAAGGTATTTAAATTGACTAGCTGCGTTGCCTGGCCACGCCCACGGACGAAGACGTGATGACGAAACGCGTATGGGCGTGACCAGGCAGCTATACGTCACCAGAGCAGGCTATTCGGAGTGGTTACCCGGGACCCGCCGTGGAAGCTGAGGCAGTATTCGACCAAACGCGCTCAGGACTGCGGTGAGACCACCTCGTTATCGCTGCAAGTGACATTTCAAATGTGACATTTTGCTGTGCACATTGTGTACGTATGATTTTAAGCGCATGAGTGTTTTTAATGAATAAAGCTGTGTTGCACTATGGAATCTATATTTTATTGTTTTCTATATGTGGATCTGGAGCTGTGAATGAGAATTAAGTGAACTCTTATCGGTGAGAGAGCAGGGAGCCCGAGAGAGAGGAACCTATGGTGTTATGATAAGACGATTTTCCGGAGGGACACTAGTGGGACTACTTCTGCAGCCGTAGTGAAGTGCCTGTTAACCCTTTGGGTTCTGGTGAGTGAATTACCATAAGGGGTGTCACCGGCCGTCAGACCCTTCGCACACTGGTTTTTTCTTCTTCGGAGATGGATCTGCTTTTCTGAACTTTTTTCCAAAGTGTGATAGCTCAATTGAATATTGAGTCATATATGTTTGGAGATATTATGGACACTTGCTAGTGACTTTTTTTAGACACTGAGTTATTATCCTCCATGTATTTATTATATTTTTTCCTTTATATATTTATTATATTTTATTTTTTGATTATTTCCCCTTTTTTGTTTTAGCGCTGTCAATATAGTATATGCGGGGTAATTAGGGTACGGATACGGTATACTATATATTTTTGTGATTTTGTCCTTCTGTATGATAGCAGCTTGTTAGGGTGAGTTTTGACTTACTGCATAGGGCGCTGGGATCATTGGCTGTCACTTTCAATATTTTGTGTGCACATTCCAGTGATACTAGTACTAGTTTAGTGACCCTATTTATTTTTGGTATTCCAAAGGCAGCTTTTTTTTTTTTTTTTTTAAACATGTGACCAGCAGCAGAGAACTAGAAGTTTCTGCTTATGTTTCCCTGCAGACATCCTGGGAAAGATTTGGGTCACGTGACAGCCGTATATCACATTAGGAGAAAAAAAAAAAAAAAAAAAGGTACTTCATACTTTTTGTATTTTTTTTATATTAAAATAATTGCAGTTCCATCATCCAAATACAAAAATAGAAGGGACAATGCAAATTAAACTGTGTGTGTTTAGAATAACTTTAAAAGAGAAGTATGGAATTAGATTTTTTTGTGAATCATACTTATCTAGCTGGATGCAGCATTGGTCCGATGCTGCATCTGTGCCTTTTCGGCTCCAACACTGCAGAACCGAGTGATCAAACACCGCCGATCACTTGATTCTCACAGCTCAGTGAGCAGAGAGCAGGTGATAGTCACTGCCTCCCTGCTCTGCCCCCTCCCAGCCTTGCAGGCATGTGGGCGGATCCCGACCATATAGTCTCGATCCTTTCCAAGGCTGGACCGGCTCTGTGACGTAAGCAGACAGCGGACTTTAACCCACTGTCTGCTGAAAACGGGTCACAGGAGTGCAGAACGCACTGCACTCCTGTGATCCACAGAAGTACAGCCAAACGAGCTTTACTGTACTTCCCCTTTACATTTTGATAAACTATCATGTGGCTATCATTAAATATGACAGGGGAGTTCTTTATTCCAGAGGCACAACTAAAAATAGACAGGAATTTTCTTTTTTATATACTGGGACAAGACGGCTTCTGTCTAATTACAGCTGTGTTGGATATTTTGGGAGAAATGCATCAATCAAGATACAAACTAGAAGCAAGTTTGTTTTGCCTTGTGAGACAAAACTATGCAATTCCTTATGAACAGCATTGCGACAACTTCCTCTACAATCTGGGAACGCTAAGAGACAGGACATCTGGATGTCACAAAATCTATAAGAACACAATGCACCCAACAGGCCCTCCCCTTCCTCCAACACTCCGCAGTAATCACAGCCAGGCCGGCGTTTTACTAGCCGCTGGTCTTCGACAGACAAAACAAGTGCAAAGAAAGAAAAAAGGAAAACCAACAAAGCAAAAGTTTTTTAAGAACTCACAGAAAAGTGGGAAGATAGCTTTGAAGTTACAAACACGAGATTACAAACCATAACTACAGCACCCAGTGTAGGATGTACAAAGCCATAGCATATACAATCAGAATGACCATTTAACAGTTAATTGCTACCATCTGGTAACCCATAAACAACATGGGGGCTACAGCCAATATCCCTGACCCTGCGGAGTGACCTACAGTCCGGGGATTATGACCATATCCTGTGGGCTGGATGGTATGCTAGGGAAAAAAAAAAAAATCAAAGCTTTTTCTGAATCCAGAAATATAACCTCATTTTCTATGATGAGCAGATGAGTCTATGTCAGTGAAAAACTATTTTTGCAATGGTGATTTTTATTTATTTTTTTAATTCCTAAAGTTGTTTTTTTTTGTAACAGAGTCACTTTAAAGCCTAAGTTTTGTCAACTATTAAAAATAAATTCAGCAAAGGCACAGTAGATAATATAAATGAGAAGTGTCCCTTGTGCTACTGACTGCCGTTTTAGGTAAAATCTGAAGTCCTCTGACACTCATCATTCAGTGAAGCCATACTAAAGTTTAATAAATGAACAGTGATCTATGAATGGATGAATGAAAGATCCACCTCCTCCATACACCAATCGCTTTCATAAATGTACCATATTATTTAAAAAATGTAAATATAAAAAGGTAACCGATATTGTATATTGCTGTAAGGCAGTCTGCTGTTTTAACTTCTTAACGCCGATGCCTCCCGGCCCTTTAAGAGGTTTATGACGCTGGGACTTAAGAGCTCATGACCACCGTGATTGGTTGTCAGACGATCTAAAAACTCCTGACCGCAAGCAACAATCGGGAGCTTTCGGTTAGGTGCCGGTAACTAATGCGTTCTCGGCACAGCCGTATGACAACCAATTCATGCAAATACGTGTCCCCTCAGCACTAGGGGGTTAAGAAAAGTAGAGGTGCTCTCTTAACAACTCCTCTTTAGTCATCCCAGATAGGGGTCTTTTTTAACTGGTGGGGGGAGGAAGGGGAGTTCCTACATTCCTGGGTGGTGGCCCCCCTTATCACCCCACTGTAGTCGTTCTAGCTGCAAGTCTTCCTTATCTTGGGGGGAGTTCCTGTATTCCAGAGTGGAGGTTCCCCTCTGATCACCACCTGCAGTCATATTATCCAGGGGCCCATTTAACTGGAGAGAGAGGGGTTCCTGTATACCTGGATGGGGGAGCAATGTAATCACCACCCTGTGGTCCTCCTTGTCGTGGATCTCTAACTGGCAGGGGGTTTCTGTATTCCTTGGTGGGCCTTTCCCTTTATTTGTCTGTAATCCTAAATGGGTGGGAAGGAGTCCCTTATAATCACCCCCAAGCACTCCTCCTGTTAAGGGGTCTCTTTCTCCTGTAGAGGGGTCAGTACACTTGGAAGTGAGTGTGTGCATGTTGTTTGGAGAGGGTCCTCTGACTCCAGTTTGGGTTTTCATATTACTCTTTGCACTTCTGGATGTGGGTCCCCGATTACGCCTTCATTATGGGTTCCTCTAAAATTCTCAGCTCTCAGATTATTGCCCCTGGGCAGTAGTACAGAGTTCTCCCTGCCCCCTTCACACCGATGTCTGTTAGCATTAGCTGAGCTGGTGGAATGTACTGGGGGACAGACTGACCTGGGGAGATTACACTGGGGGACAGACTGACCTGGGGGGATTACACTGGGGGACAGACTGACCTGGGATACAGACTGATTTGAGGGGATAATACTGGGAAACTGACCTGAGAGAACATACTGGGTGACAGACTCACCTGGGGGGGGGAGAATTATACTGGGGGACAGACTGACCGGGGGGGGAGGGATTATACTGAGGGATAGACCAACCATTTGGCCATACCCACTGTTCATCACGGCACTGCATTACAGCTCTTCTTGAGGCACCCAAAAGTGTCCCAAGTCTAAAGTGTTCGGGTTTGGCTTAATGAAAAGGTGACAACCCTAATGTAGTGTCTGAGACTAAATTCTGTCTGATCCAGTTCTACAACAAATTTAAATACACTTTACTGAGAGTTACATGAAGTTGTGCCATTTGTTTCATGGAGAGGAGACAGATTTTTAATGAGAATCTATAACCATCTTTATGAATTCCAAGGAGAGAGTCTTATATAAAACAAAAGCATGTACAGGCTGCTCTCCTGTACATATACACTATAGTTACAAAGCATATATACATACAATCAAAGTATTAAAAACTGTTATGTACACATGTATATTTAAGATGAGAAAAAATATATATATATATTATATATATAAATAAATCTGGAAATGGGTTAAACTCATGTTTTTTGTCGCAAAAATAACAGAAAGCACCACCTAGAGCAGTTGAAGGAACAAATAAAGAATGGCTACTTACAGATACTTGAGGTTTTCTAAGTCTTGAAATGCTCCACTGGGTATCTTTTTGATTTGGTTGTTGTTAAGGAGCCTGCAAAAACAACAGAAGGAATTTAGCACTGTATCCACCATGTCGGTGTCAAGCCATGGGTCAGCTTAGGTCTGCCATCAAACTACTCAATCAGAATTCATGCGATAGCCAACAAAGGGACTCTGTTACAGCTATACTTAAAGAATGAATATAAACAACGAAAAAAGTGCAGCACTCAAAATATACATACAACCCAGTACTTTAAAATCAATATAAACCAAAAGTTCATGGATGGAGTCCAATAAATATTAAGTTCAATGGTCCTCCAAAGCTGAAGAAAAGGCTCCACCACATGAAAATGAGAAAGAGGACACTGAATGGCAACCTTCTATGCACTCATCAAAAATATGCTATATAAGGAACCCTTGGTTCATCTATCATCATCACGAATGACCTGAGTTAAATGTTTTCTTTTCTATTTTGTTAGATTTTCTATTTCTGGTTAAAGTTTTGCACCGTATACCATATCGTAGATAAGATCATATCTTATCAAGAACTTTAAGCATAACGTTAAAGGTTGAAAAATTTGATGTTTTATACATAACTTGGTAATTCAAATTTGAGATTTATGGAAATGCTTTTACGATATGTTGTTTTATATCTCATATCATTGTGTATGGTAAACCTTTTTATCTCAATAAAAACGCTTAGTAATGAAAAAAAATTCTATATAAAAACACATGCATTCCCTGAGTACATGCATGCACATGAAATACATTTGTAGGGGCCTACATGACGACGTCATCTCGGATTACAGCTCAGCGGCCATTTTTGTAAGTCCTGCCAAGGTTGTTTGTTTTATTTGAATGCTTGTGCTGCAGCTTTTTAACTGAGCCATCATATATATAATAAATACTACACTAAATTCAGCATTTTCTGGTTCCAAGTGGTGAGATAAGTACACAGCTTTCGTCCATAAGGAGGTGTTCTATGGCGTGGAGGCCTGGTAGGACACTTTGGTAGGCATTGGTAATTACATGCATTTAGACATATTTCTGATGAGTGCATAAAGGGTGTAGGATTGATATCACCTGTTCCCACCTTCACTTGGTGAAATATAGTGGTCAACTTCAGGGGATTTGATGCTACCTGTGTTTCTATAGCATATTTATGGTGAGTGCATAGAAAGTGGAGGTTCGGCATCACCTTTATTGGACTTTATCCACGGAATTTTTGCCTATTTTTTTTTTAGCACTGGCTTGTATGTATATTTTGAGAGCTGCAGTTTTAGTTAGTTGTGTTAATTTACAAGGTTTGTGTCATCACCTTGAGTGCCAGCTGCCTTCTACCCCTTTCTTTGTTTTATATGAACAATCCATTAAAGTAAGCAAATATGTAGCTATAATCACAATATTGGAGTATATACCTTGCCACACAATGGTCATACAGTGATCATGCAGTATGTCACATAACCATGCTTCTTTATTTACTAGTTTTTATTAGTTGTGATTGGTTAAGAATGTGCGGTACTCGTTTCCTGTAAGGTATATTATAGGGACAACACCTAAATGCCCGTGTCCTAAAGTAGCCCCATGCTAGGACTACTTTAGGAGGTTCTTGGTGTTTGATTACCTTCTCTAACTCATTAAAGGTCACCTCTGGGCCAATTAACCCCCCAATCCTGCACAGTTTATTTTCTTTCTTACCTTGTTTTGTCCAGACATCAGCCTCAAGGCTTTGAATTCTAAATGTAAATGCAAGAGGCATTCTGACTTAAAGCTGAACTAATGACTCTAAATTTACCTTCTAATGGTTCGGCCCCTTGCCAGTGTCATCAATCTTCTCTGGCTGCAGGTCTCCAGGCCTCTACACTGGCTGGCGCAGGACTCCTGCGTATGTGCAAGAGTCAGTCATTCCAGCACACAGGGACCGTGCCAGCGATGTAAGCTGAGCAATGCATGTGCAGCTCAGTTTGCACTCCGCAGAAGACTGCGAGCAGGAAGGTATAAGAAACATTACATATCTTTTCTGCAATAGACTGCCTTCTTACAGTCTTTTGCTAAATGCCTTCAGTTCTGCTTTAAAGCTTAAAACTTGTTATACTTTGATTCTTTCAGATCTGTGCAGTAATCCAGCGTGAACAGTTTACACACAAAATCTTGCTGTAATAAAGACCAGTAACTGCTACTCTCTCTTCTTGTACAGGGCGACTGGTCATGTCTCCACCCCTCTCCTGTACTTTTTCTACAGGCAGTCAAAAGTGGATGGGACCTGCTAGGTCATTTCTATGTATAGCACAATAATGCCATCACAGGTACTGGTACAGGATAATGACTGGGTTTGCTAAGGCATTTGTTGCATACAAATTCAACTTTGGCTTTGTGACGATTTTGTAATATACCGTATTTTTCGGACTATAAGGCGCACCGGATTATAAGGCGCACTAGCAACGACCGGCTGATAAAATGGATATTTCCATATATAAGGCGCATCGGACTATAAGGCGCACGGTCGATTTTGTGAGAAAATTTAGGCTTTTACGTGCGCCTTATAGTCCGAAGGTTAACGTCAAGAGACTTGATCTGTGACTCCATGCGCGCCCATCTGACAGATACTGTTAACAAAGAACTCCAGCGATGTCAACAGGTCATATATAAGGCGCACCGGATTATAAGGCGCACGGTCGTTTTTGGGAGAAAATTTAGGCTTTTACGTGCGCCTTATAGTCCGAAAAATACGGTACTTCAATTAACGTTTATGCACCTGGAGTTTACCTTTAAATAATTGTATATCTATCCTATTGCTTTGCTTCTCAGCCTACTCCTTTCACCCACTTCAAAAAAGCTTAAAGGGTTAATTCATTTTTTTTTTTAAATGAAAGGGTGAACTGACAACCTACACCCTGCCCACCCCTTTGGTCCCTGCTGTACTTACCTCCATGGGCTATGAGCAGCCAGTGCCCAGGCAGCAGGTGTAACCATCTGGAAATTTGACATCCTCGCTCTTCCTCCCCTTCTTTTTACAGGGCTTCCAGGATGGACCAGAACGATTCTGGTTGGTCAGTTCCGGCACTGAGATCATTCTGATCTGTCCCAGAAGCCCTGTAGAAGAAAGGGGAGAACAGCGGGGATTGCAAATCCCCGGGCTTTTCTACTGGCTACATGGGCGCTGGCAGCTCATCACCTACACAGGTAAGTACAGCAGGGACTGGGGTAGGGAGGGAGTAGAATGTTAGTTCACCTTTTCATTTTTTTGTCTGAAAAGGGAAACTAAAACTTTAACCCTATAAATTGGATTTCAGTGGTTTTCCACACTCAGCATGTAAATAAAATTCCCTACATTGACAAAATGATGGTACTGGGGGAGCTTGCTCTTCGACAATGAGTGACACATCGATGACCATTTGTCTTTTTCACAAAGAAAGATGGTCTCTTAAGGTAAATCTGCATTGAGTGACGAAATGCCCAGTCCTCACAGTCCCTGAGCTGTCCCTCCAGAAAGAAGAACTGCAAAAGTCCAAAGAAAAAATTTCCCTCTTTATGTGCTGAAGGAGATCTTTTACTTTCTTGTTAAAAATGGAAAACCACTTGACCACTGCACAACCTAAGTTGAAATCCTGATTCGAAACAAAATGTTTCATTTTCCACACATTCTTCAGAAAACAGGTATACAACTAAAGTCCTTATTCCTTAACAACTTTAATATACACACTCAAAGAAGATCTCACACAGCCTGCAACCCCCATTCCAGGAACAGATCCAAAAACAAAGCTGGCTTGCCCATCTCCGATAAGCAATGTTTACATATCTTAGGTATGAGTGAGATTTATTTTTGCTTGAGAATAAAAGGGAGTAATATCTTTTGGCAAAACCAATTCTTCTCTAAGAGAAAGAACCTATCATGTGGAGATCTGCTTACTAAGCACATCTAACGGAAAAATATAGACATGTTTCATAAAACGGCTATTTTGTTACACACCGTCCGAACGTGTTATGTTTCATGTTTTCCCCCACGGGGTTTTTAAGTTAGAGGATCCATGACATGAGTTTATCAGTTTTTCACGTATACCTTTGATTTCATCCTTACTTTTGAAAATACCTTTAGGTGGTACATATTGTCTCCCTGTAGTATTCACATTCCACTAGAAGTTGGACAAAATGTACAGTTTGAACAATAAAAAAATAAAAATAAATCAAAATATGAGGGAATGGGGCATTCTTCTCACTGACCACCTATGTAAGGGGCATTTTACACCTGACCCCCAAAGAATTGGTTTCTACAGAGGTTCCCCAAGACCTGAAAATGTATTATAACAAGGGTTGAGAAAGGCTGACCTAGGGTCAAAATTAAAGACCACAGGGGGGGGGGGGGGGGCGTGGTTTGCACGCAATCCGGATGGACGCTTGTGCTTGAAGCTCCCGCTAGCCGACCGGACATCCACCGCATAACGGGCAAGATTTCTTCCACCGACCCGCTCATCGACCACCGGGAGATCCGCACGTCCCTCAGGCATGTCCTCCCGCAAGCGGAAAGACGAACGAAACGTTCAAAAGCTGACAGCCCTCTCCTTTCAGCGTGGAGGGCCCAGGCAAGATGGCGCCGCCGGAGCAACAGCGCGGAGCTCGTCGGCCTATACAGATCTTCCTGACGGAGACCCGGGAGAAATAACAAGTGATCATCCATCCGCGCCCCGGGCGGATTCACCTCCACTTACACCGAACTCCCAGAGCCCAGCCAAGGCATGGATGCGCCTGGATACAGCTTACCAGGCCGGAGCCACAGTGAGTACAAACCTCCATAATACTAATGCAATAGCCTCACTTCAGTCCTCCATAGCGGCATTTCCCACATCGGGTCAACCAGTTTTGGACTCAACCATGAAAGACATGCTATTATCCCTCCAGTCATCCCTCATGTCTAACTTGTCATCACTGATTCATAATTTCTCAGCAGAAATGAGACACATGGGTGACAGGGTGCAGTATATGGAGGACAAAATGGAGGAATGTACAGAGACTGTAAATGATTTAGTGGACTCGTGTATGGCACAGAAGGAGGACACGGAATGGATCAAACATAAATTAGCGGACCTCGAGGACCGCTCTCGCCGCAACAATGTGAAAATTCGCGGTATACCGGAAACGGTGCCCCCCGCAGATCTCCACAAGTTTGCTAGCACCATGTTTGCTGTCATGCTACCTGAACTCTCCCCCATAGAGCTGACAATAGACCGCATCCACAGAATCCCCAAGCTAAAGCACCTAGTGGAATCAGTACCGCGAGATGTCCTCCTGAGAATCCACTTCTTTCAGGCGAAAGAGCAGATACTATCCAAGGCCAGGGCTCTGGTCACTTTCCCTGCACCCTATGCAGACATTCAGCTGTTTGCCGACCTATCACAATATACACTTCAGTTGCGGAGGCAACTGAAACCAATTACAAAAGCCCTCACCAATCTAGTGCTATACAAGTGGCGCCACCCGGCTACCATTCTGGTAACTTACAACGGCATCCCTCACACGATCTCTACCCTGGAAGGCGGACTGAAATTGCTCAACTCCTGGGGTATCCACCAGGAATTACCTCAGAATAACCAGCCAGGCCCTAACAAACAGGCCTCCCCTCCCCATGGCCGTCAGAGGGAACGTTTCCCACTCAAACCAAAGTGAGCTCTCTTGCCCGTTTCAGCGTGAGCTACAATGTATAATCCGGGCCGGCCCCAGGCTCGCTTCTACTTGAACCTAGACTCTACCCCCCAGATTAGTCAGCTCCCGTTCGAGGCGGGTATTAGCTGACCTGTTGTGCAGAGACGCCCAGCCACTGTTAGCTGCATCTCGACCGGCTGAATTTTTTGCTGTTCTGTTTTTCTCTTTTTTCTTTTCTTTTTTGTGTGTTTTTGTTTCCAGTTCACGTTAGTGTTCCTGAATATCCAGTATACCAACTCTTGAAGCAACGTGACTGACCGAGCACGCTTCACACCTCGAATATCGCTTATCCGATTACTGCTACTCCCACCGTGATCCTCGCAACGGATTAACCACCGCAACCTCCTGTGCGTTTAAGGTACAACAGTAACCAGCAGTCTTTGGATTGGACATCTTCAAACTGTAAGTGCAACTAATTCTCACTCACGATCACTTACCACCATGTCGTTCACTATTCTATCCCTGAATGCTAAGGGATTAAATCATCCGGCTAAACGAGCATCCTTATGGAAAACGGCCATGTCACTCAAGAGCGATGTGCTCTGTGTACAAGAAACGCATTTCACCATGGACTCTCCACCTACATGCCAGCATAGGTTGTTTCCTCATATCTTCAAATCATCCTTTACGAAAAAGCAAAGAGATGTTCTCATTGCTATAAGAGACACTGTTGACTTTCATCTCCAACAATGCATCACGGACGATGAGGGCCGATACATTGTCCTGATATGCAAGATCAACAACACAATGTACACTCTAGTGTCCCTATATGCCCCCAACTTTCGCCAAATGCAGTTTATTAAATCCCTATGGAAGAAAGTTCAATGTCTCCAACAGGGGCACGTCCTCTGGTGTGGAGACTTTAATCTCATCCCTAATCCACTCATGGACTCTACAGCAGGTTGTAAGAGACTTGTGTCACCACTAGAGGGCTTTCTTCAAGCTAATGATTTGTATGACGTATGGAGGTGTTGTCACGCGACTGAACGTGACTATACGTTTCTTTCACCGCGTCATAACACCTACTCGAGCATAGATTTATTTCTATCCGATAAATATCTGCTTTCAAAAGTATCAGCCTCGGTGATTCACACTACCACCTGGTCGGATCACGCTCCTATTAGTATTACCATCAACTCGAAATCGCGCCAAGCTAACCCCACAATGTGGAGGTTAAACAGCTATCTCCTTAACGATCCGACAGTAGCCTCGCATATTCAGCAACAAATAGAAGAATTCTTTTCTAATAACTCACATTCTGTATCCGATCCGGAGGTAGTGTGGAACGCCCACAAGGTGGTTATTAGAGGTGTACTTATTCAGGCAGGAGCCAGAGCGAAGAAAAAAAGATCTCAACTTTTGGACAAACTGACTGCCGATATAGCGGCTGATGAATCTCTCAATAAAAGTAACCCCTCCCCTGATACCCAATCACAGATATTTAAACTCCGTCATGAGCTACGGTCCTTGTTTTAGAGTCTTTTGAAAAATCATACACTAAACTAAAAGCTTCCAACTACTCCACAGGCAATAAAGCGGGTAAACTAATGGCCATGAGAATAAAAGGTCACAGGATTAAATCCAAGATAACTCATTTATACCACCCTCACACTAAAGCTAAGGTTCTTAAACCCACTGAAATCGCGGACGCATTTAGCTCGTACTATAGCGATCTATATAATCTTAAAACGGACAAAGGTACCATACAACCCACTCAAGATGACATTATGAGCTTCCTATCCAAAGTTGATCTCCCCGCACTATCACCCACCCAACTAGACAGCCTTAACTAGCCCTTCACGGTCCCTGAAATAGCATACACGATTAAAAAACTCCCGAGCGCTAAAGCCCCTGGTCCCGATGGGTTCAACGGGGAATACTACAAACGCTTCCATGAACTACTAGCCCCTATACTTTGCAAAGTTTACAACTCGGCAGCTCAATCTTCCTCATTCTCCAAAGAAATGCTGAGTGCAATCGTAATAATCCTACCAAAACCAGGCAAGGAACCTACCTCGCCCCAGAATTTCCGTCCCATCTCCTTACTCAACGTTGACATAAAAATCTACGCAAAAATGATCGCCAACAGACTATTGGACATTATCCCAACCCTTGTACATCTCGATCAATCTGGTTTCACAAAGGGACGCCAAGCCTCTGATGCCACCAGGCGTATGGTGAACATCATTCACCAGGTGCCGCTCACGGGTGCCCCCTCTGTACTCCTGTCCCTAGACGCCGAAAAAGTGTTTGACAGAGTGCGTTGGGGGTACCTGTCAGCGGTACTGGGAAAATTTGGATTTACCGGAACCATTTATAGTGCTATAATGGCCCTATACTCCTCTCCCTCTGCCCGAGTGTACACGGCGGATACGCTCTCATCCCCGTTCGGCATCTCCAATGGTACCAGACAGGGATGCCCCCTGTCCCCCCTAATCTTCAATCTAGTGATAGAACCCCTTGCACAATCTATCCGAGCGAACGATCAAATACAGGGCATAACCATAGGCAAGTACGTTCATAAGATCAGTTTATTCGCGGACGACGTGATTCTTATGCTTTCTAACCGCATCGCCTCCCTCCCGGCAGTTCAAAGGACCCTTGCGCAATTTAGCAAAGTATCATTTTACAAAGTCAATGAGGCTAAATCTCAAATCTTGAACCTGAACCTAGACATTTCTACCAGTTCTAAGCTACAAAACCAGCTTCCATACTCATGGGCTGATAAGAGCATTACTTACCTAGGGGTTCAACTAACCAAGGAATCGACAGACCTTTTCTGCCACAACTTCATCCCCTTTCGCACTAAATTACAGAATGACCTCCGCAAACTGGCGTCCTTTGAGCTATCGTGGATGGGCCGCCTTGCAGCCTTTAAAATGCTCCATCTACCCCAAATTCTGTACCTATTTAGGACTCTACCGATCACCATCCCCCTCTCCTACCTTAGATCATTACAAACTATTCTATCCGCTTTTATATGGCAAGGTAAAAAGACTAGCAGCGCACATAAACACCTTATCAAACTCCGTTCAGCGGGGGGGGCGGGTTACATTGACTTCCATGACTATTATATGGCAGCCATATTGACGCAACTGCGAGAATGGATCACTCCTACTCAAAGCACTCTTTGGGGACAGTTGGAGGCATCACTTACCCCGGGCCATCATCTCCTTGCCTGGCTACTCTCCTCCACATATCCCATTCCTAAGAACTCGCGCTTCCCCCCCACGATGCTAGCCACTCTCAGGAATTGGAAAAGATTCTTACATCTAACCACCAATTACACCAACAGGGCCACCCTCAAAACTCCACTACTAGTTCTTCAAAAGAAAATTGACCTGGTATCCTTTACATCCTGGCAGACTAAGGGTATATTACATATTGACGACCTCTTCACGAAGGGACAAGTTAAACCCTTTCCCGCCCTACAACGAAAATTCAGTCTACCAGACACGGACCTCTACTTATACCTAAGGACCAAACATTACCTCCATGCCTCACCTAACTGGCCGTGTAAAATCCCCCACCCTGCGTGGATTTTTCTTACAATCCCGACCTGTAAACACAAGGGCATCTCGCTCTTCTATAACCTGCTCCAACAAAAACACATACTTGATAAATCTACCCCTATGCTCAAATGGGAGAGAGATCTCAACAGCACGTACACAACTGAACAATGGTCCGCAGCTATCAAAGCTACCTACCATTACACTAGATGCACCACTTTGTGGGAACTGACTATTAAATTAACTCAACGATGGTACCTAACCCCAGATAGGGTATCTAAATTCTCTGATCAGCACTCAGCGAAATGTTGGAGGCAATGTGGGAACAAGGGGGATATGCTCCACATTTTCTGGAGCTGCCCCGTGCTGACATCCTTTTGGGAATCAATCTTCCAATTAATATCCGATGTATCACAAGTTACAATCTCCCCTCGTCCTGACCTAGCTCTACTATCCCCGACTCTGGATCAATATCCAATGAAGGTGAGACACTCTATTTCACACATCCTGTTGGCCGCGAGATTGGGAATCACTAGAAGGTGGAGGAATCCTACTCCACCGACCCTCTCAGAGGTGATTAGCACCACGCATCTACATCACATATATGAACTGATAATAGCACGTAGCAGTCCCTATAAAAACCAGGCTATCCAAAAATGGAGCCCCTGGTCCACATGGATTGCACTTACTAATATTCTTCCATTAGGAAAATGACCTTCTTTACCCTAATATACTTGGGTACTATTTTGACAGTAGAGAGTTGAACTGTTAGATTATTGTTCTTAAGTAACTATCGTAATATGGTTTTCCAACATGTTGTTTCTCAGACGGATGGGTTCTCAGGCCACACCTTGGGGGGGGTCTGCTCTCCCCCCGGACACAGAATAGATCCCGTAAGGGGTGTCTGGGAGGAGAGGGGAGTCCCGCCGGGGCTGAGAGGTGCTCTCCAGCTTTACTCCTAAGAAGTGACTATATAAGGAGGCATCATATGGTGCCTCCACAGTTTTATCTTTACTGTTCATTCAGCTACTAACCTACGATGTCATTCTGTATCTTACGATTGATGTAAAATGTATTACTATGTACACCATGCGATTTTGTTATATGTGAAAATCGAATAAAAATTTATCTTTAAAAAAAAAAAAAAAAAAAAAAAAATTAAAGACCACTCTGTAAAACAGGTAGCTATACTTATGTTCTTTGGAGGCCCGTA
This sequence comes from Lithobates pipiens, assembly GCF_037356315.1. Classification (NCBI taxonomy): domain Eukaryota; kingdom Metazoa; phylum Chordata; class Amphibia; order Anura; family Ranidae; genus Lithobates; species Lithobates pipiens. The sequence goes on from NW_027507758.1 coordinate 509,540,515, forward strand.
AGCCGACTGCCATGTTTGCTTTTGCTTTAAATAGTTAGTTTGGACCGAGTTGGCAATTAGCAAAGGAAATAGTTACCAAACAAACTATTTAGGTGAGGATCGCCACTGATCACAGTCCATAAACGGTTTATGAAACAGTCATAATTAGGGGAGTACAAGTTTGAACATGTTCTCCCGCCGATGATCTCCCCACACTGAGAATCCACATTGACTGACACAGAAATGGCCCGTTTATGAAGCTGCGATCTCAGCGCTTCACCAGCGATCTGTGTCAGAATTTACCCTCCCAGATTCCCCAGCTCAGAGGTGGAGAATTGGGGAGTGAAGAGAGAATCCCGGGGGAACTGAGGGGGAAAGAGGGGAATTATTAACTTCCTTATACCTCGTTTAGACCCCCCAAGACAGTAACCATGCCCCCCCCTGTCATATTTGTGTGTGTGTGTGTGTGTGTGTGTGTGTGTGTGTGTGTGTGTGTGTGTGTGTGTGTGTGTGTGTGTGTGTGTGTGTGTGTACGTACGCATGTACATAGCATACTAGCTCATTATGAATTACTTACCCGAGATCGAAGCCCCCACATCGGCCCTCATTCGCCTCCTCCGATGCCGCTATCTATCCCAGAGTGACTTCCAGGTATCGCTGCTTTGGCGCTGTGACTGGCCGGAGCCGCGATGATGTCACTCTCACGCATGCGCGCTGGTGCCGCCATTAACGGCATGATTGCCGTTAGAAACGGCACACTCAGTGCGCCTGTGCCCGATGTCTACGGCGCATCCACCGTAGACATTGTGCCGCTATTTCTGCAAATATCTCCTAAACCTTTTAGGTTTGTGAGATATTTCTTGCACCTACAGGTAAACCTTAATCTAGGCTTGCCTGTAGATTAAAGTGGTTGTAATGTGTTTACAACCACTTTAATAAACTGACACCTCAGTGTTTAGTTATATAAATTAGTAAAAATGCGGCGCTACCAAAAATTGCTAAATAAAAATAGTGTATGATAATCTCAAATATATGTGAATCAAATAATATACACTAAATATAAATACAATAAGTAATGAATAAATATCAAAAAATGTAAACAAATATACGTGTATACAATAGACGTGCAAAGATAGTGAATAGAAATCCGTGACAAAATATTCAGACACCTAAACAGTCCACATAGACAATCCAGATGCAAACAAACATAATAGAATATCCAAAAAAATACTAGTGAAATATCGTGAAAAATAAATAAATAGATTGATATTTAGTCCATAATTAAAGTGCATTAGTGACTGATGCCATTGCAAAAATTAATAGATAAAGTTCATGCAAAAAAATGTGATCAGACGATTCCCACACGTGCCAAATCACTGCAAGCTTCAGTGCTTAATGGGTGCACCACCTATTTCCCCCAGCCTCTCACCTCCAATAACTGGTATACAGGCACTGTATAAAGGGTAACTGCTGGCTTCTACTTTGTTCACACTGCTTCACCGCTGATACTGTGAGGATATCTATTACTTGCCCTCCCAATAGCTCCAGGGTTTCCAGGCCATACAGGATAAAAAAACACAGAGGGCTCTCATGTGCAGTAACTTCGCTATTTTATTGAAAGACACAGTAAAATCCACACTTACATTTAAGATCTCAGCAAAATGTGCAGCAGACGCGGACTTCCGGTTTCGGCCGAAAACCGGAAGTGATGGGTCCGACACCGAATTCCTTCCCTGACGCGTTGCGTTACAGAACGTTACGTTCTGTAACGCAACGCGTCAGGGAAGGAATTCGGTGTCGGACCCATCACTTCCGGTTTTCGGCCGAAACCGGAAGTCCGCGTCTGCTGCACATTTTGCTGAGATCTTAAATGTAAGTGTGGATTTTACTGTGTCTTTCAATAAAATAGCGAAGTTACTGCACATGAGAGCCCTCTGTGTTTTTTTATCCTGTATGGCCTGGAAACCCTGGAGCTATTGGGAGGGCAAGTAATAGATATCCTCACAGTATCAGCGGTGAAGCAGTGTGAACAAAGTAGAAGCCAGCAGTTACCCTTTATACAGTGCCTGTATACCAGTTATTGGAGGTGAGAGGCTGGGGGAAATAGGTGGTGCACCCATTAAGCACTGAAGCTTGCAGTGATTTGGCACGTGTGGGAATCGTCTGATCACATTTTTTTGCATGAACTTTATCTATTAATTTTTGCAATGGCATCAGTCACTAATGCACTTTAATTATGGACTAAATATCAATCTATTTATTTATTTTTCACGATATTTCACTAGTATTTTTTTGGATATTCTATTATGTTTGTTTGCATCTGGATTGTCTATGTGGACTGTTTAGGTGTCTGAATATTTTGTCACGGATTTCTATTCACTATCTTTGCACGTCTATTGTATACACGTATATTTGTTTACATTTTTTGATATTTATTCATTACTTATTGTATTTATATTTAGTGTATATTATTTGATTCACATATATTTGAGATTATCATACACTATTTTTATTTAGCAATTTTTGGTAGCGCCGCATTTTTACTAATTTATATATCTATTCTGGTGCAGAGAACACTTTTTTATGCTGGCTGCTTCCTAGATACATTATTTCTTTCCTGTAGGTTATCTTAGGTGGAGCGCACTAGCATTTTCTTATTATATTTCAGTGTTTAGTTGAATTTCTGGTACTGTAATCTCGTAAAGTCTCACGAGATTCCAATATCAGGGGCCTTTCTCCACTGTTTGAAGCATTTGTAGATCGCTTCACTCCTCCAAAGGGGAAGTGATCTACAAAGCTTCATAAACTGGCATCCAGAGGAGAACAATCTCCTCTGAGAATGCCGGAGAATGAAGCAGTGACATTTTTTCACTGCTTCATAAACGGACACCTTAACCCCTTGCCGACTGTCTCACACCAATGGCAGAATGGCACGGACAGACATATTAACGTACCTGTACGTTGCCTTTAAGATGCAGCATTGTGGGTGCACATGCGCGCTCCGTGAATGTGATAGCGGGTGCTGCAGACTCGATGTCTGCGGGGATACCCACGATCATCTCACGGAGAGGAGAGGAAGAATTCATTTCCACATTCTTCCTAGTGACAGGACACTGATCAGAGCTCCCTGTGATCGGGAGCTGTGATCAGTGTCGTGACATATGCAGCCCATCCCCCTACAGTTAGAACACATCCCTAGGACACATTTAACCCCATCAGCACCCCCTCCTGGTTAACCCCCTTCACTGTCAGTCACATTTACATTGTAATCAATGCATTTTTATAGCACTGATCGCTGTATAAATGTGAATGGTCCCAAAATAGCACCAAAAGTGTCCACCATAATGTCGCAGTCACAATAAAAATCACTGATCACCACCAAAAAAAAATAAAGCCATAAAACTATCCCCTATTTTGTAGGTGCCATAACTTTTGTGCAAACCAATGAATAAACTCTTATTGTGATTTTATTTTACCAAAAATATGTAGAAGAATACGTATCGGCCTAAACTGAGGGAAAAAAAAAAAAACTAACATTTTTTTGGGGGGATATTTATTATAGCAAAAAAAAAATTTTCTTCCAAAATTGTTGCTCTTTTTTTGTTTATAGCGCAAAAAATAAAAACCGCAGAGGTGATCAAATACAACCAAAAGAAAGCTCTATTTGTGGGGAAAAAAGGACGTCAATTTTGTTTGGGTGCCAAGTCGCACGACCGTACAATTGTCAGTTAAAGTGAGGCAGTGCCGAATCGCAAAAAGTGCTCTGGTCTTTGGCCAGCCAAATTTTCTGGGGATTAAGTGGTTAATGTGAAGGTGAACATGGAGTTAGGCTTTGCCGTGTTCCTGATCTGCAGCCACTGCAGGTATCTGACACTTCCAGGTGTGTCAAATACCTGCTCCTCCGCTGCAAACTGTTACTCCTTTCAGAACAAGCCAGGAACTAAACGCGTTTCTCCACCAGCAAAAATGATTAAAGAGTAACTGCCAAGAGGTGGGGTTACGCTTTAATCACTTTCCAAGACACAGCAGTATAGAATAAGTCAGGAAACCTTTTTAATAAATAAAAGGTATAAAGAAAATCAAATAGGGAATTAAAACAGGTTGTAAAAAATGAAAGTCAACTTACAGAGTGTTCAGATTCTTCAGATGCTTAAAAGCACCAGGCTGAATATCCTTGATTCGATTAAAGCGTAGATCTCTGCAAAGACATAAACAACCATTACAATGTGCATTTCTGAAAATATGTATACAGGAAATATACTAAAATGTAAACCAGTTCTGTTAAGAGTCCAATAATTATTATAAATACAGATTGCGTCATTACAGAACGGTGAATCAAATCTTTTTGCAACACTGGCTCGACAATACAAGAGTTCACAAAGCAATGTCACTCGTCATTCTCATCATGCCACTTCCTGTACATGGTTGCCCCCTTCCATAGTATTTTGGTACTTATGCTGAAAAATGTCTATTTTAAATGCACAAATATACAAAATAGGTTTCAATTTATCCAGCAAGATCCCTGTGTTCAGCAAATGTTGGGGTACTTCCAGGATTTTTGCTGGCACCACTCCTCCATCCCTCACTTGCCAACTCCATTTGCCAGTGGGCGCCAGGAGGCTCAATTCAATTGTATGCTGAACCTGGACAGCAGCCGCCTTGTGAGAGAAACTTGTGCATTTAGGGTGAGTCATTCAGATTCCTAAGCAGCCCTTTGATTTGAATGCATAGTTCTCACAAAGTGCACCTCCAGGCTTACCACAAAGGCCGCCCGAGCACATAATGATAGGAAATTTCAGGGGAAGCATGCTAATTGTGTTATCTTGCAGGACGGAGAGTTATAGTTTTACATTTTCTCTGTCCAGAACACGACAGCATCAATTACTGCACAGTCATTACTATACCTTTCACAGCCTCAAGTGAGGTCTGGGCATTATACGGTCAAAGCATGGAGACAGAAAACATTGTTTCACCATGAAAACCACAAATATTCCATCGATAAATCAACCATCTGTGGTATTTTCCAGGAATTTAATAATCAATACACAGTGCCTCCTTGAAAAAGTATTCACACCCTTTGAAATTCTAAACATTTTGTCATGTTACAACCAAAAACAAGTGTATTTTATAGGAATTTCATGTGATAGACCAACACAAAGTGGCATATAATTGTGAAGTGGGAGGAAAACAAATGGTTTTTCACTGTTTTTTTTTTTTATTACAAATAAATAAGTAAAAGTGTGGCATGCATTTGTATACAGCCCCCCTGAGTCAATACTTTGTAGAACCACCGTTCACTGCAATTACAGCTGCAAGTCTTTTGTGGGATGTCTCTACCGGCTTTGCACATCTAGAGAGTGACATGTTTGCCCATTCTTCTTTGCAAAATAGCTCAAGCTCTGTCAGACTGGATGGAGAACATCTGTAAACAGCAATTTTCAAGTCTTGCCACAGATTCTCAATTGGATTTAGGTCTGGATTGACTGGGCCATTCTAACACAATAATATGCTTTGATCTAAACCATTCCATTGTAGCTCTGGCTGCATTTTTAGGGTTGTTGTCCTTCTGGAAGGCGAACCTCCGATCCAGTCTCAAGTCTTTTGCAGAATAACAGGTTTTCTTCTAAGATTGCCCTGTATTTGGCTCCATCCATCTTCCCATCAACTCTGATCAGCTTCCCTGCTGAAGAAAAGCATCCCCACAACATGATGCTGCCACCACCCTGTTTCATGGTGGGGATGGTGTGTTCAGGGTGAAGTGCAGTGTTAGTTTTCCACCACACATAGTGTTTTTGCTTTTAGGCAAAAAAGTTCAATTTTGGTTACCTGTGACCAGAGCACCTTCTTCCACATGTTTGCTGTCTTCCCCACATGGCTTCTCGCAAATTGGACTTCTTATGGCTTTCTTTTTCGACAATGGCTTTCTTCTTGCCACTCTTCCATAAAGGCCACATTTGTGCACGACTAATAGTTGTCCTCTGGACAGATTTTCCCACCTGAGCTGTGGCTCTCTGCAGCTCCTCCAGAGTTACCATGGGCCTCTTGGCTGCTTCTCCGATTAATGCTCCCCTTGCCTGGCCTGTCAGTTTAGGTGTATGGCCATGTCTTGGTGGGTTTACAGTTGTGCCTATTTTTGATTTTTGGATGATAGATTGAAAACTGCTCTCTGTGAGATGTTCAAAGCGTGGTATATTTTCCTATAACCTAACCCTGCTTTAAGCTTCTCCACAACTTTATCCCTGACCTGTCTGTTGTATTCCTTGGCCTTCATGACGCTGTTTGTTCACTAAGGTTCTCTAACAAACCCTCTGAAGGCTTCACAGAACAGCTACATTTATACACACTGAGGTTAAAATTACATACAGGTGGACGCCATTTACTAATTAGGTGACTTCTGAAGGAATTTTAGTTAGGGGTATCAGACTAAAAAGGGGGTTGAATACAAATGCATGCCTCACTTTTCAGATATTTGTAAAAAAATAATTGAAAAGCATTTATCATTTTCCTTCCACTTCACAGTTATGTGCCACTTTGTGTTGGTCTATCACATAAAATCCCAATAAAATACATTTGGATTTTTGACTGTAAGATGACAAAATTTGGAAAATTTCAAGGGATATAAATACTTTTTCAAGGCACTGTATGTGACCTATTCCACATGTGTCAAACACAAGGTCCACTAGGCCTTATGTGGGCCTCGCACCCAATTTTGCAGCCAGAACTCCTAGACTTGTAGAGCACCCCTGAACGTAGCGCCTGAACTCTGTATGTAATGTACTCCTAAACTCTGCACTCAGTACTTAACACACTCCTGAATTCTGCACTCTGTATGCAGTGCACCCAGATACAACCAGCCCTTTGAGGGCAACCATACTGATGATGCAACCCGCAATTAAATTTAATTTGACACCCCCAACCTATTCATAGAAATGTAATATCAAGATTATATACTGCTGAAGAATGTTTAAAACTGAACGCCAGCCTTACTTTCCGGTGTCTTGTCAAATAGCGTCCTCCATCAGATAGTGTCCCCTGCGTACTGCGCATGCGCAGTACACAGGAACACAGATTCCGAAAATTGCCGAGGATGAACGGCGCCTGCGCCGTGAGTCCAGGTTCTATCCCCACTATCCAAGTAGACATAGAGTTAGAATAAAAAAGAGCCGAGCGCAGCGAGGCCGAGCCCGAAGCGTGGCGAGTGAAGCTCGCCCGCGAGGGGCCCTCTAAAATTCACAACCCTATGTCCGCTTGGATGGTGGGGCGACCACCTCCACTCACGGCGCAGGCGCCGTTCAGCTTCGGAGATTTTCCGAAGCTTCGTCTGCTCCGCACTGCGCATGCACAGTACGGAGTGGACACTATGTGATGCCCGGACTCTATACGCCAGAACACCGGCTTGCTCAGTTGTACAGGCTTCTGTATTAAAATTGCTTAATTGCTGTTGATTTAAACAGTACACTGTGAGATGCTCAGAGTGTGCATAAAAAGATATAGCAAGTGAGATAGTGTCTGCCTCATTTCTCGGCTGGAGGACATCCAGCATCATTTAGCTTGACCGTCCCTGGCCTGCCCCTTCGCTGGATTTCAGTTGTTTCAATCATGGAGTCCCGGCATCATGCCAGGGCATTGTCTAGGGAGGCCGGCACGCAAATACAGTCTGCCTAGTATCAATCACATTTCCAGACTGACAACCACCCATCAACTTTGATATTTGAGTAATTTCTTCCAAAAGTCAGCCCACTGCTTGCATCAGGGCTGAGGACTCTTACGACAAGTACTAAGGCAGGGAGCTGAATGTTTTCAGGAAGCTATGTACAGCACCTGCTGGCCTCTCCCACCAGCCATGATCTGCCTGTATTGCATAGAGAAGCACAGAGACATGGTGAGGACATCACTGGGTTTAAAATTAGGCATGTATTCACAGCAGAAAGTTTTATTTAAAAATGTCATTATGTAAGAGTGTGGAAGTATTAGAATCTGTCTGCTTTTATTGCCATCTTGGATTTCTGTAGAAAATCAAATTTTTTGTTCTGCGGACAATGTATATAACTATGCAGAAGTGTAGGAGAATCTGAAACGAGGACACATATACTGTAGAAAATATATTCCGACAAGGTTTTAGCCACCCCCAAAGCTGCCCATACATGGCCCAAAATTCAGCAGATTTAGCAGGGACCCAGTCGCATTTCGATCCATGTCTACTAACTGACTTCTGTACAACTGCCCTGTCTGTGTTGCTGTTGGAGAGTTCCCCTCACTTCCTGTCTGGTAATGTCAGCAGGATAGAAAATGAGGGGGAATCTTTCTGGACATTAGTAAAAACAGACAGGGATTCCAAAATGTCCCCAATCTATCCAAGACAACAACAAGTTTTGGCGGGACATGCACTTAAATCTGTATTTGTTATCAATCTTTCTTTCTCCAGTGTTGTCTAACAGATCTATTATCAAGCAATGCAAATCCCCTCGACAGAGACCGTTCTAAAGAAGCTAGTGCAAACCATGCCCGCCATCCTTGTTTATTGCATTGGCTTCGTTAATAAGCTTTTTAAAATAAATAGGTACACAGTCCATTAGCACCACTTCTAAACCACACAGCATGACAATACAATCTCTAAAATAAGGGAATCTAGAAATAGACTGTTTATAAGAGAACACTGAATTCAGGCCTATGTTGGAATTAAAACGGATGGACAATAAGTTTATGTGCTGAACATAACTGTCCCACCAAGAATCTTCTTGTGTGGTCGAGAGATGAAATATAAGAGACTTTAGGTGACCCATTGTAAGTCCTTGTTCACACCAGTGTGATTTATTGCATTTGGCCTTCATCCGACAACAGAACTTCCATTACAGTCTATGGGGTTCGCTCACAACTATGCAACATGCTTCCATAGGACTTCAAAAAAGATGCAGGTACACCTTTGGTCCCCTGGACCAGTGCTTCCTAACAGGGGTGCCATTTAGGCTCCCCTAGGATGCCACAAGTGCAGAACCCAGTTTCCCTGGATTAGATTCATGAGTTTCCATAGTGCAGATGCGCAACTGCCAGCACTATAACAACCAAAGATGCACTAAGGCATGACGCATGTCGTCTCTATGGTAGGGTACTCTAAAGGTAGGGCACTAATGTGAAGAGGGGGCTCTGATTGGGGGGCAACGGTGTGACTGGGTGGCTGTGCGACTGATGAGGTGGACTCTACGATGAGGACTTTCTGTAATGGGGGATGCTGTGTGATTGGGGGGCTCTGGGATGAGGAGGACTATGTGATTGGGGGGAAACTGTGTGACAGGGGGGCTGTGCGACTTATGAGAGGAACTCTATGATGTTGGGGGGCAACTGTGTGACTGGGGGGGCTGTGCGACTGATGAGGGGGACTCTATGATGAGGACATTCTTTAATGGGGGCTGCTGTGTGATTAGGGGGCTCTGATGAGGGGGGACTATGTAACTGGGGGGGGTTCTGCGATGGAGACTATGTGATGAGGGGGTCTATGTGATTGTAGAGGTTCTCTGATGGTAGAAGTTGTGAGATCGGGGGGCTCTGTGATGGGGTGGCCAAGTGCGATTAGAGGGATGTGTGATGGAGGACTGTGTAATAGGAGGACTCTGATGCCATGGGAGGACATTTGATGTGAAGGGGGGCTTCTGATGTGAAGTTATTTCATCAGGGTGGCTGTGTGCAGGACTTATCTGGATGATCTACTAGATAAAAGGTTGTCCTATTCTCTGTTGGTCTATGAATACCTTTACACAGGTGTACAACCATAACTAAAGGGATCATTGGGTTATATATCCAAGGAAGTAGTAGTCTGATCTGTGTATTTGAGTTTACAGCTGCTTTATTCTTTTGATAAAAGAATTTAAAAGGTAGCAGCAGAAGAAAGAATTTGAGATTTAAAAATAATCATCCTAAAAAATAATAGGATTAGTGTCAGCGGTAAACTCGTCCTAATACCCTCTCTAATATTCCTAAATCATGTAGGTGTTCTCCAAAAACTTCATCTGCCTTATCATTAGTTTGATGATACAAGGCCATGCATGCACCTGCAGGAAAACTGACAGATCTCTACCTAACCGTGAATGACAGATGACAAGGAGTCTGGCAGCTGCTTCTACTCATTCACACGTGTAAGCTGACACAACAAAGGTCATCTAAGAAATAACCCCCACCAACCCACCACACACCATTCACAGGGCCTACCCTTCCCCCATCAGCCACATTTATCAAAAGGTCTGAAGAAAGATCTCTTTTCATGGTCTATAGCAGGGATAGGCAATTAGCGGACCTCCAGCTTTTGCAGAACTACAAGTCTCATCATGCCTCTGGCTCTGGAAATCATGCTTGTGGCTGTCAGAGTCTTGCTATGCCTCATGGGTCTTGTAGTTCTGCATTTGGAGGTCTACTAATTGCATTTCCCTGGTCTATAGCAATCAATTCCCAACTTTATATAAGGGCAGTGTGAGGGACTCTGGCTGATTAGATTTATCATGACTATTCAATAAAGCTCAGCCAAGTGTGATGACCAATTACTGTAACAGACGACCAATCAGATGTTAGTTTACTCAAGTTAGATGATTACTCATTTTTGAAAGAAAAAAACAAACAGAAAAAAAAAAAAAAAAAAACAGACAGGTCCTAACAGAAACAGCCACACCACCAGTGGATAAATATACATTTTGTTCTTTTTACCAACAACAAAGTTAAGCCTAATGTAGTGTAAGTACATAGAAATACAAACATCATATCTAAAAACGAGAGGTGGATTACCGAAAGGACAGCCTCCCAGTACCCAAAGTGTAAATATTCAAATACAGTTAGACCCCTTTCATATGGCGGACCGATCGGATCTGCTTGTCAGTTATTTAGGTGGACCTATAGGACCATCATCCAATCCGATCCGATATACTATATTATGAAAGCCAAAAAACGCAGTACTTTTCATCCTATGCTCTGCATTTGCCAGTAGTGTCTCCCTGGTAACTGAACAGTATATGTTAGACCCAACATGGGCACATATTACTTGCTGTAATGCCAGTCATATCAATAGATGTGCATTTCTTGCAGCACATACCACACAGGCTGCTGCTGGGTATTTCTCTGTAGGTTAGTCCCTTCTGGGTGGTGTTGGGATAATTCAACCAATCTGCTCCACGTCAAAACAAAAAACTGAAAACCCACTTTTTGGTCTATCTGGTTAAAAAAAAAAAAAATAGAAAACCTCCATATATAGGAACCCTATTCCACAGTGTACCCAGGAGAAGGAAAAAATCTAAAATAAAAAACCACCACACAACATGATCCAATATTCTTCAATTGGGGGGGGGGGGGGGGTCCTTCCTTATCCTCCTAAGAGGCAATAGGATATTCACCATCTCAAACTTACCTATAAATATTTGTTTCCAGTTATATTATGTTCATTTAAGAATGCATCCAGCTCTTTTCTAATACAATCTACTTAGCTAGCCAGAACCTAGCCAACGAGTCTATTCCACATTTTCACAGCTTTTACAGTAAAGAAGCCTTTCCATATGTAAAGGCTTAATCTCTTTTCCTCCAGACATAAAAGAGCACCCCCTTTTCCTCTGTAATGACCTGAAAGTGAATAACACCACCAAGTTCACTATATGGACCACTTATGTATTTACATATGTTGATCATAACCCCCCTTAAAGAGGAAGTAAAGCCTGAAAAAAATAATAATAAAATACACCCTGCAAGGCAAAGTCATAATGAGCTAGTACGCATAGCATACTAGCTCATTATGAATAACTTACCTGAGATCGAAGCCCCCCTCGTCCACGTCCTCCGTCGCTGCCATGATACCCAGTGTGACTTCACGGTTAAGGAGATATTTTACAAAAAGCGGGCGCACTGACCGCGCCGCAAGTGAAGGCAAACGTGCCATCACTGATGGCTCCCGTGCGCATGCGCTGGAGTGACGTCATCGTAGCTGCGGCCAGTCATAGCGCGGGAGCGGCGATGATGTCACTCTGGCGCATGCAGGCACGTTCGCTTTCACTTGCGGCACGGTCAGTGCGCCCAGTTTTTGTAAAATATCTCCTTAACCGTGTCGGTTAAGGAGATATTTCTTGCACCTACAGGTAAGCCTTAATATAGGCTTACCTGTAGGCTAAAGTTGTCCCAGAGGGTTTACAACCACTTTAATCTCCTCTTCTCAAAAGAGAACAAATCCAGTTCCTCTAATCTATCCTCATAGCTGAGCTCCTCCATGCCCCCTGCCCACATTTTCTTTTCAGATATCCTCTCTGGAGTCTATACCACTTTTGATACAAGCAAGTATTTTGCTAGCTTTAAAAACTGCAGCTTGGCATTGCATGCTATTATTAAAGTGGAACTAAACCCTCTTATGCTTTTCAGCCAAGGAAGCTGCCATTTAAAGTGATTCTAAACCCCTTTTTAGATTGTGTACCTATAGGTAAGCCTAGAATAAGGCTCATCTATAAATACTGTAAATATCTCCTAAACGTGCTCCATTTAGGAGATACTTACCCTGTAGTGCGCCAATGTCATCAGCACATGCACTGTGAAGAAACAGCCCTCCCAGCCATTTCTTCCAGAGCGAGTACCGTGACTGCCAGCTCCAATGCGCATGTGCGGGAGTGATGTCATGCAGCTCCAACCAGTCACAGAGCCAGAGTCCGTGGCCCCGGAAGGAAGGGGAGAGAAGATGGATGTGTCTACCAGCGGGGACAGCGCAGGCTTAGTTTGCAGGTAAGTGCCACATAATGGGCTAGTATGCGATGCATACTAGACCATTGTGCTTTTTCTTTGCAGGGAACAAAAGAGGAAGCAAAACCCATCAGGGTTTACTTCCTCTGTAAGCTTCAGTTTGATCTGCAAATGGCACCAGCTATTTGATGGTTTGACAGTTTGATTGAGAGCACAACCAATGTGACAATAACATTCCCGGAATGCCAAGAATGTAACTTTTTTTTTTTAAATGCAGAAGTAAAGCCTTTTTTTTTTTTTTTTTTTTTTTTTAACACTTGTACCAATAGGTAAGCCTATAATAGGACTTGTCTGTAGGCACAGTGAATATCTCCTAAACCTGCATGGTTTCGGCCTGCATGGCTTTCGGCCTAGTCCACAGCGTCCGGCCTCACGGACTAGGCCGAAGCTGCGGCCTCGCCTAAAAACTCCTGCCCGCAGCTCCTCAGGACCGGCGATGTGTCAGCGCCGGACCTAGGGAGCTGCAGGCAGAAGTTTTTAGGCGAGGCCGTGGCTTCGGCCTATTCCGCAGCGTCTGGCCTCACAGACTAGGCCGAAGCCACGGCCTTGCCTAAAAAAACTCCTGCCCGCAGCACCTCAGGACCGGCGCGATGTCAGCGCCGGTCCTGGTGAAAAACAAAAAACAAAAAAAGATTTGCTGAAATTGTGAATCGATTTGACCTCTCCACTTGATTCAAGATTTAAATCAAATTTTCCCCAGTCCTACATACTAGCATATGCCAATGTCTTGCAGGGTTTTAAACCACCGCTTTAAATCAACAGGTTTAGTTTTAGTTTAAGCCTACCAGAACATGTAGATCCTTCTCCCCCATTGTCTCCTCCAGCTGTTCTAGTATATACGACGCATGCATGTCTTAGCCCCCAAGTGCATAACTTTACATTTATCAACATTAAACCTCATTTGACACACAGCTGCCCAATCAAACAGGTTGGCTTGTAAGCTAGAGACTTCCTGTGAGGATGTTATTCCACTGAATAATTAAAAAATGAACACAAATATATATTTGTTGCTTTCCACCCTATATGAACAAATACAATGTTCCCATCAAACATCTGAGTGACTATAGAAATATTGTCCAAGACATCACCACACGCCATATTTTGCTCAATCTCCATGTTGCTTTATTATCAGGTACTGCAAAATGTACAGTACTACAGTTCCAGGTGCCCCCGCCCTTCACCGGGTACACAGGTTATATAAAAAAAAAATAGAAGTTTGCAGCTTAAATACAGCAGAACAGGCAAACTATGTTATGAAAAACATCACAAAAACGTCAAAAAAAATAATAAAAGCCAGCAATGTTGTGAATACAACAATTGAGTATGTAGTAAAAACATGCCATATTGGTAACATTAGCACACATTTTGTTACAGTGTAATGTCAAAAGGTAACTGTCCCATGTGTAACATTGTAACTCAGTGGAATGACAAGAAATGCGTATACACTCTAACACAAACGGCCTCATTCATTCTCCCCGAAGGCCCTAATGTTTGGATGGAACATGGAGCTCCAGCCTACCTATCAGCGGGGACCACAAACCTCTGTTATAGATGTTAATTAAATATGAACACATCTCCATATCTTTTTATAAGAGTCATTGTTGGCACAGATACAGTTTGTGAATGTTTCCAATAAAGGGGTAAAGATACAGTAAAATTTAAAAAAAAAAAAAAAAATTCTGCCTTATAGCATCCAATTAGTCTTGATCCAAAGCAAAAAATACCAAATGGATTTTCAAAATGTAAAAAGTGATGTTACACAAATAAGTGATGCAATGAAATTCCTTGAAAATGTGAAAAACGGCCATGTGTCTTTTGTCAATTATAGTATATTTAAAACATGTGCGATCTGTATGGTAGGAACATTAATGCTGTGTATAGCTTTGGTGCACTCCACATAATTATGGGTTTACAAATGAAATCTATATAACCAAACAGTGGGCCAAAAATGGGTCCAAACTGGCCCATCAAGGTGCCCAATCCTCCACTGCGCATCATTGACCCCCTTCATGACCAGGCTGTTTATGCACTGCGCTACTTTAACTGGAAATTGCACACCCATACAGCACTGTATTCAAACAAAATGTATATATTTTTTTCACACAATAAGGAGTTTCTTTTGGTAGCATTTGATTACCACTGCGCTTTTTATTATTGTTTTGTGATATAAATGAAATAAGACAAAAAAAAATTATATATATATATATATATATATATATATATATATATATATGTTTTTTTTTTGTTTTTTTTCACTTTGGAATAAAATATATCCAATAGAAAAAAAATGTCTTCATACATTTTGGCCAAAATGTATTCTGCTACATTTCTTTGGTAACAAAAAAATATAAAAAAATCCCAATAAGTGTATATTAATTGGTTAGTGCCAGAGTTCTAGCGCCTACAAACTATGGTATACATACACTGGAATTTTCATTT
The DNA here is from genome assembly GCF_037356315.1 of Lithobates pipiens. Taxonomy (NCBI): domain Eukaryota; kingdom Metazoa; phylum Chordata; class Amphibia; order Anura; family Ranidae; genus Lithobates; species Lithobates pipiens. The sequence goes on from NW_027507758.1 coordinate 509,555,686, forward strand.
ATGAACCAACTGCCACTGACATCACCAGTGACATTAATACAGGGATAATACTATACACTGTCACTGTGCGAATGATACTGGCTGGGAAGGGGTTAACATCTAGGGCAATCAAAGGGTTAATTGTGCACCTATTATTAATATACAGGATTTATATAGTGCCAACAGTTTACGCAGCACTTTACAATATAAAAAGGAGACAATACAGTTATAATGCAATACAATACAAGAAGATTAAGAGGGCCCTGCTCAGAAGAGCTTACAATCTGTAATGTATGTAAAGTGTGCTGAATTCACTAATAGATCTCTCAGTTTCTCATCCCTGTTTTGCAAACTAAACAGATCTCTCCCTCTGTACAGAGCTCTGTGTTCTTTATCAACACAGAGCTCTGGGCTGTGATTGTACACAATGATTCATGGCCGAGGCCTGCTGATCAGCTGTCTGGGACTTACCGACAGGCTCCTGCTGTGTACAACCACCCGGTACACCCGGAAGTAGGCAGCGACATATAGGTATGTTGCTTAGCCTACACCGGCTGCTTGCCTGCAGTACATTGTGGGCGGGCGGGCAAGTGGTTAAAGCAGTAGTAAACTCCACTTTATGACTTGTACCTACAGGCAAACCTATAATCACCTAAAAGGTGAACCGTTTAGAAGATAATCACATTTGTGCACTGCGCTCTGAATGGACGGCTCACCGGAGTATGTTGTACATACTGTACCACAACTCCCTTGCACAACCATAGGAGTGATGTCATCGAGGCCCAGCTATTTAAGTGGCTGGAGAGCGCCTAAATGGAAGGAAGGCCAGATGAAGGAAGCACTGACAGAGCACAGATGGAGGGCTTCATTTTAAGAAAAGTCTGGCACTGCCTGGGGGTCCAATGGTTTTTTTTGTTGTTTTGTTTTTTATGCAAAAAGACTTAATTGGAAACTTGTTGACAAAGCAGTATCCCTGCTGCACCTATTTAAATATCACAAAAAGGTTTTGGTCCATTTCAGGTAACAGGGATACGTAATGTAAATTATGCCACATGAATAAAGGAATGCTGAAGCAGAATAGACTGGTTGGATCCTCATGGGCGGGATACAGTTTAGCTGCTCTCTCCTATGGTGTGCTTGTCAAACAGGTTGTTGCCCATGCTGTTCTTGGGCACCCCAAGGCGCTTCAGGTTGGTGATGTAATTTCCAAGCTGCTTAAAGAGGAATTTCCAGTAATTTTTTTCCAACTTTCCATCCATTAAATCCTCTGCCCTTGTTGTTTTAACTTTGGATAGTAAAACATTTTTTTTCTGCCAGAAAATACCTTATACAGCCCACTTCTTGTTTCTTGTGTAAAAAGAAGAGTGCAAGCAGGCAGGCAAGTTTATTTTATTGCAGAAGAGACAAATTAAGTGTGATGTCATCTTCAGCCATTTTACATCATCTGCTTGGGCTAAATGGGTAGGCAATCTGCTGCACAGCATGTAGGTCATTAGCCTAGGCTTATGACATCATGCACAGCACTCGTTCTGAGAGTTTGCCAGGAAGAGAGGGGGATGAGTCATAAGAGGGCCAATGAGAGCTGCAGCTGTGCCTCGGTGTGAATCCAGGAAGTGAACAGGCAGCAGCTTCAGCTGCCCACAGTTTAAATGAATGCAGCCAATGTTAGTGGAGGGAGATTTCTGCAGCATATTTGGCAAGTACAGAATCACAATATATATAAAATAATATGAAAAGTGGTTGGAGGGAAGCTTCAGAATGGCAAAGATGTTTTTATTACAAATGATGTGAGCAGACTGCAGTTCCTCTTTAATAGTCGTCACCTGATTCTCCAGGCCTTCAGACTCCAAGAAGTCAAACAGATGGGGGTCAACCTTGTCAGATGCCACTTTGTGTGGGTCCAGAAGAGCCCGATTCAGTCTTTTCCAGAGCAGCCTGCATGGTCTCCAGGGTGTTATGCTACTTGGCACGCTTAGATTTCTTGGCATCCTGCAGGACAATGCGACCCCCACCTTTGTTATGATCCGTTATCAATTTCTCATCATGCTTCTTCTCTTCGTTTTATTTTTAATTTTTTTAATTGTAGAACTTCAGGCAAAAATTATCCTTGAAACAATGAACAATGCTTTCTGTATTTAACCAATCAGAAGTGTGATTCGTAGAAGATAGTTTTGGACTGGTTACGATGAACAGTGTTGTTTGCGCTCAGCGATTTTCTCCGATCACTAAATAAACCCACATGTTTATATTACAGAACGTAGACTAGGTTGACAGATTCACGTCAGCTTGTCATTTATGTGTTTATTTTTACTTTGTAAAGATGTTATCACACTGTTAATAGATGGTTACATACTGCAGAAAATATGCCAGTATTTTGCTAGGTATTGCGATTTTTTCCATCTATTATCAGCGTTTAGTCTGAGCGGTGCAATCAGTCTTCAGAATGACGTTCTGTAGAACTCAGCAATTCCACAAATTCCTCATCTGTACTATAACTGGGTGTTATTGCACTTCCAGTTATCAAAATCTTTTTATCTTTTAAGCTCACTACATTTATTTCTTCACGTTCAGTCCATGGCGTAACATAGCAGTGCTATTCACTTAAACAGCAGCCCAACGCTCTATTGTCATCTCCGGTAACGCACCCAATTCTTGTGCACTATGGCGCACCGAATTTCCACTTTTGCGGTCAAATTGTTACATGTCAGTCACATAGCAGAATTAAAATAAATAATAATAATTACACCACTTGTACCTATAATAAGGCTTACTTGTAGGTACTGGAAATATCTCGGAATTGTCCCGATGCACGGCTGCAGAGATCGGGAAAATGTCTCACTGCCTGTGATTAGCGCAGTGCAGCGCCAACTTCCTGGCGGGCTCTGCACGTGGGATGTGCGAACACGCCAGAGCTCATCCTTAGCTGCAGCCTTCCCACACCAGCTGTAAGCCTGGGAACTGAAAGATCATATGACCACTAATCGCTCAGTTCACAGTTTGCTCAGAATGGGGAGCAGCGACTTTCAGTCATCGCTCTCCGCTCTGCCCCTCTTAGCACTCACTGGAGCACCAGGCTGGGGAGGTGCTCTCGGCTGCACACTGAGAGGTGCACCCAGCTGTCAATCAGGCAGATGGATTGATCCTGACAATATTGTCGGGATTCTTCAACAGATTGGAGCAGCTCTGCCATGTCAGGTGATCAGCTGACTGAGTCACAGGAGAACAAAAGTAAGTATGAAGCTTTGGCTAAGACTAAGGGAGGACTATTATGGGCCCTACATTGGTCTGGATGATGTTAAGACCTTAGTCTGCTGGAGCATAGGGGAGAAGTCTAGTAATAAGGAGGACTGGGTAAGTGAATCTACTTTAACAAGTCCCCATGGGCCAAATAAGCACTTAACCCTTGCAGTGTGGATTAATTTTTTAAGGTTTCTCAGGGTTGAGCTTTAAAAATTGCCACCTACGTTTTTATTGTATAAAAATTATACTCAGTTGTTCCCCTTCTACGTAATGTTATAAATGGGAACAGTGGAGGTTTCTCAAATTTGAGTGTAATGCTGTGGGCCTTAATGCACATTCATTAAGTTGATGCATGTGCATTAATATAATCGGGCCCCATGAAGCTACTACCTCTAGTGACAAAAGTACACTTTTGCCCATCTAGTAACTTTTCTGACAATTCCTTCCTGAAATTCAAAAAGTCAAAAGTCTCATCAGGCCCTGCTATCATAGTCTTTTGTCCTGCTTCCTCTAACATTAGCTCTATCTAGGACAATTATGTTACCATTTGACAAGTGTACCACCCCAGCCAAACACTATCACCTGTCTTGTTTCAGCAACCCCACCAGAATTATGGTAGCCCCATCTCACTTGCTGCCCTACCATAAGGGCTCCTCCAAAATACCCAAAGAAGAACTCAAACAAACCTCAACTGATAATTCTTGCGTTCCCCCACAATTCTTATCTCCTTAATAATATGTCCATGCATGTACATGCGTTTATGCAGCCTACGTGTGTTGCTACTGTTGTGTTCCTGATCCCACAAATCGTCCTTTGCATCTGTCACAACAGCTAACATTACCTGCTTGGTAATGAGTCTTCCCATTTGGGTAAGAAGAGTGTGTGGGTGTGTATGAAAGATCATTGGGGGGTTATTTACTAAAATTGGAGTGTGCAAAATCTGGTGCAGCTCTGCATAGGAACCAATCAGCTTCCAGCTTTTAGCCTACGTTCACATTGGGACGATTTGACATGTCACATCGCAGCCCATTGCTGGAAATGGCACAGGCCCAATCGGTGGGACGTTGCAGTGATGCAGCGATTCCCAAAAGTAGTTCCTGTACTACGTTTGGTGACTTCAGGGGCGATTTCAATAGACATCTGTGCATGAACCCACACAGATGTCTGGCAAATCGCCCCCGAAGTTGCAATGAAATGCGGGTTCGAAATCGTGCGTGTCCAGCTGGACTCCTTTCCGAAGCTTAATTAAACAGCCTGAAGTTAGAAGCAGATTGGTTACAATGCACGGCTGCACCAGATTCTGAGTGCTCCAGTATTAGTAAATCTCCCCATGTGCCCAATTTTGTGTAATAGGGAAGGACCTGAGAAGTGTAAATGGATATTGTTGGAGCCTTACATCTGTAACACGCCTTGAAATATTAGACCTATTGTAACACGTTCTTCCTCTAGTCCACAATGGTAAAAGTTGATGATGTAAATATACACACTCTCCGGCAACTTTATTGGGTACACCTTGCTAGTATCGGGTTGGACCCCCCTTTTGCCTTCAGAACTGTTTTAATTCTTCGTGGCAAAGATTCAACAAGATGTTGGAAACATTAGTCAGAGATTTTGTCCATATTCATATGATAGCATTGCGCAGTTGCTGCAGATTTGTCGGCTGCACATAGATGTGAATATCCCATTCCACCACATCCCAAAGGTGCTCTATTGGATTGAGATCTGGTGACTGTGGAGGCCATTGGAGTACAGTGATCTCATTGTCATGTTCAAGAATCTAGTGATTTGAGCTTTGTGACATGGTGCATTATCCTGCTGGAAGAAGCCACTTAAAACCCCTTTCTTCCCAATCTGGTGCTTGGTTTTAACTACCGTAAGTCGTCTTCACCATGTCTAGATGCCTAAATGCATTGAGTTGCTGCCATGTGATTGGCTGATTAGCAAATTGTGTTACCAAGAAATTGAACAGGTGTACCTAATAAAGTGGCCAGTGAGTGTATAATTCCAATTTTGTAAAATGTTGTAGGAAGACTCGACTCATTTTTGTACATTGTGTAATAATGTGAAATGCCAAACCAAAAACAGATAAAAAGCATGTCAAAAATTGCTCTTTAGACATGCTGCATTTATTATATATACTGTATATAGAAAAAGCACTTGACACAGGTGGAGGTCAGGAATGCCCGCAATGCCTGGGTGAACGCGGCCTTCCCAGCCCTTCCAATCATGGAGGTACATTCACCGTTATTTGGAGCATGCACATTAAATGGTTCTTCCTTTGCAAAAACATAAGAGCCGAACACTCGTGTCTGTTTATAGAGATGGTCATTTAACCGAGGCGTCTCTCCATCTGCTTTGCACCAGTAAGTGGAATAAACAGCAACTAATGCCACTATAAGCAAATTAAAACATACTCAACAAGGAGCCATGGCAACATAATAGCACAAAAATTCTAACTGGAACAAACAGAGGAGAAATGAAATACATGCTTTCATCTGCAGGAGGTTTGCTACAAAGGATGTCCACACAGAATAAACATTCTTACAATGTAATGGATTTTTATGGTACTACAGCTTCAGGAAGCACACCATAAATTGCCTTAGTAAAAAATTAAGTGCAAATATACAAAAATGGAGGGGTAAATTGCAAATGTAATCGATTAAAAAAAAAAAAAATACATCCACATAGTTAATAAGGTTAAAGGCCAAGTTCACCTTTATTACTTTTCTAAAATGTCAGCTCCCCCATGTACCAATATACAATTAATGTACCTCTGTTCCAGAAAACCAAAAGCTTTCTTTGATTTTTAGAACCAAGCCTTACCTTATCCCCTTAATGTGTTCCACCGAAAGTTCATGACTTCCTGGTATGTAGATTCGGAACATAAAAACCAGTAGGAAACAGATCACCAGCTGACCTCATTAGCACACACCCTGCACCCATCAACTATGTTTGCATGGCATCCCTCCAGGTGTGCGTTTGCCTGGCTTGCCAATGTAGGCTGCCACAGCTGCTATGTTTGAATGGCATCCACAGCGCCCCCCAATTGGGCCTGGGCGGCATACTAAACTCTCTTGACAAACACATCTGCGTGTTTAAAAAAAAAAAAAAAAAAAAAATGCGCCCTTTGCTGTGCCTTTCGGAAATGTCCTGCAAATGCAAACATAACCAAAAAAAAAAAAAAAAAACAACCACAAGTAAAGAAATGCACCATGCTCCACTCAAAAAAAATAAAATAAAAAAAAAAAAAAGAGTTCTGGAGCTTCTTTGGAGCGTGTGCAATGAGCAGAAAAGCTCCTAAAACTCCCCACCAAAAAAAACATGTACAGAGAGGTAAATGGGGTCTGACAGCTGAGTGTCCCGTCCATTCCCTCCTATGTACATGTACAGTGCATTAAAAAAGTATTCATACCCCCTGACATTTTCCACATTTTGTCATGTTACAACCGAAAACGTCAATTTTTATTGGGATTTTATGTGATAGACCATCACAAAGTGGCACATAAATGTGAAGTGGGAGGAAAATGATAAATGGTTTTCAATTTTTTTTACAAATAAGTATCTAAAAAGTGTGGCGCGCATTTGTATTTAACCCCCCCTCCCCCCCGGAAGCCAATTGCCTTTAGTCACCAAATTAGTAAATAGAGTCCACCTGTGTGTCATTGAATCTTAGTATTAATACAACTGTTCTGTGAAGCCCTCAGAGGTTTGTTAGGGAAGCTTAGTGAACAACCAGCATCATGAAGGCCAAGGGACACACCAGACAGGTCAGGCATAAAGTTGTGGAGAAGTTTAAAGCAGGGTTAGGTTATAAAAAAAAATATTCCTATCCCTTTGAACGTCTCACTCAGCACTGTTTAATCCATCATTTGAAAATGGAAAGAGTATGGCACAACTGCAAACCTACCAAGACATGGCCATTCACAGAAACTGACAGGCCAGGCAAGGAGAGCATTAATCAGAGAAGCAGCCAAGAGGCTCATGGTAGCTCTGGAGGAGCTACAGAGATCCACAGCTCAGGAGGGAGAATCTGTCCACAGGACAACAACTATTAGCTACGGTACATGAACTTTCTATTAAACACACCAAGGGCCAAGGTAAGGCCTTGTTCTAGAAATCAAAAAAAAATTAGTTTTCTGCAACAGAGGTACATTAATGATACCCAAGGGAGCTGGAAATGAGGAAAAAAAAAAAGGCAAGCCTTTAAAGAAATACTTATATACATTAAGTTTAGTCTTTTGCAACTCTTAGGGCTCATCCACTGTGGATTGCTTTTTAGAGAGCAGTTGACATACCGCTGGGAGGTGAACATGTTACCACCTCACCATTTGTTTTAACCCTCAAAAAGGCCAACCCACCACACCCTCAAATATTTCACATGCTGCCATAGGAGTGATCAGGCTCCACAATCCACAATCACATTACAGGTGTTGGCCTGGCTCACCCTCACCAAAGCGACCCGTTGTATCAGAAACAGGAATGCTGCATGCCAAGATGCAAAATAATATTTTATTGAAATAGCCAACAGGAACATGTTTGACATCTTTCATGCTAGGCACAGCCTTTCTGCAAAGGGAACTGTATTGTATGTGGTTGGGCTGCAGGCCATTAATATGTCACGTTTGGTGGTAGTACGGTTCACCACTTGCATTAGAGCATGTCATTTTTATTCGCCAATGGTACATGTACAGCCCTGAATTACTACATGTTCTTGTTTAGGTGGTGTCTCTGGCCACCTGTGTGAATGAGCTCTAACAGTTTTATCAAAAAAAGAAAGCCATGCCAACCCTGGGAAACTCTTGTCAATTTTGCCACACAAGGGAATCCATTCTGTGAACCAAAATGTTCCAATACGATCCTTTAAAATTCATAACTTTTCCATAATACTTTCATAGAAAATAATAGAGTTCCCCTTGTTAAATTCCAGTATTGTTGTTGTTTTTAACCAAATCATGTCGTAAAGCATTCCACTGCTTGATCACTCTTACTTTGAAAAATCCCTTCCTAAATGAATGGTAAAGTCTTCTCATATATATATATATATATATATATATATATATATATATATATATATATATATATATATATATATATATATATATATGCATTTGAGGTCCCTTTGGGATCATTTGCCTTTGTACTGGTCCAATCCGTCTTTCTAAGTTACCTTTTATCCCTTAGTTTACAGTAGTTGCCTTTATGGGCAGCAAATAAGTGTAGTGGTTAGCATTTTCAATTAGCAGCAAAAAGGGTCGCTGGTTTGAATCCCGACCACAATACCATCTGCCTGGAGTTTGTATGTTCTCCCTGTGCCTTCCTGGGTTTCCTCCGGGTACTCAGATTTCCTCCCACACTCTAAAGACGTGCTGGTAGCCTAATTGGCTCTTGTCTAAATTGGCCCTAGTATATGTATGAATAAGAGCTGCACGATTGTGGCCAATAAAAAGATCACAATTCTCACAACGTAAAATCTTTCACATTATACAAAAAAAATGGGCCAACTTTACTGGTTATTTTTTATTTTTTTCAATGTGTGTTAGAGACCTTAGGTTGTAAGCTCCTTGCGGATAGAGACCGCTGTCCCCTGTAGTCCGGAGCCTCCATCTTCTCGGTGAGTCTCGCTGCTCCACCGCTGTCATTCGACGAAGCCGCGATGACATCACTCCCGCGCGTGTGTACGGGACCCGCCACTCGCGGCATATCGCTGTTGACAGCGACGCTCTCAGTGCGCCTGCGCACCGCTGTCTATGGCGCATGCGCCGTAGACAGCGGTGCCTGTCTTTCGGCAAATATCTCCTAAACCGTGTAGGTTTAGGAGATATTTCTTAGACCTACAGGTAAGCCTTAATCTAGGCTTACCTGTAGGTCAAAGCGGTTTGTAAGGGTTTACAACCACTTTAAGATAAAAAATTGAATTTCTGTTGATTTTTAATGCTGCAAATATATTCCAGCATAGATATTTTTAATGTTTTCTTCATTGACAGAACTGGCTACAGAAAAGAACTACTCCGTACCAACAGCTGTGTGAGTTAGAAAGGAGAAACGGCTTGTCTGGTTCTGATGAATCCCAGCACACTTTGCCTGGGTCACAACACACATTCCAAGATCGGCATCTACAAATATCACTACTAATGTTACTGGACGATAAATTCCAAGCTTAAACAGCCAAAAGAGTGCATATTTCTGGCCATCCAGTCCTAAGATTTACACAGTACTGCTCCATAACACAGCCTTGCCTAGCAGACGAGGGGACTTGAAGTGGTTATAAAAGGCAAAGTAAAAAAAAAAAAAAAAATGAAAAGAAAAATTACAAATGTTATGCTTACCTGCTCTTTGCAATGTTTTTGCAGAGCAGCCCAGATCCTCCTCTCCTAGGATCCCCCGCAGCCACCAATGGTCCCTCCCTCCTGCCAAATGCCCCCGAGCAAACATCTTGCAATGGGGGCACCCAAGAGGACTCGCTCCTGAGCCACTGCTCTGTGTGTCCATTCAGAGCCACATCTTGGCCCGCCCCCCTCCTTTTGCACCTGGAAAACTCCTCCTCTAGAACTTTTCTCCTCCCTTTGCCCATCCCAAGAATGAAATGCCAAGTAAATCTAGCAAAATGCTTGAAAAACACCTAAAAATAAATGCTTCAAATCACAAGGATTACACTCTGCTTACAATTTACATATCTTCTCCCCATCCCCACCCAATGACTGGTCACTGAAAGGTGAAGCGATCTCTTCTCTGTCACTTTGCTCGCTCCTTCTATCCGCATGATCCCTGAACTGCAGAACACCTTATAGGGGCTCCTTTTGACGTTTTTTTCATCTCCTCACTGTACAGATAGAAAGAGGCTGATAAATTCTGGTGCTCACACTGCTTGCATATAACAAAATACATTTACTGATGTTTTAAATCTAAAACTGAATGTTGTGTCTTTTATATATGCCTGGAGTGCAGCCACAAGTGGTTTATGCATGATGTTCCATCCTAAAATGTTAATGCTCTCTGTGGGGGAAATTAACTTAACTGAAAAATGCTGAAAGCTGCGATCATAGAAGAAAATAGCATGACCTCAGCACTGTGCTATGCATTTATTAAACAATGCTTTTTTTTCAAAAAAATAAAATGTTTTTTTGTTTTTCAAAGCAAATAAATATTATATATGTGTAGGTATGTATATATTTTGGGGGGTGTGTACCTAGTTTAGAGAGGGACCTCCCTTGCCACTTCCTCCTTCCTGCTTTTGGCGACTCCCCCTCTCCCCCTAGGCGGCCCCTCTGCAATCTTCTGGGACACATCACAGGTCCCAGAAGATTGCCTGTCCACTAGCAGAGCGCAGCGTGACTCACGCATGGGCAGTGCGTGCCCGTCCATGAAGCCGACAGCTGTCACGGCCAGGTTTCCACAGTTGCTATGACGGTGCCGCGGAGACCTACATGGTTTAGGAGATATTTACAATTCCCCCGTACGAGGATTCCTTCTGCGCATGCGCCAATATACTCAGCGCATGTGCACTTTAGAAGGCTCACGGCGTGCAGTTTTCATTAAACGACATGCCGTGACTGGTGGCTCACTTGACTCCGAAGTCCGACACCCCGGAAGGAAGATGGACGCTTCCAGCCCGCGAGGAAATCGGGGGGATTGCTGGCTCCTGTGTCAGGTAAGTGACACATAATGGGCTACTATGCGATGCATAGTAGCCCATTATACTTTGCCTTTGCAGGGAAACAAAGAGGAAGTAAAACCATTAGGGTTTACTTCCTCTTTAAGCAGTAATAAAGCCCCAAACAAAAACGATTTAAAAAACTCGTACGATTTCAAACCCACATTTCATTGCGAGTTCCAGGGCGATTTGAAATACATCTGTGTGGGTTCTTGCACAGAGGTCTATTGAAATGGCCCCCAAAGTCACCAAAAGTAGTGCAGAACTACTTTTGGAAATTGGTGCAGCACTGCAAAGTCGGCGTCACAATGGCTGGCAATAGGCTGCGATTAGGCGTGCCACTTGACATGTCAAATCGCTTCAATGTGAACGGGGGCTTATTTGGTGATCCATACAGTAACACCCTTCCTGTCTTAGGGTGTCTCCTCTACCCATGGAGGAGCCATAGAGTCACCCTGTCTGAAGAGTGTGGCGTTAGGCCCCTTTCAGACAGTACTTTTGCCGCAGCGAGGGTGCAGCACAGTGTATCCAGGTTTTTGTCTGTGGTAACTGTTTTCCCATAAACTTTTTATATATATATATATATATATATATATATATATATATATATATATATATATATATATATATATATATATATAAGATAGGTTCACCTTTAAAAATAAATGCACTTTTTTTTTGCAGGTAAGGAGCCTGCAGAGCATTACACCCACAATTTGCAATGTCCAGCTTTTGCTGACTCAGCAAAGCGGTCAGCTTGTGCCTCGTATGGGCAGGAAGTTACCCAAGAGCAGGAAGATCAATGGACTACAAGAGTGCTCACCAGCATCCCTGCAGCTCACTGCAAATTACAAGCTGTCCGTGGCAATGGCTGACAGTACTTGCAGGCATTCATTCGTAGGAAACAGTGAATTAATGCACAGCCGTGCTGTTTTCAAATAGTGACAGCGGGTGTGGGGAAAAAAATCCCCAGCCCGCTGTCACAAGGGGGGGGGGGAGCTTTAGATGCTGGAGCAGGTTACATGTTCCAACCTAAGACAGGTGTAACATATAACATGTTCCAAAAGTGAACTTATACTTTAAATCTAGCGTTTTTAGTGCATTTTCTGAAAGCACACCAAAAATGCAGCATGCAGGACTTTTACTGCAGTTTCAGAAAACAAACCAAAAACACCCGATCTAATAGAAGTCTATGGGAAAAGGCAGGTAACCTAAAACTGCGGGTACACTGTACTACAGGGAACCAAAGCGGGGGGGGGGTTGTGAAAGGGGCTCAAGATGGACAAGTAGATTTAGTTGGACTTCCAGGTTCCATGCAGAGCGCCTGCTCTCCTGTGCTCACAATGCAGCGGGGCAGCCACTCTACATATATGCTGTGCTGGAACAATGTAACTATGCATCGATAGTTTCTAAAAACTATTAGATAAGCACCTGAATGACCACAACATACAGGGATATACAATGTAATACTGACATATAATCACACACATAGGTTGGACTTGATGGACTTGTGTCTTTTTTTCAACCTCACCTACTATGTAACTATTTTAATTACCATACCTGGAATTCAGCTATAAATGGTTTGTTTCAACCCTCTAACTGCCACTTCTGCTGCATAGCTTGGTCTGCTAAAGGAAATTGAAAAATAACTGCAGGATAACCAGGTAAAAATGTTACAGGGGGACTTAGGGTCGGTTCACACCATGCCTGCACATGAATCACACAGCGTTCCACACTGCATGCAAAACGCACTCATTTGAAGCTGTGTCGATACAAAGTTAATGACACCCCAGTGTGTTTGCCCGCAGCAGATTGCCTGGTACATTTGAACCATGCGATCAAGTTTCTGTGCATTTAAAAAAAAAGTAGTGCATGCACCACCTTTGCTGCAGTGTGGTGCGATTTTAGCCCATTCAATAAGAATGGGCTGAAATCACTCCGCACAGAACTGCATGTGAATTGCACAGTATGTAGACATGGTGTGAACCTCAAAAAAACAAAAGCTGCATTGTTAGTGCTAATGACAGATTGCATCATATGTGTGGTTTTGCGATTTTGCCTTTAGTATCACTTTAAATGACACAATGAAGAATACGGAATGACCATTATGGATACAGAACATATGAAATGATTTCTGCCATTAACTCCCTTCATTTTGGAGCATTTATAATCCCACATATCACTTGCAGACCTTTGCCGATGGAAACGGATATTGCGACTTATCAATTAATAAATAATGGTACTATATGAGCACCGGGGAAAAAGTCCGTCAGCGAGCGTTTTTGTTTTTTTACACATACAACGTGTACAAGAGGACTTTCTCATGTTAGCGATTCAGGTTCTGTAAACCCCTGATGTCTCAATAAAGGAGAACCTGTCAGATTCTGTATGCCAACACATAGATGGCTATTGGTCCTTTATTTGACAATAATAAAATTATGATCCTTGATACTCTGCCCTTAGCCCAGCAGTCTCCAAAGTCTGGCAACAGCTCTGGGGCAGAATTTCTTCCACCGATACCAAAGATGTGGCACTATTTCTCCCACTAGCACTAATGATGGTGCGTTAATCCTCCCACTGGCACCAACAATGGGTCACTAGTCCTCCCACTGACACCAATGACGGGGCACAACTCCTACCATTGACACCCACGATGGTGCACAATACCTTCCACTATCACCAACCACGTGGCACTATTGCGCTCACTGGCACCAACCAGGTGGCACTATTGCGCTCACTGGCACCAACCAGGTGGCACTATTGCGCTCACTGGCACCAACCAGGTGGCACTATTGCGCTCACTGGCACCAACCAGGTGGCACTATTGCGCTCACTGGCACCAACCAGGTGGCACTATTCCTCCCACTCACGCTAACAATGCTGCACTAGTCCTCCCACCAAAACTACGATGGGGCACAATGCCCTCCATTGATACCAAGGATGGTGCACTATTCCTCCCACTGGCATCAATAATTGTGTACTATTGCTCCTACTGACACCGGCACAATTCCTTCCATTGACACCAAGAATGGGGTACAATTCCTTCAACTGACACCAAGGATGGGGTACAATTCCTTCCAATGACCTTAATGATGGAGTAATACTCCCACTGACACCAAAGATAGGGGGCATTGTTCACTCCCACTGGATGTCAGGACATTTTCTACATCCATTGGCCACAATCTGGCCCAGCCAAACTCTGAAGGGCAGTAAACTGGCCCTTTGTTTATAAAGTTTGGAGACCTCTGCCCCAGACTAAGTCAGCAATTAACCCTTGCAGTGCGAGTCTACTACAAGTCTGGATCCACCCCGAAGTTGGTACTTTTGCACCATAAAAATGCAGAGATGAATCCAGAGCAGACGGTGAAAAAATGAAAATTTACAAACAGCAGGCATGAAAAAAAAAAAAAAGCTTGCCGTCCAGGAGTGCCAAAGCCCAGCCTCTGCTCTCCTCTCATCGCTGAACAAAAGTTCTGCATATGCCAGCAAGACTGCAGTAACCATGTCTACTTTATTCCCATTCAAGGTCAGCATAGCAGGAAATGCATAACAGCCAACAGCCTAGCAAACACATTGAGAGAGAACAGAGCATGAAATTCACACAAAGGGACTCGGGATAATCAACTTAGCGTACTAACTGGATGATGTCACTGGCATGTCAATGCTGTTTTAACTGCAGCCTCAAAAATCTGCCACTTAGCAGAGAAAACAGAAACCTCCTCACCTCAAATAAAATGTTACATCTCCGTGAAGATCGTGAATAGACCCCCGAGAAAAGGCATGATCAACAGTGCCGCCATTCATATTATAAGAGGGGGGAGGCTATCAGAGGCAAATAAAACTCTGCATCATGGGATTAAAAACTGCCTGCCACCACTTGCCGGTTTCTGCATCACAATGAACACTTTATTGGGCTTGTTCTGGTGGGGCACCTGGGCTCATTTATAGTGAATTATACATAAAAAATGGAATATATACCATTAGGAAAATGGGCACCTATCCACCAGGGGAAATTTTGTGTGACAGAATTACAAACTACTTATTTGCTCCACTTTATAAAACAGCAACTAAGCTACAGAAACTATTTCTTTCAAATATTTTATTGGATTTTTGAAATCATACAATGCATCAGTAGCACAGGGCATGGGTATACAAGTACACTAAACAAAGGGTGGCATAAAATGTACCCAACATCAGTACCAGACTACAATCCAGGAATTATTTACAGTGTGGAGAAAAAAGTGTTTGCCTACTCTTAAAGAAATGATCAGTCTATAATTTTAATGGTAGGTTTACTTTAAACAGCGAGAGACAAAAACAAAAAAAATCCAGAAAAACGCATTTCAAAAAAGTTATAAATTGATTTGCATTTTAATGAGTGAAATAAATATTTGACCCCTTCGCAAAACATGACTTAGTACTTGGTGGCAAAACCCTTGTTGGCAATCATAGAGGTCAGATGTTTCTTTTAGTTGGCCACCAGGTTTTCACACATCTAAGCCCTTGTACACACGGTCGGACAGTCCGATGGAAAATATCCGATCGGACTGTGCTGTCGGATAATCCGACCATGTGTGGGCTACATCAGACTGTTTCCATCTGAATATTCGACCGACAACGTTTTAGAGCTGGGTTATAAAATTTTCCGACAACATGATCCGATCAGACATTGTCCGATCGTTTGTAGAGAATTCCGATCGGACAAAGTACCACGCATGCTCAGATCAAATTCCTAGACCAAAGCTATTGGCTACTAGCCTGAACGTAGTCCCGTCATAACGAAATAACGTCATCACGTTACGAACAATCAGATTTTCCGACAACTTTGTCCGACCGTGTGTATGCAATACCAGTTTCGGAGAAAAGGCGACGGATTTTGTTGTCGGAATGTCCGACCGTGTGTACAAGGGCTTAGGAGGGATTTTGTTCCACTCATCTTTGCAGATCCTCTAAGTCATTAGGGTTTCGAGGCTAACATTTGGCAACTCGAACCTTCAGTTCCCGCTACATATTTTCTATGGGATTAAGGTCTGGAAACTACAGGGCCTTAATGTGCTTCTTCTTGAACCACTGCTTTGTTGCCTTGGCTGTGTGTTTTGGGTCATTGTCATGCTGGAATACCCATTCACGGCCCATTTTCAATGCCCTGAGGGAAGGAGATTCTCAAATCCTACTGCAACGCAACACACCCGTAAGCAGTGCTCGACAAAACCCGGTCGCCAGGTCGCATTGGCGACTAGAATCAGCGACCTTGCGCCTGGGGCAGCATAGCTGGGGGTATCCCGTCTCCGTGGACCCCCCCCCCCCCCCCCCCCCGCGCGCGCGCGCGATCGCGTCGGGCCGCGCCGCAGGCGGCCAGTAATTGAGCCCCCGGCTTTGAGGCCTTCTGTGATCCTATGGTTCCTTCTGGAATCTGGCGCCCTCTTGTGGTGGCCGTTGGAATTACAACCAACAATGCTAATGGGCCAGTCTTTCTCCATCCCTTTACTTAGAACCCCTAAACAAAACAAAAAAAATTATATATATATATTTTTTATTTTTATTTTTTTTTTATTTATTCTAACACCCTAGAGAGTAAAATGGTGGTCGTTGCAATACTGTCTGTCACACCATATTTGCACAGCGGACTTACAAGCGCACTTTTTTGGGGAAAAAATTTTTATTTAATAAAAAAAAAAAAAGACAACAGTAAAGTTAGCCCAATTTTTTATTTTTTTTTTATATTGTGAAAGATAATGTTACGCCGAGTAAATCGATACCCAACATGTCACGCTTCAAAATTGCGCCCGCTCATGGAATGGCGACAAACTTTTACCCTTTAAAATCTCCATAGGCGACGTTTAAAAAATTCTTCAGGTTGCACGTTTTGAGTTACAGAGGAGGTCTGGGGCTAGAATTATTGCTCTTACTCTACCGATCGCAGCGATACCTCACATGTGTGGTTTGAACACCAATGGAAAATGTTGCCTTGTAGTCTAGTTTTTGTTACAATTTAAAAAATGTATATAGGTTTTCAGTGCTGGCAATACTGATCACCAGGACAGTGAGACAGAGGTGCCCTGAAGGCCATGAGATTATGCCCATACATTCAACCAACACCTAAAGCAGTGGCGGCTAATTTACTAGACATAATGACCCTTAAAGTATTGGTTCACCTTTTGCGAAAAAAGAAAAAAAAATGAACAGACTAACAACCTATACCTTACCCCAACCCCCCCCCCCCCCCCCCCCCAGGTCCTTGCTGTACTTGCGTCCATGGGTGGTGAGCTGTCACTGCCCATACAGCCAGTACAGCATTCTGGGAATATGGCATCCTGCTTCTTCTCCTTTCTTCTGCAGTGCTTCCAGGACAAACCAAGCCATTATCTGTGCTGGAGCTGACCAATCAGTATCGCTGTAAAAATAGGGATTTCAAATCCCCGGAAAGCTGCAGTGGCAGCATGGGCACTCACAACTTCTCACCTATGGAGTTAAGTATAGTGGGGGCAGGGAGATGAAGGGGGTGCAGGGTGTTGGTTCACCTTTCTATTATGTTTGAAAAGGTCAACTTGCACTTTACTTCCTCTTTAAACTCTCCCACTCTGATGCTTCTTTTCATTTAGTCCATTATAATAAGTAATTATCAAAGTATAGCCACTGTAATCCAGCCCAAATTGCATATTACTTACTGTTTAAAGAAACTTTAAAAAAAAATGGGGTTAGGCAGCTCCATCTTAACTATTGTTTTCTGAGTCCACAGTGAAGTGTATTTCCGCCCTTACATTGAGCACTTCCTGTACTGTTAACCAAGCCTCCTTCTCAATCCAACGTTTCTATGGCAACCCTGCTTCCCTGTTCATAGCTGACTTGTTTTATTTTTCATAGTATTTACTTGTGCTGATTACCTAGTGTTTGCCTGTGTGAGTCCTATCAGCTTCAGCTGATAAGACTGCAGTACTGCTGTCCCATTCCCTGGTTTACACTGTATGTCATGTCACATGGTCACATGGTGTGTAGGAGGAAGCTCCGAATGATTCTGAAGTCTCCTGGAAGTTCAATGGTGTGCCTAGGAAGTCCTGATAACAGATAGATAAGACAGAGAGTGTGCCGTAAATCAGGGGAGATCTGGGCATGCTCAGTGACGTTTTTCTAAAGAACAAAAAGGTTTACAACAATACTAATCAAGTAAGGAGATATCTACAGGCAGTGTTCATTAGGGTTTTTTTATGCCGATTTGCACAGGACAAAGTTGTGGGGGAGGGTTTACAACCACTTTAAGCAGGTCCTCTGTTATTAGTAAGAGCCAAATACAATTATTACCATTTTGAGAGGCTGAAAACATACTACAGGTGTGATTGGAGACAAGTTGCAAAAGACAATTGGGGGCTGAGGTCACGTTACACACTACTGCTAGAGATCATTACCATTACAAGTCAACATTCCCATTACTTACTACTGGGCATGCCAAAAGGACTGCGTGTGGCCCTTGGGTTGGGTATTGGGTATGAGAATTAGGCAGCCTTCGCTAACACTTTTTGTTGTAGTCTGAGAATAATTCTTGAAAGTTGCCTTTGGCTGCTATGCCCCTTTCCATTTCCATGCTCTGATCAGAATCAATCCTGTGCAGCTGGTCTCTCTCTTTGATTTTAAAGAGTTCACAAGTCAGGATCTGTTGTCACATTTTCTCTTAGCCATAGGAAGTTAATAAACTTCAAGTGCCCCAGTGGTGCCAGATGTAGATACGGAATACCCTCGTTGTTGGGAGACATTCCTAACTGAAGAGGTTTGCTAATATCTCAACTCAAACTGAGCATATAACGAGGTATAGATCCAAAGATATATGCAATCGTTTTTACGTGGACATGTCAAATTTTCCAACAAAAAAATGGGCTTCCCTTATCTGTCTCCCAGGCTTTCCCATTGGTCTTCTAATGTGATGGAAGGGCTCCGTGGCCAGCATGAATCCTGAGGAAGCAGGAGCAGCGAGTCCAGGAATGACTGAGATTTGCACGCAACATCAGTTGTCTTTATCTGGGATCAGATGATCTAAGTTAGGGTTTTCCCTGAAGGTAACCCTCTCCATGTGCATTCAGTGTGAACTGGGTTTACTCCTAATTCTTTCCCATCTTGTTGGAGAACCATAATGATGAAAATTATATACATTGAGGAAGGGGAAAAAAAATTAAAAAAAATGTGTGGCTATTCTCTAGTCAGAACATAAAATCCATGTGAAAGAATTCTTCCATTATCCTATCAGACTTTCTCAACCTTTTTAGTCCCAGGGGAAACTTTGAAATCATTTTCAGGTCTCTGGGAAGTCCTTCTAAAAATGATTTATTGGGGTGAGGGGAAAAGTTTACCCTTTTATTGGTGGCTATGTGGGAAGAATTCCACTCTTACATTGGTGGTCAGAAATGAATGGCACAAAGATGACAAAGATCACTGGCGTCATGGAGCCTGTAACCATTCAGGCTCATCAAATGGAAAATAGTATATAGGAAAAAGTGTTGCGCTAAAAAATAAAAAAACAATTACGTGTAAAATATCATAAATGTGACTTATGTGTTTTGCCAAATATAAATTCTTACAATTATTTAACAACAAAACATGATTGGTGCAATTGTAATATAAACATATATATGGAGAAAAAGTCTTTCGTGGAAAGACAAATGCAATCCCCCTTAGTGCAAGATAAAGAGATCAAAATGTCCTTCAATCCATAGGGATATTGAGTATAAACACCCTGGTGCCAACACTGCCACCCAAAACAGATGTAGGCTTACCGTCTCCTATTGACCCAAGCGAGCATACGCTCCAAAGGTCAAACGCGCTTTAATGTCATACAGCTGAAGGGCGCTCCGGCCGGAAAGTGTTAAAACTTGAAACTCAACGCTGAAAATCACTTCTCAAGCCAAGTTGAACACGAAGCCAGTAATCGCAGAACAGGTCACGCTCCCCAAAAAGAACCATGCAGGACGAAAAAATGGGACCCAAATAGCGTAATTCCATAAAACAAACTACTTTATTAAAAGGTTATCAAACTTACATTTATGTAGTTGATTAACTCCACTGCTGCCATATTTTATGTGAGAAGCGCTTAATCAATTACGCTATTTGGCCCAATTTTTGCGTCCTGCATGGTTCTTTTTGGGGAGCGTGACCTGTTCTGCGATTACTGGCTTAAGGTTCAACTTGGCTTGAGAAGTGATTTTCAGAGTTGAGTTTCAAGTTTTAAACACTTTCCGGCCGGAGTGACCTTCAGCTGTATGACATTAAAGCGAATTTGACCTTTGGAGCGTATGCTCGCTTGGGTCAATAGGAGTCGGTAAGCCTACATCTGTTTTGGGTGGCAGTGTTGGCACCAGGGTGTTTATACTCAATATCCCTATGGATTGAAGGACATTTTGATCTCTTTATCTTGCACTAAGGGGGATTGCATTTGTCTTTCCACAAAAGGACTTTTTCTCCATATATATATTTATATTACAATTGCACCTATCATGTTTTGTTGTTGTTAAATAATTGTCAGAATTTATATTTGGCAAAACACATAAGTCACATTCATGATATTTTGCACATAATTGTTTTTTTTATCTTTAGCACAACACTTTTTCCTATATACTATTTGAACTAAATTATCCATTTTAGTGTGTTAGCTGCTTTTTTGTTTGTTTTCGATAGCGCAGTGTTTTGGTTTTGATTTGAAATTTCATCAAATGGAAAGTCAATCAGCCAAAGCGCAAGAAACCTCTAGAAACTTCTGGATGAACCTTAGGATTTGAAGGAATTCGTTAAGAGTTAAGAAGAATGGCTGTCTTATATCATTCATGAAGTCAAATCCTCAGACTGCAAACACTCTTGTACCAGCTTTCAAACACCTAACTACAGCAGAGGAAAATCAGATCTCCTCCCTTGTCAGATAAGGCTTTGCTGAGTGGCAAAGGTGTGGAAATCTCAGGACTGGATGGTCAGAAATACAATTCCTTTGGCAGATAAACCAGCTCCCTTTATGTATCTCATCTGTGTATTTAACAGTTTCCCTGGAGTTCCCCTTTAATAAGTGAATGTGGCTGTTTAATAGTAAATAGTTAAATTATGGCAAAGTAAGGTGTGCAAACAGTAACACGCATTTAAAAAGATTATTTAAAAAGCAATCACATCCACATGTACAGTATATCTAAAAACAGATCCTGTAACATAAGCAATGTCTTTATGATTTATATGTAGATTGCGACATCTAAGGTTTCATGGCAGACAAGGCAGGAATTCAGAGGCGGTGGTGTGACTAGGCATAAGCAGCCATGACGACATAGGTGTATGCAGAGGTAGTGCTGAGTATAGACAGAGGCAGGTCTGAAAGGAGCAAGATTAAGTGTTTTCACAGCTGACTGCAGACCACTCAGGCAGAAGAAGGCCTTGGGGGGGGGGTTCAAGAAAATCTTATACTTCATTTTAGGGACAGTCTAGTTAATCACACCTGGGCACCTGTTCCCTTTCTGGAATATCAAGTGCCGGCCCTTCTACGCACTGCAGGCACCATTACCGGGCTACTCACACTGCGGGAGAGTGCAGAATGTGAATGCTACCAACCGAAGACACAAATACAGCTCCAACCTTCAAACCGGTCAAGTGTTGACTTATTATTCAAGCGTAAAAGTTCAGTCCAGCTTGAACATGTAGCAAGCAAGGACATAAAGGGGACATAGGTTATCTGCTCATGGCTTCCCAGATTTTTTATTTTGTTTTGCCATTGCTCATACACTAGGGCATACCACTATGTAAAATTCCTGGTAGCTGGTAATCTGGTATCCTGATAAGTTTCAGTCTAGATGGATATTTGCATGCCAGGGATTCCAAAGTCCACCCATCTGGATGTCTCTACAGCAGTAGTGGTCAACTTATTTGATGTAGCTGGCCTCCAGAGAAGCCCCTGACATTACCAAAAAGCTGCACAGAATAGTAAACATAATGTTACAGAAAACTATCAGACTGCATAAACTATAGACATGCTACGGGAGGTGGCCAGAGACCATGGGCATGCTACGGGAGGTGGCCAGAGACCATGGGCATGCTACGGGAGGTGGCCAGAGACCATGGACATGCTACGGGAGGTGGCCAGAGACCATGGACATGCTACGGGAGGTGGCCAGAGACCATGGACATGCTACGGGAGGTGGCCAGAGACCATGGACATGCTACGGGAGGTGGCCAGAGACCATGGACATGCTACGGGAGGTGGCCAGAGACCATGGACATGCTACGGGAGGTGGCCAGAGACCATGGACATGCTACGGGAGGTGGCCAGAGACCATGGACATGCTACGGGAGGTGGCCAGAGACCATGGACATGCTACGGGAGGTGGCCAGAGACCATGGACATGCTACGGGAGGTGGCCAGAGACCATGGACATGCTACGGGAGGTGGCCAGAGACCATGGACATGCTACGGGAGGTGGCCAGAGACCATGGACATGCTACGGGAGGTGGCCAGAGACCATGGACATGCTACGGGAGGTGGCCAGAGACCATGGACATGCTACGGGAGGTGGCCAGAGACCATGGACATGCTACGGGAGGTGGCCAGAGACCATGGACATGCTACGGGAGGTGGCCAGAGACCATGGACATGCTACGGGAGGTGGCCAGAGACCATGGACATGCTACGGGAGGTGGCCAGAGACCATGGACATGCTACGGGAGGTGGCCAGAGACCATGGACATGCTACGGGAGGTGGCCAGAGACCATGGACATGCTACGGGAGGTGGCCAGAGACCATGGACATGCTACGGGAGGTGGCCAGAGACCATGGACATGCTACGGGAGGTGGCCAGAGACCATGGACATGCTACGGGAGGTGGTCAGAGACCATGGGCATGCTACGGGAGGTGGTCAGAGACCATGGGCATGCTACGGGAGGTGGTCAGAGACCATGGACATGCTACGGGAGGTGGCCAGAGACCATGGACATGCTACGGGAGGTGGCCAGAGACCATGGACATGCTACGGGAGGTGGCCAGAGACCATGGACATGCTACGGGAGGTGGCCAGAGACCATGGACATGCTACGGGAGGTGGTCAGAGACCATGGACATGCTACGGGAGGTGGTCAGAGACCATGGACATGCTACGGGAGGTGGTCAGAGACCATGGACATGCTACGGGAGGTGGTCAGAGACCATGGACATGCTACGGGAGGTGGTCAGAGACCATGGACATGCTACGGGAGGTGGTCAGAGACCATGGACATGCTACGGGAGGTGGTCAGAGACCATGGACATGCTACGGGAGGTGGTCAGAGACCATGGACATGCTACGGGAGGTGGTCAGAGACCATGGACATGCTACGGGAGGTGGTCAGAGACCATGGACATGCTACGGGAGGTGGTCAGAGACCATGGACATGCTACGGGAGGTGGTCAGAGACCATGGACAAGCTACGGGAGGTGGTCAGAGACCATGGACATGCTACGGGAGGTGGTCAGAGACCATGGACAAGCTACGGGAGGTGGTCAGAGACCATGGACATGCTACGGGAGGTGGTCAGAGACCATGGACATGCTACGGGAGGTGGTCAGAGACTATGGACTTGCTAAAAGAGAATGACAGACTCCTAACTGGAATGTCTACCTCACATCCCAGAAAGCAGTATTTCAGCTGACATCCCCATGCATGAGCAGACTACCCCGTTTCCCCGAAAATAAGACATAGCGTGATTGTCGGTGATGGCTGCAATATAAGCCCTACCCTGAAAAAAAGACCTTCAACTAGGGCTTATTTGGGGGGTAGGGCTTATATTTCAGCCATCACCGACAATCACGCTAGGTCTTATTTTCAGGGAAACAGGGTATTACAGGTCTCTCTGCCAGTTCATGGGAATAGGAAGAGAACAGTGGCATGTCTAAGCATGCATGAAAGATGGTGGCACAGGAGCAGAGTGGTGAAGGAGAACTTTGGGCTGGAAGAAAAATAACAAAAAAGGTAAAAGGCACCCCTTCCCACAAAGACACGCAAATGCATCCGTGCATGTAGGGCCTGCATGCTACAAAGAGGCTCACAAGGTAGCTCCACCCCCTTTAGAATGTATAAATGTATTTAAGCTCCCAGCCTCAGAGAGAGAAATTACTTCACCATGTACTGTATACGTGTGCTCCCCTGCCTATGGCTAAAACTATAGGCTTGAATATTAAATACATCTTTTTGAATGTGGTTCAGCAGTCAAAATGTTATTGGAAACCCCTAAGTTCTGGGATTTTTCCTATCACACCCCTTCCCACAAAGACACGCAAATGTATCCATGCATGTAGGGCCTGCATGTGAATGTAAACAATGATTGTGCCAGATGTGAGGTATTGCCGCAAATGCCAGTGTGTGAGCAATAATTTATAAAAACTCTGATAAACCTGTAAAGACTTTTAAAGTGTCATCTATAAAAAAAAAAATATTTGTTAGTACCATAGTTTTGTGCGCACAATAATGAGTTTTGACATGTTTGGTTTCTATTTACTTGATGCAACCTCATCTTTTTTATTTTACCAAAAAAAAGATTACCATGTAATGTGTTTGCATGAAGATTTATTTTAATGTCATGCAATATAAATGCAAATATCATGCAATATAAAAAGAAACTGTAGCAGTGAACATTTTTATTCTACAAGTCATCTGCTGTTAGAAAATACACAATTCTTTGGGGGCTTAAAGCAATAGTATAGCAGATTTTAATACATGCAAAGTAAAAAAAAAATAATAATAATTGCCCTGATAGACTGTAACTGATATCCAGTGTTTCTCTGTACAAAGGATCATTTAGCCAACAATAAACCAGGACTTGAGAGAGAGACGTGTGTCCTACGCACAGCTGGGTGTCCATTTCCCACATTGGGTCCTCATTGTACCTGAAAGTAATAAAACAGGCATCTGCTTTCTGCAGGCAGGGAGTGCATTCATATAGGATTCCTCCACTCTCACCATCCTAATCCATCACACCTCTTACACACACACACACACACACACACACACAAAGGCAGAAAGGGCAATTAACAGATAGTTTAGAGGCAAAGTATCAGGACACATAAATCTTCCAGGCACATGCATAAAATCGCCCTTAGGCCCTTTCACAACTCTAAACTTTCTCTTTTATATTTCTTGAAAGCCATGAAATGTGTTTAACTACCTGAAATCTATCTTTATACAACACATTAACCACATATCTGCTGTAATCTGAAATCAGGCTTGTCGTAGGAAGATCTGCGCTAATCTCAACCAGATGGCTTGATAAAAAGGGGCATATATTTTCAGCAGTGTATCAGGTACTAAAGGACATGACTCAGCATATGCCAGACATAGGACACAGGCGACCATGATTCACAGCATGCTAGACACTAAAGCCTCACACACACACACGGTATGATTGTTGACAGGGGATTGTCTGTTGACAGACTGTTGTCCGAAAAGCTTACCATTAGTACACTCCTTTTGAGAATCGTTGTCCAGTTTTCAGCCAACAAATGTTGGATGACAGGCTAGTAAATTTTCAGCGGACAACGGTTTGACGTCAGATTTTTGTATGGTCAGTACACAAATCCATCACATAAAAGTAGACATGTATGCTCGCAATCAATGCTCACCAAAACACGAAATTAGCAGAAGGGGCCCAAAGGGTGGCGCTCAAGAGCTGAAATTCCTGGTAGTACGTCACTACCTTCGTGTTTGTGGCACGACAATTGTGTACCAATAGTATGCAAGACAAGATCTTGGCACATGCCCTTTTGACAAAAATCAGATGAGCGGGTGGCTAACAATCGTACCGTGTGTACGAGGCTTTAGGATGAGCTCAGGTGTGTTCTCAAGCCGCACGTGCAGAGTCCGCCATGAACTCGGCACTGCACAGTGCTAATCAAAGGCACTGAGACATTTTTCAATCTCTGCAGCCGCGGATTGCTAAAATGTCTCACTGCTTGTGATTAGCGATGTGCAGTGCCGACTTCCTGGCAGGCTCTGCACGTGTGGGTTGAGAACAAGCCTGGGCTCATCCTTACTAGACACATGCCAGGGGCATTTTTGAGTTCTGTAAGTCAACACCCTTTATGTCTGTTACAGACCACAATTCACGCAAATATCACTGGTGACTCAACTATGGCATTAGATGTCATATTTATATTCATGTGTGACTAAAACATTGCACTGGGCAGTATATTGTGTTGTACCTAAACACAATGGAGGAGATTTATTAAACTTGGTGCACACAAAATCTGGCGTAGCTGCTCATAGTAACCAGCTTCTAACATCAGCTTGTTCAATTAAAGTATAACTAAACGCAAAACTTTATTTTTTTTCGTTTTGGACAGAGTGGAGAGGGATTAGAGCCCCTCTCCGCTTTTATTGCTGTCTGTGCTCCTGTTAATTACATTCACCTGCTCCATTTGTCCTGTTTACCATTATCATTGAAAGTAATAGTAAATAGAAAACCCCCATTTTTGGGCTGTCCCCAGAAAAGTAATAGATGGGAAATCTAATGGAGACAATAGTTCTGGTGAGCTGGGGTCCAAAAAAAAAAAAAAAGTTTGGCTATGGGACAGGAAGTGAAGGGAAATATCTGCAATGGGACAGAGATGGCAAAAAAAACAAAACAAAAAAAAAATGGGTTATTACCCTTCCTTACTTTATCCGAAATAGAAAAAAAAAAAAAGAAGAAGAAGTTTTGCCCATAGCCCTACTTTAAGTGTTGACAACACAGCCTAGAAGCCAATTGGCATCTCTCTCTCTCTCACTCTCTCTCTCTCTCTTCAGGCTAGCAACTTTTGGCTATGCAAAAAAACAAAACAAAAAACAGTAAATACACTGCACAACTGATCTGTCAATAAATAGCACAGGGGTGGATTGCCAAAGGCAAATAGACTGTAGACTTTGCGCTTGATCAAGTTGTGATTTTGTAAAGTGAAATTTTAACAACTAAAGGGCGTTTTATCTGGTGCACTCTGTTTTGTTCTACTCTTATGCCGCGTACACACGACCGGTTTTCCTGACGGAGTTCCGACGGAGTTCCGACAGAGTTCCGACAGAGTTCCGACAGAGTTCCGACAGAGTTCCGACAGAGTTCCGACAGAGTTCCGACAGAGTTCCGACAGAGTTCCGACAGAGTTCCGACAGAGTTCCGACAGAGTTCCGACAGAGTTCCGACAGAGTTCCGACAGAGTTCCGACAGAGTTCCGACAGAGTTCCGACAGAGTTCCGACAGAGTTCCGACAGAGTTCCGACAGAGTTCCGACAGAGTTCCGACAGAGTTCCGACAGAGTTCCGACAGAGTTCCGACAGAGTTCCGACAGAGTTCCGACAGAGTTCCGACAGAGTTCCGACAGAGTTCCGACAGAGTTCCGACAGAGTTCCGACAGAGTTCCGACAGAGTTCCGACAGAGTTCCGACAGAGTTCCGACAGAGTTCCGACAGAGTTCCGACAGAGTTCCGACAGAGTTCCGACAGAGTTCCGACAGAGTTCCGACAGAGTTCCGACAGAGTTCCGACAGAGTTCCGACAGAGTTCCGACAGAGTTCCTCTGAAACTGTCGCACATACACACGATCACACCAAAATCCATACGCGGTGACATACAGCACATAAGACAGGACTAGAAAAAGGGAGTTCAATAGCTAGTAGCCAATAGCCTCCGTCTGGTACTTGCTTCAGAGCAGGCGTCGTTTTTGGTCCATTGGAACAGCATACAGAAAAGCGGTTTTCTCGATAGGCATTGATTACGTCAGAAAGATTTAAAGCATGTTCCATTTCTAGGTTCGTCACAATTTTCATAAAAAAAAAGGCCGGTGAGGCATACACACATTCGGAATACACAATGAAAATATTCCACCTGACTTTTTCTGTCGGACATTCCGCTCGTGTGTACACGGCATCACTACCAGCTTTATAGGTCTTAGTCCTTGTACACACGGTCGGACATTCCGACAACAAAATCCGTCGGATTTTGTCCGAAACTGGTGTTGCATACACACGGTCGGACAAAGTTGTCGGAAAATCTGATCGTTCGTAACGTGATGACGTTATTTAGTTACGATGGGACTACGTTCAGGCTAGTAGCCGATAGCTTTGGTCTAGGATTTTGATCTGAGCATACGTGGCACTTTGTCCGATCGTTTGTAGAGAATTATGATCGGACAAAGTGTTGTCGGAAAAGTTTTATATCCAGCTCTCAAACTTTGTTGGTTGGACATTCCGATGGAAAAAGTCAGATGAAGCCCACACACGGTCGGATTATCCGACAACACGATGCGATCGGACAATTTCCGTCGGAATGTCCGACCGTGTGTACAAGGGCTTAGGGTATTCATGGAGCTAGCAAGGAAGAGCAGTCTGCTTTGATTCCAGCCAGACCCCCCCCCCCCCCCCTACATTTGAAGATTTGAGGCTTGGTCAATAATGTGCTCATCACTGTTCTCCTTGCTGGAGACTACCATGGGGAAGCAAAGTCCTGCTTTACCAAGATGGCCACCTACATACAGAGACAGTGCAGAATAAAGTCATGGTAAATCCTTAATGAGGGAAAGCCAGCTGCAGGGAGACCACAGGCAAAAAACTGTGGATTAATCCTTTGCTTTCTGATTGCTTTTTTTCAGACACAACTTTGAGAGTTAAATTCCTCTTTTTTTTTTTTTACATTCTAACCACCACTTAGGAACTCTTGAAACACTCAATATAGGACTCTACAGAACAGCCAGAAATGACTCCATTAGATCACTATGGTTTCCTAGCCATTGATACTTAATACAGCAGGTTTTGGAAATTTCACCTAAAGACTACGTAAAGCAGCCCATTAAAAGGAGCAGATTTTGGCCAGTCCCTGATCAAAATTTGATTCTTTGGTGGCCCTGTCAGCATTCTACCAGCAGGCATTCTTCAACTGAAAAACTGAAGGACCGGGGCAGAAAACTGTTGGGTAAACAACTCCTGCATCCATTCAAATGCAGCCACTGTGCTTGCATTTTGACAGCAAGCTAAGCAGCCTTTTAGCATGGACAGTGTTAGATTGAAGCAAGTATATGGAAAAAGACCATGAAGGGTATCCTAAGACATGCTTAATTTAGTAAGGCCTACACACCAAATTGATCAATGCTTGGACCAATTGATCTACCTGTCCAAAATGGGTATATAAATCTTCCAGTGGCTAACAATGAGGTCAGAATATCCAGGTTTCCTTAGTGTGCTCCATCCCCAGGCACTGCAACCCTCTCACATACAGACAGATGTAGTGAAGCAGATTCCCCATAAAGCCTGTCTTCCTTTTGATAGTGCATGACAGTGGGTGGATCCATAGTTGCTATTCAGTCCAATACCGGCTTTCAAATTTGCCAAATGCAAGTTGGGCATGATGGGGAACTAATTTCACAATTCCCATCATTAGACTCTGCACACCCAATAGGTGTTACGGGCATGGAGTCCATTTCCCAATCAGGTCCACCCCGCTTGTCATCTCCAAAATATGGAGTATTGCTAGATTTTGGTAAGGACATCCCCAGTATCCCTTGTTTACATTTAGCTTTGGGCTTGGGAATCTCCTGGTCAACAGCTGAATGGGACCAGAGATAGAGCCCTGTGCCTTCATGTCAACTTCCCAGCACAACCATTGCCAACTCTTAGCACTGACGTCTCTCTTTACTCCAGCACAGAGCTAGTCTTAACTACCCCCACCTTTATGCATTGCCTGGCCAATATAATTCACAGTAAAACTTAGTGGTCACTGCCCCCCATCTGGTCTTAACTACCACCAATTTACTAGACTACAAACTGGCGGTAATTCTTCATGAACCTGTTGCAGCCATAGAGACAGGTTCTTACATTAACAGTAGTAAAAACGACCTAAAAATGTGCTGCATGTTGGTAAAGTTACAAAAAATTGGCACAAATATTTGTCTGATATGCCCCATCCAGCTCCCAGCCACAGTTTGGAATAAACTGCTATAAACAGTAACCTACACAGGCAATTTTAAATCTCTTGCTACTGATATCTGTGGTGGTGATGGCAGGGCCGCTGATAGAAATCATGGGGCCCCGTACAGCCTACCTGACGGGGCCCCCTTCAGCTCCACCCTGGCCCCGCCCCTAGTCCCTCCTCCAGCCCCACCCCTGGCCCCACCCATTGCCCCTCCCCAGACGTGACACTGACAGGTGGCACTGACAAATGGCACTGATACGTGGCACTGATGACAGATGGCACTATGTGGCACTGACGGCACGTGGCACTGACGACACGTGGCACTGACGGCACGTGGCACTGGGGGCGGATGGCACTGGGGGCGGATGGCACTGGGGCGGATGGCACTGGGGCGGATGGCACTGGGGCGGATGGCACTGCTGGGGGCGGATGGCACTGCTGGGGGCGGATGGCACTGCTGGGGGGTACAAAATTGCTTACGATTTTTAAAATAAAGGATTGTAATCATTATAAGTATGACAAAAATACACATCTCACCTTGTCCCCAACTTCAAGATAAGATCTCACCTCGATCGCCCGGCCCCTGCTCTCTCTGCTTCTGGTTAGTCATGTGTAGAGAGAGAGAGAGGATTGGGCATATCACTCCGCAGCATAACCTTTCTATGTTAATGCTGTGCGATGTGCGGAGCGGGTGCAGAAGCTGTATTCCTCCGCGCCCGAAAAAGAAGAAAGAGTCCCCCCCACTACAGGCAGCCGCATACACATAGCGTAGAACGCATACTGAAAAAAAAAAAAAAAAACTGCCGACGGGGGGGGGGTTGTGGGGATTTGGTTGGGCGGTTGTGCTGGAGGTACAGGGGATTATGGCTGGATGTTCCATGATCGTGGAGGAACTTTTTTTTTTTTTTTTATACATACAGTTTTTGGCAATTAGGTTGCCCGGGCCCCCCTGCTGGTCAGGCCCGGTACAGCAGGGCCAGATGTACTGGCCTATCAGCGGCCCTGGGTGATGGTTCATTCATTCAATTCTTACATTGCTCTGGGCCTCAGGGGTCAGTGGAAGGAACCGCAGCACTGGACTCATTTGACACTCCTGGAAGTGCCGAATATTAAGTATGTGTTGGAGACTGCAGCCTCGAAGACAAGGGAGTTCAGACTCATCTACCTCCAGAGAGGTCATGTATATATTAGTTGTCTATTGCAGGAGGTAAACCTTTCGATTTTTTGGGGTGAGCCTATAAAAAGGGGCACTGCCAGTACAGAAGACGGACACACAATTGTGCCTCTTGTCAGCCAACATTACAGCTGAAACATTACAGATGAAATGTACACACGGCACAACCGTTATTTTACTAACCCTGAACAACGTCACTCACTTTCCATTCACACTGAATAAAACTGTCTTCTTTAAGACACATCTGAACGCACAAAATAAAGTGCGAGATTTATCATCGTGACTGACTGCTTTTTACAATAAGGAGGTGGGGGCACTTTCATCATTCCTAACTGGCAAAACAGTCCTGGAATATTTGGAAATGAAGATTTGTTTGTACAGCTGGCAGTGTGACAAGGAGACGGATGGAGGATCGAATGTTTCCTCCAGATTTGGCTCAATGCATTTCAATAAAAAAGGTGAAAAAGGAGCTCAGCATAGGCTGACATCATACCATGTACTAAATAAACACAATCCACTCAGATGTGTACCAAGTACATTCTCTGGAAATGACACATGAGTTTTCCTCAGATTAAATGGATTTGCTCATTCAGCAACATGAGGCCTATGATGTATTCTAAAGTGTATGTAAACCCAATCATTATAATTACATACAAGCTTCAACTCAAGAACTCCATCACTCCAAACTCAGATCTGGGGATCCTCCTCTTTTGTGCAGATTTAAAATAATTGTAAACACTAGATATCGTTTTTTTAAGACAGAGTACAAGTACTGATACTTTTTTCCCCAGTACTCGCCGATACCGATTTTATGCGACAGTGAACTGTGTCAGTAGTTTATTTTTATTCTATTTTTTTTTTACAATTTTATCATTTACAATGTATTTGTATTATGTTTAGAATTTTTTTTTTTATTATTTTTTTTTTTTTTTTTGGGGGGGGGGGGGGGCGGTTGGGGTCGGGAGTTGATGGAGTGGTATATATTTTTACAATTTTACCTATTAAATATTTACTTCATTTTTTATTATTATTTTTTTTTTCTCAGCCCTGTTTCTTTGGTGAGATATCAGGGGACCCCTGACATCTCCTCTTTGAGACAGGGAAAGGGACTGAGGACAGAGATTCTCCAGTCCCTTGCTCTGCAGCCTCAGCTGCACTAAAGATGAATGGAAAAGAGACCGCGGCTCCTGTTCATTCATAAACACAGTTTATAATGCTCAGTTATGAATGGACAGTCAGTGTTCACCGACTTCGTGCATTTAGGAAAGGAAAGATTTATCAGCTCCTTCCTCCGCTAACCATCCTAACAGATCTGGGACGGGGGGACCGGAGGAGCACGGAGGGCACATCAGGGGACCGGAAGAGCATGGAGGAGGGACCAGAGGAGCACAGAGGACGACACAGAGAAGGATACAGGGGGACAAGTCAAGGGTGATCGTTGCGGCGGTGGGGGGGGTTACAAGCACTGATATGCCTGTATAGATTTCAAAAACAGCTGAAAGCCACGGGGTGGAGCAGCGGCTGTCAGCTGCTTTATTGAAATCTATAAAAGGGAGATCTGTTCTTATAACTCCCTCCAACCTCCACACCAATCACCCGTGACTGCCCAGGTATTGGGTCAAGCATTGGAGCACTTGCACAAGTACTCATGCAAATGCTCAGTATCAGTGCAACCCTAGTAAAACACCATCAATAAAACAGTTTTCACATGGGGCGTATCATTGCGTATCTCGTGAGAGGGTCGGGTTTACATACATCCCCGTGCAGGCATTCCTATTTATATCTATCAGGACACAGCAGCTGCACGAACAGTCACTGCTCACAATTTTCAATCTGTGTGGGCGCATGGCCAAAATGCACACTCTCTGCATTCAGGGCCGTGCGCCTGCACCCACTTGGATGTCAAATTGAAAGCAGCGACTGTTTCCGTGCAGCTGTTGTATCCCAATTAACATCAATGGGACTGCCTACATGAGGATGCATGGAACATGTGTGCATACTTGTGCATGTAAACATGGCCCTCGCAAGAAGTACACATTGACACACCCCTCTTTAACAAGGCTTAAAAGCTCATACGCTTTAACATGCAAGGCTGGATTCAGACCTGTCTGTTCCAGTGTTTTATGCCCAGTATTAGCATGCATCATGTTATAGTGAGAGAAAAAGTATTTGATCCCATGCTGATTTTGTATGTTTGCCCACTGACAAAGAAATGATCAGTCTATAATTTTAAATGTTAGGTTTGTTTTAACAGAACAACAAAAATATCCAGAAAAAAGCATTTTAAAAAACGTTACAAATTGATTTGCATTTTAATGAGTGAAATAAGCATTTGATCCCTTTTCTGGCTCCCAGGCATCTTCTATAAAGGGAAGGAGCTGAGACTAAGAGCACTCTCTTAAAAGGGAGTGCTCCTAATCTCAGCTTGTTACCTGTATAAAACGACACCTGTCCACAGAAGCAATCAGATTCCAATCTCTCCACCATGGCCAAGACCAAAGAACTGTCCAAGAATGTCAGGTACAAGACTGACGACCTACACAAGGCTGGATTGGACTACAAGACCATCGCCAAGCAGCTTGGCGAGAGGATGACACCAGTTGGTGCGATGATTCTCAAAATGGAAGAAACACAAAATAACTGTCAATCTCACTCTGTCTGGGGCTCCATGCAAGATCTCACCACGTGAAGTTTCAATGATGATGAGAGTGGTGTGAAATCAGCCAAGAAATACAAGGGAGAATCTTTGCAATGACCTCAAGGCAGCTGGGACCATATTCACCAAGAAAGCATTTGGTAACACACTGCCGTGAAGCACTGAAATCCTGCAGCTCCCGCAAGGTGCCCCTGCTTAAGAAAGCACATGCACAGGCCTGTCTGAATTATTCAGATGTTCATTAGCAAACTTCAGAGGAGAACTGGGTGAAAGCATTGTGGTCAGATGAGACCAAAATCAAGCTCTTTGGCATCAACTCAACTAGTCATGTTTGGAGGAGGAGGAATGCTGCTTATGACCCCAAGAACATCATCCCTACCGTCAAACATGGAGGTGGAAACATTATGCTTTGAGGGTGTTTTTCTGCTAAGGGGACAGGACAACTTTACCACATCAAAAAGGGACGATGGACAAGGCCATGCACCGTCAAATCTTGGGTGAGAAACCTCCTTCCCTCAGCCAGGGCATTGAAAATGGGTCGTGGATGGGTATTCCAGCATGACAATGACCCAAAAACACACAGCCAAGGCAACAAAGCAGTAGCATAAGAAGAAGCACATTAAGGTCCTGGAGTGGCCTAGCCAGTCTCCAGACCTTAAGCCCATAGAAAATATGTGGAGGGAGCTGAAGGTTACCAAGCATCAGCCTTGAAACCTTAATGACTTGGAAAGGATCTGCAAAGAGGAGTTGGACAAAATCCCTCCTGAGATGTGTGTAAACCTGGTGGCCAACTACAAGAAACATCTGACCTCTGATTGCCAACAAGAGTTTAGCCACCAAGTACTACGCCATGTTTTGCGAAGGGGGTCAAATACTTATTTCACTCATTAAAATGCAAATCAATTCATAACTTTTCTGATGATGTCCTTGTGCCCCCCCCCCCCCCCACACACACACACACGTTGCATTTGGGTACACAAACCATACACGCATGCTCGATAAATGAAGATGCACATGTGCCTAGGTGTTTACATGGGTACGAACGCATACAGCCACTTACTTTAATAGCCAGTAAATACACCTTTGGCACCCTGGACACAGTAAAACATTTTCGTGTTCAATTACTTGATTTTTTTTAATCGATTAATCTACTAATTTCAATTATAACGCACATACGGATCCAACTAGTTTTAGCTGATCTCCTTGCATTGCAACTCTGCATTAGTCAGTCGTAAATGTGGTATACACTATATACAAATCACCCGACACTAGTTAGTTTGCACAATCCATGACTTAACTTCACAGTTCACACAAATACCTTTTAAATTCAAACTGTAGCACTGATGTAAGAATTTTTTTTTTCCACAGTAGCGTGACAAGCCCTCCACCTCTGGTCTAACTAATCACTCTCACCTCATGGCATGGACCCCTGTGCAAACAGGTGGTCATGCAAGCGGGTGTCAAAAGGGTTAACACTGACCATAAACTTCTCACACGTCTCCCTAGATCTCAGCAAGGACGCCAGGTCATGGGTAAAAAGAAAAGATTTAAGTGCTCACCACTTAAGTATAAAGATTTAATTTTTGTGTTCAAAAACAAACTACTCACATAAAGATGATAAAAACACAGCATGTAAAGCTGACAATCATTTTAGTTCCGTAGGGCAGCAGCGGGTGATGTCATGTGTAGCTCCTCCCCCGTATGCGTTATGTTCAATCAGAACTTCAACATCACAGGACCCCTCCCCCTTTCCCTTCGTTAGCAGACGGAGGCACTTGGGGAAGGGGAAGGAGTCCAGTGACGTTGATGTCCGCTATGTCACCGGATCTCTGATGGAACTCCCTGAAGACCCAGAAGCCGGCGGGGGGGGGGGGTGAGTACCGATCAAAAAAATTTATCGATTAATCTTTCATTTCCACAGCCCTACATTTTACACTTGAGTACTTTTTAGACTCTAAACATCTGTGTGCATGAGGCCTAAATCTGATTGGCACATCAACATAATACTTGTGGTCCTCCGCTGATCGCCTTTTACCACAGGTTTCCAAAAGGAGATTACAAGTAGTTGCTTCTAGCACATATAACCCAAGCATAGTCCGCGGTTGTCAGGAAACTTGCCCTAAGAAATGCCATGCAGCCATCGCAAGAGCACGTTTTAGTAGGCAAGAAATGGCTGCAAAGAGCTTGCAGGAGGAGATCAATTCAATGACTTAGTATTGGATTAAAAAAGGTAAAAGTATTTTATGTAAAAAAAAAAAAAAAAAATGCAATAGCTGATGATACATGGTGCTTCAGAAAACTAAATGTGTGTGCAAAATGTGCCAATAGGAACATTTATAATTATCCACAACAACCAATCAGCTTCTACCCGTGAAGAGTTGAAAACAAAGCAAGGTTTCAAAAATGGCTACTATGGGAAACCAACATGTTCCCGTGAGCACATTTGTTGAACATAAACATAAACATAACCATAACCATATAATAGAGATTCAACAAATCGAGTTAAATGCCCAGGGCTTCTGTAACCGCACATGTGAGTATTTAAGTATGAAAAATAAAGAACTACTAAACCCTCCAACTTACATTTAATCAATGTCTGGATGAAAAACTGAAAATGGAACTCCAGTTAAACCATTTTATTTTTAATAGAGAACAGAAGGTTGAAGATCTGTCAGGTATTTATTGCCATGTCTGCTTTCACTTTCTATCCCAGGGACACAATGGGAGATTTCCACCCGCTTTCCTGGAAGAAAGAGGAAATCCCACCTTTGGCCATTGTTACCGCAGCAGGTGTCCCCCGTGTAGCATTTCCCCCCTACTCTTCCAGCAACAACCATCAAGCTCCATTACTCCTTGTCTTCTGTCTCAGTGATAATGCAATGCGGAGTTCAAGGCAGAGCTAAAGCATGCAAATTAAAACAACTCCGGATTTATTAATACATTAACCACTTAAGGACCGGAAGGATTTGCCCCCCATGCCATTTTTTGTGATATGGCACTACATTGCTTAAACTGACAATGGCGTGGTCGTACGACACTGTACCCAAACAAAATTGGCATCCTTTTTTTTCCCCCCCACAAATTGAGCTTTCTTTTGGTGGTATCTGATCACCTCTGCAGTTTTTATTTTTTGCACTATAAAACAAAAAAAAAAAAGGAGCGACAATTTTGAAAAAAAAAAAATATGTTTTTACTCTTTGTTATAATAAATATCCCCAAAAAAAAAAAAAAAAAAGAAATGAAAAAAGGTCTTCCTCAGTTTAGGACAATATGTATTCTGCTACATTTTATTTATTTTTTTTACCAAAAAGATCGCAATAAGCATATATTGGTTGGTTTACGCAAAGGTTATAGCATCCACAAACAATGGGATAGATTTATGGCATTATTATTTTAACTAGTAATGGCGGTGATCTGCGATTTTTAGTGGGACTGCGGCATTGTGGCGGACGGATCGGACACTTTTTTGGAACCATTAACATTTATGGATTTAGACTGGAGGAAAAGAGAGATCACTGTTCCTAATCACTAGGAACAGACAAAAAATAACCACTGATTACTGTATGTCACTGGCAGGGAAGGGGTTAGCACTAGGCGGCGATCAAGGGATTACAGTAAGTGTGTTCCCTGGGAGGTGTTGCCAATTGTATAGGGGCCGGGCTGACTGGAGGAAAAGCGAGATCACTGCTCCTAATCACTATGAACAGACGATCGGTCTCTCCTCCCCTGACAGAACAGGGATCTGTTTGTTTACACCGATAGATCTCTGTTCTGCCTGTCTCTGGAGCGATCGTGGGTGGCCAACAGAGCTAACCACCAGACCTGCTGGTTGGCTCGTGATTGTGCACCCACAAATCGGCATGTACAAACCCTATGTAAAATGACAGCGATTCGCACAGGGGAGTCAACTTGCCGCAGTACAACTGCGTGGGGGCGATCGGTGACTAGTTAAAGCCCAACTCTGGGAATTGTGCATTTTTTTCCCTTGCAGAGGGGCTACACCTACGTTGTAAGAGTTTATTGCTTGGTTAGTCCTAGAGGACTTGCTAAAGTAAATCTAATTACCTGATTCTACATGCTGCTAGACTGGTCCCCACATTGTTTTCTCCCTCACGTTCCAGCAGTCTAAGGCCCCCGACATCATAACGACCAATACAAAATCCATAGCCCTGTACTGGACATGATAACACAGAGTCTACCACCAAAGCATGGTGTAACGCCAGCTGCCGGGGGGAGCAGAGAATCAGGTAGGCAAATGAGCTTTTTCTCTCCCCTAGACTAAACAAGCAATTAAAGTATTCATAAACCCACAACAGTAAAATCTGTATATACAGTCAAGCATGCTCTTTATACTCATTGTGGAACCTAAGGGGTTAATCCTCCACATTGTGTAAAAAAGCTGTTTGACCTTGTCTTCTGTGATCCTCTCCTTCTTCCACTGTCCCCAATCCATCTCCTGATAGTAGAGCCTTGGTGGCACCCTGCACATGCTCAGTTTGGTGTGTATTGATAGACCAGGTTTTTGTTTTGTTTTTTGGCAGGATGCACGTGAGTAGCACAGAGAAAATCAGCACTGTTCAGACAAAGGGCCAGGGGTCATGCAGCCTCAGAGAGGAATGAAAACTCATCCTACAAGCTTTAACCAGACACTCATTGAAGTCACAAGACTGCTCTAACTTCTGATGAGAAAAAGTATTTAGCAGTATATATTTACTAAAATAATTGCATGTCCATGTTCTGTGTACTGTGGGAGACGGGATATAGTGAATCAGGGTCCTGGGTTTAGTAACGCCAAGCCTTGCAGTGTGGGTGCGGCACCCACTGCATGGGATCATTTTCAAGTTTCCTGGAGTTGAGCTTTAAAAGAGAAGTTTAGGATTTCAAAATCACAAAACATACATACTAACCTAGGTGGATGCAGCATCTGTCCCCTGCTGTCTCTAAGGCTGAGAACTGAGCGATCAAAGACTGCTGATCACTTAGTTCTCAGTCTTCAGTGAGCAGAGAGTAGAGATGGTCAGTCACTGGCTCTCTGCTCTGCCCCTCCAGCACCCACTGGAGCACCAGGCTGTAGAGGAGGCAGGAGTCTGGACCGGCTCAGTGACATCGGCCGACAGTGAGTTTTAGCCCGCTGTCAGGTAAATAAGGGTCACAGGAGTGTAGAACTAAGTGCACTCCTGTGACCAGAGGAAAAATAGTAGGGAAAGAGCTTTGGCCATACTTCTCCTTTAAATTATTTTTAAGCAAGCAGTGTAAGTAGCTGAATTTGACCTGGTATAAGTCTCTTGTAATTTACTATACAACAGATCTCGGAGGGTATGGGGAGAAACAGCACAAGGAGTCAATAGGGTGTGCTGCAGTGCAAGAAGCATGCTGGTAGGAAGAGAGAGCAGAGAGGAGTACAACAGTGTACTGCTTCTCCTTTTGCTGTCCAGTAGCAGGGTGAAAGTAGGGAGGAGACCTATAGGAGAATATGAAACTGGGAAAGATCAGGCCCCCCTTGCCAGGAAGGGCTGTACTACATACCAGAGCTGTGTACATCTCAGGAATGGACAAATCAGGTAAAATGGCTCCAATAAAGAAATTCATCTGTGCATTTAGCGGTTTGTCTGATGTTCAGCTTTGGCACAACTAGTTAGTACAAATACAAAAAAAAAGTACCACTTAGTACTCAACTGTTTCAGATGTACTAACATGGCTACAAACACCGGACCAGGACAACAGAGAGGGGAACTCTCCCCAGAGCAGACACGGGCAGCAATAAAAACCTGACAGGGGTTCCAAGGCCTTGTTCACATGGGCACACTTATGCGTACACCTGTGCAGAGGCTGTATTTTGCTGCATCCCCATTCATATCTATTGGGACAGAGCAGCTGCTTCCAATTTGACATCCCTGTTGGCATACCCTCCAACATGTTGAGATGGGCATGAGGGACACCTACTAACAAATGTATGTAGGCATAGGACACACCCCCTGCCAAACCCCCTTAAAGGAGAACATTATTTAAAAAAATTAACAAAATTAAAAAAAAAAAAATAATAATTTAAATCCAAAAGGACTTTTTTTTTTTTTTTACCACCACTATTCCTTTATATTGGCTTTTAAAATTTACAAATGCAGCAATTTAGAATGTGGATGAAAGGTTTAGCACTGGGAAACACTTTTTGAAAGATAAAAAGTGCATTTTCTATACAACTATATGGATCAGACCAAAATGAGGGACAGATGGGGGGGGGGAAAGAGGGACATTGCTCCAAATCAGGGACAGTTGGGAGCTATGCTGTTGGTGCGGGTTCATGTCCACAGATGCAAACGGCGTGCATTTGGGGACACATACTCGCACAGATGTCAATCTGGGAGTAGCCACTTCACCCCAATGGACGTGGAGGGGACATCCTCATGCAGAAAGGCCGTGTTCACTGCATGGATTTCAGGGTTTAATTGGGAATAATAACTCCAGCATTAAATGAAGAAATAAGGGCTTATTTTTACTTCTAATTCAAGGTAAGATAAACCTGCAGTTTCATTTATATGAAGAGCAATACTATTAACCTGTAATGAATACAACACTGAAAGAGGTCTTCTACAGCCAGAGGAGTATAAAACGGATTAAAAGATTATCATGTGGTATCCTGATCTCTCCTGGACGCCACTGACACTGCGCGCTTGTGACTCTTAAACGTCTCATGTTCATTTCAATCTTCTCTTGGATCTTTTCCATGGCTAGAAGCCACAGAAAATGATTATCAAGGAAAAAAATAAATAAAAAAAATGAAAGGTTTACATAAGAACACAATACAAGGGGGGAAATGCTGGGTGTGGAATTCTCAAAAACACACATTTTGATTTATTTCATTTTTTTTCTCTTTTAAGTCTCAGAGTTTGTTGGAAAAATCTTGGATGTTTTTTCTGACTAAATTCCACTCAAGCTTGGTTTACATACACACGGTCACACAAAAGTTCACTGACCTTTCAACCGCCAAGAACATGGTCACGTACAACACTACGACGAGCCGAGAAAATTAAGCTCAATGCTTCTTAGCATGCATCGAATTGTTTCTGAGCATGCATAGGAATTGTGTGCGTTGGAATTGCTACAGACAATTGGAATTTCCCATCGGAACTTTTTCTGTCGGAAAAAGAGAACCTGCTCTTAATCGTTTGCTGTGGAGCATACACATGGTCGCAATTTCCTCACATCGGACTTTTGCTGGTGGAATTTCCATTCGTGTGTACGGGGCATAAGGGTTTTTTTCCCCAGCAACGTTGCCCGGGGCAGTCTCAACGTGAAGACAAAGAAATGTGTGAGATTTCCTTTGAAGCCGGTACACCCCACCCATATCATAGAAAGTCAGCCTTTTTTTTTTTCAGAGCAGGGTATTGAGATGCATTCAGCGTGGTTTGCTGGTGTGCAGAAAGCCCTTAACCTCACTTTTGCATTGCTAGAATTAAATTGGTCAAAGTCACTGTATAGAACATTTGCAAATAACACCACAATAGTTTCCTTTTTTTATTATTATTTTATTTTTACGAATTGTTCAGAGGCATTTAGCAGCTTTTATTATAGATGCAGTTTTGCTTACCATCATCTATTCCTATCCATTTCCACTCTCTAATACAGGCCAAGGATACACTGGTTATTTTTTATTTTATTTTTTTCATCTTAGCTTAACCACTTGACCTCTGGAAGATTTACCCCCCCTTCATGACCAGGTAATTTTTTGTGA
Source organism: Lithobates pipiens (assembly GCF_037356315.1). Lineage (NCBI taxonomy): Eukaryota > Metazoa > Chordata > Amphibia > Anura > Ranidae > Lithobates > Lithobates pipiens. The sequence goes on from NW_027507758.1 coordinate 509,597,031, forward strand.
TACGGCACTGCTTTACTTTGACTATTGTGCAGGAATGCAATGCTGTACCCAAATGACATTTCCCCCCCCCCCCCACCCCCCACACACAAATAAAGCTTTCTTTAGGAGGTATTTGATTATAACAGTTTTTTATTTGTTGCACTATAAACAAAAAATAAATAAAAAAGACTGACATTTTGAAAAAAACAAATAATATATCTTATACTTCCAGCTATAAACACATCCAACAAAAAATAAATAAATAAAAAATCGAATTTCTTCATAAATTTAGGCCAATATGTATTCTGCTACATATTTTTGGTAAAAAAAAAATCCCAAGTAGCATATATTGGTTTGTGCAAAAGTTACAGCATCTACAAAACTATGGTATATAATGGATTTTTATGTGTTTTTTTTTTTTTAATGCTACTAATGGCGGTGATCCGCGACTTATAGCAGGATGGTTATATTGTGGTAGACAGCCTGACACTTTTGACAATTTGTGGAAACTAGTGATCCTAATACAGTCTTTCAGTGCTAAAAATATGCACTGTCATTGTACTGACACTGGCTGAGAAGGGGTTACACATCTAGAGTTATCAAAAGGTTAAGTGTGTGTGTGTACACATTTTTTACTAAGGGATCTGATGGATGCTATTCCCGGCTTTGCAGGGAAAATAAAAGCATCACATCCCCGCTGACCAAACAGAGTTCTGCCTGGTTTACATAGGCAGAGATCTGTTCTGCATCTCTCTTCGCTGATCAGCGGGTTTAGTAAATCAACCCGTGTGTTCTGGAAAAAAAAAAAAAAAAAAAGTATAATATAATTTTTTTTTTTTTTTTTTAAATAATAAATGATGGCATGCATCATTTTCTCCGCACATTGCAACGCAATTCACCGCTACACACTGCGCTGCGGCCAACAGAACTTTGTGACATTTCAATAAAGATCGCTATAAAAAAAGTAAACCGCGTGATGCGCTGCAATCAGTGCATCTACATCGCTGTCATACTACTGCAAACCAGCAGCCATGTCTTAGCGCAGCCGCTGGTGTGTACAGACCCTTAACGATGAGAAGTATTAATTTGCATCTTTTATATCTGCATAGGGAAAGTGGTTTGATCCTTGTGAAATCCTCTCTACCCTTCGCACTGTTATTAGAAAACCCCTAGTCCAGGATTTGCTTGTGTTTAGATTGTATGCCTTTCCTCCATGCCCCTCCCCCACACACAGGCATAAACATGCATGCTTGAGTGATCTAGGAATGCATGTTTACACATCCTTGCAGTCAATGAGGAAACAAAAACTGTAACACACGGGAGTCCTTAAAAGTAGGAGACTGAACTGTGGCTTTACTGCAGGACTTGACACGTTTGCTTTGAATCCAGGAGCCAGCTAAAAAAGTTAGGAGCCATTTTTTTTGTTGGTAGGACTCTGATAAAAGCCTGCTCTGCAAACTGTCAGATTCAATGTCTGTGGTCATATATTGTCCTTGTGGAGAAGGCTGCACATAGGGGTGGGCATGCGGCACTTGGTAGACATGTGCAGAGTAAAATATTTTGTTTCGGAATTTCGTTTTCGTCCGAAAACTTAATTTATTTAGTTACTCCCGAAATTAGTTTTTACATTTGACGCGGGGTTCCCCTTAATATCCATACCAGACCTGAAGGGCCTGGTAAATGAATTTAGGGGACCCCCACGCTTTTTTATTTATTTATTTATCAATTACTTTCAATGAGTGTTCTCTGTATTACGGGAGTCGACAATTCATAATAGCTGCGAGTGATTTTAAAAGACTTTTTTTCCTGCATAAATGACACTTTGTGCAGGGACAGTTCTAAGCACCAGAAACATGAGCCCCTTCACAGGCATACTATAGACAACCCCCCCCCTACAAAATTTAAAGGAATATTACACTTTTATTGGTTCACTTTAATCATTATTAAAATCACTGCTCCCGAAAAAACTGACATTTTTAAAACTTTTTTTTGCATTGATACATGTCCCCTGGGGCAGGACCCAGGTCCCCAAACACTTTTTAGGGCAGTAACTTGCAGAATCTTTTCTCTCTGTCGAATATTTTCTCTATATAACCTTGCACTAATAGAGGTAAGGTTAGGCACATTCGACCACAGGTTCTATAGACAGATTGTTGTCAGAGTCATGTCGAATCTCCTATTCTATATCGAACTGTTGTAACAATGAAAACGAAAATAAAGCATTTATTTATGTCGGATCTTTCGTTTTTCGGATTTTGTGCTTTCGTTATCGTTTGTCAAAACGAAAACGAAAATAGCTGAAATTCGGACGAAAATGCATTCGGACGAAAACGAATGCACATATCTAGCACTTGGTGGGTGGTGAACCGCTTCGCTTGGGGCAGAACAATGCCTTCTATTTTGCTGTGCACAGTGTGTGCCTGGGCCAGACATGTTGGCACGCAGGGGTTTACCTCCCTGCGCTCCTCCTGGTTGGCATTCCTAAGAACTCCCCCCGGCTCAGCCTCTCCTCCAGGCTGAGGAGCTGGGAGCCCCCATGTCCCTGAGCTGGGCCTGTTCCAGCAATACCCTGGGGAAGGCAGCAGCAGCAGTGGGGATGATAGGCCAATGGGAATCCCCAGCTGGGCTGTACTCTGCTGGGCCTCATTCCCCCTGCTGTGCCAGCAGCTACCATGCCACCCTCTTCCTGCCCTATCCCCGCTGATGCAGCTAATCACATTTCCTAATGGTGGCAGTGCTCTGTGTCTGGAGGGCCTATGAGGCATGGGCCACCTCCACCTTCTCAGCCAAGATCCCATAGCACACCCTGTAAAAGCGTCTGAGGCACCCGTCAATGACCAAAGCCCAGGCGCCAGGATGCAATTTCTAGTCTTCATTGCAATCTGGTGCCTGCCATTTGAAGAGCCCTGCTTTAGTGACTGCCCACCTAAAGAATGGCAAGTATGACTGCAGCCACCCAGGGCAAAAGTTTACTACAGATTACCACCACCAAAACGCAACTCATTTAGATGTAAGCAACACACCTCAACTGCATGCAATGTTCGTGGTTGCTCTGTATTTGATTTTTTCTTTAGGAATAAAAAAGGGAGGTGACGAGTGTGTGTGAGGAACTCAGCTATCTTTTAGAAATTTGGAGGAGGCTGAAAGCAATAGAAGGTACGGTACTTTTTCACCTTTGGGAACATGTAACATGTTCCCACCCCTGCAGTGTCTCCCCTATATCTAAGGAAAGCAATCAGGGAATTGTCCCCCCTCACTTGCTGTCACTATTTAAAAAAATAAAAATAAAAAACACAAGGCCACGTCATTCATTCACGGAGTTCTGTGAATGGGAAACTACAAGTACTGAAAGTCTTTTCGGCTCTCAGCTTGTAGTTCTCAAATACCTACCACAGCACTGTTGAGCGCTCTAGTAATCCATTGATGCTCCCTTCAGTGTACATCTGTCTTCCCATACAAGGTATGAGCAGACAGATAAAAATAAATTAAAAGTCTCTATGTGAGGAGTTGATCCAGTCCAAACGTGAAATACAGGTCACCATCCACCTTCTTAAATGAGACTAGCATGCAGGCACCCTGTGATGTTCCCGTCACCTTTAGAATTAAAGGCTTACCGGATAGTATGGATCCAAACGAATCTATATTCGAAGGATCATACAAGCTTATGACTTAGAAGCCAAAATTTGCAGGTGTAGATTTTCAAGGAAGTATCAACTCAGACTCCTCATAAAGTTGTCCCAACTAGTTGTTAAATCCACATCAGTATACTCCAGCTCAAAATGTTGAACTCATACAAAGGAAAAATAAGGAGCCACAATAGTGTAAATCCGTTTAAGAGAAAAAAAAAAAATTTAATAAAAAAGTAATGAACTCACATGTAACCAAAGAAATCAAGCGCTTAATCCATAAAAACAGTGCTACAGCAGTAGTCCCGACGCGTTTCGTCCTCTACAGACGTCATCTGGGGTAGCACTACACTGTAGCATCATCACTTATATAGCAAACAGTCAATTTGGGCGAGAATTCCATCTGCCTGTGTCACCGCGTGTCATTTCCGGTTTAAGATCTTAAACCGGAAATGACACGCGGTGACACAGGCAGATGGAATTCTCGCCCAAATTGACTGTTTGCTATATAAGTGATGATGCTACAGTGTAGTGCTACCCCAGATGACGTCTGTAGAGGACGAAACGCGTCGGGACTACTGCTGTAGCACTGTTTTTATGGATTAAGCGCTTGATTTCTTTGGTTACATGTGAGTTCATTACTTTTTTATTAAATTTTTTTTTCTCTTAAACGGATTTACACTATTGTGGCTCCTTATTTTTCCTTTGTATGAGTTCAACATTTTGAGCTGGAGTATACTGATGTGGATTTAACAACTAGTTGGGACAACTTTATGAGGAGTCTGAGTTGATACTTCCTTGAAAATCTACACCTGCAAATTTTGGCTTCTAAGTCATAAGCTTGTATGATCCTTCGAATATAGATTCGTTTGGATCCATACTATCCGGTAAGCCTTTAATTCTAAAGGTGACGGGAACATCACAGGGTGCCTGCATGCTAGTCTCATTTAAGAAGGTGGATGGTGACCTGTATTTCACGTTTGGACTGGATCAACTCCTCACATAGAGACTTTTAATTTATTTTTATTCGTTTGGACTGTACTTTTTATTTCTATGCAAGTTTTCAAGAATTGTCACACTTAAGGTGTTTTGGTTAAACTGTATGATGATGCACTAACTAGACTATTCATAACTTTGTTAAGCGCTACACTTTGGTTTGGTATTTGTTTTATTATTCACTGTTTTATCCTTGTGATTGTGTTAGCAGCTTTCTTTCTTTTTTGGATAGCGCAGTGTCACAGGGAAAGTTTTATGAGCAGACAGATAAACTGACAAGTCTGGAGGAGTCCTGCTTGGCACCCATGATCTGTTGATTGTGGGTGCAATGTTCCAGGCTACTAGTAAAAAAAAATTATAATAAAATGCTAAATAGGGATGGCCGAACTGTTCGCCCATTAGTCGTTTTGTGGCGAATTTTGCGAGTTCGCGATTCGCCCGATCGGCAGACTATTGCCGCTGTTCGCCCTGTGGACATATGTGTTTACAGTGTGAAAGAACTTTGACCCATGATGACACATCCATCATGGGGTACAGGACAGCCAATTGAGACATTTCACCACATGGACAATTGGGCATTCCCCTTACCTTATAAATAGACCTGATCTGGCGGCCATTTTACATTCTGTCTTATTTCAGTGTAGGGACAGGACGCTGTGTGGAGAAGGGAAGAGACTGTAGTTACACAAATCGCTAACTATTAGGTCTACAAAAGTCCTTTTAAGGACTGGTATGGTATAGGTGTAGTACAGTATATAGGGTTGAGTGCACTGCTGTGCTGGCGATTACAGCAGCCTGTCTTTTGTCGGTGCAGGGAGGGACAGGACGCTGTGTGCAGCAGGGACAGTCAGTTTAATCACTAGCTAGCTATTACTATTAGGTCCACAAAGGTCCTTTTAAAGGACTGGTATAGGTGTACAGTACATAGGGTTGTACACGTATAATATACTTTCTTCCAAATATAGAAAGAATATTATACTTGACTGCTGCCCTATTCTGCAGCAGTCCTTTATCAGTGTAGGGACTGAGGTACAGTCTGCAAATCACTAGCTACATGGTGCTGGTGTGGTGTCAGTGCTAACAAAATGATAAAAATTTTATTTGGGTACAGTGTAGCATGACCGCGCAATTGTCATTGAGAGTGAGAGAGCGATGAAAGCTGAAAATTGTGCTGGGAAGGAAGGGGGCGAAAGTGCCCTGTATTGTAGTGGTTAAGAACCCATTGAAACTAACCCTACGTACCAATGTCAGGCACCCGGTAAGCAAGATATCTGACCCATTGTGCCCCTATGTTTCCAGTAGAATCCACATCCCATGAAGCAATGCAGATGTTTCAGGCGCCAAATAGCCCCTGAATTGCATTGTGAGATGCAGCAGGGGACTGTTTTTGCTTTCGGAAGACTCAAAAATTTGTGTAAAACTTTAGCTGGGATTCCTAAAATGTGAGTTTGATTTACGATCCAGAATTCTTTTTTTTTTTGTTGTAAAAATTAAAGAGATTAAAGTTCTGCACTCTCTTGCATTTCATGAATAGGTGTCTTTGTGCAACCTGTTTTTGTTTTACAGAACACATTTCCCCATCATCCGTTAATGTAAACGATACATTCTGCTCTTTTAATTCAGAAAAAAAAAAAAAAAAAAAAAAACCTTGATTTTACATTTCCTTTGCAGAATACTCTGACAATAACATCCCTATAGTTTGGAAGAGAAACGTGAAACATTCTGGAAAATGTGAGCAGCAGACATTCCACTGGACAGCTGGCAATTCCATTTCCCAGCTCCTCACAAAGTCTTTGCAGTCAGGCAGTCCTGCACCTTGTTCTCCACACTGTACTCCTTCCATATGGCAGGTATTAATCCCAGGGGGTTCACCTGACTGCCATTATCTGCACTCCCAGACAATCAAGGCCTTTGTGGAGTCCTACATATGCTGTGCTTATAGAGTGATGTGTGTTTACGGAATACAAAAAGGAACAGGGTGTGGGCACAGCAGGGAGAATAAAAGCTGTATGAAGTCCCCATTCACACCGGAGCGTTTTTTGTGCTTCGAACCCTAAAATGCTAAACAAGCCTAATCCCACGCCTTCAATCATCCCTGTTCATACAAACGCCTGTAGCCCCACTGACTTCAACTGGACGGAGTAAAAAAAATAAAAAAATAAAATACTTGTCTTAAGCTTGTTTTTCAGATACTCCCGTAATAAACGCAAATGTGGCCATACAAAATGGAATCCTGTCCCAAAGACACTCTTGCACCTAAAAATGCAAAAAAAAACAATACGCCAAGCTCTGGTGTGGACACAAAAATGCGATTTTGGATTGATCACAAAAAAAAATCTGAATTTGAAATCACCCCGATCGAACATGGTGGAAAAATCTGTCCGCTTTCTACAAAATTGCCATGTGTTTTTTTCAGTTTCAATTCCATTTCAATGTGATCGCGATGTTCCTTCAACCCCTCTTTCAATAAACTATGCTGGAGCTATCACGCTACTTGTATAGATAGTAAGGATGAGCTCAGGCATGTTCACATGGTCCATGTGCATAGCCCGCTAGGAAGTTGGCGCAGCACTGCGCTAATCACAGGCAGCGAGACATTGCCCCGATGCGCGGTTGCAGAGATCGGGCAATGTCTCACTGCCTGTGATTAGAGCTGCGCCAACTTCCTGGTGGGCTCTGCATGTGGACCATGTGAACACGCCTGAGCTCATCCCTAATAGATAGAAAGCCCAGATTCAACCTCACAATCAACTAAATTTGAATTATTCCTGTGATTACTTTCAATAGCATTTACAACACCTGGTGGATCGAAGTTGGTTTTATATATATATATATATATATATAAAAAACCATCTCATTTGGCTAGCTACTCACTAATATATCATTTAATTACCTAAAAGCCTGTTGAGTTTTCCTAAGATCAGGTAAGCCGGTAGTAAGCATTAGTATGACACTGTCAACACAGGGTCACTTTTAGCCAAGTACGCATGTGCATAAATGCATTTATCAAATTTTTTTTTCTACTGTAAGGAGAAAAAGCTTCTCAAAAGAATACAGTGTGCATGTGGCCTTATACCGTAGCTGGCTATTTGATGTGTTAAGGAATAAAACCCATAACCCCACCAGTCATCAGATCACCAGGCATTGGTGGTTCCACGCCAAACACCAGGAATTCAAAGCTCTGCTCCTCTACCAAGATGGTCTCCTCTGCATAGAGAAAGAATGTGGAACATTTAAATGGTGAATCAATAATGAAGAAAAGATCAACTGCAGATGATGATAGGGAATTGTGTAGGGTTGCCACCATTCTGGGATTCATTCTGATAGTCTGTGTTTTAGACCGCCTGAAACCAAAGTAGATTATTCAGTCTGGACTGTGGCTCCCCTGAGTATCACAACCACAGAGTGCATAGATGTGCACACAGGCCAGGGGTGTGTCTAGGCACACCCCAATCACCAGGGTTGCCAACCGTCCGGAGGGTTGGCTGCAGTTGTCAAAGCCGAGTGTCTGTGACACTCTCTCTCACACTGCCCAGAGCTAGCACAGGTCCCCCATCTGTGCACGGGTGGGATAGAAGACAGGGTTCAATCTGCTCCTCCTGTTCTCAGCCCTACCCCTCTGTGTCTGTGCCCACCCTAACTCCAATCACCAGCCATTCTGTGCCTCATAAAGGGATGGGGATGTGTGGGTGGGAAATTTGAAGCCCAGCAGCCGACAGATACATTATGCTTAAAAAGGTGCCAATTCCTGAGCCTCCATCTTTAGGTGAGTGAGCAAACATCCACTGTCTGTGACTGAAGTCTCCCGCCTTCGAATGAGCGAGTACCATAAAGTGATTGTAAAGTCATGATTTTTCTTTTTTTTTTAAATAACAAAACATGTTATGTTATATTTACCGCCTCTGTGCAGTGGATTTGCACAGAGCAGCCTGGATCCTCCTCTTTTCGGGTCCCTCTTCGCTGCTCTTGGCCCCTCCGTCCTGTTGAGTGGCACCCGAGCTGAGCTGTCGTTTGGCCCTGTCCCCTTTCTTTCCCAATTGGCTAACTGACTTTGACTGACAGCAGTGGAAGCCAATGGTGCCCCTGCTGTGTCTCAGCCAATCAGGAGGGAGAGTCCCGGACGGCTGGGGGACTTGTGGACATCGCTGGATAGAGATGGGGCTCAGGAGGGGCCCAAGGGGGGTTGCTGCACACAGAAGGCTTTTTATCTTAATGCATAAAATGCATTAAGATAAAAAATCCTTCTTTCTTTACAACCATTTTAAAGGTAAGGGAGACTCAGATGTAAGGGGTGCTCTGAAAACTCTGAAGGGGGGCTTTGCGAACCCTGACTTAAGGGGGGAATGCTGGGAACTCTGATGGAAGTGGGGGCTTTAGTGAGCAGAACCCCCTATACATCAGAGTTCCCTTTTACACCATAGTCCACAAAAAAATTGACATGCCCCGGGCAGGAGAGGGGACGGGCACATATAATTATGGCTCTCAGCCATGTTGAGAGGCGGAGCCAGCTATCGGGTAGCTCTCAACAATATTGCTGGGATCCTTCTGGAGCCTGGAGTGGTTCTATATAAAAAGGTATACCACGCTAGAGGATCAAAATATGTGAACAGTAGCGACAGAACAATGAGATATCATCATAGTAAACAGAAAATAAAAAAAGCTGCGCTTATTCAAAATGAACCAAAAAATAAAAAACGTATCTAAGTGGTAATTCAGTGATTACTAATGAACATTGAAAGGTGATATATATATATATATAAATATAAAATTGAGTAATGATTTTAATACTAATAAATATAGAATAAAAAAAAAAATTATATATATATATATATATATATATATATATATATATATATATATATATATATATATATATATATATATATATATATATATATATATATATATATAGTGTCTCTAGTAGAGAAAAAGGTGTAATCTTGACTACACACAAAAGTTCTAAAGTGTAGAAAAATAAAGTTCCAGCAAAATGGAATATTCCAAAGCTTTTCCACCACCACAAAGGGAATAAAAATTTTCTGTGTAATGACCACTCTAAGTGGGAACTCTTACCAGAAGATGTGGACCTCCTGTAATAACGAGGTCATAAGCACTTGCAGATATAGCCCTCTGCCGGGTCAGATGGTTAGCCTCATCTATAGAGCTAACTGGCAGTCAGGGACAGACATCAGCGAAATTCAGCTAGTACCAAGCTCTCATGTGGAAATATCGATGGATCAAATGTCTAGGAGCATATAGAAAAATCGGAGGCTCCAATCGTGTGTTATCGTTTATTTGGTTTCTTTATTGTTAAAACCAAAAATCGGTAATCACACAGCATGAAAATTCACGTGGATAAAAGAACGTTTGCCGGCAAAAGAAAAAACAAATCACCTGCACTTCCGGGGTCACACGGAGCGTGATGACATCAGCGCGTAGGGAAGAGGAAGAAGAGGAAGAGGAGGAGGAGGAAGAGGAGGAGGAGGAAGAGGAGGAGGAGGAAGAGGAGGAGGAGGAAGAGGAGGAGGAGGAAGAGGAGGAGGAGGAAGAGGAGGAGGAGGAAGAGGAGGAGGAGGAGGAGGAGGAGGAAGAAAAAAATAGGCAGTCCGCAGCAGAGCAGCTCTGTGAAAGTAGGTCAAAAAAAGGAGAGAACTGTGCCAATCTAAGTGCAGTATTAAGGGTTACACCATGTTTATTATAGGTAATGCACCCACACAAGGTAGAAGAGAGCAGGCATGTAAAAGCAAGTCACACTTCAGCATCCCGGTGGAGAGCTATGGTCCAGGGTATCCCATCTTCCTGGCCACACCAGTGGTGTCCGGAGTTCCGAGGTGGGGAGGCAGGTACAGCTCAGACATCACTGGGAGGAAGCGGGAAGCATGGTGATGGCTGCCTGCTTTTACAGGCCTGTTATCTTCTGTCTTCTGTGAGTGCATTACCTAAAATAAACATGCCATAGCCCTTAATACTGCACTTAGATTGTCGCTGCTCTCTCCTTTTGACAGTAGACAATAACCCACTCTCAGATGACTCTGGGTCATAGGACAGTAAAGGTGCACTTCTGTGACCCACAAGAGAAATATGGCCAAAAAAGCTTTGGCCATACTTCTCTTTTAAAGAGGTGGGCTTGTCTGACCATGTTTGTTAGACTACAAAGTATCATTGGCTAGCACACTCAAACTGGTACCTATGAGACTGCACAATAAGGAAAGATAGTGGTCAAATGAATGTCCTCCAAAACCCATGTACTGCCCTCAGCAATGATAGGCACACACTGGAACATTCAAGTAGGGCCCTTCTATTGGTGTTCTTATTGCTAAATAGTAACCAATCCTGGATGTTCCCTCAAGATCCCTGTATTTTTAAACGAGATTGTAGCGTGCATCTTATACTGTAAACTTCACATTCCAAAGAATACAATTACAAACAAAACCCATCTGTAATAAAAAGTCGAGTTCATTAACTGCCATTTTTTGCTAAGAAATGAAAACAATCAGCAGCAAACATAAACCCGGAGAAAAAAAATTAAACAGGCACTGAGAACAAATTCAATCCAACTTAATCCAGGTGCCGCGAAGACAGAAAAACGTAATTCCAGATGTGTAGTTGTAGGACAGAGCGCCACAAAGACGTCTTGTGCTGGATGAGAACACAGAACCATACTAAGGGTAATACGCTCAGCTAGAATATGAACCATAATCGTCTCCAGTTTATGTCTTCATACTACTACCAATAAACCACAAGTAGCAGGCTAAAGAAAACCACAAAGAGCTGTTGCTAAACATCATTCGAATTTGCATCGCACACAGATCAAACTCGGACAGGACCTTTAAAAAAAAAAAAAAAAAAAAACACATACCGCAGCTTAGATTCGCAACGCATTGATGTGAACGGCACTCATGGAAAACGATGTTATTAAAATGACTTGCGAATTTGAGCAATTGCAACGGCTCAAATTTGCAGCAGTGTGAGCCTTATGGCATGACCAAAAAAGGTCAGCACCAAATCAGCACCCTCAGCCAATTGCCCCTTGTCAGAACACAATAGCTCTGCTGGGGAGATTGCTGTACTACCATCAGATTATTAGTACAGTAGCTTCTCCCTAGCTCTTCATTTTTTTATTTATTTTTGTTCAGCCCGCTGAGTTAAACTAAACAAACCTGTGAGTGTGTACTAGGCTTAACTTGGTTTCCAAGACTCATGTGAGATAAGACACCTCCTTCAAACAGGAACAGAAAATGTATCACCTAAAACACTTCAAGGAAAGTCCTTCTGCTAAATAGTTTAGTAAAAATGAGAAACATGGGGCGCAATCTGATCAAAATAAAAAAAATTGTATACAACAGAAAAGAAAAACATAACCCAAGGAAAGCAATCCAGCTGTCCTGGAAGACTACTGGAAGCAGAGATACTGGCAAGTCTAAGCTGGCAAGTCTAAGCCCCTGTACACACGGTCGGAGATTTCCACAACCAAATCCGTCGGATTTTGCCCGTCGGATTTTGTCCGTCGGATCTTGTCCGAAACTGTTGCATACACACGGTCGGACAAAGTTGGCGAAAAATCCGATCTTTCAGAACGTGATGACGTAATTTCGTTACGATGGGACTACATTCAGGCTAGTAGCCAATAGCTTTGATGTAGGAATTAAATCTGAGCATGCGTGGCACTTTGTCCGATCAAAATTCTCTACACATGATCGGAGTATGTCCGATCGGCCCAGTTGGTCGGGAAATATTTCCAACATGTTGGAAAATTGGGTCCGACGGAATCAGTCCGATGCATACCACACACAGTCGAATTATCTGACAAAACGGTCCGATAGGACACATTCAGACGGATTCTCCAACCGTGTGTACAAGGGCTAAGAGGATTAGCAAGAATTTACCAGATTATAGACACAAAAGCCTGGAGGGCTCACCTTTCACAGGGCTGACCAATATTACAGATATACCAGTGAACCCAGGTTTAAGAACCTCTTAACACAGTGATATAAAAAGAAAGGCAGGAGACCAAAACTGGAGAAAGGTCTATGTCATAATCGGAACATAAGGTCATACCCTGAATAAACCTGAGGGAACTTCAAAAAAGTTACACAGGTCTGATTCAACAAGGAAATATATTTTCTAATAACAAAAGCAGAACTAAAGTCTCAAATAAGAAAAATAAAAATAAAAATAAAAAAGCGAGCGGGCAAGCTCTTATTGCAGAAGAGATATGCAATAGCCGTGTTGTCCATGAAAAATGGCCAAAGACTGGCACTTGAAAGAAGCTGGGGAGAAGATGCCAACAAGGACCTTGCATGCGTTGGACTGTTTAAACAGAAGTATTGCAGGATTTAGATCTGCTTTAAGACCAAACCACCATGAGGTCTAAAGTAGAATTCAAGGCAAAATCTAATTAGCCTTAAAAATGCTCTCTCCCACCTCCTAACATCTATTCAACAAAGATCTGCATACTTACCCATTTTTAGGCCGCTCCAATCTGGCCATGTGATCGCCATGTTAGCCAGCGCTAGCTGCACGGAATCAGAGAAAGTAATGCCTGGGAGCAGGGACATCTTCCATCCATTGTCAACGCTTCCTCCTTTCCCCTGAAGGCTGACACAGGGGAACCACATCAAGTGACCGGAGCAGAACAGCATGAAAATAGCTAAGTATATAGATCTTTCTTCACAGGTTAGTCAACATAGGTGTTAAGAGGGGAGAGGGAACATTTTTAGGAGTAGTTAGGATTTGCCTGGAATTCTACTTTAAAGGACAAAAGAACCTATAGTTTGTGCAGCTCAATGTAAAGTTAAAGCGGGAGTTTCTACACCTGTAAGGGAAAAGGCATAATAAGGTAGTATGCACCACATACTAGCTCATTATGAAAAACGTACCTTAGAACGAGGCGCCGGCATCTCTCTCGGTCCACGCCGATGGAGCCGATATGTCCCCTCTGCGTGTTTTCCAGGTATCGCTGCCCCAGCGCTGTGAGTGGCAGGAGCCGTGATGTCATCACTCCTGCACATGCACACAGGAGTTTTCTTTCCGGCAGGGTCTAGCGCCTGCCGGACTTTCAGCCGAGAATCCCCGTAGCGCATACGCCGCTGAAGTCAGCGGCTCATTGCAAGGGGAATATCTCCTAAAACATACAGGTTTAGGAGATATTCTACTTACAGGTAAGCCTTATTATAGGCTCACCTGTAGGCAAAAGTTACAAATATGACTATACAACCGCTTTAAAGAGGAAGTAAACCCTGATGGGTTTACTTCCTCTTTCATTCCCTGCAAAGGCAAAGCATAATGGACTACTATGCATCGCATAGTAGCCCATTATGTGTCACTTACCTGACACAGGAGCCAGCGATGTCACCGCTGTCCCCTGTAGTCCGGGGCGCATCCATCTTTTCGGTGGGGTCTCGCAGCTCCGCCGCTGTCATTCGGCGGAGCCGCGATGACGTCACTCCCGCGCATGCGCACGGGAGCCGACACGCGCGGCAGCTCCGTTGTTGGAAATGCTGCGCTCAGTGTGCCTGCGCGCCGCTGTCTACGGCGCATGCACCATAGACAGCGGTGCCTGTCCTTGAGCAAATATCTCCTAAACCGTGTAGGTTTAGGAGATATTTCTTGGACCTACAGGTAAGCCTTAATCTAGGCTTACCTGTAGGTCCAAGTGGTTTGTAAGGGTTTACAACCACTTACAGAAATTTAGTTGAGAAATCTATTTGGTTTAGTTATCACATGTGCATATTCTACATGACACATATGTATCTACATTTCTTGAATATACAGTATATGAAAAGCTGCGTTAGAGATACCGTACTCATCCATACCCCATACAGTAAATTAGCACATAGAAAAGAAGGGTCTGTCTGCTGCAGAAATGTTAATTTTAACAATGAATGGATAAAAAACAGACAAAAACGGAACGTCTGTGTGAAAGGGGCCCAATACCTTCCATATGTGTGTACATGTGTATAAACACACATACAATTTTCTTTATCCTCTCCTAGCTGCCAGTGTTGCACTTTACACAGATATGGTGTGTATATGTGTAAATGACTGCACTCAAAACGTAAAAGACTTTTTTTTATGGCTCTGAATGCATCACAGATCTTTATGCATCTTAGACACATTAGACAAAGACAACAATGTACCTGTGCTCGTATCCACAAAAAAAAAAGTTACATGGCTACAAAACAGGGCATTTATTTTGCCCATGTGCATGAGGTCCAAGTTAGCAACTTGTGCCATTTTTATTAACTAGCTTCTTCATCGCACAAACACGTGACGTAGTGTAAGCACAGGACAATACAGAAACGTCATGAACCTTTGCAGCAACATAGACTAGACCAGTGATGGTGAACCTTGGCACCCCAGATGTTTTAAAATGACATTTCCCATGATGCTCATGTATTCTGCAGTGTAGTTGAGCATCATGGGAAATGTAGTTGCAAAACATCAGGGGTGCCAAGGTTCGCCACCACTGAACTTGACTATCACACCTATGTAGGAAGCCATGTAAAAAAACGTATTGGATAAAACACACAACTAGGGCATAGACACATTTGCTATGTACAGGATTAAGGCTGCATTCGCTGGTGTTTAATCACGCTGCCAATCCCAGTAGAAAAAACAAAAAACAAATGACTCCTGTGGCTGGAATTGACAGCTGTGTGCGAATAGCTGTGGCTGCTGAGCCTATAAAGTACAATAACAGGCTGTCAGCTGCCACAGCTATTCAGGACCTTTTGCATCTGCACACAGCTGTCAATGGATTCTTGACATTGCGATTTGCAGCATGGTTAAACATCTGTACGAATGCAGCCATGTATATCGAGCTTGTATATAAATTTGCTGCATTTATGACAAATTGCCTTTTTTCCCCCCTTCTTTTTCCACTTATGCAAGCTCATTTTTGTTCTGTATACACATGTGTTTATTTATTCTCTTGTATATATGTAAAATATGTTTATTTGAGCTGAATGTTTGCCAGATTTTAATCAACCACCTCCCGCTCAATACATATACAGCTGAATGGAGCCTCCTTGTTATTTCGGGAGAATCTACCCGTACCTCCTCGCATTGTGGGCACTCGTACTACACGCTGAAAAAAGAAAATATAAATTATTTAAAAAAATATTATATTATAATATATATATATATATATATATATATATATATATATATATATATATATATATATATATATATATATATATATATGTGTGTGTGTGTGTGTGTGTGTGTGTGTGTGTGTGTGTGTGTGTGTGTGTGTGTGTGTGTGTGTGTGTGTGTGTGTGTGTGTGTATATATATATACACACACACATACATACATATACACATCTCCACTGTCATTAGAGTAGTGCAGTGTCACTATGGTCACACTGTACTGCTCTGGTTACTGATCAGTGACACTGTATGTCATTGCAGCATACAGTGTCTCTGATCAGGGCCATATAATGTCACCATAGTGACACTTCATTTCTCTGGTGATTTTTTTCTTTTAAATGTAAAAACAAACATAAATTGTAAAAAATTATTTAAAACACTTGCAATGCGTTAAACAATTTTACCCCAAAGTGCTGCATTACTGCACAGCAACTTCATGTATTGTGCGTGGTTGTGATGCGGTTACAGTGAAGCCCCATTCACTTGAAAGGGTTGCGTTCAACGGATGGTATTGCCTGCCAAGCGCAACAGGGGCATAATTCTTGCCATGGCATATGTACACCCCCAGGTTGCTACATTTCCAACTAAAGTGGGAAGAGTTGAGGGACGATAAAAAAGCAGCTCAACTGCAGGTTTTTACTGTCCCCTAACCACAAGTGTAAATGAGCCCTTACACACTTCCCACTCCTGTGCAGCTAGTCAGTGTGTCCCTGAACACCGCCACACCAGTCCCAATGTTACCATTAGGCCCGATTCACACAGGACGTATAAATGCGCAAGGGCCATAATTACCCATATTGAGATGTACAGTTCCATTAACGTCTATTGGGACACAGTGGCTGCACAGGCACAGACATGGACACGAACACAGCCCCTGCCTCCAATCTAACATTCATGCAAGGCCCAAACACAGACATATTGGGAGCAGCGGCTGTGTCTGCAGCATCTCAATAAACCTAAATGGGATTTCCTGCATGGGGATGCACAGAACATCTGCACATTCCCTCGTGGGTAAGCACAGCCCTTGCATGGGGTACATATTGATACATGCCCTGTAAATGAGGCCTAATATTACAGCCAGTTTCAGTGTTTCTGACAATGTCACCGGACCAGTGCAGCCAGCAATGTTATCCCTGATCTTTTCCACATCAGTACAGTGTCACCAGAGAGAGTGCAGTCAACAAAAGCTTTTCTGATCATCGCCACACCAGCGCAGTGTTGCCTCTGCCTGCTTATTGACCATGTCGCTACCTACCTCCTGAACTGACCCATCTGCACATCCTGCTGACTACAGTATGTGCCTGCAAGACCACAGCCCCAGAATCCCCTTCAGACAATGGCACTCTTTTGTAATTCCTTTCTTCAGTCTCCTATATTTCCTGGGGGTAGCCACTTACCAGTAGGCCAGGCTAGTTTGGCTTATAGGAACGGAGACTGCCATCTGTGACGCTACACTGAGCTATATTCCCTGACCACTCAGAGAGGTGACCCTTAGGCCTCATGCACACTGGACGTTATAAAAACGTCATGACTGCTGAGGAGCATAGGCCTAAAACCATATTAACCATAGGCCTAAAACCATACTAATCATAGGCCTAAAACCATACTAAATCATAACTACCAAAAACCTTGCCCAATAAACTACACTCAGACAGAGGGAAAGGCAACTGCTTTATTTAAATTTTCACGTGAACAACTTTCCAACGTCACCATAAGTTCCGGACAGACTGGTCGCACTTCCACATCAGGAGGAGTAGGAGTGTGTGTTTTGAGGTGAAAATCTATGTATGTCTATGCTGCGTGTGAAAAATCTCTTTACAAAACTGACAACTTTCTTTCCACAATTTCTAAAAACTTGTGGAAAAAAAAAAAAAACAATCAAGTCTTCAAAAGACATTTGAAAATCCTGCCTTTCGGGGCAGCACGTGTAAACTCTTACTGGAATGGTCCCACATACAATGGAATGGTCCTACAAAATGAGTCAATGCAATATAAACATTTTAAATATATACTTCTCAATGGGGGTCCCATTTATGTCCTGGTTTGTGCTTGTTTGGATTTGCCGAGGTCTGGGTCCTTAGAACAGAAGAAATCCCCTGATTGTTCGTCAAAAGAAAAAGATGAAATGAAAGGAACATAAAAGGGCCTCGTCTTGTAATGATACGCTGAGATGACTCAAGTCAATAGAAGGATAAATAGAGTGAGCAGGCTGAAACACACCCCAATTGTACGCTATGCTCTCTCAGATAAAGATCATAGATTCTGCAACTTTCAGACATTAAAAGAGACAATAAAGATTTAGAATAGGCTGGAGGTCATTCATTAGACATCAAAAGGTGTCTAATGACTTATTTGGCAAGTTCCTGTTACTAAACCTCTAATGTGATATACATGAAAAGTAACCTACATTGGCGATCCCCCTGGAGCACTAACACCCCTGCCACCTATGTTGGTGCTATATGTCTGAGACATGACGTACTACCTTCACAGCTACGTGTCACAATCTTGGGGTCTGCTTCTCCGAGATTGCTACTCTTTGGAACAATTACTACAGTCCACAGTTATAATCAGCATGGCTTCATCATGGGAATCTTCAGGCTGGCATTATTGTGTATGTCAACTTCATGGCAGAGACAAAACCTTTTAACCAATAGGTTTGCTTCTAAGGGCCATTCACACCTAATACCTGTTTCACACTGAGGCAGTTTTCAGGCATCTTAGCTCTAGAAACCTGCCTCCCATTCATTGCAATGGGTGCTTTCATACCCGGGCGGTGCGCTTGCGGAACGTTAGAAAAAGACCTGTAAGCAGCATCTTTGGTTTGTATACAGCGTTCCCAAAATGCCCCTACCCATTACAATGAATGGGCCGCGCTAGCGGCCGAAAAGCACCGCTAAAACGATCAATGCATTACTGCGAACGCACAGGCCGGTCTCAGTGTGAAAGAGGTCTAAACGCATTCTGATGCATGACAAAGCTCAACTAGAAGAATCCCATTGTTTTCAATTGTCCTTTTTCACATTTTAGCATTACGTCGCTTGTAGCTTGATGTTCGTCTCTTGTAAAAGTACATGACCTTATTTTCCAGGCAAAAATTTGCATTTTGGCTCTACAGACTTTACTGGGAGAGCGTAAAAAAAAAAAAAAAAAAAAATTAAAAAATTAAAATTAAAAAGTCTATGAGGCTCATTTATGAACTACAGTGCTCCTAAAAAAATAAAATAAAAAAAAAGGCACAAAAGGGGCTTTAACATTGCTTGAAAACGGTACAGGGCCTAATGGAGAGGTCATGGTTGCAGACAATGCGATTTCTGAGCCAGGAAAGAAATTTGCACAATTCTCCCATTAACACAGACAGTGCTGACAGTTGAATCTCCCTTGCCGTCTGCAGGGAGAAGACGGTGATTATGGCAACTGAATTTGGCAGGCAGGTTGTGTGTTCAATGCACTGGCACAGGACATGGAAGCTAGTGGAGATTAGTTGAATAGCGATGTCTACTTCAGTGCAGCTTCTAGAGGGACCCCACAGGTAGGGTATTTGTAAGGCGGACCAATGTAACTATGTAAAACTATCCATAACAGAAATTCACTTTCTAGAAGGTTTACCCCCCTCCTATGTGGTGTGGATAGGTCCTTGTTTTCTCGGAGTGTGGCTGCGTTCTTGCACGGTGTACATACATTATGTCGAAATGCTGTCATAGGGGGGTAATGGAATGAACATTCCCTGGTAAGCACGGCTGGCAGCCAGCATTTCCAGTGTTCAGGACGGCTCCTGGCATTGTTTAATTAACTGCAAATAGTTGCAGGCCATTTCCTTCCATTTTGTTATGGAAGAAGAATAGGCATTGGCCTCAGGATATGAAACAATAACAGTTGTGTTTAGCCTCAGAGCTGGAAAATAGGATAGATTTTCATGGATGAGGAACATGCTAGACGTGTTATCTTAAAAATGGTTCTGGAAAGTTGGATTGTTACTTCATTGCTTGTTCAGATACAGGGTTAAGCTGTACAGGAACATTGCTGTACTGATTCACCACAGGGGCCATGTTTGTCTTGTGTGAAGCACTGCTGAAAATGATAGGACTACAGGGATTGTCCTATGAAAGGAAACTCCTAGAAAAAACATCAAAATCACAGACATGGCTATAAAAAATGAAAAATGTATTTAACATATCTGCATTTTGCTATGGAGTGTGTGTTCTGGAATATGGCATTTTGGACCTGTATCATGGTAGAGTAAACAGAATTTTGGGCATGTTTTTAGGCAACAAGCTAACCTTTCGGCTGGGTTCACACTACTGCTAACTGACTGCAGCTTTCCCCACATCCAATTCACATTGATTGCGACTGGCTCTCTATGGAGCTGGTTCACACATCTCTGCAGTGGTTCCTGTGCGTCTTTTGGTCCATTTCAGGTCTAAATTCGGCCAAAAATTTGGGCTGAAATCGGACCTGAACCAGTGAATGGAGACGCACCGGACCCCTGCTGTGAGCCACTTTAGAGGGAACCCAGCCTTACACATAATGGATGTCGCCGTCTCCTTACTGGAAATCCTGTAGTGAGATTCTAATGCTTTTAGGGTAATTTTTATCATTTGCAAAAGGTCTCTGCTTCACTCTGTAGCAGAACTCCCAGGGCTGGTTGGATTCCATACATCGGGGTATGTAAGAAGTATGTGCCTCCCACTGGCACCTGTGGTTTCTCTTGGAGACCCCTACATCACAATTGTGTCCTGCAGTGACCACAGGTCAGCAGGAGGAACCGCAGTGGCCAGCAAGGGGTAAACCATATTTGATGACTGGATCAGTGCCAGGAGCTCTGCTACAGAGTGAAGTTTTAGCAAACAGGCTGATGGACAGGTATGTATAAAGCCCAATTCTGTTTTGACAACTCTAAAAATTGTGGTTCTTCCCCAAGACCCTATTAGATTTCCTGCAGATTATTGTCTTCAGATTTATAAAAACCATGTAGTGCAAGGGCCTGCCTTATTGCATACAAATTTAAACTCTTAAGGTTTGACCTCATATTATATGGTTTTGGTAAATCTGAAGACAAAAATCTGCAGAAAATGTAATAGTGTGTATGGAGCCTTACTCTCAGTCCTGGCGACAGTGGTAAATACTATCCATAGAGAAGGCAAATGATCTTGGTAGGTACAGGGACTGCATTTAAACCCTTACTGGGGTAGAACCAGAGAGGCTGAGCAAGAAAATTTCAGAACCTTCAATGTTTGTGGCAGGCAGAATCGTCTAATGCTGTCTTTTAGACCCAGCAACTACTTGATTTTGAATAGGGGTCCTTGTGAGTTCCTGATGGTTCTTGGACGTACTCAGACTGAAGTGTCATCCACTCATTTGTAATCTGTTATGTCTAAGTCAGTGGTTCCCAACATCAGTCCCCGAGTACCCCCAACAAGTCAACAGTGCCAACTGTGTAATACATTCCTTCTGTGTATGCTTTATTGCAGACGCCTTTTCTTTTTCTTTCACTGAATATGTACAACATAGGTGCATGACCTTGTCAGCACTCATGTTATTTTATGCTCATTTTAATACTCATAAATAAAAAAATAACTGATATGGATTGAAAAAACTGACAGGGGTCCTAAGACACCCCCACTCTTTCCAAAAGAAAAAAAAAAAATGGTGAAGTAAGGTGCACTCTGCTAGCTCTTATCTTGAGTGCCACAGGCCTCGTGTATGCTGCCTATCTACACATCTGGGCCCAGAAAGTATCTGCCCACGACAATCACATTCCTAGTTTCATATATCAGAATGAAATGGAAAACACCAGCTGTGTGAAATCTAGATGTTAAACCAGGGGCCTTCAGATTTTCAAAACAAACCAGTTACTGGTCCTTCAGACAGCACCCCGTAGCTGTAATCAGTGGAAGGAATAGCAGCCCAACCCGTTGCGGTCAGTGGAAGGAATAGTGCCCAACCCATTGCGGTCAGTGGAAGGAATAGTGCCCAACCCGTTGCGGTCAGTGGAAGGAATAGTGCCCAACCCGTTGCGGTCAGTGGAAGGAATAGTGCCCAACCCGTTTCGGTCAGTGGAAGGAATAGTGCCCAACCCGTTGCGGTCAGTGGAAGGAATAGTGCCCAACCCGTTGCGGTCAGTGGAAGGAATAGTGCCCAACCCGTTGCGGTCAGTGGAAGGAATAGTGCCCAACCCGTTGCGGTCAGTGGAAGGAATAGTGCCCAACCCGTTGCGGTCAGTGGAAAGATATTTTGTCCAACATGGATACAGATTTGACCATCCGTGGTAATGGACATTAAAGCAGGCGTCCAGATTGGGTAGAGCACAATATAATCAGCAGTACCATGCCCTCATATATGTGCATCATACCACAGCAGGTCTTCCAGCACTGGAGGAGGTAAACACACAACCAAAAGCAGCACCTCTGCGCTAGAATTGCCCCAGAAGTCTATGTGAAGTAATCCCACAGACTTTTCTTCCTGGAGTCACTGATACTGGAAGATCTTTGAGTGAAGTTATGTGTTGCAGTGGCATAGGTAGCGAAAGAAAGGAACCAGTAGGCACCTTTTGGCGCCTTCTATGTAGTGTGACTTTACTCTGCCTGCTCTGGGCAAAGCGAAGGTTTGCTTTAATCTACATTTTCTGTAATGGAATGCATTCATCAATAATACAGCTTGTACATCCCGATGACTGTGCTTAGTAACTCCCGGTTCCACTTCCCCTAATACCAATCATATTCAATCTTCCAAACAGGATATCAATCTGAATGATGGTTGGGACTAACTTCAGGCGTTTTGCTTTTTCCAAGAAATGTTCCGAATGGGAAATAGGAAAATAAGTGCTGCAGAGGGTGTGCTGGGGATTTCCTCTCTGTATCCCTAGTGGGGATCCTCAGATTACCAGATAAAGTGTGGCGTGCACTGCCCGATACAATACAACAGTGTCTGGATTACAAACTAGTAGAACAGTTGTCTGGCATCTTTCTATGGTGGGGAAGCTGAGGTTCTGCATTGTTTTTCAAATATCATTGGCGTTCCACCGATTTGTTTTTGCCTATTGTCTGTAAATGCTGTTTAAGGTGCAGCTATGCTTAAAAGGTAACTTAAAGCTATGCAAGTAGGGCAACAATAAAGAGTATTTAAGTAAAAAAGAGCTGAAACACATCCACCACTGCTTCTCAAACAACCCAAAGCCTTAAAGTAATTGTAAAGTCTTTTTTTCCCCCTCGCTAATAATAACAACTTATAACTTACCTGCTCTGTACAGTGGATTTGCACAGAGCAGCCTGGATCCTCCTCTTCTCAGGTCCCTCTTCTGTGCTCCTGGCCCCCTGTTGAATGTCCCCATAGCAATCAGTTTGCTATGGGGCACCCGAGCCAAGCTGCAGCTCCCTGTATCCATTCAGACACAAAGCTGCGGGTTGGTCCCATCCCTCTCTCCCCTGATTTGCTAACTGACTTTGACTGACAGCAGCGGGAGCAAATGGCACCGTTGCTGTGTCTCAGCCAATCGGAAGGGAGATTTCCGGATGGCCAAGGCACTCGTGGACATCGCTGGACAGAGATGGGGCTCAGGTAAATAATAGGGTGGGCTGCTACACAAAGAAGGTTGTTTATCTTAATGCATAGAATGTATTAAGATAAAAAATAAAAATAAAAAAAACACAACCTTCTGACTTTACAACCCCTTTAAGTCACATGAACTCTACTGAATGTGAACATCAAACAAGTTAACCCTCTTTTTAGGTATGTTATATGAAAAAAAAAAAAAAAAAAAGTCATATAATAATGTAGAAAAATAAATAAATGTAAAACTAAGTTGAATAGTGGTTTAGGTCTGCCTGGGGTTCAGCCCAATTGGGCCAGGATTCCTATGAGGATTATTCAACATTCTCAGAAAATAGTTGTGAAAAGTGATATATCATTTCAATAAAATTAAATATTAAAATCAAATTAAACATAAAAATAAGAAAAACTTAAAAAGGACTTAAATAATAGCATTGATCGCACAAATGCTTTGATAGTACAACTGATACCTTCAAGTTAGCAGACTGTAACCGCTGCCTTTAAAACAGGGTTACATATGTGCGTTGCCAGTTTCTGTGCGATATGCAAAAAGAGTCCAGTGCGATTTCGTTCAGCAGTTTAGGTGTGAAATTTTAAAGTGTACAACATTGGAAATTACACCTGAACCAGACTGAAAATTGTTCCCGACTCTTTGAGAAGGAAAAAATAAAAAATAAATAAATTGCGCTGTCTGGCACGCACATATGTGAACCAGCTCCATAAAAAAATGATTTAGTTCATATGTAATGCGAATTGGATGCACTTCAAAACACAATATAGAATATAATAATAAAATAAATGGAACCACATAAAATGTATTTAGTATTAGATTAGCATATTAGTTAAATAACGTGTCATATGACACTAAAAATAGGTGTCGGTAATTGGTACTTGAAAAAAAAATGATCTGCGCTCCTACCATCTTTAAAAAAAAAAAAAAAAAAAAAAAAAAAAAAAAACACGGTATCGGCGTATCCCTTATAAATAAGCTTACATTTTTTCTGCCAGCTCCCGGCAGAAGATCAGCGTAAGGCTGCATTCACACCTATGCATTTTTAGTGCTTTTTGCAGATTTGCACTACAGTCCATCTAACACAACTTTCAATAGAAAACGTTCTGTAGTGCAAATCTGCAAAAAGCACTAAAAATGTATAGGTGTGAATCCATCCTAAATGGGATTATTTTATCCTGTGTGCAGCCTAAAATTTGAATCCAAAGTCAAACATTTCTAAAACAATACAGAGAAAAAAACAAGAAACATTTGATCTTCTCAGCACAAGTTGTATCAAATAACTCCAGCATTGTAACATATTCATACAATTAGGATACTTTTACAACCCTCTGCTCAGTGACTTATTAAAGAGTTCACCCCACTGAGAAGTACAGAAAGCAACCGAAAAAAGTTAAAAATTAATGAGACCTCTGAAGACTCAGCAAGTTTCACTTACATGGAGCCCCCGGGAGATCCCACTACAGCACAAAAAAATGAGAAAAGTTCTTTGTGTAGCACAATACAGAGCAATAACGGGTCAGTGAAGGATCACATCCAGGGATGAAGGCATAAAACAATCCAGAGGTACAGACTGTACAATGTTAATGCTTTACAGCCACTCATCCCACAAATTCCTGGCATAATCTCATATAACCAAGATAAACGTTATTGATGGCATCTGGAGAAAAGTATCTTATACAAAAGGGTCTTGATGTTCGTGAGTATGAAGAGATCAATTGATTGTAACCCCACAAAACATATGGTACTTCTTTACTCAAGCTAAATTACAATGGTGCCCACTTTCATGCCACTTTTTAAGCACATTGGCCAATGTTGGTTTTGGTTGTTTGCCATGCTTGGCATCTTCAAAGTCTAATTTCAGCCAACAGTTTTTTTTTTTATTTTAGCTCAAGATAGAGGGGGAAAAGCTGCACTTTTTTTTTCTGCTCTCAGTGTCCCCATTTAGGAAATTTCTTCTCAAATCATATTTAAACAGTTATCAGCCAGAGCAAGGACCAAATGATCGCTAAGGCAGCCCATACAATCAGCAAGTTGGGGGGAGAGAAAGAAGAAAGAAAAGGGAGGAGAGAAAGAAGAAAGAAAAGGGAGGAGAGAAAGAAGAAAGAAAAGGGAGGAGAGAAAGAAGAAAGAAAAGGGAGGAGAGAAAGAAAAAGGAGGAGAGAAAGAAAGAAAGAAAGAAAGAAAGAAAGAAAGAAAGAAAGAAAGAAAGAAAGAAAGAAAGAAAGAAAGAAAGAAAGAAAGAAAGAAAAGGAGGAAATAAAGAAAGAGGGACTGGATCCCCCATCCACACATTCAAAATCATCCCCACTGAGTTATTGTATTTTGACAGCAGGGATACTTCCCAACTGTCAGAACACAATGATCATCACTGCAGGCTATAATCAGCAGGACTGATTGAGCAGACATTTTCCAACGGCCTGGTTGTACAAAAGTACAGGCATACCCCACTTTTAAGTACACAGTGGGGTATATTTACTAAAGCTGGAAAGTGCAAAATCAGGCTCCCTTCTGCATAGAAATCAATGAGCTTCTAACCCCAGCTTGTTCAATTAAGCTTTGGCAATACAACCCAGAAGCTCATTGGTTTCTATGCAGAAGTGAGCCTGATTTTATACTTTCCAGCTTTAGTAAATAAACCCCATTGTGTACTTAAAAGTGGGGTATGCCTGTACTTTTGTACAACCAGGCCATTGGAAAATTTCTGCTCAATCAGTCCTGCTGATTATAGCCTGCAGTGATGATGTGGGGTATGCCTGTATCTGCAGAACCGGACAATCCATGTATGGCCAGCTTAATGGTTTTACTGCTTCCAACTTCCTTCCCTTGCCCAGGGAGTAACAAAAAAAAATAAAAAAGGGGGAAGTGGACAGACAGCATTAAAAACCCACCTAAGAGCATACTCCATCAGACCCGCCAGAGTTTCTAACCCTTATCTGCTTTATCCAGATTTAAAAAAGAAAAAAAAAAAAAGCTTTGGCTAGAGATTTTACAAGGTAAGATGAACACGCGGGTTCATTTTGAAACCATAATCAAAGATCAACAGAAAAACAATAAAATGTACAAATGCAATGCAATGCAATAATACAAAAAAAACTGTCAGAGAAAACCAGAGATGCTTCAATATTAAAATGCAAGTTCTATGAAACAACTGTAGCCTTTAATTTCTATTTAAATACTTATTTTAACAATGAAAAGAAGAACCTATAAGCCCCTGCTCAATCAGAGAACAGACCCTTGAAGTGGGCAAGGAGACAGGAGAAGAGATCAGACCCTGGATGTGGGCGAAAAGACAGGAGAAGAGATCAGACCCTGGATGTGGGCGAAAAGACAGGAGAAGAGATCAGACCCTGGATGTGGGCGAAAAGACAGGAGAAGAGATCAGACCCTGGATGTGGGCGAAAAGACGGGAGAAGAGATCAGACCCTGGATGTGGGCGAAAAGACGGGAGAAGAGATCAGACCCTGGATGTGGGCGAAAAGACAGGAGAAGAGATCAGACCCTGGATGTGGGCGAAAAGACAGGTGAAGAGATTAGACCCTGGATGTGGGCAAGAAGTCAGGTGAAGGGCTAGGACCCTGGAAGGGGGCAGAAAGCCAGGAGAAGAGATCAGGCCCTGAAGAAGAGCAAGAAGCCAGGAGAAGAGCTCAGGCCCTGAAGAAAAGCAAGAAGCCAGGAGAAGAGCTCAGGCCCTGAAGAAAAGCAAGAAGCCAGGAGAAGAGATCAGGCCCTGAAGAAAAGCAAGAAGCCAGGAAAAGAGATCAGGCCCTGAAGAAAAGCAAGAAGCCAGGAGAAGAGGAGATAAGGCCCTGAAGAAGAGCAAGAAAGGAGAAGAGTTCAGACCTTAAGGCCCCTTTCACACTGTGACTTGGGACTGCAAAGTCGACAAGTTGTACCCTATGGTTTCCAATGGATTTATATCTGTGCGACTTCAAAGTAGTCCCTGCACTACTTTGGTCCAACTTTGATGCGACTTGTAGTCCATAGACCTCAAGTCTATACACAGGCATTGCTTCAAGCCACTTCAAAGTCACTGCAAAATCGTGCAACTTTCAGGTCGCACAAGTGTGAAAGGGGCCTAAAGAAGAGTAAGAAGCTAGAAGAGATCAGACCCTCAAGAAGAGCAAAAGGATTGGGGGCAATAAGTCAAAATAGATCAGATTCTGGATGAGGACAAGAAGCTGGGATTAGAGATCTGACCCTAGACTGGGGTCAGGAGAAGGGAATAAAAAGATAGGAGACAAGTTTAGACTCTGGATGAGGGCAAGAAGCTGGAATTTGAGATCAGACCCTGGACTAAAGGCAAGAAATCAGAAAAAAAGAGAGGATTAGCCCTGATTGTGTAAGCAAGAAGGGAATAAACCCTGGATGAGGACAAAATGTCATGAGAAAAGCTTAGAGAAGAGATAGGCCCCTGGGAGAAGATAAGAAGTTAGGAGATCAGACCCTGAATGAGGACAAGTTAGGAGAAGAGATCGGCCCCTGGAAGAGGATACGAAGTTAGAAGATTAGTCCCCAGAGAACAAGAAGTTAGAAGAGATCTGCCCCTGGATGAGGACATGAAGTTGGATGAGGATACAAAGTTAGATTAGCCCTAAGAGGACAAGAAGTTAGGAAATCTGACCCTGCATGAGTACAAGAAGTTAGGAGAAGGAGATCCGCCCCTGGATGAGGATATGATGAGGATAGGAAGTTAAACGATTAGCCCCCAGAGGACAAGAAGTTAGGGAATCAGACGCTGAATGAGAACAAGAAGTTAATAAAAGAGATCAGCCCCTGGATGAGGACATGAAGTTGGATGAGGATACGATACGAAGTTAGAATATTAGCCCTAAGACCCCTTTCACACTGGGGCGTTTTTCAGGCGTTTTTCAAGCGCTTTAGCGTTAAAAAAAGCGCATGTAAAGCGCTTGAAAGAAGCCTCATCTGCAGTCCCAATGTGAAAACCCAAGTGCTTTAAGAGCCCTTTCACAATGTCAGCGCCCGGAAAACGCTCGTAAAGCGCCGCTTAAACTAGCAGAGCTTTACCAGCGTTTTTCGAGCGTTATTGGGGCGCTTTTAACCCCTGCTAGTGGCCAAATAAAGGGTTAAAAGCGCCCACAAAACGCTGCTGCCAATAGCGTTTTTCAGTCATTTTTCAGGCGTTTTACAGGTGCTTCCCACTGATTTCAATAGGAAGGGGCGCTTTAGGAGCGTTGTATTCACCGCTCCAAAAGCGCTGCAAAGAAGCTGCTTGCAGGACTTTTTTTTAAGCTCTGCCAGCGCAGCGCCTCGGTGTGAAAGCACTCGGGCTTTTACATTGGGATTGCAGTTGCAGCTTCTTTCAGGCGCTTTTTTTAACGCTAAAGCGCATTAAAAACGCCTGAAAAACGCCCCAGTGTGAAAGGGGTCTAAGAGAAGAGGTCCTGAGCTCAGCCCCTGGATGAGGATATGAAGTTAGAAGATTGGCCCCCAGAGGACAAGAAGGAGATCAGACGCTGAATGAGAACTAGATGTTAGGAGAAGAGATCAGCCCCCGGATGAGGATATGAAGTTGAATAAGGATATGAAGTTAGGAGATCAGCCCCAGGATGAGGACAAGAAGTTAGGAGAAGAGATCAGACCCTAGCCAAGGATAAGAAGTTAGGAGAAGAGATCAGACCCTAGCCAAGGATAAGAAGTTAGGAGAAGAGATCAGACCCTAGCCAAGGATAAGAAGTTAGGAGATAAGGCCCTGGATGAGGATAAGAAGTCAAGAGAAGAGATTAGATCCTAAATGAGGACAAGACATTAGAAGAGATCAGACCCTAGAAAGTTAGGTGATCAGCCCCTGGCTAGACTGGCTCAGATTAAGTCTTTAGTGTTAACCATCCCCCAATACCTGTCCCATCTCCCTCTCTGCTCAGTGAGTGACATTCAGTTCACGAATGAAGGATGCAAGGATTGAAGGATGCAAGGATTGAAGGATGCAAGGATTGAAGGATGCAAGGATTGAAGGATGCAAGGAAGGACGGTAGGCAACGAAGGACTGAGGGAATGAAGGACTGAAGGATGGTAGGAATGAAGGATGAAATGAATGAAGGAATGAGGGATGAAAGGAATGAAGGATGAAAGGAATGAAGGATGGTAGGAATGAAGGATGGTAGGAATGAAGGATGGTAGGAATGAAGGATGAAATGAATGAAGGAATGAGGGATGAAAGGAATGAAGGATGGTAGGAATGAAGGATGAAATGAATGAAGGAATGAGGGATGGTAGGAATGAAGGATTGAATGAAGGAATGAGGGATGGAAGGAAGGATTTAATGAAGGAATGAGGGATGGAAGGAATGAAATATGGAATGAATGAATGAGGGATGGAAGGGATGAAGTATGGTAGGAATGAAGGATGAAATGAATGAAGGAATGAGGGATGGAAGGAATGAAGGATGGTAGGAATGGAAGGAATAAAGGATGGAAGGAATGAAGTTCAGGGACGAAGGGTGCACTTACAGGATGGTGGTCTGCGGGGAGACGGAGGGAATGCTCTCCAGCATCAGATGCATGCAGCGCACCGTGCTCCGGAAACACAGGCAGCGGCTGGGACAGGAGCTGCTCTCCCGGGGAAGTCCGAGCAATAGCCCCGCTGTAAGGACAAGCCACACACAGGAGGGAGCTCCGGCTCTGTACGGATCCATGATGATAAGGGGACACACGGAGGGGAAGAGGACATATATACAGGAGAAGGGGACACAGGATCCAGGGAGGCAGCTGCCGCACAACCTCCCCTCACCCACACAGGCTCCGGTCTGCACACATTCCTCCGCTCTCTTCTCTTCGGAGCTCTCCAAAGGATGTGACGCTTTGTGCTCTATAGGCACGGCCTCATGCGCCATCTAGTGGCCGTGCGAGGTATGAGCGCTATACTGTAGCACAGGCACTGCAGAGAGCTGGCAGCAGTGGCAGTTGGCACTGACCATTACCATATAGGATTTCAGTCTTCACATAGCTTTGTCTGAGTGCATTTCACCATGTCCTGGCTGGGACCCATTATCCTCATAAGAGCTACATTTCCATAGACTGGTATGTAATCAGCAGGAAAGTGCCACTGAATTATTATTATTATTATTATTATAATGCAATAGCAAAGCGATACAGATAGTCTTGGAAAGAGCAAGATAACACATGGGGGGGGGGGGTATTTATCAAAAACGTGCATAGCTGTTCCTCCATTGAAACTGCTTGCCAATTAAAAAAAGCAAACGTTTATTATATTGCGGCATACCGATTTCAAGATGTGGTGGCTGCATTTGTTTTCTTTTGTAAACTTTCTTACCCTTATTTTCACCAGATGATCCTACCAGTAAGTCTGTTGTTGTTTTTTTTTCAGAAGAACAAGCTCTCCTGCAGATGTAGCAGTTACAGGGTTGAGACAAAACATTTACAGCAGACAGGGGTGCTTACAATGATCAGCTGTTAGTTATTTCTGTAAACATTTGCTGAAACGGATCATAAAGTGTGAGCTGGAGTTTGGCTTCAATTTGATTCATTTATTTAAATCTGTTTTACAATGAATTTGATTGAATTTTCATTAAAGAGTAGAAAAAAAAGGAAAATGTTTTGAATTATTAGAATGACACAGAGCACAATACAGCACATAATTTATATAGCATTTAACTTATCATACATTTTTGGGAATAAGAACAATTAGTACATAATAAAAAAGTAAACGGATCGCAAAAGATCCAAGTTAATTTATTTAAATCTGCTAAAACATCTAACACCCCCCCCCCCCCCCCAGACTGGCAAGGCTGTTGTCCAAAGGTGCTCCTTCATCCAGGTAGGTAATCTAATACAGGAGGTGTGTTGTGTTACTGGCCCTATCACCAGCTGAAAACAGAGGGGAAAAAAGCCTAAAAATGAAAACCAATGCAGCCACCACATCTACTGATTGGTCAGCTGCAATGTCCAGTATTACATTTTTGGTTTTGAGTTTAATGCCACTTTAATTCTTTGCTACTGGGGTAAAAAAAAATCAAATGCTCTCCTGCTATAATAACTGCGTGTAAAATTAGGGCCACTAGATGGCACCGAGGAGCATACTTATTTATAGGATAGTCCGTGCCAACTAGTGGCCATAATGCAGTATTTTCCACATTCACAGATAATATAGCCAGAAAACATTTTTTTTCCCCATTTACACAGAGCAATTTTACATGTAGTTTCAAAGAGTGAACAGCAATGCACATTTATAAATTATACATAAACGTTTTAAAATGAATCCTAGTTTGCATTAGCAAAATACTGTACATTCCAGGGTTATCAAAACAAAAGGTGTGCAACATCTTAAAGTTTGTTTTCTTTATAAATCAGCCACAGCCTGAGTAGAAATATCTGTCCCCTGCCAGCATGCTGCAGAGTGGGACCCCCGATGAGTCAGAGCCAGCGCTCTCCAATAGGCAGAAAGTATGAGCTTAGCTGATTGCAGAGCTATAGGTATACCCCAGCAAGGAGCATGTCAGACCCCTATAGGTATACCACAGCAAGGAGCATGTCAGACCCCTATAGGTATACCCCAGCAAGGAGCATGTCAGACCCCTATAGGTATACCCCAGCAAGGAGCATGTCAGACCCCTATAGGTATACCCCAGCAAGGAGCATGTCAGACCCCTATAGGTATACCACAGCAAGGAGCATGTCAGACCCCTATAGGTATACCCCAGCAAGGAGCATGTCAGACCCCTGCATTAAGACCACTGTTTCCTCACAAAGAGAAACGGTACCCATCCTGCAGCATGCTTGCAGGGGACAGGCTTTCCTAGTCGGGCTGTCACAAATTTTCAAAGAAAACAAACTTTAAGATGTTGTATTCAATTGGTTATCAACTATGAAGCTCCCTGCAAAAGAACTCTCTTCATACTTAGCTCTGCAGTGAGCAGCAAGTTAGTTTTGCTCGCTAGCTACTATGCTATTAGAGGACATATTAAGGACATTAAGGATGGAATCACAGAACCAGATACTGGACACACCTGGAAGTGCGCTGGATGCTGAAGATTCCTTGCTGGTCAAAGCTCTTGAAGACACTAATGCCGCATACACACAATCGGAAATTTGGCCAGCAACCGATGAGAGCGTTTGGTCGGAAAATGCGATTGTGTGTATGCTCCATCTGACTTTTGCTGACCGAATTTTCAGCCAGCAAAAGATTGAGATCATGTTCTCAATTTTTCAGTGGGAGAAAGTTCCTATCCGAAAATCCATTTGTGTGTATGTAATTCCAACATGCAAAAACTCACACATGCTCAGATTCAACTACAGGAAGGAACTTATTGGCTACTGGCTATTGAACTTCCTTTTTCTAGTCCCGTCGTACGCGTTGTATGTCACCGCGTTCTTGATGGTCGGAATTTGGTGTGACCGTGTGTATGCAAGACAGCTTGGGCGAAATCCCCTCGGAATTCCCTCGGGAAAACCATCAGAGCTTTTTCCGACCATTCGGGATTGCGGGCAGGATCGCAGCAATTCCGCCCAAGATCTAGGATGCCTAGATGTGAACAGAGCTTAAAGATTGATAAGTAATAGTTGGTGTTGCGCTCAAAGAGAGAGCAACACCAGAGCTTAAAGATTGAACTCAGCGCCTAGCAGAGGAATAAGTATTAAAGTGGAATTCCAGCTTACATGGTCCCTTCCCCCTCCTAACACCTACTCTATGTTAAGATTTAAAAGGACAGTCCCTGATTTCGAGGGACTGTGCATGGTTTAGAACAAAGTCCCTCTGTCCCTCTTTCCTCCTTGTTTGTCCCTCATTTTGGTCTGATCTATAAAGTTGTTAAGGTTGGGCGAACGGTTCGGCCCGAACATGAGTTCTGGTGGAACATTGGCTGTTTGGACGTTCTCTGAACAAACTAATTATAGGGTCGTTCAGACGTTTGCTCGGGCCGCCAAGCGACCACAATGCACTGTGCCTCCCCACAATGCATTGAAATCCCTGATTGGCTGAAGCAATGAAAGCTTCGCCCAATCAGGGCACAGAGCACTGTCAGAACCATGATTGGACGCTGTCATGATGACTCTATCCAATCATGGCTTATTGCTCTTAATCCCACCCAACACTATAATAGTATTCTTTCCATAGCGACCATTTGTAGTGTGATAGCAGTGTGGAGAGAGCAGTCCACATTGCTGCTGACACATGGTCCAGCAAGCATGGGCAGGGATGATAAATTCAGTTCACAGCACACTGGGTAACTTTGCTTGCAACTCAGAAGGATGCAGGACAGAGCTCAGTGCTGCAGCTTGTTGTGCCCCCATGTCTCCATACAGCTGGTGATGATGCCAGATTCATCAGCTGTACCCCCTCCTCCTTCTCCTCTATGCCCTCCTCTGCTGAATTGTCCTATGAACCTCAAGTACCCCCTAATCGTTCAAAGGGCTATTCAATGAGTCAGGCTAAAAGGTGTCATGCAGTGCTTCAGGTGTTGTGTCTAGGGGACAGGAACCACACTAGAGCAGAGATTCTTGCAGCTCTGCAGGGACAGGCCCAGAGGTGGTTCACACCATGCCATCTGGAGCCAGGAACAGTGGCCCTTCGAAAGGGAATCTTGACACATGTGCCATGCATGGCACATGTCCTCAATTTGGTGCTACAGCATTTCCTATATAGGTACCCAAGGTTGGAAGATTTACTACAGCAGGCTAGAAGAGTGTGTAGCCATTTTAGGCGGTTCAGTTGGCTGAAATTCAGCAGGAATTCCACCTGTCTGTAAACAGCCTGATTTGTGGCATGCCCACCAGGTGGAACTCGACTTGGTAACGCTGCAGCAGCAGAAGGCCTTCAATGAGTACCTGTGAGTATGTCACAATGACAGACTTGGCCTTTTTCCCCACACCAATGGCTTCTCATAAAGGATGCATGCACTGTACTGCCACTACTTGAGGAGGCCACAAGGATGGTGAGCTGTGACATTGCATGCATCAGTGACACAATCCCTGTTGTGTTCCTGCTGTAGCAGACTCTGCATGGCATTATGAACATGGCACTCGAGGCAGAGCAGCGGGACGAAGAGGAGGACTTCCTTTCCTCTCAAGGCCCACTTTATGCATACACCATTGTTCCGATGCCACAGAACACACAAGAGAAAAGAGAGGAGGATTCTGGCGGTTTCTGAGGCATTGAAGCAGAGGAAGACATACGTCAAACAGTAAGAGATGGTTTTCCATCTGCAGAACCCTTGGGAGTAGTACATGGCTGGGAGGAGGCAGTTCCAGATACTATAATCCTCAGTGACCCCGAGGAGTTTGCTTCTCATGCCTCTGCAAATGTGCGGTGCATGGGCTCCCTCATGCTTCAAAGCCTGCAAAAGGGCCCAAGAATGCACAACGTAAAGGAAAAGGATCACTATTGGTTGGCAACCCTCCTTGGCCACTGTTATAAGGGGGAAGTCTCAGAACTCATCCCGTCCCCACAGAGAGTGCAGAAGATGAAATCTCTTGAGGACACCTTAAAGAGAAGTTTATCAAACACTTTTCTCGACTCTGGTAGGTTACAGTGTAATAGTAAACTTAGTTTTGAGGCTTCTGTTGGACAAAAGAGGAGCGGTGGAGAAGGTGACCTCCTAAGTGATGCATTTCCGAATTTTTTTAGTCCTTGCCGCCAAGGGCTGTCAACTTCCACATCCCATCGGCATCATCTGTATCACATGGTGGACGATTATCTAGGGGCAAAAACAGAGATGAAGAGCTTTCCAGTCGACAATCCATTGGCTTACTGTGTCATGAGAATTGACCACCAGAACTTGCCCAGTTTGCTATTGAGCTGCTGGGCAGCCCTGCATCCAGCGGGCATTCAGTGCTGCTGGAGGTTTTGTTACTGATCATAAAATGCGTCTGTTCCCAGATTTTGTTTACCATCTGACTTTTATCAAAATAAATCAGTCCTGGATTACCAGCAGCTATTAAGCTCCTGATTGCCGATGTCGCCGATTAAGTGTTTTTGGGATGTGGAATCTCTGCTGGACTTTTAGGCTTTTAGGTTTAGTGTTGTGGGTATTGATTTCACCTGGAAGAATGTTTTTGGTGTAGGTTTCATGGGCACAATTAATGCCCCGTACACACGATCCGAAAATCGTACGGAAAATACCGCTTTCGAAGCGATCGTACGATAATCGGATCGTTAGTACAGAGCTTTCGAGAGCCGATTAGGACAGTACATCCGATATTATTCTATCGGACATGCACGGAATTTTTTTTCGTACGATGCCAGATCGTAGATTTTCGTTTAATCAGTACAGCTATCGTTCGAAAATGCAATACAAATGCATTACTACTAGGGATGAGCTTCGTGTTCGAGTCGAACATACGTTCGACTCGAACATCAGCTGTTCGTCCGTTCGGCGAAGTCCGAACATTTTGGTCCGTTCGCGCCAAATTCGTGTGCCGCTCACGGCCCACAATGCACTGCGATGGCACAGTGCATTGCTGGCTCATGATTGGCCAAGCATGCACTGTGACCCCGCATGCTGGGCCAATCGCAGCGCCAGCAGCGAGGAGAGCCATGATTGGCCACAGACAGGATGCCTGTGGCCAATCATAGCTCAGGCTGTGTAGTGCACGCCCCACACTATATAAGGCCACCAGCGCGGCGGCCTTGTGTAGTGTGTTGGTGTCTGAAGCAGTGGGTGTTCTGTGTACCTTCAACACAGTACATACCGATCGTTTTCGGCCGATTTTCGATCTTGCTGTTGTGTAGTGGTTGTTGTCTGCGTGCCCTGACTGCAGTATACACCGCTATATTCACCTCACCTATATAGCTAGTGATCTATCTTTTATAATAGAGCTTGCAGTCAATAGTGTTAGGAGCTAGTGCGTGCTGTCTGCGTGCTCTGTACCCAGTACATACCGCTATATCCACCTACATAGCTGTTCTCTATTTGAGCCCACTTGCCATCTGCAGGAGTTATTGGAAGTTGTGTGGGCCTCCAGCACAGCACAGTATACATCTGTATATACCCCTTTATCTCTGGTGTTCTATAATAAAGGCATCTGCAGGAGTTAGTGGGTGTTCTGTGTACCTTCAACACAGTACACACCGATCGTTTTCAGACGATTTTTGATCTTACTGTTGTGTAGTGGTTGTTGTCTGCGTGCCCTGACTGCAGTATACACCGCTATATTCACCTCACCTATATAGCTAGTGATCTATCTTTTATAATAGAGCTTGCAGTCAATAGTGTTAGGAGCTAGTGCGTGCTGTCTGCGTGCTCTGTACCCAGTACATACCGCTATATCCACCTACATAGCTGTTCTCTATTTGAGCCCACTTGCCATCTGCAGGAGTTATTGGAAGTTGTGTGGGCCTCCAGCACAGCACAGTATACATCTGTATATACCCCTTTATCTCTGGTGTTCTATAATAAAGGCATCTGCAGGAGTTAGTGGGTGTTCTGTGTACCTTCAACACAGTACACACCGATCGTTTTCAGACGATTTTTGATCTTGCTGTTGTGTAGTGGTTGTTGTCTGCGTGCCCTGACCGCAGTATACACCGCTATATTCACCTCACCTATATAGCTAGTGATCTATCTTTTATAATAGAGCTTGCAGTCAGTAGTGTTAGGAGCTAGTGCGTGCTGTCTGCGTGCTCTGTACCCAGTACATACCGCTATATCCACCTACATAGCTCTTCTCTATTTGAGCCCACTTGCCATCTGCAGGAGTTATTGGAAGTTGTGTGTGCCTCCAGCACAGCACAGTATACATCTGTATATACCCCTTTATCTCTGGTGTTCTATAATAAAGGCATCTGCAGGAGTTAGTGGGTGTTGTGTGCCTCTAGCACAATATACACTACCCAACTGCTTTTTTACCCAACTCTCTTCAGGCCATTACCATGTCTGGAAGGCCAGCAAGGAGAGGCAGACAGGCGCGAGCCAATAAAAGAGGGCAAGCAGGCTCTGTGTCTAGAGACAACAGTGCTGGTCGTGGACGCGGTGCATTGTCATCAGCACGTGGCCATGGGACACGCTTGTCCTTCTTTTCGGCAGCTGGACATGTTGAGCCGCAACATGCCAACGACTTGGTAGAGTGGATGACCAAGCCCTCTTCATCCTCCTCATCCTCTCTCACCCAGTCTCAGGGTACTAGCAAAGCAGCTGCCAATGCATCGTCTTCCCTCCTCTCAATGTCATCATCAGTGACTCCTTCCCTAGACCCACCACGTCCTCCTGAGGAGTCTCCTGAACTCTTTGAGCACAGTGTTGGGTACATGCTCCAGGAGGATGCCCAGTGTTTTGTGGGCTCTGATGATGACACTCAGCTAGAGGAAGGCAGTAGCGTGAGCGCAGAGAGAGGGGATGCTCAAGAAGGACAGCAATCTGGCAGTCATGTTCCACAAGCTGCAGCATACTGCCAGGTTTGCTACAGCGATGAAGAGGGAGGGGATGATGAGGGCACTGACTCCACGTGGGTGCCTGGAAGGAGAGAGGAGGAGGAGGAGGTACATGTCCAACGAGGCAGGATGCCCTCCGGGGGCCAGCTTAGGGGCAGCACAACGACTGAATCACACCGCAGAGCTCCGCCTGTGCAGGGCGCCGCCTCTGCGCGTTATTCTAAAAGTTCTTTGGTGTGGGCCTTTTTTGAGACGAGTGCATCAGATCGCACCGCTGCTATTTGCAACATATGTCTCAAGCGTATCTCGCGTGGCCAAAACATCAGCCGCTTGGGCACCACATGCTTGACCAGACATATGTTGACCTGCCATGCAGCTCGTTGGCAAGCGTACCTCAAAGACCCACGCCAAAGAACAAAGCGGACCTCTCCTTGCTCCTCATCAGCTGGCATCTCCAACCCCACTAGACCTTCAGTCCTCTCTGAAACCTGCTCTGAGAGGAATGAATGTGTAGAATTAGGTGTGTCACAGCCAAGTGCTTACGGGAACTCTGCTAGCGGTACACCCACGTCCGATTATAGCAGGCAAATGTCCCTGCCCCAGCTGCTGGACCGGCGAAAGAAGTTCACTCCCAGCCATCCACATGCCCAGCGGTTGAATGCTAGCTTGGCTAAATTGCTAGCACTTCAACTGCTGCCTTTTCAGTTGGTAGACTCGGCCCCCTTCCGTGAGTTTGTACAATGTGCGGTTCCTCAGTGGCAGGTCCCCAAACGCCACTTTTTCTCACGGAAGGCGATTCCGGCTCTCTACCGGCATGTGGAAGGCAATGTCCTTGCCTCGCTGGACAGGGCGGTCAGCGGTAAGGTGCATATTACCGCTGACTCATGGTCCAGCAGGCATGGACAGGGATGTTACCTGTCTTTCACGGCCCATTGGGTCACTCTTCTGGCAGCTGGGAAGGATGCAGGACAAGGTGCAGTAGTGTTGGAGGTTGTTCCGCCACCACACCTCCAAAATGCTACTATTGGTTGTGACACACCTCTCTCCTCCACCCCCTCCTCTTCTTCTTCCTCCATGGCCTCTTCCAGTGCTCTGTCCTCAGAACCAGCGGTGCTTCGTAGGCGTTCCAGGGGCTACGCAAGTACGCAGGCAAAACGATGCCATGCCGTGCTTGCGCTGTTTTTTTTGGGGGACAGGAGCCACACTGGGGCGGATGTTTTGTCAGCTCTGCTGGGGCAGGCCGAGAGGTGGTTGATGCCACGCCAGCTTAAGCCAGGAATGGTGGTTTGTGAGAATGGCACCAACCTCCTCTCCGCCCTCCGACAGGGACAACTGACCCATGTGCCCTGTGTAGCTCACGTCCTTAACCTGGTGGTGCAGTGGTTCTTGGGCAGGTACCCCGGCTTACAGGATGTCCTGAAGCAGGCCAGTAAAGTCTGTGTGCATTTCCGCCGATCATTTAATGCCTGTGCTCGGCTGGCTGAGCTCCAAAAGGAGCTGAACCTGCCCAAGAACCGCCTTATATGTGACATGCCCAACAGATGGAACTCAACGTTGGCCATGCTGCAGCGGCTGCACACGCAGCAGAGGGCCATTAATGAGTACCTGTGCGACTACGGAACCAGGACAGGGTCAGGGGAGCTCGGTTTTTTCTCACCACGCCAGTGGGGCATGATCAGGGATGCATGCACTGTCCTGTCACCGTTTGAGGAGGCCACAAGGATGGTGAGCAGTGACAGTGCATGCATCAGTGACACTGTACCTCTTGTCCACCTCTTGGAGCATACGCTGCGTGGAATAATGGACAGGGCACTTGAGGCAGAACAGAGGCAGGAAGAGGATGACTTCCTTGCCTCTCAAGGCCCCCTTTATCCAGACAGTGTTCCTGCTGTGCCACCCATCACACAGGAAGAGGATGAGGAGGAGGAAGAGGAGGAGGAGGATGATTGTGTCAGCATGGAGGTGAAGGCTGGCACTCAGCATCAGCAGCAGCAGCAGCAGCAGCAGTCTTGTAGGGATGATTTACAGTCCCAAGAAACACGTGGACTTGTACGTGGCTGGGAGGAGGTAGCTGCGGATCATGTTGTCCTTAGTGACCCAGAGGACTCCGGACCGAATGCCTCAGCTAACCTACGCTGCATGGCCTCCCTGATTGCAAAGCCTGCGGAAGGATCCTCGTATTCTTCGGATCAAGGAGAGGGACCATTACTGGCTGGCCACTCTCCTTGATCCACGGTACAAGGGTAAGGTTGCCAACCTTATCTTGCCATCACAGAGGGAGCAGAGGATGAGACATCTCCGGGAGGCTTTGCAGAA
Organism: Lithobates pipiens; assembly: GCF_037356315.1. Classification (NCBI taxonomy): domain Eukaryota; kingdom Metazoa; phylum Chordata; class Amphibia; order Anura; family Ranidae; genus Lithobates; species Lithobates pipiens. Next base: position 509,637,002 of record NW_027507758.1, read on the forward strand.
AGGTCTGTGCAACGCGTTCCCAGAGACTGGGAGGTTAAAAACTCCTGGTCCTGCACAACGTGTTGCTGAGGCATCGGTCAGAAGGAGCGGTGGAGAAGGTGGCCGTCTGACTGATGCTTTCAGACAATTTTTTAGTCCGCAGCCCCAAGGTATGATCGGTTCCAGCACCCATCGCCAGCGTCTGATTTACATGGTGCAGGAATACCTAGGGGCAAGGTCAGACTTGGACTCCTTTCCCACCGAAAATCCTCTGGCTTACTGGGTCTTGAGGATGGATCACTGGCCAGAGCTTGCACAGTATGCAATTGAGCTACTGGCCTGTCCTGCATCCAGCGTTCTTTCGGAACGCACCTTCAGTGCTGCGGGTGGCTTTGTTATCGATCACAGGGTGCGCCTGTCCACCGAATCAGTTGATCGACTGACCTTCATCAAGATGAATCAGTCTTGGATCACCCACAGCTACCAAGCACCTGAAGCTGATGTAACAGAATAATTTTTTTTGAAATATCACACCCCTTCAAGACTGCCTATGCTGATGCTGAGTGACTGTCCGGTTATGTTGATTGTCTATCCTCTTCCTCCTCCGCTGATATGTTGGAAGAACATTTCTGGTTCTGGTTGATGCCATCAGCCCAATTTTTCTGCCCCTGTTTAACAGGGGCGTTTAAGTACAATTTTTGATGCAATGCTTTGCAGCAGGGCTAATTCCTGCAACCAAACAAGAGTATATGGGAGAGGTTGCAGTGTGGTGGCACCAGCACCAGTGCCTAAGGCCCAATTTTTCTGCCCCTGTTTAACAGGGGCGTTTAATTACAATTTTTGATGCAATGCTTTGCAGCAGGGCTAATTCCTGCAATAAAACTAGAGTATATGGAAGAGGTTGCAGTGTGGTGGCACCAGCACCAGTGCCTAAGGCCCAATTTTTCTGCCCCTGTTTAACAGGGGCGTTTAAGTACAATTTTTGATGCAATGCTTTGCAGCAGGGCTAATTCCTGCAATAAAACTAGAGTATATGGGAGAGGTTGCAGTGTGGTGGCACCAGCAGCAGTGCCTAAGGCCAAATTTTTCTGCCCCTGTTTAACAGGGACATGTAATTACAATTCTTGATATAATATTTCACAGGAGGGCCCCTTCCTGTGCCCACCCAGAGTAACGGTGAGGACTTATAGTGTTGTGGCACCAACACCACAACCACCAAAGGTCAATTTTTCTACCACTGTTCAACAATGGCATGTAATTACAATTCTTGATATAATCGTTCACAGCAGGGCGCTCCAGCGCCCACCAAGAGTCACTTTGAGGGCTTACAATGTTGTGGCAAAACCAACACCTTGTTCCGCCATTTCTTCAGAGCATATAGGGCAGGCCCCTACTTTCAAACATCCAATTTACAAACATCTCCTACTTGCAAACGGAAGAAGACAACAGCAAGTGAGATGAAAAAAGATGGACGACAAAACAAATTATACAGGGGTGATAACCCTTCCCTATGTTTTCCAAAAAGCTTAAAAATAGTTTTTTTGACTGGAGCTACACTTTAAAAATGTACCAGTTGAAAATTACAAACAGATTCAACTTAACACAACAAGCCTACACAGTCCCTGTCTTGTTTGCACCGCCTGTATACTGCAGTATATAGGGCCTGGGGGCCACACACATTTCCTTTTTTTAATATGGGTACAGGGTTCCCCTTAATATGCGTACAAGACCCAAATAGGCTGGTAATGGGCTACCCATGCCATTTTTCTCAATGATTTTCAACCATATTGCAGGAACCAGATATAACATTAAAACCGCAAGCAGTTTTAAATGGTGTTATTTCCGTTTAATGGCATTTTGTGCAGGGACTGTTCTAAACACGGGAAACACGTGGCACTTCACAGGCATACTACAGACACCCCCCAAGCACCATATTTAAAGGAATATTTCACTTTTTTTCACTTTAATCGTCATTAAAATCAGTGCTCCCGCCAAAACGGCCATTTTTAAAAACATTTTAGGCATTGACCCATGTCCCCTGGGGCAGGAGCCAGGTCCCCAAACCCTTTTTAGGACAGTATCTTGCATATTAGCCGTTAAAATTAGCACTTTAAATTTCGAACGTTCGAGTCCCATAGACTTCAATGGGGTTCTAAAGTTCGTTCGAATTTGGGGTCCGTTCGAAAGTTCTGGTGTGATCCGAACCAGGGGGTGTTCGGTTCATCCCTAATTACAACACATGACATCACTTCTGAATTTTTTTTCTGTCGTGCGGGAATTTTCGTGACTTTAGTAAACTCATCAGATTCGATCTGAGATTAGCATGCAATAAAAAACGGACGATCATTCGTCCGATAATCTCATCGTGTGTATGGGGCATAACAACCAAAGAGAGCACCTGTTTGACAAAAGAATATCATTACAATTTTTGACAGCAAGGCCAATTCTTGCTTTCATCAAGAGTGCCTCTATAGGGTTAAGGTGTGAAGGCGCCACCGACACCCAAAGTACAATTTTTCTGCACCCGTTACAGAAGTAGAAATTCAAAGTCTGTGGTAGAGACACCAGAATTTATCCAAACATCTCGAATCTTGTTCCACGTGCACTACATTGTGGCTTCATCATACAGACTGGCTCCCTAAGCCGTTGCTTACAAATAAAGAAAGCTTGCAGGTAAAATGTTATTTTTTGGGCTTTATACACAGTACACATGTGCCACTTTACAGGTGGACTAAAGGGACCCCCAGGCACTATATTGAAAGGAATTTTTCATTTTTATACTTTCACTTTAAGCATCAATAAATCAATGCTCATTTAAAAAATGAAATTTTTTACAAACTTTTTTTTCATTGATAAATGTCCCCCAGGGCAGTACCCAGACCCCCATAACCATTGTATGACTTGCATAAAAGCCTTCCAAATTGGCACTTGATTTTTTACGTTTGGGTCCCATAGACGTCAACGGGGTTCGTTATTCGGTCTCAAACTTTCCCGATGTTCGAAAGTTCTGGTACAACCCGAACAGTGGGTCATCAGGCCCATCCCTAATAGTTGTATAAAAAATGCACTTTTTATCTTTCAAAACGTGTTTTACAGTGCTAAATCTTTCATCCAATGTCCAAATTGCTGATTTGTAAATTTTAAAAGCCAATATAAAGGAATAGTTGTGGTAAAAAAAAAAAGCACTTGTGGGTTTAGCCAATAATTTTTTTTGTATAATTCTCCTTTAACCACTTGCCGCCCGCCCACCATCAAATGATGGTGGACGTCATATGACGGCGCACCCGAACGGCCGCTCTGCACGCCGGTCACACCATGTTGCTAGGACACAGCGCGACCCCCAATCTCTGTAAAGAGCCACTGCCAGGGCTCTTTAATCATGTGATCGGCTGTGTCCAATCACAGCAGGTCACATGTAAACAAGGAAGTGCCGGTAATCGACTCTCCTCGCATCACACTGACAGAGTGTGTGGCAAAAAGAGGCAATCAGCAGCATTTCCTCGCAGGGGACAGTGATGATCAGTGCCCTGATTACATTAGAGCACCACCAGTGCCAGCAACCGTTGCTAACTAGTGCCAGCAACCAGTGCCAACTCCTGCCAACCAGTGCCAGGAATCAATGCCCACCAGTGCCCATCACAGCCAGAAATCAGTGCCCATTAGTGATGTCAGTCAGTGCTGGCTTTCAGTGCCACCTATAAGTGATGCCCATCAATGCCCATCAGTGCCACCCATTAATGTCCATCAGTGCCCATCAGTGCCGATTATTCATGCCGCCTATCAGTGCCGGGTAACAGGGCCCATCAGTGCCACCTATCAGTGCCCACCAGTGCCACCTGTCAATGCCCACCAGTGCCACTCATCAGTGCTGCCTATCAGTGCCACCTATCAGTGCCCATAAGTGCAGAATATTAGTTCCTCCTCATCAGTGCCACCTAATCAGTGCCCATAAGTGCTGCCTCATCAGTGCCCATAAGTGCCACCTCATCAGTGCCCATCAGTGCAGCCTATTAGTGCTCATTAGTGCCACCTCATCAGCACACATCAGTGAAGGAGAAAATTACTTATTTACAACATTTACTGACAGAAACTTAATTTTTTTCAACATTTTAAATTTTTTTTTTTTTTTTTTTTTTTTAGGAAGAAATATAAAAATCTCAGCAGTGATTAAATACCACCAATAGAAAGTTCTATTTGTGTGAAGAAAATGCAAAAAATGTCACATGGTTACAGTGTAGCATGACCGCGCAATTGTCATTCAAAGTGTGACAGCACTGAAATCTGAAAACTGGCTTGGGCAGGAAGGGGGTATAAGTGCTGGTAGATAAGTGGTTAAGGGGCAGGGGGTGTGTCCTATGCCTACATACTTTTGCTAATGGGTGTCTCTTATTCCCATTTCAAAAAGTTGGGAAAAATGCCTATTCCCAGCCCATTCTGGTCCAGTCACATGGCCCCTTGTGTCAGTCAGCGGCAGCTGTAGAGGACAAGAGAGAGCGTGCCGAGATTAGCTAGTAAAGCCTGGAGCAGTGACATCACCCATACACTGCAATGGCCCATTCACTGTCTTTGCTCCTGTAGCGCAGATCCCAAAATGGTCCCCCTGTTTGTCCCAGGTTCTATTCCATATTTGGGGCACAGCAGCCACCAGGCACATAGTATTTTTTTTCTATCTTTCACACAGTGATCAGACAGATAGATTTTTTTTTGTTGTGCTTATTTTTTTATTTTCGAAGAACTGGGATAGGGATTAGGGTGAGCCATAGGGATACCCAGAACTAGAACAAACTTGGTTGAGGACACTATCTTACAATGGTTAACTTCTTGAAAAAAAGACTTTCAGGTTAGAAGAATATGAATTAATTCAGCACAGGGGGATCCCAAACTGAAAATAGGGCCAGTGGTGGCTGGTGCTTTTTTTTGGAGGGGGGGCGGCAAACAACCACCCACCCCCCAGTATTGTTTTCTGAGTCCACAGTGGAGTGTATTTCCGCCCTTACATTGAGCATTTCCTGTACTGTTAATCAAGTCTCCTTCTCAATCCAACATTTCTATGGCAACCCCGCTTCCCTGTTCATAGCTGACTTGTTTTATTTCATAGTATTTACTTGTGCTGATTATCTAGTGTTTGCCTGTTTCAGTCTTATCAGCTTCAGCTGATAAGACTGCAGTAATGCTGTCCGATGCCCTGGTTAACACTGCATGTGAAGTCACATGGTCACATGGGATGTAGGTGGAAGCTCTCAGTCTCCAGGGATTCCAGTGTTGTGTGTCGTAGGAAGTCTTGATAATAGACAGACAAGCACACAGAGTGTGCCATAAATCAGGGGAGATCTTGACATGCTCAGTGATTTCATTCTAAAGAACAAAAAGGATTACAACAATACTAAGCAAGTAAGGAGATATCTATAAGCAGTGTTCATTAGGGTTTTTTATGTTTTTTTATGTGGGGGGGGGGGGGAGTTTACAACCACTTTAAGTCATAAGACTTGTGGCAACATGGGGCAAAATGCTTTCTTTACTGAGCATTGCTTCAACATCAATACTTACCCGTCATACACCATCTAAAAAATATATTGTAATACATAGAATGGCATTGCTGATTTCCTTCTGAAAATGTTATATGACAGCAGGTGGAAACACAGCATGCAGTGGGTAACTCAGACTGGCCTAGATCAGTGGCAATGGTGATGGGACTGGTAAGGATTATAATGTGTTGGGTTTTTTTGTTTGTTTTTTGCTACAGAGTCATATGTATTTTCCGTTTGCATTACATAACTTATTTTATTTTATACCCAGTGACATCATCACTGGCTGGCTGTGCTTCTCTATACAATGCAGCCATATCAAGAGTGCTGTACATAGATTCCTGAAAACATCCCAGCACCCTGCTCAGCACTCAAGAGCCATCAGACCTGATTAAAGCAATGGGCTGGTTCTTGGAAAGAGATATGCAAATATCAAAAAGCCTTTATGAATGGGTTTCCGTTTGGAGGACAGGGTTTTTTCTAGTTAAACTTTTTCCATTTTGAATAGAACAAGTGAGGGTTATAACCCCTGTAAAAAAAAATTCACCATCTGCGTTCCATTGTGGAGATTTCCCTTCACTTTCTGTTCCATAGCCAAATAGGAAGTGAGAGGAAGTCCCTGCAAATTAAGGGAATTCTTTGGGGACCCCCCGGTCACCAGAACTAGTGTCCCTATTGGAAGATTTCCCCTCTATTACTTTTCTGGGGACAACCCAAAAATGTGGGATTTTCTTTTACTTTCACTTTCAATGATAATGGTAAACAGGAAAAATAGAGAGGGGGCAAATCCCCCTAACGGGGGCACAGACAACAATTAAAACTGATAGGTGTTCTAATCCCTCTCTGCTCTATCCAAAACTTACAAAAAAAGCTTTTCTGTTAGCTGTACTTGAAATAATACAAATGAAATGAGTGGGTTAGGGACATTCAGGCTGGAGAAGAAAGGGCTAAATGATGCTGCATGTTCTACAGCCAGGAAATAAGGCAAGCTCTATGTGGCATACTGCAGCTTCTAATGCACACTGTGAGAATCTCACCCTGTTGAGTCAAATAAGAAGGCAATTTCAGTACAGGAGAGGAGCCTGTACAACTGTGCGAGCCTGAAGATAAAGCTGGAGTTCAGCCCCAGAATATACAAACACCGCTCTGTGCTGACACCCCACTTATCCAGAAGGTCCACTGGTATAGGTACTCCGATTGTATCATAAAACACAAGGATAAATGTACATAGTGTAATCCTGTTTATTTTTTATTTTATTTTTTTTACATTCAAGAAAAAATTTATTGAAAGGTAGAAACAGTACAGAAGTAAAGTACAGACTTGGGGTGTAGTTAGACAAAAATAAGGCATAAGAATATAAATTACCCATCAATAAGTACATCAGGCTATGTCCAATACAAGAATTATCTATCAGCTCAAATCTGATCAGGACTGTAAACCAGGTTTAGCAACACAGCTAATTGGCCACACAGATTGTGGCCAACAATGAGGAGCGTAAAATATCTATACTTCGTGAGATAAAAGAGACTAAGAAGAAGTAAGAGAAAAGGAGAACAAAAAGGGAAGAGAAAGTTGAGTCAGTAGGAATGACGGTGGGAGATCCGGTGGACTAAGGACATTGTATACATCATGTAATAAGTATCCAAGTGGAGAGTCATCTATCCAATCTACGGTAGTTGTGCATTTCTGCCAGACCAAACTCCAGGTCACCCGACCATAGACCTGAATTCCGGTGAGAGCCGGTATTCGAACCAGGGAGACCAGGTCTTATGGTAGCGTTCAATGTTTTCCTCCGATTGTGCTTTGGTGTCTTCCATTTCACCAATGTAAGAGACTTTGAGTAACCATTCTTTCAGGGAGGGAGTGCGAGTGGTCTTCCAGTATTGAGGAACAAGTGACCGAGCCGCATTGATTAGGTGTCTAGATAAGGAGTTTTTGTACTTCTTCAGAGAGAAGTTGGTAATGTTGAGTAAACAGCACGCAGCATCTAAAGTAAGCCTGGTCTCCGTGATTCGACGCACCAGCCCAATCACCGCATCCCAAAATGGCCTTATCTTTTCGCACGTCCACCAAATATGTAATATAGTACCTTTATCTTTTTGACAACGCCAACATAAGTCGCTCGACAGAGGATACCACTTGTGCACCCTGTCGGGTGTAGCATACCAACGGGTAAGTACCTTGTATGCTGTCTCCTGCATCCTTGTACTGATGGAACACTTATGAGCCAGTGAGCAAGCCCTCTCCCATTGGACATCAGAAATGCTTACATTCAGGTCTTCCGACCATCTCTCTCTGAGCTGGTCGTTCTTTATTGTTTTTAGGTGCTGTAGCCACTCGTAGGCTGTAGAGGTTGTTTTTTGAACCCTGTCTCCCTTAAGGCACACCGACTCCAACTCCGTGAGGTCTCTAGTAAAAAAAGGCTTACTAGACTGTCGATTAACGTAGGAACGTATTTGGAAATACGTCCACAGGGGCAGGTCAGGGATATCGTTGTCAGTTTTTAGGTCTGAAAAGTCCTTCATAACTCCCTTATTGAAACAGTGAAGTGCAAGGAGGGGGAGTTGATTGTTGTTGGATCGTAACAATTGGTTCCCTAATCCTGGGGTGAATTCTGGATTATTTTGTAGGGGCGTGAGGGGACCTAAAGGTGTGATAAGTCCGTCTTGTTTAGATAATAAGTGGAAAACGTCCAATGTTGTCCCTATTAAGGGATGTTTTTTTAGGTGCGAAGGGTATACGGATCTCGGGATCCAGGGGGAAAAGAGCAGGGGTATTTGGACAGACTCCCTTTCCAACACCACCCACTCCTTTGTATCGGCATGACAGTGCCAGTCAATAATGCGGGCGATGTGGGAGGCATGGTAGTAGGTCTTGAGATTTGGCACCCCCAACCCTCCCAAATGTTTAGGTCTCATCAATAGCGCAAATCTAACACGAGGCATTTTTTGGGCCCACAAGAATTTCAACAACAGTGCCTGCATGGACCTAAAGAAACTTTGGGGAATCTTGACAGGGAGGGCGCGAATTAGATATAGTACCCTAGGTAGGACAATCATTTTACAAATAGCAGCCCTACCAAACCATGAGAAGAGCATGGCATGCCAAACCTGCAGGTCCTTCTCAATTGACCGGAGGAGGGGCACAAAGTTATGTGTGAAAATAGAGTCAACCTTGGGAGTTAACCAAACCCCCAGATATTTAATGGCATGCGTGACCCATCTGAAGGTACTATTATCCATGAGTTGTTGCAATTTCTGTGCCGGCAATGATACGTTCATCGCTTCCGATTTAGAGTAGTTTATTTTAAGATTAGATATGTAACCATACGTTGTGAATTCCTTCAAAAGGGATGGCACTGTTATGTGTGGTTCGGTGACAAAAAATAGGAGATCATCGGCGTAACCGGCCACCTTAAACTCCCTCCCCCCGACCTCGAAACCTCTTACCGACTTGTTGGTCATAATCTTTCTAATGAAAGGTTCAAGTGTGAGGATGAATAGTAAAGGGGACAGGGGACAACGCTGTCGAGTGCCATTCCTTATGTTTACTCTGTTAGACAGCACGCCGTTAATCTTTAGCCTAGCCGAGGGATCTTGGTACAGGGACGCTATCAAGTTCATCATGCCGGGTCCCATTCCCACATATCTACAAGTCTCAAACATGTAATCCCAGGCTACTCTATCGAAGGCCTTCTCCGCATCAGTTGACAGGAGAAGGCCCTCGATCTTTCGCTCACGGGCCGCATGTATCAGGTCCAGGGCCTTAGTGACATTATCTCTGGCCTCCTTTCCAGGCATAAAACCCGCCTGACTCGGGCCTATCAGTTTGGGGAGAAAAGGCAACAGTCTCGTAGCTATAATCTTCGCTAGTAGTTTGGCATCTAGGTTTAATAACGAGATTGGCCTATAGCTAGCGCAGTACAACGGGTCCTTGTCCGGTTTTAAGATAACTGCAATGTAAGCAGACAGAAAATCCGGTGGGACCTGCCCTCCTCCCGGCAAAGAATTCAAAGCAGCAAGAAGGTGCGGGGTCAGAATTTCTCGAAATGTCTTGTAGTATATGGCTGTGTATCCGTCCGGGCCCGGGCTTTTACCTGTCTTAAGTTCCTTGATTGCCAAATTGAGTTCTGCTTGGGTTATGGGGGCATCAAGAGCAATAGAGTCTTCCTGTGTAAGTGTGGGGAGTCCCGAGTCATGTAAGTATTCCCTTATCGCTTGTGTTCTAACACTCTGTATGTCTGGGGGTTTGTGTTGGGGCGGGAGGTTATAAAGTTTAGTATAAAAATCGTGGAAGTGTTGGGCTATTTTGTCAGTCGTCCTGTCAACGTGACCGTCTTTGTTGCGAATACCTGGTATGTTGGTATTATGTGTGATATCCTTCAGGGCTCTAGCCAGCAAACGTCCAGCCTTGTCTCCCTGTTCATAATACACTTTTTTCCGAAGAAACAAAAGCCGCTTGGCCTTTGAATCAAAGAGCTGTTTAAGGGTCAGTCGTGTCTCTAGTAATGTTGCAGCAGATCGTTCGGACAAAGACTGCTTATGTAGGGTTTCCAAACGACGAATGGTGTGAGTCAGTCGTCGTATTTCGCCCTCTCTTTCCCTCTTCCTTTGAGCTCCCATCGCCATCAGTGTCCCTCTGTGCATTTATGGGCTTCCCAGAGTATTAAGGGGTCGATGTCAGGGGTTACATTATGCTCAAAAAAATCTTTTATGGCAGCTTCAATTTTTGGAAACAGGGAAGGATCCGTCAGGAGTGAGGAGTTCAGTCTCCACATGGGGGACGTTTTAGTGTCAGGCACCAAGTCGAGACTGAGCGACACCGGGGCATGATCAGAAATAGTTTGAATTCCTATATGAGCCGCATGTACTAAGTGTAGATCTCTTTGGGAGACAAATAGGTAGTCAATCCGCGAGTGTCTATCATGTGGAATAGAGTAAAATGAAAAGTCTCTATCAGCTGGGTGTAAGTAACGCCACGTATCTATCAATTCTAAGGAGTGGAGAAGAGTTTTTATCGTTTTCAAGGTCTGAAAGGAGACGAAAGTCTTCCCAGTAGAAGTATCCAGTAAGGGGTTGAGCGGGATATTAAAATCCCCGCCCAGTATCAGGCACCCCGACCCAAAGCTCTCAAGTTCTTTTACCATCCCCCTACAGAAGGCTAAATGGGAGTTATTAGGGAAATACACATTCGCCAATGTGGTAGGTGTTCCCGCCAATGTCCCCTTTAAAAAGATAAATCTCCCATTTGTGTCCACAAGCTTATCAGAAAGCTCAAAGTTTTCCCCCTTACTCAGTAGGATGGATACCCCTTTCGACTTAGAAACATCATTAGTCGAGTGGTGTGCTTCTGTAAAGTAGGAGTCGGTGAGCCTAGGGACCTGGCCCGTTCTAAAATGAGTCTCCTGAAGGAAGACGATCTTTGGCCTACCTTTTTTTAACTCCCTCAACAACGTTGAGCGCTTCTCAGGGATGTTTAACCCTTTCACATTGTGGGACACCAGCGTAGGCGCAGTGCCCAATGCCGAATAGGCCATCTGTCCAGGTCAGAGAGAGATGCAGAGCCGTGTCCAAAAGCCCCACCTGTGGAAAGCAAAAATACAAACTTAGAAATTATTCCACCCCCACCAAGTCCACTAGCAAGGCTACCAAGAGAGGCAGATAGGGTGTGGGAAAAGGAAACAGAGAAAGAAAGAAGGCAAAAGAGAGTCAGATGTAGAGTAGGAGGTAGAGGCAACGACCCACCTAGACTAATAAGTCGTCCAAGCAGGGCAAAAAATCTGGAGCCCGGACGGCAACAAAAGCACCGTCTAGACCCCCAACTGTCTGCGGGGACAAGGGAGGCACCCCAACGGAGCCGTGGTCACTACCCTGTGCGCAATGGCACCAACAAAAAGTTGAAAATGCCAAAACGCAGAGGGCACACCAGCAAAAAAAAGGGGAAAAAAATAAACACAATAAATCAGAGGGAGCCGAGCCCCAGCCCTTGTAGCGAACATAACAACTATAGAATCCTCTCTGCCATAAGAGGAGGTGTATAAAACATAACTCTTAAACGGGTGAACATATTGAACTAAATCTGGGCATAAGATCTGGGAATCACACCTGCTAAACAATAGAGCCAGTATCAGGGGGCACCGCCAACAGAGGTGCGGGCAGGAGGAACGGGTAACCCCCCCCCTCCACCACCACACACCGCCCCCCTCACAGGTACACTGTGGAATACCCCATGGACCACCCCAAACCATCTTAGGACCTGTAGCAGTTCAAGCAAAACAAATGTCAGCAGGGTCCTGCGACCAAAGGGCAACAAACTGCTACGTTCCTCATATCGTCTCCAAAAACAATAAACTTGAGGGGTCAGATGGTGAGGCAGCATTGCACATCAAACTAGAGAAGGCATTAGTCTCTGAGGCAAGTAAGTCTTAGAACATCCACAGTGATACTGAAAGTGCAGGATCGTTAGCAATTGTTTGCCCAGGAAAGAAGTGGTGAGGGCGAACCACACAACAAAAAAAAAAAACTATAAACTTGTGCGTAGGGATCCAACATTGCAAACTCTAGTCCTCAGGCAGGGATCGCGAGGAGTGTGCCCTTCTGCGAGGCGTGCCCACATCAGGGTTCTCCTGCCAGGCCGAGCGTTGTTTTTTAGAATGGCGCTTGTCAGGCGTTGACACGGGGGAATGGGGCGGACTCCTCTCCCTGGGTGGCAGTGCATACTCCTGGTACCAGTCCGGTAAGTCCACAGGATCTAGGTGCAAGGCGTTGCAAAATTCTGGAAGATCATTCGGCGTGCGGAGCGTGTGTTGCTTGCCATTGTGAGATACCAGGAGGGCGAAGGGGAAGCGCCATGTGTAACGGAGGTCTCTGGCCCGCAGTATCTCCAGCAAAGGGCGCAGGGCTCTGCGATTTTTAAGGGTTATTTGCGAGAGATCTTGAAACAGCTTAATGTTCTCACCATTAAACACAATCAGTTCGTTTCTACGTGCTTTAAGCATGATTTCCTCCTTTAGGGAAAAATTCTGCAAGCAGCATATTATGTCGCGCGGAGGCAAGGTATCGGGGCCTCTAGCTCGGAGAGCCCTGTGGGCCCGGACAAATTCAATAGCAGAATCTTCAGGTCTCTCCAGTACACTATTAAAGACCCTTTGGAGAGCTGGTACTATCTGTTCAGCGGTCACTGTCTCTGGCACCCCCCTGACTCTTATGTTGTTCCTCCTCCCTCTGTTGTCGAGGTCCTCCATGTGCCTGTTCAACTCAATAAAGTGCTGAGCATGTGTGGCGGTGACATCGTCTAAGCGGAGTATTGCTTTGTCTCTGAGTTTCCCTGCTGTTTCGGCCGTAGCCATCTTTTCAGTGAGCACAAGCAGGTTAGTTTTCAAGTCTGTGATGGCCGCTGAAAACGATGCCTTGATGTCAGCAGCAAAGCCTGACATGTCTGCATATGTGAGGGGATGGTCAGGTCGAGCCAGTCTCCTACCGTTATCCTCCGTAGCGGACTGAGAGTCCTCGCTGAGATCGCCGTCAGTGGGAACCGGCGCCATCTTGCCTCGCTCCGAGGCCCGCTGTGCTATCGCCTGTTTCTGGAATATGTCAGAAATATTCCTGGTGGCAGATACCGCGGTAGATCGGCGGGATCTTGAGTGCTGTGATCCGCGAAATTGCTTGTTCATCCTCGCTGGGTGCTGGGCAGAGAGGTGCTTAGGGCTTCAGGCTGCACGGAGCTCCTCTTTCAGGCGGCCATCTCCGTCGCGCGCCAAGCCACGCCCCCGTAATCCTGTTTATTATAATGCAACATACCCATACAGCAGAAACCCCCCTTAATCCTAGCTGCTTACATTTATAATGCAATCAACAAGCATAATGAAATACAATAGAGGGCGCTATCACCATCTCCAGCCGTCCGCTGGAAGTGTGTTATTCCTTGCAGACACTGTATTACACTCCCGGGTAGAAGGCAGAGTGATAGCGCCCTCTATTGTATTTCTTTATGCTTGTTTATTGCATTTTAAATGTAAGCAGCTAGGATTAAGGGGGGGTTTCTGCTGTATGGGTATGTTGCATTATAAAAAAACAGTAGCTATAACTTTGGTGCAAACCAATGAATATATACGCTTATTGTGATTTTTTTTTCACCAAAAATATGTAGCAGAATACATATTGGCCTAAACTAATAAAAACATTTCATATATATATATATATATATATATATATATATATATATATATATATATATATATATATATACCGTATATACTCGAGTATAGGTCTACTCGAATATAAGCCGAGGCCCCTAATTTACCACAAAAAAACTGGGAAAACGTATTGACTCGCGTATAAGCCGAAGATGAGACATGCAGCAGCTACTGTTACAGCTTAAAAGAGTGGAAAAGAGGGTCAACAATGCCCATCTGCAGCTGCATACCTGTGTACCTCCCTGTGTACCTCCCTGTGTCCATTGCAGCCTACCTGTGTCCTGTGCATGCCTCCGTGTGCCAATCTGCAGCCTCTGTGTCCTTCTGCAGCTCTGTGCCCATCTGCAGCTCCGTGTGCCATTCCAGGATTCAAAAGCCACACCTCTCCTCCTCGTCTGTGACAGACAGCAGCCATTCCACTGTTCAAAAGCCGCACCTCTCTTCCTCGTCTGTGACAGATGGCGGCCATTCCACTGTTCAAAAGCCGCACCTCTCTTCCTTGTCTGTGACAGACGGCGGCCATTCCACTGTTCAAAAGCCGCACCTCTCCTTGTTGTCTGTGACAGACGGCGGCCATTCCACTGTTCAAAAGCCGCACCTCTCCTCCTCGTCTGTGACAGACGGCGGCCATTCCACTGTTCAAAAGCCACGCCTCCCTGTCTGTGATAGGTGGAACACTCAATTTCCCAGCAGTCAGTGTTCCGCCTATCATGGACATCCGCTCATCCTCATACTACGGACGAGGATGAGAGGATGTCCGTGATAGGCGGAACACTGACTGCTGGGAAATTGAGTGTTCCGCCTATCACAAACAGGGAGGCGCGGCTTTTGAACAGTGGAATGGCCGCCGTCTGTCTGCACGACACGCTGATCAGGTAGGCAGATGGCGGTGACTCGAGTATAAGCCGAGGGGGGCACTTTCAGCCTAAAAAAAGGGGCTGAAAATCTCGGCTTATACTCGAGTATATACGGTATATGTATATTTATTTATTTATTTGGATATGTATTATAGCAGAAAGTAAAAAATATTGTATTTTTTTCAAAATTGTCAGTATTTTTTTGTTTATAGCGCAAAAAGAAAAAACACAGAGGTGATCAAATACCACTAAAAGAAAGCTCTATTTGTGGGAAAAAAAAAGACATCAGTTTTGTTTGGGTACAGCGTCGCACGGCCACACAATTGTCAGCTAATGCAACACAGTGCCGTATCGCAAAAAAATGGTCTGGTCATTAAGGGGGTAAATCCTACCGGGGTTGAAGTGGTCAATATCCATATTCTGGGCATGTCTTTAATGACTGCTGAAGCTCTTTATTGAGAGAAGATAAAGATCTCTGCTGGGTTTCAGACATTTGGTAAGTGGTTTAGAGGTATTTTATTACTGGTCGCAGTAATAAAAGGAACAGATTCATTTTTTCATAAATTGCAGTGTCAGCCAGAGCCTGAGAAAACATACTTTCAATTCCGCTATTTTGCAGGCACAGAAATCTGAAACAAACTAGTTATTTCGATCTATCAGAAAACTGTAGCCTGTAACTGCCCATACTAATATGAGCATGTTAGTATATGACGCAACTTTAGAATATTACATTGATTTGTGGAAATTAAAAAAGAAACATAGAAGAGTTATATCAGAGAAAGGCTATGTGATCCCCCTTTTTTTTTCTTGGTCTTTTTTTTTCTTACTATAGATCTATGTTTATCCCAAGCATGCGTAAATTCACTTAATGTTGACTGACTCGCTACCCCTGCTGGAAGTATGTTCTAAGCATCAACTACTCTTATGCCCCGTACACACGGTCGGAATTTACAACAGAAAAAGTCAGACGGAAGCTTTTCATCGTATATTCCGACCGTGTGTATGCCCTATCAGATTTTTTACGTCGAAAATTCTGACGGACCTAAAAAGAGAATGCGTTCTATATTTTTCCAACGGAACAAATTCCTATCGGGAGAACCGTGTGTCTGTATGCTGTTCCGACGCACCAAAAATGATGCATGCTCTGAAGCAAGTATGAGACGGAAACTATTGGCTACTGGCTTTTGAACTTCCTTTTTCTAGTCCCATTGTACGTGTTGTATCTCACCGCGTTCTTAACAGTCAGAATTTGGTGTGATCGCATGTATGCAAGAAAGCTTCAGCGGAATTCCGTCAGAAAAACCTCCAGAGTTTATTCTGACGGGAAAACCAGTCGTGTGTACAAGGCATTACAACAGAATAATACTTTCTAAGGTTAATTTTTAACTTTCCTCCATCACATTTGAGGTTGTGTTCCTGTGCTCCTGATCTTGGCCTCATATTGGAAATACTGCCCTCCTGAACCGTATTCATAGCTTAAAGTGTTACTGAACCCACAACTGTAATATCAGTCTGGATATGCAGTAAGGCATGCTTACTGTATTATACTCACTGTGGAACCTAAGGGATTAATCCTCTGCATTGGGTAAAAAGGCTGTTTGATCCTGTCTTCTCTGATCCTCCCCTTCTTTTATTGACCCTAATCCATCTTCTGATGGTACAGAGCCTTGGGGGGGGGGGGGCAATCTGCACATGCTCAGTTTCATAAGAGTTTTTTTTTTTCTGGGAGGGTGCATGTGATCAGCACAGGGCCAACCAGCATTAACTAGACAAATGGTCAGGAGTCATGCAGCCTCATAGAACAGTCAGAAGAGAATGAAAACTCCTCCTACATGCTTTAACCGATTCGCGCCCGCCCTATAGCCGAATGACGGCTACAGAGCGGACGCTATCTGCCGGGAGGCCGTCCCTGGACGTCCTCCTGTTTACTTCCGCAGTGCGCACCGCCACGGGCGCACATCGGGGAAGTTTTGTGTGTTGCCGTGTCCCCCGGAGACAGGCAATCACAGATCGGCCAATCAAAGCGGCTGTTTACAGCGCGATCGTAGCTGCCAATGAGAGATGATCTCAAATGTAAACATACAAGATCATCTCTCACTGCCCTGTCTCTCCCTCCTCACACAGAGACAGCGTGTGAGGAGAGAGAGGATCTGTGAGTGTTACAGTGTTACAGTTTATAAAATCTGTCAGCCCCAGTGCCATCTGTCAGCCCCAGTGACATCTGCCAGTGACATCTGCCAGTGCCATCTGCCAGCCCCAGTGCCATCTGCCAGCCCCATCTGCCAGAGCAATTAGCCAGAGCAAATAGCCAGCGCCATCTGCCAGTGACATCTGCCAGCGCCATCAGCCAGCGCCATCAGCCAGCACCATCTGCCAGTGCCATCTGCCAGTGCCAGTGCCATTTGCCAGTGCCATCTGCCAGCCCCAGTGCCATCTGCCAGTGCCATCTGCCAGCGACATCTGCCAGTGCCATCTGCCAGCGCCATCTGTCAGCGCCATCTGTCAGTGCCATCTGTCAGTGCCAGTGCCATCTGCCAGCCCCAGCGCCATCTGCCAGCACCATCTGCCAGCGCCATCTGTCAGTGCCAGTGCCATCTGCCAGCCCCATCTGTCAGAGCAATCTGCCAGTGCCATCTGCCAGTGCCACCTGCCAGTGCCATCTGCCAGCGCCATCTGCCTCCAGTGCCACCTGCCAGTGTCACGTGTCAGTACCACGTATCAGTGCCACGTGTCGTCAGTGCCACCTGCCACGTCAGTGCCACCTGCCACATCAGTGTGACCTGTGATCAGTGCTACCTGTTAGTGTCACCTGCTAGTGTCACTTGCCACATCAGCGTCACCTGTGATCAGTGCAATCTGTTAGTGTCACCTGCTAGTGTCACTTGCCACATCAGCGTCACCTGTCAGTGTCATCTGCCATATCAGTGTCACCTGTCAGTCCCATTTTTGATCACTAAGAATGTCACAAAGGTTATATTCAGCCGAGGAGGCATACAATATTCTTGCAGCCGACGAGAGCAACGGGGAGCTCTCCGTTTCGGATTCCTCCTCATATTCAGATTGTGAGTCTGATGTGGACTATGAGCCTGTCCTCAGCAGCGGTACAATGACAGCCTCAGAGGAGGAAGATGAGAGCCCGCCCATCAGATGAAGGTGTACTGGTGAGGAGGTGGTACCATCCACCAGCACCACAGAGCCATCCACCGGCAACGCAGTGCCATCCACCAGCACCACAGTACCTCGGCAAAGGCCAAGTACCAGTGTGTCAACTCAGGTCCCGTGCCAGCCTTCCCTATTCCCTCCAGAACCCCTTGTGGCTTCCTCCTAACTCAGGAGAAGCTAACGTTCCTCCTTTCACTGCCAACCCAGGAGTCCAGGTGGACATACACAATTTTTCCCTGATGGACTTTTTCCACTTAATTTTTACAGAGGACATGCTTGAATCGATTGTGGTCCAGTCCAACCTATATGCCCAACAATTTATTGCAAGCAACCCAACGTCCTATTATGCCCGTCCCTACGAGTGGAGAGCCCTAACAGTGGAGAAGTTTAAAATTGTTTTGGGCCTCACATTTTGTATGGGACTAAACAGAAAAAATGAAATACGTGCATATTGGTCATCCCGCCCCATCTATCACATGCCCATCTTTTCCTCAATAATGCCCCGGACCAGATATCTCATGATTATGAGATTCCTACACTTTAATGACAATACCCAGTGCCTTCCCCGATATGACCCAAATTTTGATAAACTTTACAAAATTCGGCCGCTAATAAATTATTTTTCTGAGATCTTCCCCCAGTTGTTTACCCCAGACCAACACATATGTGTGGATGAGTCCCTGATCAAATTTTCTGGCAGGCTGGGCCTAAAACAATTTATTCCCTCCAAAAGGGCCCGCTATGGGGTGAAAATTTATAAATTGTGCGACCGAGCCACAGGGTATACATATTCCTTCATGGTATACGAAGGGAAGGACACCCAGCTACATCCCCCTAATTGCCCCGAATACATCCGATCGAGTGGGAAAGTTGTTTGGGAACTCATAAACCCACTCCTGGAGAAAGGCTACCATCTCTATGTGGACAATTTTTACACAAGTTTACCCCTGTTCCGCAACCTCCATAGAAAGAAAACTCCAGCATGTGGCACCGTAAGGATGAACCGGAAGGGCTTTCCTCAAAGCCGCATCAACAAAAAGTTAAGAAAAGGCGAAGCGGCGAGTTTACGGAACAAGGACATTTTGGCTGTGAAGTGGAGGGACAGAAGGGATGTGTACATGCTTTCTTTGATCCACAACAATACATTCGTTGAGATCACCAGGAGGAATGGCCCAATACAAAAGCCAACTTGTATCCATGAGTACAAAATGTTCATGGGGGGTGTCGACTTCAACGACCAGATGCTCGAACCCTACCTTTCCACAAGAAGAACATACCAGTGATATAAAAAAATTTCAATTTATTTCTTTAATTTGGCCATATACAACACGTATGTAATCTATCGAAAATCCACAGAAAGACCCATACCCTTCCTTGGCTACCAGGAGGAAATTGTCACTGCCCTTATATACCCCAATGGCCCACCAGAAAACATTCGATCCACTGTAATTAGCAGATTCTCTGAACGCCGCTTTCCTGATAAAATCCCTCCCAGACCAACAGGCCGAAGACATCAGAAAAAATTTCGGGTGTGCAGCAAACGAAGATTGAGAAGAAACATCACTTATCATTGTGCCCAATGCCCTTCCCAACCAGGCCTCTGCATAGGTGACTGTTTCCGTCGTTACCATACTTCAGTGAATTATTAGTGAAGTATGGTAACCATAACCCTCACTTCCTGCCATTTACCTTCACACCCCTTATGCCTCTGCTTGCTCTGTAACTGACCCTGGCTTGTTATTCCACCACGCTTCTGCCTACTGATTCTGTTTATGCCTCTGCCTGATCTGGAACTGACCCTGGACTGTTATTCGACCACACTTCTGCCTACCGATTCTGTACATACCTCTGCCTGATCTGGAACTGACCCTGGACTGTTTGACCATGCCTCTTGCCTGCCTCTTGGACTGATCTTGTACCCTCCCAGTGGACTAGTGGGATTCATAACAGGGGTCTCACATATGTGAGGGGCTCCAGAATAGTTTTTCTGGATGAAGAAGACAATTTCATTTGTTTTCTCATTCCTAGATTAGGGTCTGGAGACTCGGAGGCTTCAAAGAGATTTGGGTGGGTGAAGCCTCTACCCCTATCCCCATTCTGTCCTGAACGAGGCCCTATTTCTGCCTGCTACCTGTAGGACCTATACCATCATGCCTCTGCCTGTCGCATGAACTGACCACACTACATGGATGGACCATATTCCTGCCTACTACCAGGACCAATATTTTGGCACTGCTGATAATCTCTGCCTGCACTGACCTTGGACTGTATATGGACAGTATCCCTGCCTGCTGCCTATATTGACTATGGACAGTATACCTGCCTGTTGCCTGGAAAATTGTGTTCACTTTTGCTGACCAAGTCCTTGCCTGCTGCCTGGACCAGTGCTATCATCCTGTGGACAACTGCACTGCTAAAACCACAGGTAATCTTTTGTTTACTCTTTGCTCAGCAGAATGTATTTTGGGGTGTAATTCTTGGTATGTGCATGCTATGTGTCCCTGGAACACCTGATGGTGTTCCTTGCATGTTGGGCCTCTGTATGTGGCCAAGCTGTGTAAAAGTCTCACACATTTGGTATTGCCATACTCAGGAGGAGTAGCAGAACGTATTTTGGGGTGTCATTTTTGCTATGTACATGCTATGTGTTGGAAATATCTTATAAATGGACAACTTTGCGTAAAAAAAATGCGTTTTCATTTTTTTCAAAATTTTCCTAAAACTTCTGGAAAAAAATAAACCATTCAAAAGACTCATTATGCCTCATAGATTATACGTTGGGGTATTAGCTTTCCAAAATGGGATCACTTTGTGGGCGTTTCTATTGTCCTGATGCTCCAGGGCCTTCAAAAATGTTTTAGGTGGTTGAGAAATGAGATGTGTAATTTATGCTCCTAGAACGCCTGATGGTGCTATTTCAATATTGGGCCTCTGTATGTGGCCAGGCTGTGTAAAAGTCTCACACATTTGGTATCGTAATACTCAGAAGGAGTAGCAGAATGTATTTTGGGGCATCATTTGTGGTATACACATGCCATGTGAGAGAAATAACCTATTACATTGAACATTTTGTGAGAAAAAAAAAATCTTCATTTTGCAAAGAATTGTGGGAAAAAAATGACAACATCAAAAACCTCACCATGCACCTTAGTAAATACCTTAGTAAAAAAGGGTCATTTGTGGGGTATTTGTACTTTCCTGGCTTGTTCTGGTGGCAAGAAATGAGATAGGCCACCAGTACATCAGGTGTGATCAATTTTTTATGATTCACACCACAGCTTGTAGACTCTCTAACTTTCACAAAGACCAAATAATATCCACTAATTTGGGTTATTTTTACCAAAGATATGTAGCAGTATAAATTGTGGCCAAAATTTATGAAGAAAATGTAATAATTTGCTAAATTTTATCACATAAACTAAGAAAAATGCGTGTTTTTTCCAAATTTTCTGTCTTTTTTAATTTATAGCGTAAAAAATAAAAAACTCAGAGGTGGTCATATACCACTAAAAGAAAGCTCTATTTGTGGGAAAAAAAGGACACAAAATTAATTTGGGTACAGTGTACTGAGTAATTGTCATTCAAAGTGTGAGAGCACCTATTAGCTGAAAATTGGTCTGGGCAGGAAGGGTGTTTAAGTGCCCAGTAAGCAAGTGGTTAACCAATGCTCAGCAAAAAACTGTAGGAGTCGCAAAAGTTTTATACACTGCTGATGAGAAAAGGTATCTAGCAGTTTACATTTACTAAAATAATTGCATTTCCATGTTCTGTGTACTGTGGGAGACCTGATATAGTGAATGCAGGGTCCTGGGTTTAGTAACACTTTAACCACATGCTGACCAGCTGTCGCAGTTGTATTGTGGCAAATGGCTCGGCTGGGTGAAATGATGTTATGTAACGTTGATTCGCTCTGTGGCCACTAGGGGGCACACGCACGCCACCAGAAGCGCACACGCACGGACACAAAATTTATTTGGGTACAGTGTACTGAGTAATTGTCATTCAAAGTGTGAGAGCACCGATTAGCTGAAAATTGGTCTGGGCAGGAAGGGTGTTTAAGTGCCCAGTAAGCAAGTGGTCAACCAATGCTCGGCAAAAAACTGTAGGAGTCGCAAAAGTTTTATACACTGCTGATGAGAAAAGGTATCTAGCAGTTTACATTTACTAAAATAATTGCATTTCCATGTTCTGTGTACTGTGGGAGACCAGATATAGTGAATGCAGGGTCCTGGGTTTAGTAACACTTTAACCACATGCTGACCAGCCGTCGCAGTTGTACTGTGGCAAATGGCTCGGCTGGATGAAATGACGTTATGTAACGTCGATTCGCTCTGTGGCCACTAGGGGGCACACGCACGCCACCAGAAGCGCACGCGCACGCCCCCGCTCTTTTTCCTCCAGACTTTACATATTAAGTCCTTACAGTCTCTTCTCATATGTTTTATTGCTTAGACCTTTCACCAATAAATTGCATTAGATATTATCTAAAATACATGACTGTATATGATGTTGTTAATACTTTTTGTCTGTATTTTTATTAAAATATCAAGTTGTAAAAAACAGTTGTCTCCATGTCTGTTTTCTACAGTTTGAAAGAGGAGAATGCATATATACTTAGAAAATGTTTTTTTCTTACAAATGAAACATTTTATTAAAACATGCAAAATATTAGGCATGAATATTACCAATTTTTTAGTTCAAAATTAAAGAATTCAAAAAAAAAAAAAAAAAAAAGTGAAATTCAAAACTAAAGTGTTTAAATCTTATCAAAGCATTTATTTTTTTTATGGCTGCATTGTTAATAAATAGGGTTATGCATGTAAATCAAGAAACACTATGCTACAAATGTGGCAACACATTGCTTTTTTTTTTTTTTTTTCCTCTTTTTTTATTTAGAGTAAGATGTGTTGACATCCAGCATGACAAAATTTGTACAAAGTTCACAATTTAAAAATGAAGTATCACACCAACTTGTGATTCCACACATTTATCGCAAAATTAAAATGTCATCAACAAATCCATGCCGTGTAGTACAAAAATAAATCAAACTTCAGTTCCACAGAGAGCACAATAAATAGTTTATACAAAATTCTGTCTTAATAAATGATTACTTAAATTAAACTTAGAAATGAATATGAACAATAAGTTATAATAAATAAACTTCGATGACTCACAATAATTCCATATGAAAGGTCAGCATTCTAATATGTGACACTTTTTTTTTGTGATCCCTATATAATAATAGTCACAGATAGGTTTTTGATTTGATACAGTTTAATGTACCACCATTAAATGAGCAGCAGGTTTGTGCTTAAAATCCCTTTCCATTGTACATAGGTGATAACAATAATAATCCCAACTGATACTATCTATTTATCTACTGAAAGCATTACTATATTGGCAAAGAAGCTGCAGACACAATGCAGTGATAAAAGGCAGATGCCAGTATTAACAATGGCCACCTTGAAAGAAGAACTTCAAGGCAAAGTATGACATGGATATGGCAGAAGGTCGAGCACCTCTCTTCGGCATTTGAAAAGGCAGTTCTGAGCATGACCGCTACAACTAATAGCACAACAGAAAGACAGGCCTTTACAGAGAACATACTGCAAAGCCCCCAAAAGTAACTACATAAGCTATTCCCAGCTAGTTATTAAAGTCCTCCTGGAAAACTGTAAGCTTTTGTACAGTGTAGAGTATAAAGTGCCGCTGGGATATACATATATTTATACATATATATACCGAGGTTGAGTATTGTATTAGAATATTTGTTGTGAGATCCCTGTAACCTCCCTTAGCGATATTATTGAATTAGCCATCATGGCTTCCAGTATATCTTTTTTTTGTATTTTTTATTTATTTCTTTTTTTGTTTCCGAGTTAGTGTCACAAAGGCTATAGACACAGAGAAAAAAAAAATTGCACACCTCCGTATATTATGGATATATAGGACAAGGTAAGTGCAAATTATCAACTGGCACATTGTGGGGACAATGACCCTGTAAGTCCTATTTTGCTAAAAATATTTTTTTTTTCTTTTTTAAAAAAAGCCATCTTTTTCATAGCAAAATTCTAAGTACATTGTACTTTCTGCATAACAACACATGGAAGGAAAAAAGATATGCAGTTTAAATAAAAAATAATAATCCTCTTGACATCTTTTATAAACACAACACATATTTGACATGATTTAAAAAGTGGTCTTATGCATACAGTTAGTGCAGTTGTTTAGAAGAAAATAAATAATGTTTAAAAAAATCTGCATTGTAACAATTACAATTTAGAACAGATAAGTGCTGTCTGAAGTTTGGTAATTTAACATAAGTCACATTTTTTTTTTAAATGGACAGTCAAGCATCAATCCCATTTTTTTTTTCTTTTTTTTTCACAACAGACAAAAATAAAATCAAAAAGTGGAAAATGATTGAAAATGACATAAATATTCAAAGGTAGATGGTGTACTTTTTCTTCTAAATCTATTGTTGGATTTTATCCAGGGACCAAAAAACAGATTTTCTTTTTTCTTTTTTGCATTAATTGTAAAACCCCCAATGAAACAAAAGGACAATGAAAAAAGAAAAAAAAAGAAAAAAAAAAGAAAGTTATTAAAAATAGTGTCTTTCAAAAATGCAGGAATCCAATACGAGTATATTTATACTTAACAGGCAGTTGAAAGGAAAATGAATCAATCCTGGAGTGAAAGAGTGAGTAGTGGCTATTTCTCCAAAGTCTGTTTGAAAAAGATCAGTAGGATTTATCTCATTGTCCACTTTTGATACAGTTCAGCAATGGATGTTCCCGTATTGAGATCAGTTGATGCTTATTTATGAATGAAAAGTGCTTTTAAGCTGCTTTGATTTTCCACGCAGGTTTTCATAGCTTGATTTTGTCTTACAGCAAGAAAATATTTTTGTATATCTTACATTTCTCCAATGTCCTTTCCACAGAGTTTAAAAAAAATAAAATAATAATTATCGTTTTCAAAGTTCTTCGGGCAACCTTGAAAGAAACAAAAACCCAACTTCCACTTTATTAAAAAAAAAGTCAATTCTTCATCACTTCTTGCTGTGAAACAATATGCGCACCATGATGGATTTTTCTGTCCTCAAAAATATTCCTGCAACTGGAGGCCTAAAGAAAATGTCTGAACGGCAAGACATTTCCCAATGGATTTTGTCTTGTCCATTGTGATATACTAAAACACTGATTCACCAATGCATAAAAAAATCTACACTCTGATTTTCTTCATCAGCTTCCCTTTTGAGAAATATATTTACCTTAAAAATGTGCATACGTTAGCAGCTATAAACATTACATGGCATATCACACAATGTTAGCTTATATGAAAACGTACAAAATGTGAATGTATTCAAAATCTATTCAGCAGTTACTATTTCTTTTTTTCTTTTTTCTTTTTTAAAGCAAGACATAAAATCATCATGAAGTCTTGTAAGCATAACACTGTCTCAAAATGAATAAATATATAACACTTTTCTGGTAGCTTACAGCAGCAGAAAACAAGAGGCATCCTTATTTTATAGAGATTTTTTTTTTTTGTTGTTGTGTTCGAGCAATGAGTTCACCAAAAGAGCAGCTGCTTAGACTTGGATCCCTCTTACGGCTTGCTTTATGTTTTCCAAGAGTGCCTTATTTTCTGGACTCTGATAGCGGTCTTGATTTGTGTACATGTCCGTCAACGTGGTCACGTAGGCATCAAAATTTTGTTCATTGATGGGATCCTACAAGACAATAGATATTTTTTATGTGTTTTTCATCTAACAAATTATTAAAGGCCTATATTTTTCTTCACAAACATTTTGCTTCTTCCACATTATATAAGTTGAACAATGATTAGTGCTTTATGGTGCATTGCAGAAAACATAGGAGTAACTATGGCCAAAGAAGTCCTTGCCAGTGCTCAGGGGCCCATTGTGAGTAAAAAGAAATAGGACCCTGAGGGGCCAAGTTATAAAGGAGAACTATCCATTCTCTGTTACATTGCACAGTGTGCAATGTAACAATACTTTATATTGTTGCTTGTATTTTCAGCTCCTTTATAAAATTTAGGACAATACTTTATATTGTTGCTTGTATTTTCAGCTCCTTTATAAAATTTAGGATGTGGTACTGTGCCTGTGGTACTTCAAGGAGTTCTATCTTCTTAAAACAGCAAGAAGAACTCTAAGCCCTTGTACACACGGTCGAAAATTCAGACGGAAAATGTCCGATCGGACCGCGTTGTCGGATAATCCAACCATGTATGGGCTCTATCGGACTTTTTCCGTCGGATTGTCCGACCAACAAAGTTTGAGACCTGGATATAAAATTTTCCGACGACATGATCCGATAGTCCAATTGTTTGTAGAGAATTCAGACAAAGTGCCACGCATGCTCAGATCAAATTACGAGACCAAGGCTATTGGCTACTAGCCTGAACATAGTCCCTTCGTAACAAATGAACATCATCACGCTCCGAACGATCGGATTTTCCAACAACTTTGTCCGAATGTGTGTATGCAACACAAGTTTCGGACAAAATCCGTTGGAAAAAATCCATCAGATTTTGTTGTCGGAATGTCCGAACAAGGGCTTAGATTGGAGGAGATATGGTCTTGTGACTTTGACAGGTCTTGTGACTGATATGCTTCGATCAATAAAAACATGACCCTTTCTATAACCAGATTTTTCATAAGGGGAATCTGTAACCTATACTACAAACGTTGACAGATGGTGTTTAGATTCATCAGTTTTTGGAGTAATGTTGTGGTGTAATATTAACTTCACCCTATGGGTAGCAGTGCTGGATCTTAACCCCTGCTTACCAGGTGTTGTCTTCTGCACAATTCAGATACTCACCCACCAAGCGAATCCAGCATTGTCTCTCTGAGATCTGCTTTTAGTTTTGTCATCGCTGTCACACACCGCCGTGTTTTCTGCGATGTCATCCATAGGTGCCGGCTTTTCCAGGTTCAGCTGGCGAGCCTACCACTGACACACTGCTAGACGTTTTACTCTCTTCCTTTACTAAATGAAGGACAATGCCTCCTGGGATATGAGACATACGTATCCCAGGATGCAAAGGGAGCACTGTGTATGTCATTCACCTAAATGAACTACGTGCACCTGGGGGTGGCCCAAACACTTAAAAAAAAGTAGAAAATCTAAATAAATAAAAAACAGTGCTTTTTCAGAAAAGGAGGGAGAAGGGTTGGATAGGAGTGAAGACTGCTTTGAGGGTGAAGATCTGTTTTAAGCTAATGACTTAATGACTCAAGTGGCAAAAATTGTAATAAATGATATAGAATCCCATATCACTGTGACACTATATAAATCCTGTTTAGTAATATAATAATAACCTAAGGCTTTTCACTGTTGATCATTTAGCAATGGTAACAAAAAGGAGCTTGCCGCGAAGGGGTTGATTTACTAAAAGTTAAGAGTGCAAAATGTGGTGCAGCTCTGCATAGAAACCAAGCATCTTCCAGTTTTTTTGTCAAAGCTTAATTGAACAAGCTGAACTTAGAAACTGGTTGACTACTATGCACAGCTGCACTAGAATTTGCACTCTCCAGTTTTAGTAAATCAACCCAAATGTCTCAGTTTACACAGTAACACCATGGTCTTGCCTTACATATGTACTATTTATCCCCAGGTAAAAAATAATCCTATCATTATCAGGAATAAAAAATAGAAAACAAGATATATTTATTTTCCTTCTTCTATGACATCTAGGAGTCGATTCACGAAAGGAATAAAGATTGTTCACTATGCAGAGTATATTTTCACTGTGTAAAGAGAAATCTGCGGCACTCGCGGCTTTTCCATTGTTCTTTATAGATACAATTGCAAAAAGCTAAAAGCAAAAAAAAAGCTAAGAGCACTTAAAAAAAAACACAGCCAATAACTGTTCATTGAGTTCATGGTTTTTGTATGACTTCTAAAAAAATTGTTGTAAACAATTCTGACCACCTTCCTTCATTTTATTAGTTTAGAGCAAACTTCTGATATGATAAAAATAAAGAAATAGAATGACGAGAGCAGCCGCGATATTTCTCCACCTCCTGATGACGGACAAATGGCATGCCTTCTACCACCATTCCACAATGCTATACTTGGGCCCAGGTCATCTATCAGCAGACCCAGAATACAGTAAGTACATGATATCTGTTGATAGCTTATTCTTACAGATTCCTTGTCCTGCTGCCTGTTTTGTCCCCCTTGCTTCAGTCGCCAACAGAAGTTCACTCTAATAAGAAAGGGCATGCATATGATTCATCATGGAGAAACCAACTGTTTGCAGCCAGCTTCCCAAATAATTTATACAATTTATTCTAATGTATACATTGCTGCGTATACATTTTATGGTTATGTAATAAATACTTATTACCTTTTACAAGTACTCTTCAAAAATTTGAAAATATGTAATTATGGAATCTCCAACTGTATTAGATTCCTATTTACATGGGTTGCCTAGGTGAGTCTGCTGGAATATGCACATCTGATAACATAGTTTGAGAAAAAGTTGTCCTACTTTTAAAGGATTTTCTAAATTTCTATATTTTTGGTTGGAATTTAATAAAGTTTATATAGATTTTTGTACATGCCTGTGTCAATGCCGCTTACTTTTGCAAGAGTAACCTCTAGTTTTGATCCCTACCGCTCATGGTATTTTGTTAAATATGGTCATTATATGGTTACAGAGATTACACATACACTATAATAACAAATGTATTGGAACGTCTGCCTTTACACACATGAACTTTAATGGCATCCCAGTCCATAGGGTTCAATATTTAGTTGGTCCACCCTTTGCAGCTGTAACAGCTTTAACTCTTCTGGGAAGGCTGTCCACAAGGTTTAGGAGTGTGTCTATGTGAATGTTTGACCATTCTTCCAGAAGTGCATTTGTGAGGTGAGGCACTGATATGGACGAGAAAGCCTGGCTTACATTCTTAACTCTAATTCATCCCAAAGGTGTTCTATCAGGTTGAGGTCAGGACTCTGTGCAGGCCAGTTAAGTTCTTCCTCCCCAGACTCGCTCATCGTCTTTATAGACCTTGCTTTGTGTACTGGTGCACAGTCATGTTGGAACAGGAAGGGGCCATCTCCAAACTGTTCCCACAAAGTTGGGAGGAGGAAATTGTCCAAAATGTCTCGGAATGCTGATCCCTTAAGAGTTCCCTTCACTGGAACTAAGGGGCCAAGTCCAACCCCCAAAAAGCAGCCCCACTCCATAATGCCCCCTCCACCAAATGATTTGGACCTGTGCACAAAGCAAGGTCCATAAAGACATGGATGAGTGAGTTTGGGTTGGAGAAATTTAACTGGCCTGCACAGAATCTTGACCTCAACCCAATAGAGCACCTTTGGGATGAATTAGAGCAGAGACTACGAGCCAGGCCTTCTCGTTCAACATCAGTGCCTGACCTCACAAATGCGCTTCTGGAAGAATGGTCAAACATTCCCACAGACACACTCCTAAACCTTGCTGCAAAGGATGGAGCAACTCAATATTGAACCCTACAGACTAAGACTGGGATGCCATTAAAGGTCATGTGCGTGTAAAGGCTGGCATCACAATACTTTTGGTAATATAGTGTATGTTGTGAGTTTG
Source organism: Lithobates pipiens (assembly GCF_037356315.1). NCBI lineage: Eukaryota > Metazoa > Chordata > Amphibia > Anura > Ranidae > Lithobates > Lithobates pipiens. Next base: position 509,666,333 of record NW_027507758.1, read on the forward strand.
CAAACAGGTTATATAATTGCTCCTTTTTTATTTAAAATTTGAGCCTGCTGGTAAGCCTGAGGATGAGGGAAGTCTTTTTTAAATACATTTCTCTCATAGTATTTTCTCATTTCTGTAGTGCAGTGTTCAAACAGAGGGTGGGGGCAGACACAAAAGAGTTTTCCTGCCAAATAAAATCATATAAAATAATTTTACGCTTTGTGCTAGACAACCTCTGTGGCCTGACCATACCATTATTGCTGCTGCTTGGTGCCCCATTCCTTGCTGCTGCTTGGTGCCCCATTCCTTGCTGCTGTCTACAAAAATGGTGGCAAACAACAATTAAACCCATTACTGTCAGATTTCACATTACTAGTAACTTTCCCTTCTCCTTATGTAGCAGAGCTTGATCACGCCCATTGGCTACTTGGGCACTGAGCAGTTATGGTAGGACAAGGAGCCTGTCACATGTTTCCCCCTCCCCAGAACTATCAGGTAAGGACTAGCAACATTAAGGCAAGGCTCTGATGGGTAGGTAGCAAGCAGTGCAGGATGTTATTTTATCTTATTTTTTTTACCTGACAGGTTTGATTTATAGAGCAAGGGCATTTTAATCATATACATACAAAATAACCAACCATTCCCATAATCCAGCAATTCCTAGAAGCAACTGTGGTTGGCAGGAGTACAGTTCATTAGAAAGAAAACCCGAAGGCAAGAAGAAGAGATAAAAATAGCCTACATTTCTGTGCTTTCCCCATAAACCCTTTGGATGCACTTGCTGATTGATGTCTCCATGCTTTTCTAAAGAGGATACTTTCTTTAACGTAACCACTCATAAGCATGCAGATCCTTTAATTGCCATTAAACAGGGAATATAACCTGAAAGGTAGGAGACAGGAATAAAGTTAAACTATAAATTTGAATGATTTGCCATGTTATACTAAAATAGCTCCAGTGTTGTAATGCACACCTATAGTAAATTCACACCCTACCATCCTGACTACTCTGCTCCTTGAATGCATAATGTTTACACAGGTAGTTAAAGTGGACCTTCACCCTCCCGAGAAGGATCCTGCCTCTGCACCCCTCTTCCCTTCCTCTAGCGAAATAGGGTAATTTCTTTTTGTTTACGTAAATTTTATCTACTGAAAGTCCGCCCTAAATCCTCATGCATGACGCGTATACTGCCCACTGTGCCTCCCAGGATATGTATGTCACATATCCCTGGAGGAATAGGCTTTAATTGAAGAACAGGAGGAGGGGGTGAGCCTATCGACGCATCATCAAGAGGCCCGCCTGCTGAACCTGGAAGAGCTGGTGAGCCTCTCGATGACGTCAGATAGAACATGGCAGCGTGGGACGTAGCTGTGGCCGGGCTTGATATGATTTCAGCAGGACAACGCTGAATCCATTGGATGTGTGAGTATCTGATAAGTGCAGGTACCTCTATCAGGTAAGCAGGGAAAAAAAAATCAGGAGGTTGGCCGGAGTTCCTCTTTAAATACATACCTGTTCTATGGAAACTGCCACCTCCAAAGCCAATAATAGTACACTGCAGTTTCATAGATTTGGTTGGTGTCTGATGCACTTCACCAATCCCACATGTCCTGCGCAACTGGACACGTTGCTCCATCAGACTTTAATTAATATGTATATACAATACAAGTTGTTCTCCTTTGGTGCCTTATCTAAACTAGCATCCACCAACCATTCCGGAAATGTATCTACTTGCCACATCACTCTCTGCTGTACTTTCTCTTGACTGATGACTTGACTCTATCTTTCTTTTGCTAACTCTCCAGTAACTGACTGATGGGGAAATTTGAATTTGAATTCAAATGTCCTAGTGCTCCGAAACTCACATTCGTATCCCTACATATTTCCCCACTTTTTCAGGGATTAAACCTTAGTGTATGTGCTATTCGTGACAAATATTGTAGAGTGCCTTTAGGCCACTGGTCATGTAATTTCCGATAAATGTGAAGATTTTTATTCAAACTGTGCTGCTGATTGCCTGAGAATCTCCAGCTGAGATCTTATGTTTGAGAATTAGCAGTACTACTATCATAAAAAACGTCATTCTAATAACGATGTCGTTAATAAACGTAATACATCTATTCATTATGCAGATATTTTTTTTTAGATATTAATTCCGTTATTTATATTCTTTTTATTATAAATATATATATATATATATATATGTATATGTATATATATATATATATATATATATATATATATATATATATATATATATATATATATATATATATATATAGATAGATATATATAGATAGATATATGTGCAGTATCTCACAAAAGTGACACCCCTCACATCTTTTCATGTGACAACACTGGATAAATGGCACTTTGCTACAATGTACAGTAGTGAGTGTACAGCTTTTATAACAGTGTAAATGTGCTGTCCCCTCAACACACAGCCATTAATGTTTAAACTGCTGGCAACAAAAGTGAGTACACCCCGAAGTGAAAATGTCCAAATTGGACCCAATTAGCCATTTTCCCATTAGCCATATGACTCTTTAATGTTACAAGGTCTCAGGTGTGAATGGGGAGCAGGTGTGTTAAATTTGGTGTTACCGCTCTCACTCTCACATACTGGTCGCTGGAAGTTTAACATGGCACCCCATGGCAAAGAACTCTCAGGATCTGAAAAAAATAATTGTTGCTCTACATAAACATGGCCTAGGCTATAAGAAGATTGCCAAGATTCTGAAACTGAGCTGCAGGACGGTGGCCAAGACCATACATCGGTTTAACAGGACAGGTTCCACTCAGAACAGGCCTCGCCATGGTCGACCAAAGAAGTTAAGTTCACATACTCAGCGTCATATATAGAGGTTGTCTTTGGGAAATAGACGTATGAGTGCTGCCAGAATTGCTGCAGAGGTTGAAGGGTTGAGGGGTCAGCCTGTCAGTGCTCAGGCCATACGCTGCATACTGCATCAAATTGATCTGCATGGCTGTTGTGCCAGAAGGAAGCCTCTTCTAAAGATGATGCACAAGAAATCCTGCAAGCAGTTTGAAGACAAGCAGACTAAGGACATGGATTACTGGAACAATGTCCTGTGGTCTGATGAGACCAAGATAAACGTGTTTGGTTCAGATGGTGTCAAGCGTGTGTGGTGGCAACAAGGTGACGAGTACAAAGACCAGTGTGTCTTGTCTACAGTAAAGCATGGTGGTGGGAGTGTCATGGTCTGGGACTGCCAGCACTGGAGAGCTACAGTTCATTGAGGGAACCATGAATGCCACATGTACTGTGACATAATGAAGCAGAGCATGATCCCCACCCTTTGGAGACTGGGCCTGCAGGGCAGTATTCCAACATAATGTCCCAAAACACACCTCCAAGACAACCACTGCCTTGCTAAAGAAACTGAGGGTAAAGGTGATGGACTGGTCAAGCATGTCTTCAGACCTAAACCCTATTGAGCATCTGTGGGGCATTCTCAAATGAAAGGTGGAGGAGCTCAAGGTCTCTAACATCCACCAGCTCTGTGATGTCATCATGGAGGAGTGGACGAGGACTCCAGTGGCAACCTGTGAAGCTCTGGTGAACTCCATGCCCAAGTGCGTTAAGGCAGTGTTGGAAAATAATGGTGGCCACACAAAATATTGACACTTTGGGCTCAATTTGGACATTATCACTTAGTTTGCCAGCGATTTAGACATTAGACATTAAAAGCTGTCCGTTGAGTTATTTTGAGGGGACAGCAAATTTACACTGTTATACAAGCTGTACACTCACTACTTTACATTGTAGCAAAGTGTAATCTCTTCAGCGTTGTCACATGAAAAGATATAATAAAATATTTACAAAAATGTGAGGGTGTACTCACTTATGTGAGATACTGTATACTGACCAAGCTGTCTAGTAAAAGTGACCAGGGTTGGCAAAAATCATGATATTTCCAAGGTTACTTGCACGACTAACATTTACTTCACTCCATTTTAGTATTCTTTTAAAATAATAATAAAGAAAAAAATACTGCAACTGTTTAAACACCCCTGGAACTTTTTGATTGGTCCCAAACCCTGTCACTGTCACATTTTCTGGAAAGCTTGGTCTGCATATACAAAAATATATTTTCCAATGAAGGAAAATAAGACAGTAAACACACTTTTTAGTAGACTGAGAAAGGGTTAAAACTTTAAGTTGGGAGATTTTTCTTATTTCCTGTGTGGTCACTGGGACAGAAAGTAAGGAAAAATGTCAGCAGGGATGAAGTGAAAGAATAAATTGCCAGATGACACATTTCGCCACACTACAAAACAAAAAAAAAGGATAGTTGGAGTTGGCCTTTAAGCTGTTAGCATAGTGAACATAAGTTAGCATAGTGAACATAACTATTCACTAAGTTAGTTTGGGATTCATTAAGAATGCTGAGTGTCATTGTATTCCGGGACAAGCCAACCTAAATCTTCTGATTTGATTTAGTGAGAATTGAATTAATCCCTTGGAAGGTTTTTATGACATAGCACATTTTAACAATGGCATTTCCAATACGCTGCTCATGGTTGTCATAATACCTTTAGTATGTAAACTGAGCTGAGATTGCAAACTACTATGTCACCCATATGGCAATGCAAAGAATTACACTATTTTATGATTTGTATTAGCTAGAGGAGAGTCCTTGATGTCAGAATGTGCAATTTATAAAACTCAGATTCCCCCATTTATTTATAAAGTGGAATCGAAAATAATTATCCATATTAGATAGCTTGTATCCTTATTCAAGAGAACAGAAGGTGAGATTTGAATGTAAGTTGCTCTACGCAAATTCTCCATTTTGGTGGAAAACTTCTTTGTCCAGTTTTTATATAGGATTCATGTCAATCTATCACAAGATGTGAAGAAGTCCAGACTGACATATACAAAATGGGTGTTTTTGTATATTTATTTATTTATTTATTTTAGTGGTGGTCAATAAAGGCATTGTTTGAATATTATTGATTGATATTTATTATTTGGGTTTTAGTTGTTTGTTGTTTTAGAGATGGCACATTTATGCATTTTGGCAGTTTGTGAGTTTTGTTTATTTGCAACGGTAGACTTTGTATGGGGACAGTACAGTAACTGAGCCATTTGTAGTTGTAGGTTGTGTATTCCATATACAAGAGGAACGCTTTAAAACTAAAATGTCAGGAATTATACTTACTTTTCCATTTCATTGCTGTATTTTTATTATCATATCACACTTCTGACATTCACAAAAATAATATACAATATTTTACAGACAATTACAGATAGACTGAGATGATGAGGTGACTCTGCTCTCAAGAGCTCACAATCTGAACAAGACATTGAACATGAAATGCATGTTTTTGAGAAATCAAAACATCCATACACTTCCAGATCCTAAGTGCCAGTGAGGAATAAACTAGGGTTTAGGTGAAGGGAAGGTGAACCAGGTAGCTTCACATTAACAGCACTAAGGGTTGGATGAGTCTCTGAAGAAAGGAGACATTACGAATTGATTGACAAGTGCAGCAACAATGATGGATGCAGCAAACAAGCATGATCATGAATTCCAAAGAAGCAGTTCGGCCCTAGAGAAATCCTGAAGATGTGCATGGGATGAGCAAATGAGGAGAGAGAAGAGTAGCAGACCACAGATGTAGTTCATGGGGAGTATCTGAAGGGACACTACATGTAAAATACAAGTGAGTTTACATAAGTTTTAATAGTATTAATGAAAAACGTGAATGTTTCAACAGATTATCAGAAACTGATATACAGATTCTTCAGCATATGCTTTGAATTTCAAAAGCTCAAACCCAACTTTTTATGTCCACTCCTTTTTATACTCACCTGTCCAAGTTATATTCAGTCTAGCAGCACTTTCTATACATGGCACATGCACCACTAACTCTATACTGGTCTGTTAAAGGAAACCTGTAATGAGGAACTGAGGATGCTGACATTGCTTACCACTCATTTTGAATGTAACAGCACCCTAAGCATCTTACTGATCCAACAGCTTTAACTTTGACTTTCTTGCTTTACGTGTTTTATTGTGCTGAAACTAGAGGCATTTAAGCAACTAGCATACTTTACTCTGGAAGGTAAAATCAGCAACAGCCAAAGAAGAGAAATAATATGAAGCGTTTATGGTGGCACCTCCAGTGGATGTCCTAGCTAGAAAGATGATGTTTATTCCCAGATCTACCTTGTCGGCAATAATGTGGACAGGGGCTATCAACCCCCCCCCATAAGATTACTATTAGATTTAGTTAGCATAGTTAATTTTGGTTGGGATTATATAAGTTTATTAAAGGGCAAGACCACAAAGTAAAACATCTGTTTTTGGCACATTGGAGAATAATATCACCTGACTATATTAGTGAATAAATATGGTGGATATCTGTGCTTGAATTTGCACACTGCTATCTCTATCCTTCACAACCACTACCTTCTATGCAGTCATAGCTGAAAATATATAGTTCTGCTGTGGAGGTCATTTACGTACCATAAGCAATCACAAATAGAATATTTTTAAAATAGCATTATTAATACTATTAATTATATTAAATATATAGGCAGTCACAATGCTGCATAAATAAAATTCTAGAGGGAGTCACTGGAATAGCAGGAACATTCCAAAGGAGAGAATTACTAATGTAAGTATACACATATATGATAATTTACTTACCATATGGGGCAGCTGGATGTTAGCTAGACTGTGAATAAGAGACTGACTAAGATTGGCCAGTTCATGAAGAAGAGACTCATTTTGCTGCTCAATGACTTTATTCTCTTCTTCTATTGTCTTCAGGTTACTCTCCATTGTTGTAATCTAAAAAGTACAGCCAGCCACAAAACACAACAGAGACCATTACAAACCATTAGCATCAGGTGTAACTTTACCAAGACAGCTATTAATGTGAAGTCTACCTAATGGAGTTCATTCTATGATTAGAAAAATCGTGTGCTATGGCTCAATATTACTATGTGCATGATCATTTAAATATTAAATATTTAGCTACAATCATGTGTAGGATTTTTAAATTTAAATAACTTCTATCCATATCTATATTGACATTCTTCATCTGACTTCAGTTTGTGTTTTAAAATTTCCAAGCTAGTTCATAGTGTTTAATTTTTACCTTCTTATATTCTATGTTATAAAAGTATTAAATGTGCCGGCTTCAACGTCCAGGGTGACTAAAATATATTGTAAAAGCATGCTTGGGGTTCATTCACAGACAGCCTGACTCACGTGTTATTAGAAATGTTGGAGCAAAGAAAATGGAGGCATTGTTCACAGGAGCCTATCAAATTGTACCTGTCATTTTTTTAGTTTCAAGTTATTTTTTTCCTCTTTCTGCTGGCCATAAAGCTGAGCTCTGTAAGATTACCGTATATGTTCTGGCAAATATCACACTTTAAATTTTTTTATGTTTTTTTTTCAAGCACAATAAAAATAATTTGTATTAGATGAGAAATTTGACTTATGCTGTCTATACTAGTACAAATCAAACTAGGTCTAAGAGAAAATGAAGAAAATACATTTTAACAAAACACTTGTTGATTTTATGTGAGTGCTGCATAAATGTGCCATGTGTCTTTATGGCTGCATTGGCCTCCTGGTGGGTATCCTAACACATTGAGACATTGGTCCTAAGGTATTTTTATTCCTTCATTACTAATGTATATTTATATCAACCATACTCTATCATACGTATTCTTTAAAGTAGAACTCTAGGCACAACTTTGTTTTTCATTTTAGAGTTTTAACCTCTGTAATGTTTATTTTTGCCATTGGGAGATTTCCCTTTACTTCCAGTCCCATAGCCAAACAGGAAGTGAGAGGAAATCCCCCCAAATTTCATGGGGACTCCCAGGTCACCAGAACTAATGCCCCCATTGGAAGATTTCCCATCTATTGCTTTTTTTTGGGACTTTCTTTTGCTTTCACTTTGAATGATAATATTAAACAGGACAAACAGATGGGGAATCTCCCTAACGGGGGCACAGACAGTAATAAAAACTGACAGATGTTCCAATCCTTCTCCCCTCTTTTCAAAACTAAAAAAAAAGTTTTGCCTTTAGTTATACTTTAACTTATCAGTTGGTGTAATAGGCTGAAGAGGCAGCCATGTCTATGGGTGAAGCAGGAGTCATGTGGTTTTTAATCACAAATAGCTAAATAAGCTTAATATTGCTTAGAGTACAAAAATGTCTGCCTTCTCTATTAAAGGTGCCTAGAATACCTTTAATCTTTCTGAGTCTGGATGTTGTATACTGTATCTTCATGTCATCAAATTGTTGTAATATAGAGTTTATCTAAGCTAGGCAACCTCCTGCAATTTTATCTACTGAGTCTAGTTATAAACATGCCCCAAATGTGTGCAGATGTACCTGTTTAGTAAAACTATGCAAAGAACAGCCAATCAGAGCTTTGTTTAATATTAAAAGATTTTAGAATGATGAGTTCTTATTGACAAATAAAAGGCACTGCTCTATGCATATTACTTTCTGCCTAATCCATTAATTAAGCCCAATGATATTAGGTAGATGGGTTTTTAACACATTTGTCCATACATGCAATTGGACAAACCTGTCAAACTGAGGTGTACAGAGCCACACATCTGAGTGTTAGTATAACAGTGGATGTGGACATACAGAAACTCCCCACATATATGTGATCAGCTATCGATCAAGTCTGCAGTGTGTCTAATATCTCCTAAAGACGTGTTCTATACACACAAAAAGGTTGATTTACTAAAGGAATAGAGCATATTCACTTTATTTTACTTTGCAAAGTGAATTTTCATTATTTTAGTATTCGGGGGTCAAAGTGAAAATTCACAATGCAAAGAATACCAAATTGTGCAAGAAATTGAAAATAAATATCAATAATAATAAATAAATAATACAAATTGTTTGCACAATTTCATGATTGAAGTCAGCACACTCTCAATTACTGCGCTAAATTAATGTATTTTATTTTTTGCAATGCATAGAAAATGACCCTCCTTTAGTAATTCAAAGTGAATTATTATCAGCAAATTCCCAATAATCAGCACCTTAATTTTATTATATTGATGCTGTTGCATATTCCAAGAAATATAGCTGTAATTATTATATTGTTGTACACCTCAGTCGAAAAATACTGTGCTGTGATTCTTAACCACTGGCAGGCTGTAGTGCCCTTCCTTCATGTACACCTAAAACTGTTTTAAAACCTTAAATCTACTCTGCAAAGTGATGTTTCATAGCTCTCTTTATAATGTAAGCTGTGTTCTGCTAAGAGATAAAAAAAATAGAATTCTATGTATGGACAATTTTTATTCTTCAAAGGCTGAATTTCGTGTAAGTTACATGGAAAAACCACAAAACCTCCCCTCCCGTGTAACTTACATGAAATTGGTATTCATCAACACAGGGATCTTGGCAAGCAACAGGACGCTCGTCCAGTACCTAGTGGGAGGGAGCAGAAGCTGAAAAGGGGGCAGAGAATGAAGCAAAAGAGGTGGAACTGTATGTGGACGTCCAATAGGGATCAATCTTGGAAACCAAATAGAAATGTTTATATACTGTATATATATATATATATATATATATATATATATATATGTTAGCCTAGCCATCAGACTAGGCTAACAGATTCACTAAAAGATAAAACCCAGCTTTTTTAGGTAAGGGTTGTGTAATGCTTGAGAGAGATAGACTTTTTTTTTCTAATTCATCATGTGTGCAGTTAAGTTCCACCTCTTTATATGATTAAATCATAATCACTAAATTTTATTACACAAGCAAAACTGTCATTCTACATTTATCGTCAATAATCCAAAGTCTATAGACAATATTATAATATATATATTTTTTTTTATTTATTTAACTGAACTCGGTTTTTCCTTGTGCCAAATTGCAGTTGTTGAGTTCAAATTAAATAACTTTTTGTTAATCAGTGCCACACACTTGAATGCAACACTTAACAATAAGAAGGTTCTCATCCTCACCCTTACCCTCCATGTAATTGTATTTTTCCACAAATCTGTCTTTTTCTACCTTTGATGTTTCGGTTGATGAATACCATGCAGCCAGCATGAACATGTGGCCACGGAAAACGGTATTTACAAAAGTACAGATGCACTCACGTATATGTCACATAGAGATGTAATCCGGACATTTCATGCACATGCACGTCACAAAGAAACAGTGCAGGCTTTAAGAAAGAAAAATGTTAAATGACAAATGATAATCGAGTTTTAGCATCACAATGTTTACATGGCGTATGCTTTTGTGCTGATCACCTGGCCTACCCATGTTACGTTAACCACAAGTGAACTTCGACCCTTGGCAGCAAAGGTGAACTTCACTTCAAGAGAATGAACTTTGCATGCATGAAGTATGGGTGAGTATGAGAATAAAAGCTTTACTGTCTTATTTTAGTCTTTTTTATTTTTATTTTTAAAGATTAATAAGTTAGTGGCATCTCATATAGGAAATTCATACATAGCAGAGCTGTATGCTTTCTTGGCAGTACTAGTTGTAGTAATATTCTATTTAAAATTAGCTAAATAAGACATTTGCAATACTGGTTATAGAAAACTGTTACCTGAGTTCTCAGCTTAATCATATCAGATTCCATCTGGGAGTTGGATTCATTTAGTTCTTTTATTTCTTCATCTAATTGTTTGATCTCTTCATCATTTTCTATACCTGGAGGATAGTAAAAGAAAAGAGTCTAATAGACTTAGAACATTTTCCCTATTGCCAACTATGAAAATGACTGTTAGGACTGAATAAAAAATGTTAACATTCATAGAGAAAGAAGGTCTAAACAAAACAATTTCTGCAGTTTCTAATAGCATATTTGTTAATGTCTCTATAGATAACAACACAATTTAGGTGATTTACTTAGTGAATCTGAGAGGACTAATAACAGTATAGAAAAAAGAAGAAGCAGCAAATGACATTCTGTTAGGTTAATCGGATCCTGTCTAAAATTGGCCCTAGTATATGTATGAATGTGTGTTAGGGACCTTAGGTTGTAAGCTCCTTGAAGGTAGGGACTGATTTGAATGTAAATCAATGTATATGTAAAGTGCCGCATAAAATTGACGGAGCTATATAAGTACCTAAAATAGGATAAATAAATGCTGGCCATACATGTGATGATCCCATTGTTTAACCATTCTTTTCGAGTTTTTGGGTAAATTGAAAGTAAAACAACTATTGATGCCTTTTTGTAATTTAATGTAACTGGCAGAAACAAGTTATGACAGAGGGAAGAAAGGTCGTAACCCTTATCGGACTTTAACGGTTATCTGTATTTCTGTTAAAGAGGTTTCCCCTCACTTCTTTCTACAATACCAATGGAAGTGAGGGAAAATCAATAACAGGGACACGGATAGCATATAGTGAACATGATGTAGAGCTATTCACTTTCAGGTCATTATAGGGGGCAAGGGAGCCATATTTGCATTTCTTTACATCTGGGCGAAAAGAGATTTAACCTTCCCATAAGGAAAGGCTTATTTACAGTAAGAGATATGAACATGTGGAATAGGCTTCCCCAAGAACTAATTCTGGCCAGCTTAGTAGATTGTTTCAAAAAAGAGCTGGATGCATTTCTAAATGCACAAAATATATCAGATTGTCTCATCGAGAATCAGAAAAGATACCCCCCCCACCTCGGAGCAAATTGAATTGTGGTTTATTGGGGGATTTTGCTTTCCTCTGGATCAGCTGTGGGTATAGGACTGTGTTTATGGAGTTTTTCTATTTGTGTGTTTATGTTTTTTTTATTGTGTGAACTAGATGGACTAGTGTCTTTTCCAACACTTTTTTTTAACTCTATTGAATATAAAAAAAGTATGGAAACTTTTTGAAGACCCCTTGTATATTTGAACTTTACATTTTCTTGTAGATTCAAAGTGAATAATTTGAAGGATTAAATCAGTATGGTACAAGACAAAACCAATGACAATACAAATAAAAAATGCTGTCATAAAAGTACATGGTGTCTGAGTGCAGAGGTGAAAATATTGTATTGTTTTTTACTTTTATACTTATTACTACCTAATGCCTATAAGCTGTTTCATCTTCCTTGCTAAAAAAAGAGTTCTGTTCTCTCTTTAAAACTTCAGTATTATTCTGTAGTTGCTTGGAAAAAAATAATTTGACTATAAAAAAAAGCAAGTAAAAACAACACATTTGCTTTGTTAAAACAGCAGACAGGAAAATGCATTGCGCATTGAAAAAAAAAAAAAGTTCTCCTGTCTACATCATAGCCCACAATACCCAAAAAAGTCTGAGCCGGCCGCTCCCACCCCCTCCACAGCCCAGCACTCCAGTGACAGTCACCAGGTCTCTGCTCACAGAGCCCTGAGAACAGAGTGATTGGCGGTGTTAGATCCCCTTGATTCTCAGTGTTAGAGCCAGTGGGGGACCGATGCTGCATCCACTTAGGTAAGTATGATTGTAAAAAAAAAAAAAAAATCCCACACATCTCTTTTAATACAGTGGCGAATAAATTTATTATGAGACACTAGCTTTATGACATTATCTTAACAATAGACAATACCATTGGTTGCTCTTTGCTTTATAGTCATCATTTCTTCCCCTGATAATCTGGCCTTCTTCATTGCTGATGTGGCTCTTGGACATCCCGATAAACTAAAATAAAATTTACAAGATCTTAATATTTAAAAAAAAAGTCATAAAAAATATTTATTTTATTAGATGTATTTCATATTTTGTAAAGATATCATTTCTGTGTTAAATTGCTAATATACGAGGGTTCTTCAATGTTTCCACACTTTTTTTTAACTCTATTAACCTCCCTGGCGGTACCATTATTTCGGATTTTAGGTGCTAAAAGCGGTACCATTATTTTGCATGAAAATTTGGCGTTTTATATTGTAGTCCTGCAATTCTTAGGAATAACTCTCTTAAATCTGTCCAAACCAGAGTCTAGCAGACATCCCAGGTATGATAAAGTTTGAAAAATTAAATCATAAATTATAATATAATAAATAATTATAAATAATTGTACCAAATAATAATATAACAATAATAAAAATTATTCAATAATGTAATCTAATCAAAAACACTGAAATTTGCTGAGTTGCAGAATTGTCACTGTCATTACTTTTCACTATTTGATGACGGATCTCCCCACAAATCGCTATCGCTCAATTCTGCGAGTCATTCTAATTTATTATCGCTGTTTTCTAGCTGGTCTAAAATCATTTTTGATGTACAGTGACAGTTTTGGTTGCTATGGACAATCTCCAGTTTCCAGGCATAAAGAACAGTTTTTACAATATAAAACTGCATGCAGGACACTGGGCAGACCACTAGGGACAACGGGGATGTGAAATATTTACATACAGCAATGTAATCTGTAAGATTACATTATACTGTATGTATACTGTTTATTTCACTTTTTGAATTTGGCGCCGATTTCCGTGCCCGTGCGTCGCAACGCTCGCAGGGCACGGAGATCGCCGATGTGATAGATCGAGCGAGACACGGCTCGCTCGTACAGCGGGGAGACAACGCTGGATTCGAAGGAGAAGGTAAGGAAACCTCCTCCTGGATCCAGCGACGCTGTCCCGAGTCTGACTCGGGGATACCGCTTTTGGTATAAAAAATCCACCCCGAGTCAGACTCGGGAATACCGTCAGGGGGGTTAAATATAAAAAAGTGTGGAAACCTTTTGAAGACCCCTCATATATTTGATCCTTACATTTTCTTGTAGATTCAAGGTGAACAATTTGAAGGTTTAAATCAATATTTAGGAAAAAAACTATTTTGTTTGGATGAGGAACCATCTGTAAGATTTTTTTTTTATACAAATGCAGTACCTTATTTTAATTCAACCATGACAATTACATATTTTTTTTAATGTTGATTATATTTGGTAGCTGATATTTGGGGACTGGAGAGATCAATTCTCATGGAGGGCACCAATCTGGATAAAGGCAGATTGTATGACATTTACATTTAGAATTAGATATCTAGCATCTAAAATTTTTTTAGCAAATGCATATATAGGAGCACTCAATAATGTCTGAGCATTTTCCCAATAACAAATCTGATGTCAACACATGAGGCTGTTGAACTCTACAGCTGGTTTCCAAGAAACAAGCAACTTACCTCCGATGTGTAAGAAAACTCCCACTAATGTGTCCGGAACCATCACATCCAGGAGTGGGACAGGACATTCCTTCAGTTTTTCCAGATTTCCAAGAGAACTGTGAGCCATTCATATAGCCATCTTTTTGCCTCTTGGCCGCCAGTGGACATCCAGATGCACTGCGATGTGATGCATACTTCCCCGTCACATGACCTTGTCCATCACAGCCAGGGACTGGGCATCTAGTGATCACAAGTAGATAAATTCATTTTCTAATTTTCTTTCATTGACATATACTTTTTTTCATATTATCAGGCAAGCTCCAAGTTAATTTGGAAAGGATATGGATTAGATACAAGAGTCTACGATCCCCAGAATTCTCTGGCTAATTGTAATAAACCTCCACAACAGCTGTAGCTATCTTTTGGGGTTAGTGATCTGCCTTTGGAAGGGAATGTGATTAAATGTTTACATTTCTATGCATTCTTTCTAAATTTCTAAATTTTCTTACATTAAATTTATATTGATTTGGTTTGACAAATAACCATTTATACAGACTGCTCACTGTATGCTTTTTTCTTTCTTTCTTATTCATATTACTCCCTACAAGGCGATTGAGGGGGGGGGGGGGGGTCAAAATGGTAAATTAACTAATTGCCTGCTTGTGCCACTTTTTTCTCTCCCACTCTGTTATGCCATAGAAATGACTGCAAGACACTGATACCAGGTAGAATTTATGTAATTAGTCTGTTTGCATTAAAAATACATTTATTGAAGCATTAGAGATTACAGAGCTGCAAACATTTGTATATTGTATAGCAGCCTAGAGCTCAGCTTAAGGCTGGGTTCACACTGCAGAACACAATGGCTCACAGCAGGAGTCCGGTACGTCTCCATCCACTGTTTCAGATCCGATTTCAGCCCAAATGTTTTGTTGAATTCGGACCTGAAATCTCCTGCTATGCGAATTGGATTGGGGAAAACCACATTCAATTTGCAATAGTGTGACCCAAGCCTTAAAGTAGAAATAATGACTTTTTGATAGAGTAGGTGAAGGTTATTACCCTGTCAGTTTTTTTCTGCCATCTATGTCATATTAGGGAAATTTTGTTTAACTTCCTACCCCGTAGCCAAAACAGGAAGTGAAAAAAAACCCTCCTAAGTGAAGGAATCCCTTGTTGTCACTAGGGTCAGCAGAACTCCCTATTGGAAGATTTCCCTACTATTTCTATTCTGGGGACAAGCCAAAATTCTCAATTTTCTTTTACTTTCACTTTTGATGATATTGGTAAATAATGCAAAAGAAGAGGGTAAATCTCCCTAATGAGGGCACAGACAGCAAAAAACAAAAATGGAAATTGAGATCAAGGCTGCCGTGCTATATGCGATACACACTCAAGTCAAGTAAATAAATACATTCATAAATAAATCAGCAATAATCAGTGTGAGATGTGACCGCAGCTTCTGCTCCAACGTGCTACTGCAAAACCGCTAGCGAAAAAAAAAAAAATAGGTGTACTAATTCTTCATCACTCTGTCAAAAGGTAAAAAAAAAGTTTGCCTTTAGTTATACTTTAAGAAAAAGATCTCTTCATTGAATAACATCAAAATAGTACAGCAGCTCATTTTGAGTAATATTTGAAAATTTTTTGCTCTAGTATAATATTATCTGTCGGGTGTTTAGGTGATATTAAGATAGGTAAGATTTCATACACACAAAAGGCCGAGGAACGTTAGCTGACAATATTAGCAATTATCGAAGACAGCTGGGATCTTAGCTTGACGTCTGTTTTCTAGGGGATAAAAGCTATTTTAATGCTGAGAGAAATGTTCCTATATGATCTGAAATCATTGATAAAGTTGCCTTTTATTTTAAGAGTCAAGCAAGTGCAGAGGTGAAAAATATAAACTAAATGCAGCCATTAGGTGAGCTATTAGGTTTTAGGTGACAGAAGTGAAGCACTGCCTAGAACAACTAAATGTAGAAAGGTCTTGATGGTGTATATACTAGCACTTTAGCACTATAGCACTTAGGTTCAACGCCTTCAGTTGACCTTACAGAATTATTGGGGTTGGTTTATTACAGAAGTAAACATTGGCACCTTCCAAAGTGAATGTTTACTTAGTTTAGTAAATAGGATGATTATACCAATTATGTGCAAGGCACAATCAATTTGTTTTAAATTGGTCTTGCATGTGATTGGGCATTTAAAGTGAACACAACTTCACTTTATTTACATGTTCTGAGAAGAACATGTAAAGTAAAAATTCTTCACTACTTTAGTAAATTAACCCCATTGCATTCTAGAAGGGCCAAGCCTGAACATAAAGCCAGCAGACCTATTTTTTAAAGCAGCAAAGGCTGTTCACATTGCAAGGTGAATGATAGTAAAATCATTGAACCTGTGTTTATTTTAAATATCCAATTGTAAGTGAAAAAAAACATGATGTTGATCACATTCATCAAAAATGATCTAAAGCCAAAGTTTTGATGAGGGGTTAAAACCACTGTTGGCTTTACATTGTTGTCCCTGTATCTGCTAGAGGAAATCACCCCCATATTTGTCCTTATGGTCAATATCTCTAGCATTGAAATTGAGGGAAATTTTGAGTTGTCAACAAACCAGTGACGGTTGTCTAAAACGGGATTTCCTTTATTTTGGAGAGATTCTCACGTAATTCCTATTGTGTCCATGGAACAGAAAGTAAATGGTCCATTCCCTACTCTATCCAAAATTGAATAAAGGGTTTTATAAATTAACCGGTGTACATATAAAAATGTCCTGCTCTCAAGTGGTCATACCAAGATCAAGACTTCAGTTGCAGCCATGGTCTTGGTAGAGTTTTTTACAGCTGGTATTCCACTGTCTTGTGAAAGTGATCTGGGTGTCTCTACAGCTGATCTCTTTTACAGTATAGAGAAGGGCCACCTAACCCACCCCCGCTGTCACCCTTGGTGGTTCCCGGACTCTCACGTTCCTCTGGGGAGCCCGAGATCATGGTAAATAGCCAGGATCCCTTCACACAAAAGAAATGGAAAAACATTAATTCCCCACTCTCCTCTGTGATGAATGACCCTGGAAGTAACAATGATTTTAGCATTCAATATGTTTATTAGGTTTTACAGAAGATGAAAAGAAAATAATACAGCAAAGTAGGGCAGTATTAGCAAAAGGCATAGTCACAGGCCCAAGAAGGTGCATATAGATCATCTGACAGCACAGTAAATAATGGCACATAAAGAAAAGGAAAACATTATGCATGATAACGTGGCTACATGGCTACAAATTCATGAGATAGTCATACAACAATATAACGTGGCAAATAAGAGAACCAAGCAAACTGCTTTTTCTGCCTTTTTCAGAGAAACTTTCATACAAATCATATGATTAAAATAAAAACAGCAAGAGAAGCGGTCTCAGGATTTACCAAAGGAGCCAGAGAGAGAAAAAGAAAAAAGAGTGAAAAAGAAAGGAGACAGTATACTTAGGGTTCCCTGAGGCCAAAGAGTGAAGACCATATTCATTCCTCAAGTTGGATATGCATATACTCGGCCCAGGGTGGCCATGTCTTTTGAAATTGTTTAACGTGGTTGTAAAGTCAGAAGGTGCAGCTTGGCCCCCATAGCAAGCTGCCTGTTGTGGGGGCACTCGGTAGGGGAGAGGGGACAGAAGTTTCCCGCGAGGGACCCCAGACAAGTTGGATCTGTTCTGCTTTGTGCAAAACCACTGGTGAGGTGAGTATACCATGTCTGCTATGTTCAAATGAAAAATAAAATGGATGGTTTAGCATTATGTTAGCCTTATTAAGCAGTACACGCACCGGTTTCTCAATTTTTCTCTAAATTTTATGTTTGGTACGGGTAAATTAAACTGATGGCTTCTTCCAAGCTTCAGCAATTGTGCATGTGGTTGCTAGGAAAATAAAAGAAGCCAGTCTCTGTGCGCTGCAGGGGCTACCAGGTATAGCTTCATTCAATAGGGCATATTGGGGCTGTTGACTTACTACTTTACCCAATAGTCGACGGAGCAAGGAAAACACCCTATTCCAATATCCCCTAATCCTGGGACAATCCCAGCAGATTTGGTACATAGTGCCCTCGAGACAATGATTTTATCACTTCCAAGTTCAGAACTGTCTATCCCTGGCTGGCAAAGCCAGGGAAACAGCTGATCAATCACGATCTGTGTGAAATCAGCTTCTTTGGAGGGCAGAGAAGAATTGACCCCTGATGTCTCCATAAAAATTAGCTGCCACTGCCCAAATCTATCACATTGGGAGCTATCCTCTTGTTATTACAATAATGGTAAAAGAAAAAAAAAAGGAACTTAGTGAAAAATTGCCCCCTCCTCGCATATACATGCAAATGCACACGTCGGCCCCAAATGCATATGTAAATAGCAACTGTACCACACATATGGGGGTTCGAGGTAATTTTCTAGCACAAGATTTTGATTTTAACATGTGTTTGAAAAATGTAAAATTGCCTGCGACAGCAAGTAGTTCAAGAGCTCTGTCACTGATAAAAACAAGTTTTCTAAAGAAGGGCACCTGTAAAAGAGGACTGTTCATACTTACCTTTCCAGCTGGCACTGGTTTGGATCATAGCTTTGCTAAAATCAACAGACACAGAAAACTCTTTAGGATTCCAAATGCTTCTGGGTATGTTAGATGTGCTGTGTGCTCATATATGCATATGATGCTCATATAGTGTAGTAATGTTGTTTAAGTTAAAAGCACCAATATTGCTTCAGTATACAAACAAACATGGCCAAGCAGAACTTACAGAGATGGCCGCCGCTGCAATGCCATCAACACGTAGGCCCCTTCCGACATGTTTTGTGCACACTCTCAAGGGATCTGCCTATCAACTAACAAAATTACTACACTATATGAGCATCATTTGGGCTCACATGGGTGAGATTTTTTGCACAGCGTCCGTCCCCATTTGGAGTCCATCAAGCCATCTCCATACCTGAACATGATGTCACCACGCTCCATAATAGCAGTTCGAGGCTTGTCATGATTTGCCATATGGTGAGTGTTTAGATTGGTGGGGAGAAATTATGATGGAAGAGCACCTAGAGGCGATTCAGTTCGCATTGTGCGCTATATAAGTATTTCATTCATTCATTCATTCACCCTGTAATACTTTTGGTATAAGTATGTATATCTCAATGCTGGATTATGTCTGTTTTCTGGTGAGTGGTGTGGCACACTACAATTACTATTACAACAGATCTTCTGAACATAAGAGAAGATTTTCCGGTCATGTCACTATTTGAACTTTGTTTATTCATTCAATGTATATAAATTGACATTTATTTTTTTACTGTGAAGCGCTGCACTGCCTTTTGCTATTGTATACTTTGATTAGAATACTGGTTAATTTCCCAAGAAAGGAATTCCCTCTGTTCACGGGGACCCTGTCCTGGATCGAGGCACTGCCAACTTCATTATAAAACCCACTCTTCTACCTAGCAAAGGTTCTGATTTATTTACCTACAGGTTTAGTGAAATATCCAGTTGTGGGGGGTCAATTCTTAAACCTCCCCCAAAAAAGAGCTACATAGGCATTCCCGACTCCCAGAAATGCCAGGTGTTAGGATTCTACCAGAGGCTGTAGCTCTTCAGCAAAGCAACGATCAGAGTCAATACCCTCTGTAGAGGTACATATGAAAAGTCTTCTTTTTCTGGAGCCCTATTTTTTTAACTTTTACTGTCTATAATGTCACTTTAGAGCCCCAGTGGGCACACAGTGGACATTTAACACTGGTACATGGCAGCCACAGGCAGAGGGCACAGGTACACCCTCCAGCCCAGCTGAAGTCTCTCAAACAGCTGCTGTGGCCAGATGGGGCTGGGTGGTGCACTCAGTGGTACTTCCATTTAGGTTAGTATGTGCTCAGGGATGAATGCCCAAAACACAGACTTCTTGTGTTCCAGGCATTTGTCCCTGGGCTTATACTGCACTAAACATAAGTACCACTAAGTGCACCACCCAGCCCCATCCAGCCACAGCAGCTTTAAGCTTTTCATACTGACAGGCTACTGGCAGTGAGACTGGATGTGGCACTTGTTCCCCCAGTTGGGGCTAAAGGCTGGAGCCCCTAGGACCAGGGTTAAGTGAGCAGTGTACCTGGGAAGTAACACAGCTTCACTTAAAGTGGAGGTCTTCCCATCAATGAAAAAATTAAAAGCCAGCAGCTACACATACTGCAGCTGCTGGCTTTTAATAACAAGATACTTACCTGTCCTGGAGTCCAGCAATGTCGGCACCGCAGCTGATGTTTCCATCAGCTGTCGGGTGCTGCCATTGCCATTTCGGGTAAGGGAGCCTGGCAGTATAGCCTTATGGCTTAACGCCGGGAACCCTACTGCACATGCCCAAGGCTCCGCTCCTCTCTCCTACTGGCCTGTCGACCAGAAAATGAGGAAGGAGCCTAGCGGTGACATCAACAGCCGCAGCTGTAGCTCCCGGAAGTGCGAACAGGATACCTGTCTTTTATCCGCTCCCCCCGAAAGGTACCAAATGGGGCACGGGGGGGGGGGGGGGGATGACAAATAAGCGGAAGTTCCACTTTTGGGTGGAATTCCGCCTTCATTTGCAAAGCTCAGTAAACATTTACTGTGTTGTGTGAACAGTCTCCGTTCCTTAAGTAAATCAATTCCAGTGTTTACATACAGCATTCACATATCGCGATCTCTTGATCCCTAAGTACTGTTCTATAGCACAGTTTTTTTAAAGTATGCTATATATTATCTTTTTCTACAGTGTTGCCTTGCCTATACTTTCCATATGGCTCAGATCCAAAGTTTCACAAATATCTTGTACATTTCCAATGTAACATCTTCCAATGATCACTGTACAGTGACCTTTCACCCGAACTGACCTGATTGGCTCTTGGTCTTCTTTGTCTTCTTTGCTTTGTGCTATCTTAATTCCACTTTTCTTTGCTCTTGGGCAACCTGAAAGGCTGGGGTAGGTACAAATATTCACTAAAGAGTCATTAAAGGGAAATTCCACCTTTCAATAAATATTTGTAAGAATAAATGTAGCAGCATTAAAATATTATTTCCTCTATTTAATTTTTACCTTATTTGTGTACTTTTACCTGTATCGCTGAATTCTCCACTCAGCTCTCTCCAGTCTGAAAAAAATGCTTGTTGTCAAATGGGATATTGTCTGAACATTCTGAACTACTGTAAGTGCAGATATGCCCGCCCAACACCTCTCTGTGGTCTCTTAGCCATGTGCGTGTGTGTTCTTGCTTTTTTTTTTCCAGCAAGTTTTTGAAAACACAGGTATGCATTCGTAGGCTCAAGACAGATGTTCTTATTAGTTTGTGGTTACTCAATTATTTTATTTCATCAACTGAATTGTTTTCTTCAGTGTTTTCATATTGGGGTTGATTTAGTAAATGCAAATAGACTGTGCACTTTGCAAAGTGAAGTTGCACTCTGCAAGTACAGTTGCTCCAGAGCAACATGATTGGATGATAAAAGTCAGCTCTGCTGACTTTTGTCATCCAATCATGTGCAAGTAAAAATGCTGCTTTTAAAATTTTCCTTGCATATGATTGGGTATTCGTTTCAATGTGAAGCTTTACTTCATTTGCTAAGCTTTGGAGCAACTGCACCTGCAGGGTGCAACTGAACTTTGCAAAGCAAACAGTCTATTTGCCTTTAGTAAATCAACCCAATAATCTTTTAATCCTGAAGTTCGGCTACATCTTTTCACTTTTTTACTCTACAACTTTAGTTATATTACTTACCTGTTATAAGGTAGGGTAAGTTTAATTTGCAGGCTTTTGGATTCTGAAGAAATTTTCACTGCAAGGCTACTTTGTCCTCTTCCTGCTGCTGAAATTCCGATGCTGTGGGGTGTAACAGCTACAGGTCTCCAGACTTAGCTGTACTAAAGATGATCTGACATAGACATGTCCTTCCTCCATTGAGAAAAGTTCTTTCACTGCTTACGCTGCCTGTAAAGTGATCTGTGAATGGGAGAGAGTGTGATCAGTCACAGAATTCACTCCTCCATTCACAGATAATGTTACAGGCTGGGTAAGCAGTGTAAGAACTTTCCTCAATGGAGGAGAAGGCAGGAGAGGGGTGTCCCCATCAGATTATCATTAGTTCAGACTGAAGCTAGTGACCCCCACCGTGACAGAAGTTCAGAAGCAAGAAGAGGACAAAGCAGTCCTGTCATGAAGATTTCAACTGAATCCAGAAGCCTGCACATGGCAGGACATTACAGAAAAGTAATATACCTAAAGTTGTAGTGAAAAAAAAAAGTTTTTTGGCTAAACCTTAACCTTAACATTTTACTTTGAAGGAAAATCCATATTTAATATAAGTATATTGTCAAAGGAATTTGGGCACCTTCCTTTACATGCACATGAACTTTAATGGCATCCCAGTCTTAGTCCATAGGCTTGAATATTGAGTCGGCCCACCCTTTGCAGCTATAACAGCTTCAACTCTTCTGAGTAGGCTGACCACAAGGTTTAAGAGTGTGTCTATGGGATTGTTTGACCATTCTTCCAGAAGTGCATTTGTGAAGTTAGGCACTAATGTTGGACAAGAAGGCCTGGCTCGAGGTCTCCACTCTAATTCATCCCAAAGGTATTCTATCAGGTTGAGGTCAGGACTCTGTGCAGGTCAGTCATGTTCCTCCACTCCAAACGCGTTCATTCATGTCTTTATGGACCTTGCTTTGCGCAATGGTCCAAGTTATATGTTGGAGGCAGAGTTATGGTGTAGGGTGGTTTTTCAGGGGTTGGGCTTTGCCCCTTAGTTCCAGTGAAGGGAACTCTTCAGACGTCAGCATACCAAGACATTTTGGACAATTTCATGCTCCCAACTTTGTGGGAACAGTTTGGGGGTGGTCCCTTCCTGTTCCAACATGACTGCGTACCAGTGTAAAAAGCAAGGTCCATAAAGACAAGGATGAATGAGTCCTGACTGATTGAACATCTTTGGGATGAATTAGAGCTGAGACTGTGAGAAACATCAGTGCCTGACCTCACAAATGCTCTTCTGGAAGAATGGTCAAAACGTTCCCATAGACACACTTCTAAATTTGCTGGACGGCCTTCCTAGAAGATTTTAAGCTGTTATAGCTGTAAAGGGTGGGCCAACTCAATATTGAACCCTACAAACTAAGACTGGGGATACCCTTAAAGTTCATTTGCGTGTAAAGGCGGGCGTCCTAATACTTTTGTTGTATGTGATTTATTATTTGTTAAAAAAAAAAAAAAACGTTCTAATACTGTATATAATTACTTTTTACTGTGTTTTCATCAATGTTTAAAATTATTTTCCGTTTATTGATAAAAATATGTATTTCCAGTGTTTATAATCTCTATTTAGTGGCCATGCTGTCTATAGAACATTTGTTTTTGCTCAATTCACATAGAACAGTTATATTTTCAGATTTATTGGACAAGTGACAACCCAATTTTTTTTTATAAATGGACCCCAAATTTATTTTGAGTTTAACGAGATGCATATCCAAGCAGTCTGATTCCTATTTTTAAAGCTGGACCCTCAGGGAAAAAAATGATTTACCCTTACTGTGGGTCCCCCTCCCCAGGTTACTGCAAGGGTGCTCATTCTGCCTAATAAAGGGTGACTAAGGCCATATACTATACTCACCGGATTTCTCATTCACTTAGGCTTTCTCCTTTTCATGAGAGAGGAGGCCGAAGCCTCTTTCCTTGCCCAACCGATGCAATGTCATTGCGTACATTGCAGAACCAGCAGTTCTACATATTATATGGGAGGACACAGAGGGCCCATCCACATTCTAGAGCGCCGGACAGCGGAGGAGAATGTCAACTACTGAGGGAGCAAGAAATAAGGTAAGCATATCACCTTATTCATGATCTCCTTGGCAGGACAGTCAGTTAACCCTTGTAGTGTAGACGGGGGGCCCATGGTATGTTTAAATTTTGTTTGCCCTGGCGTTCAGTGTTAGGCATTTACTTTTACACACTGTAAAAAGCCTAATTTCAAATTGATTTGCAGTGATTATGTTTAAAAATATATAAAGAGGACCAGTCAGTATCAAAGTAACCTGTGTTATACACAGCACATCTTCTCCTTCCTCTTTCCTGTTCAATGCAAGTATCCTCGACCACACTCCCTCATTCATTTCCACTACCAAAGAGGCAGCCTGTGGTGAAACCTTGCTGAAGCTAGTCATGTTTATTCTAAATCTGCCTTAAACATTTTTCCACATTTTGTCATATTACAATCAAAAATTTAAATGTATTTCATTGGGATTTTATGTGATAGACCAACACAAAGTGGCACATAATTGTGAAGTGGAAACAAAATAATAAATGGTTCTCAACATTTTTTACAAATAAATATGTGAAAGTGTGGCGTGAATTTGTATTCAGCCCTCCTGAGTCAATACTTTGCAGAACCACCTTTTGCTGCAATTACAGCTGCAAGTGTTTTTGGGTATGTCTCTACCAGCTTTGCACATCTAATGAGTGAAATGTTTGCCCATTCTTCTTTGCAAGATAGCTGAAGCTCTTTTGGATGGAGAGTGTCTGTGAACAGCAATTTTCAAGTCTAGCCACAGATTCTCAATTGAGCTTTAGGTCTGGACTTTGACTGAGCCATTCTAATACATGAATATGCTTTGATCTAAACCATTCCATTGTAGTTCTGGCTGTATGTTTAGGGCCATTGTCCTGTTGGAAATTGAATCTCCACCCCAGCATTAAGTTTTTTGCAGACTCTAATTGGTTTTCTTGTAAGAATGCCATGTATTTGGCTCCATCCATCTTCCCATCAACTCTGACCAGCTTCCCGCTCTCTGCTGAAGAAAAGCACCCCCACAGCATGATGCTACCACCACCATGTTTCACGGTGGGGATGGTGTTTTCAGGGTAATGTGCAGTGTTAGTTTTCCGCCACACATAGCATTTTGCTTTTAGTCCAACAAGTTAAATTGTGATCTCATCCGACCAGCGCACCTTCTTCCACATGTTTGCTGTGTTTCACACAAGGCTTTTCCCACGCTGCAAACAGGACTTCTTATGGCTTTCTTTCAACAATGGCTTTTGTGGAGTGCACAACTAATAGTTGTCCTGTGGACAAATTCTCCCACCTGAGCTGTGGATCTCTGCAGCTCCTCCAGAGTTACCATGGGCCTCTTGGTTGCTTCTCTGATTAATGCTTTCATTGTGCGGCCTGTCAGTTTAGGTGGACGGCCATGTCTTGGTAGGTTTGCACTTGTGCCATACTCTTCCCATTTTCGGATGATGGATTGAACAGTGCTCTGTGAGATGTTCAAAGTTTTGGATTTTTTTTTTATAACCTAACCTTGCATTAAACTTCTCCACAACTTTATCCCTGACCTATTTAGTGTGTTACTTGGCCTTCATGATGCGGTTTGTTCACTAAGGTTCTCTAACAAACCTATGAGGGCTTCACAGAACAGCTGTATTTATGCTGAGATTAAATTGCACACAGGTGGACTCTATTTACTAATTAGGTGAGTTCGGTAGGCAATTGGTTCCACTAGATTTTAGTTAGGGTTATTAGAGTAAAGGGGGATGAATACAAATGCATATCACATTTTTAAGATAATTATTTGTAAAAAATGTTGAAAACCATTTATAATGTTCCTTCCACTTCAAAATGATGTGCCGCTTTGTGTTGGTCTATCACATAAAATCCCAATAAAATATGTTCACATTTTTGGTTGTAAATGTGGAAAATTTCAAGGGGTGTGAATACTTTTTCAAGCCACTATATCAGGGCCAGATACTATATAGTAGAAACCAGGGCTATTTATCTCAAACTAGCAGGTGTAAAGTTCAAATCTAACCCTTACAAATTTGGCATTTTACCAAAAGAATAGTTGGTACCTGGAATAGACTTTTAGCAGTGGTAGTAACTGGTCAACAGTACATGGATTTAAACATGCTTGGGACAGTCATAGATCTATGCTCGGGCAAAAAAGTAAAAAAAATGGGGCAGACTTTATAAGACCACTTGGTCTCTTTCTGTCATAACTCATCTATGTCTATATGTTTCTACTATTAGGCACAGCAGCCTTGTACCTATGGGGGTGAATGATGGAAATCTGGCCCTGGGAGGCCCAAAGAATCAATGCGCTTTATTTGAGGACCTAGAGCCCCATTTGCTATGAAATTAACAGGTTAGCTTCATACCAAGTGAATTTCTGCAATGAGATTAACATAAGGATATTAGAACGAAGAAGAATATAGCTGTTACCTCTATGAAACCAATCAGCATCTTTGTTTTATTTCCCATTACATGTTTGGGAATGAAAGACAAAACCTAATTGGCTTCTACAGACACCATTACTTTTCTGTACTGTTGCATTTTTCATAAAGGTAGCCCAATGCCTGGAACAATCTTGGGGTCATTTATGAGACTATAGAAATAAAAAATACTAGTGCAAAAGTCTTGTTACTGATATTTTATTTTTCCATGGAATAAATCAAAACATCAGCCTGCTATTCACCCTGCCCCCCTCCTGTCAATATCATTTTTTAATAATTTATTAATAATTACCAAAGTGCATTAAGCCCTTTAAGCCCACTATTCCTATATTACTGTTGCCCTGTACTGAATACACAGTACATAATAAATGTTCTTACCTTGAGGGCTAGCCATCACATTGCACAGTGGTTAGCACTCAAAGCTGGCTGTCACCGACAGCTCAGGTCCCCACTAACAAACAGCTACAAATCAGAGTGGTACTTGACTAAGTGATCACTATTAGGATTGACATAGTGACTTCATGCAGGATTAAAGCTTCATTGATGAACTTAGCCTTCAGTCTGCCAATGACACTGCAGTTGCCACTGCAGTCTGAACGTGGAAGGGTGCATTTATTTAATACTGTAATTGTCAGCTACAATGACAGTATTATGAACAAAAAGAGTCACCAAATTAATGTGTGTGTGTGTGAGTGTATATAACATACAGTATATATATATATATATATATATATATATATATATATATATATATATATATATATATATATATATACTGTATTTATATATTTACTTTCTCTTCTGGGTTGTGATGACATCTGGTCACCAAAGAGTTTTGTTTCTTTGGAAAGCAGCTCTACATCTACCCCAGCTTTATTTCTTTTAATGTATTTCTGTTCCTAGCAGGTGGCTGGTTGTTGCAGTTCAGCCTATAGATCATGGTTGTCTGGGCCGATCTTTATTTATTGATTACTGTGTGGAAATCATTATTACATTGTCTAATGACCTAGACATAGACAACTTTTATATTCAGTATTCTCAGTACTATACAAGCAACCATAATCTCAGCTTCCACACAGGTCTACTCCAAGCAGCTCTTTAATAAACTATTGCAGGCTGTTTGGAGATTAGACAGAAATACAATTCTAAACTTACCTCTCCTATCATGTAAAAAGCACCTATTATTGTGTGTAATCCTACGCTGACAAGCTCAGAAGATTTGTATGGTTATTGGACAGCACAGTTGGCCACGGGGCAAAATGGACTTATCACCCTACGTTTATCCATAAACCCTTAAAGTAGGAGTAAACTCCATATTCTTTAGTTCTATAAGGGAATGATGATATACTGTAAATATGTTTTTTTAATACTGTAATAAGTACACTCCACAGAAATGTTTATATAAAATATATTGTCAAAAGTATTGGGACACCTGCCTTTACACGCACATCAAATTTAATGGCATCCCAGTCTTAGTCCGTAGGGTTCAATATTGAGTTGGCCCAACCTTTGCAGCTATAACAGCTTCAACTCTTCTGGGAAGGCTGTCCACAAGGTTTAGGAGTTTATGGGAATATTTGACCATTCTTCCAGAAGCTCATTTGTGAGATCAGGCACTGTTGTTGGTCGAGAAGGCCTGACTCGTAGTCTCCGCTCTTATATATCGCAAAGGTGTTCTTTTGGGTTGAGGTGCAGGCCAGTCAAGTTCCTCCACCCAAAACTCGCTCATCGATGTCTTTATGGATCTTGCTTTGTGCACTGGTCCAAATCATTTGGTGGAGGGGGGATTATGGTGTGTGGTTGATTTTCAGGGGTTGGACTTGGCCCCTTAGTTCCAGTGAAGGGAACTCTTAAAGCATCAGCATACCAATACATTTTGGACAATTTCTTGCTTCCAACTTTGGGGGAAGAGTTTGGGGATGGCCCCTTCCTGTTCCAACATGACTGCACACCAGTGCACAAAGCAAGGTCCATAAAGACATGGATGAGTGAGTTTGGGTTGGAGGAACTTGATTGGCCTGCACAAAGTGCTGACCTCAACCTGATAGAACACCTTTTGGATGAATTAGAGCGGAGACTACGAGTCAGGCCTTCTCGTCCAACACCAGTGCCTGACCTCACAAATGCACTTCTGGAAGAATGGTGACACATTCCCATAGACACACTCCTACACATTGTGGACAGCCTTCCCAGAAGAGATGAAGCTGTTATAGCTCCAAATGGTGGGCCAACTCAATATTGAACACTACGGATTAAGATTGAGATGCCATTAAAGTTCATCTGTATGCAAAGGCAGGTGGCCCAATACTTTTTGACAATATAGTGTATTTCTTATATCTCGAAAATCTCTTTTCAACATGAAAAAATGCCAAAGTCTAGACTTTAATTTAACTAGACCTTTTTGTTTCTAGAACTGATGAAAGCCAGTGTCTACCTACCTTCTATGGGAAGCATAGTTTCCTGTTATATGCCCAGAGCCATCACACCCAGGAGTTGGACACCTAAAATGAATTACATGTATTTTAGCCATTGCAGTACAGAATGGCTTTACAAAAATGACAAGAAGTTGATGTTTTAGAATGTATAACAGCATCAAAAGGTAGGTTTATATGCAAACAGGAAATGATCAGAACACAGGATATTTTAAAAGGGGGTTGGCGTAATGAGGAATGATATTTTCCTACAAAAAGATGACAAGTAAACTTGCTTTCTCCTTTTGTCTATCAATGAAACAAGAAAGAGTAATTATTGTATATATTAAGGGTTATTTTTATTTTATTTTTCTCAATCTCTTGTGGGAATCTTTAGTTATTAAAAATGTGGACATTCATGTATTTCATTCTTGCATATCCAACCCACTAGGCATAGACCATAACTTTTATTTACACATATTGCTACCATACCATTTATTGCCCCTTATTGTCATCTCTGGTGTCAATTTATGATGCCAGCTGTGCAACAGTTTCATGCTCAATTACATGTACTGAGTGTTGTCTGTACAATGATCTTTCAATCTAAGCCTCCCCCTTTTCTTAACTGTAAATTCCAGGCATTGCAGTTTTTACACAGTTACGTTGATGCAGCTTGGACTAATGCAAGTATGCTTGTGCCATACCCGTGGGATTTCCCTGGAAGTTGGACACCACTACTATAGGCATCTCCACTAGCTTCTAGGTCCTGTGACAAGGGGCTGCCCTGCTGCACTGTGATGCCACGTACACACGATCGGATTTTCCTACGGGAAATGTTGGATGTGAGCTTGTTGGCGGAAAGTCCGACCGTGTTGTCGGACAATTGTTGTCGGAGTTTCCATCAACAAATGTTGGCTAGCACATTCTCAAATTTGCCGTCAACAAATGTGTGTTGTCGGACTTTCCGATTGTGTGTACACAAGTCCGTCGGACAAAAGTCCAAAGTACAAACACACATGCTCAGAAGCAGAAGTGGTCAGTCTTGCAAACTAGCGTTCGTAATGGAGAATTAACATTTGTGAGGTGGTCAATTATGAAAACTCTAAATGCAGCGCATATTCTCTTCGTCTTTAATGGGATAATAATGAAGCTGCTTTGCTGGTGATACTGATGGAGTTATTGCAAACAAATTTTCAAAGGCTTTTTATTTTCTAGTGATATCAAGAATAATATTATTATGCTTTTTCATTTTATTTTTGCATTGAAAAAAAACATAGACATGCTATCTGCCAATACAACTTAACCAATAAGTGCATTCTATGCATCCAAAAATATAGAAAATATACCAAATCAAATCATAATTCAACCAAAAAATAATGTCAAAGCAATAACGCCAAAGCCAATAGTAAATAACACGTTATCTCCTCTGATTCCGCAACATGTCTGATTGACAAATGGCCGTTCAGAAATGAACTGAAAAGCGCTAAATGAAACACGCAAAAAGAAAAGTGGGAATCCACTCACCATACTTCTACTAACACGAAATTAGCAGAAGGAGCCCAAAGGGGGGCCCTAAAGAGCTGAAAAACCATGTGCAGGCATACCCCACTTTTAAGTACACAATGGGGTTTATTTACTAAAGCTGAAAAGTGCAAAATCAGGCTCACTTCTACATAGAAACCAATGAGCTTCCAGGTTTTACTACAAAAGCTTAATTGAACAAGCTGAGGATAGAAGCTCATTGGTTTCTATGCAGAAGTGAGCCTGATTTTGCACTTTCCAGCTTTAGTAAATAAACCCCATTGTGTACTTAAAAGTGGAGTATGCCTGTAGTACCTCTTGTACATCACTACATTCGTAATTGTTGGCCAACACTTGCGTGACCGTGTGTATGCAAGACAAGTGTGAGCCAACACCCTTCGGACAAAATTCCACGGTGTTGTTGTCGGAAAGTCCGATCGTATGTGCGGGGCTTGAAGGTCACTTACTTCTATTGGGTGCCATTTAGAGAACACTTTGCATTTTCTCAATGAATGCAAAGTGTTCTCTGATTGAGGAGGAGAAGTATTTATTGAGAAAAAGGAAAGTGTTTTCTGGATGGTGCCCATGCGGAGCAGGTGAGCTCCTGTGGTGTGCTGAGGGCAGTTATTTGGCATGAGAATCTAAATACAGGCATACCCCACTTTTAAGTACAACCCCATTGTGTACTTAAACGTGGGGTATGCCTGTACTAAAGCTGGAAAATGCTAAATCAGGCTCACTTCTGCATAGAAACTAACGAGCTTCCAGGTTTTATTACCAAAGCTTAATTGAACAAGCTGGGGTTAGAAGCTCATTGGTTTCTATGCAGAAGTGAGCCTGATTTTGCACTTTCCAGCTTTAGTAAATAAACCCCACTCTGTACTTAAAAGTACGGTATGCCTGTATAGCAGCAATCCCCATAGTAGGGGTGCCTGCTTCAGTGATTCCAGTTTCCAGGAGGATCCTGCAGGTATTGCGCATATAGAACACACCGACATTGCTCCAGTCAAGACCAATGTAAAAATTGCCATACATGAAATTCAGCCACTTAACTACTTTACTGTATATCTAAACCGGAAACCAAAAATGTAATAAATTGCAACGTATCAATCCATGAATGTGGTGGTTGATTTAGTTTTCCTTTTATATCCTTTTTTTTCCCTTTTATTTTACCTAGTGATTCTGCCAGTAAAAAACACTTCTTGCCATAGAGTGACAATACCTGTTATCAGTACTGTATCTACAGAGGAGCAGCGTTGTCTCCCCCCTATCCTCATCGCCACGCATAGAAGGGGGGAGAAGGCTGATAACATTGTTTTAAATTTCAGTTTAATACATAGGAAGTCACAAGGACACCATTTACCAAAAGTGGAGCTGCAGCCTCTTAGGACAGTTAGAGGTGAATGAAAAGTCCTCCTACAAGCTTTAACCAGACACTGATAGAAGTCACAAGACTGCTATACTGCTGATGAGAAAAGGTATTTAGCAGCTTATGTTTACTAAAATAATTGCATTTCCATGTTATGTGTACCGTTGGAGACCAGATATAGTGAATGCAGGGTCCTGGGTTTAGTAACACTTTAAGCTTTGACAAAAAAAAAAAAAAAAACTGGAAGCTGATTGGTTTCTGTGTAGAGCTGCACCAGAATTTGCACTCAGTCTTAGTAAATCAAACCTGTCTTTATATCAGGATCAACATATATCTCTGTACTTGCAGAAAAAGGCCCCGAACCTGAGAAAAGAAAACGAACACAGCCACCACATCTAAAGGCAGGTAAGATGCAATAATTAAAATGCTTCTTCCTGGGTTTAGACATGTTAATTCTGCTATATTTCTGTCTTCCTCTACACTTCTTGGTTTGTTTATCCACTCCTTATTCCTTCTATTTCCTATGTCATTCATTTTGCAGATGGCAAATCACTGATTTCATCAGCGATTCTCCATCAATTCCTCTGGAAGACCAACCAAGAAAATTGCCCACAGTTGCTATTAAGCCTCATTAAAGCAATTGGCCAAACTGCAAAGTCACATGGGTGTAAAGTGCTATGATCCTGGGAAAATGGGTTCTTAAGCCCCATACACACTATCAGATTTCCTGCTGATTTTTGTCTTCAGATTTACCAATACCATATAATATGAGGTCAAACCTTAAGAGTTTCAATTTGTATGCAATCAGGCAGGCCCTTGCACTACATGATTTTGGTAAATCTGAAGACAAAAATCTGCAGAAAATCTGATAGTGTGTATTGAGACTACAGCTAAGCTGGAAAAAGGGACTCCGCTGTACACTTGCTGTCATGTAATTTCACTATTATAGAAGAAAAAATATATATATTTCACATAAGGAAGATGCATTTCATGCTCTAACATTGTACAAATCCAGTAACTAGCTGTACCAAGGCACAACATTGGCTGTGTGTGTGCCTACTGATTACATTATTGTTGCTGTGTTATTAATGCAATTAGTACTAGCATTATTTATATGCATTTTCAAATATTAGTCGTTTTTATTATTTAGAGCAGTTTAGCTATTTTGGATTTTTTTGTGTTTATCGTGACCTATGCAAGACCTATGCCACTCATCAGATAGGATTTATCATGAACTAAAACTGATTCATAATGTTGAATTAACCCCTACAGCACCATATTTACCATATATGATACCTGTAACTTTTTGAGATATATCAGTGCTACACCAAAATCTAACAACACCATTCCTTTGGATCTAAAAACACTGATAATATAGGAAAGACACTGTTGTCTACAAGCAAGATAACTCTATCTATAGTTCTGATCTTTCTGTGCTATAAACCAGTAGTTATGGGCGCACTTTTGAAACACAGGAAATGATTTGCTATATATGACCAATATACAAGTATGGATAAACTGCTTTTCTTAGATGTGCCACATTAGTAAATTAATTTAAAATGACTGTTACTTGGCATTAGTAAAGAATTGCACATGTTGTACACAGCTCCTTTTAGTATATATAACACACACACACACACACACACACATATATATATATATATATATATATATATATATATATATATAAAACGTTATAAAAATATATATAAATATAGTTAAATAAATAAATATAAATATAAATATATATATATATATATATTTATATATATATATATATATATTTATTTATTTAACTATATTTATATATATTTTTATAACGTTTTATATATATATATATATATATATATATATATATATATATATATATAATATACTGTATATATGTATATATATATATATATAATATATATATATATATATATATATATATATATATATATATATATATATATATATATATATATATAGTGTTAAATATATATATATATATATATATATATAGTTAAATAAATATAGAAATATATATATATATATATATATATATATATATATATATATATATATATATATATATATATATATATATATATATATATATATATATATATAAATATATATATATATGAATGAAAACAATATATTGTCATACATTTTGAATTGGTTGAGTGTGAATACATACAGTATATGTCCATTGTCATGATAGGCAATACTAATCTTCGCCACATGATGGCAGCATTGGTCCACCAAAATGCCATCTGTTATATAATCCATAATTGCAGAAAACCAGCTGTCAATTTATCAGATACATAAATAAGCAGAAAATAATTGTGGCACGTCACATTTGGGGGCTGGGGAGGTGTTATCGCTAAACACCAGATCATATGTAACAACACTGGCTAAGTATTCCCTCCGAGATATTCATTTCACAAGTTTTCTTATGCAAATAATCTGAAGTGATAATTAGCTGAAATACGGATGACATAAGCATGGGGGACATGCGTGCTTTGGTTTGCTCCCAGTGCAAGTTTGCACGTTTTTTCCTGGATGAAAAGTGTTACAGGTCTTGCAGATGAATATGAACCCGATCTGTAGAGAAGTTTGTATTTTTGTATTTCTCGAACCTGAACGTGCTAATTGTTGGTGTGAATGGCTGTTCTAAGTATAGCACCTATTTTGTAGGTTACAATATGTTCCCAGCCACCATCACATAATGCAAGGCACCACAGTCATTTCATTGTGTGCAGCAATGTGGTTTTCCAAGCTGCAGGTAAGGTCATGCACAACTACCCTCAATGGAAACCTAAGTAATGTGTTAGTACCGTGATATGATAGCAGACATGTGTAACCAGTTCTAGACACTGGAATTGCTCCCAACCTTTTAAGCTTTGAATGATTCTCAACATCTCTTTGTCTTTGCCCTGAGACAGCAAGGGTGCAAGGGGCAGTATACATTTCATCCACATGTCATGATGCTGGCTGGCAGATTATGTTGGCGGAATATTATACCATGTAATTTACAGGTCACATACTATGGATCTATACACCTAGAACCAAACTGGTAGCAGAGTAGAACGACAGCTTCCTCTACTCTACGTGTCAATTCCAGATGTAACATGCAGATTGGTCAGACTGGGGTTGATTTACTAAAACTGCAGCACTCAGAATCTGGTGCAGCTGTGCATGGTAGCCAATCAGTTTCAACTTCATTTGTTCAATTAAACTTTGACAATAAAACCTGCAAGCTGATTGATTTCTATGAAGAGCTATGCCAGGTTTTGCACTCTCCAGTTTTAGTAAATCAATATCATGGCCTATTTTGGTCTCTCTGCTCTCCGCTTTGGCTTGCTGTGATATGACGTGATCTGTGGGTGCGATCAGGGGCGGATTACAATAAGGGCAGAATGAGTGGGTATATGAGGGCCCCAGAATCCACAAGGGCCTCACAAATATGGTAAAACAAAACTCTACACTTTGGTGCTCTTTGTAGTAAGTTGTTTTTTTTTTGTTTTTTTGCAAGTTTTTTTTTTTTTTGCAAGTCTTTACACTTTTATTCTAGAAAGTAATGAGCAATAGCAGACTTTTGCTCTCTTCTGTACACTGGGCAACCCCCCTCTATTTCTTTGTTTAAAATGTTTGTAACCATTAAAAAAATGTTTTTCTACAAATAACAAACATGTTATACTTACCTGCTCTGTGCAATGGTTTTTAACAGAGCAGCCACAATCCTCTTCTTCTGGGGTCCCCCCTGGTGCTCCAGGCCCCTCCTCTTCATCGGGTGCCCCTACGGACCTGTGCTGGCTCACATCCATTGACACAGACAGCCGGACTCGTCCCGCTCCCATCTCACTACTTTTGATTGACAACAGCAGGAGCCAATGGTGCACATCTCTGGATCGGATCGGGCTCAGGTAAGAAAAATGGAGGGGGGGTCTGATGGGGAGCTGCGGCACAGAGGCTTTACAACCACCTTAATATAGATAGGGATTGCAAAAAGAGCATGTCCCATTTTTTAGTGCTGTCAAAGAAATTAAAATGTGCCACGACCCTTACATGAAGTATCCCATTGTAAATGACAAGATGGGCTTGCTGGAGTTTTTAAGGTAGCCTATACAAAACATGAATCAATTAGTCCAGGGGTGTCACTTTACTTAAATATTTACAACAGTCGCCATTCTCAACGAGTTTCACACATAAAGCTTCATTAGGAGAGCAAGGAGAGGAAATTACCAATATGTTGGCCTTTCTTCATTTAATTGGCTGTGTATAGGACAGCAATCCCACCCCTATAAAATCACATGTAGGAACAAGGAAACAAAAAAAGCCCTCTCGGATACCTAAGTAGATCCAGCGATTGGTGTGTATATAGAAATTCCCAACCCTATTTACATCCTTTTTTTTTTAGAATTTTTGTTCTGGTTGCGTCTCATCATCCCCTAAGGCAATGCTCGAAGATGTAAACTCTACCCAATACCACACTGCATCTGGACTAAATCCGCATACATTTGTGCTACAAATGTTATAATAGAGCCAACATTGTATTGTATCTGTAGCCGTCCATTAACAAGGTTTCCCCACATCCTACCTGATTGCAAATAGGCACAATGAAGCTTCCTGTATTGTCTGTACTCTAATGAACAATAAAGCATGACTTTAATCTTAAGTCATATAAGCTAGTGAGAGTAATAAAAAACATTCAGAGAGCTCACTGACTAATGCCCTGTACACACGGTCTGACATTCCGACCACAAAATCTGTCAGATTTTTTCAGATGGATTTTGGCCGAAACTTGTGTTGCATACACGTGGTCAGACAAGGTTGTCAGAAAATCCGATAGTTCGGAATGAGGTAGCGTTCGTTGCGTACGATGGGACTACGTAGAGGCTAGTAGCCAATAGCTTTGGTCTTGTAATTTAATCTGAGTATGCGTGGCACTTTGTCCGTCGGAATTCTCTACAAACGATCGGAAAAAGTCCGATCCGATTTTGTTGTCGGAAAATTTGAGATCCAGCTCTCAAACTTTTTCCGTTGGCATTTCAGACGGAAAAAGTCCGATAGAGCCCACACACGATCGGATTTTCCAACAACATAATCCGATCGGACCTTTTCCGTCGGAAATTATGACCGTGTGTACAGGGCATAAGATTAAGCTGCTTGCAACAGACAGTGATACCCTCCAGTGGGTACCCAGCAGGTTACCAGAAAAAAAAAAAAAACATGTACCAATGGAAGGAGAGACACACCAAATAATAGAAGAGCCCTAATTTATTTATTGGTTAGCACTAAAAAGGCATTCAACATGTTTTGGGGGCCAGAAAACGCTTCACCTTCATCATGGCTTCAGTTAAAGTCAATAACATGAAAAGAATCAAATTAGGACACAGATGCAGCAGTGGGAGCCATTGGCTCCTGATGCTGTCAATCCAAACGTGAGGAGGAAGTGGGGGCAATGCTGAGCAGCACTGTCTGTGTCTATGGATATACACAGCCCGGCTTCGAAGCAAGCTAACAGTTGTGCCACCATAGCAAGTCATTTGGTACGACGGCATGCACAGAAGAGAAGGAGACAAGAGCGCCAGCGGGAGACCCCAGAAAAGGATGTTCTGGGCCGCTCAATGCAATAATATACCAGTATAACATGTTTATTATTTTATTTTAAAAAAAAGCCCTTTGAACTGCTGTAAAGCCAGTCCAGAAGAGCAGGCAGCACAAGGCTCTAGCTTGTACCTTGTCAAAGCCTTCTCTTTATGCCTGGGGCGCAAGGGACCAAGAGCACATACTTCAAGGAATCTTGCTTTTAAATTCAGTGCTGAAATGCCTAATGCCAGATGTTCACCAAATATTATCTGGAGGGGCATAGCGGGCATCATCTCGTTTTTGTAAGTAAAAGTAAAAATTTTAAATTTGCGAAAAAAAAAGCTTTTGCTTTATTTTCTGCTGTACAAAAACATTGTGAAACAAAAGACTGGTCATTTTAATGAACTCCCAAATACACAGATTAAGACTGAATCGAAATAAAACATCAATGCAAAAATGTTGTTGATATTAGTAACGTATTTAGTCTGTCACAGCCATGTAACTGACTTTAATTAAAGAATCTCTTTGTCAATATATGAAGCCCATAGTTACACCAGGGATGTTACTGTACCTCTCTCTATATGTAAATCCTGCATTAAACTCTTGTGGCATGTGATCTACTCTCATAATCACAACATGTGCTCAATATAAGATGTGCCATGCCTTCTAAATTCATGTATTGATTAGCATTGTTGTCATTATCGTCATAAAACAGCACGGGCCTCATTATATCACCATTTCACATGCAGAGCCTATAATCACCACAGTGCAATTAGGAACTAGTGTCTGACACACATAAGACATTGCCCCGCTCTATAATAAGTAGGGGGGTGGCGAAATTTGTCAATACTTAATGGTCAGGCTGCTTGGCTTGCTTTTGCATTGTCGCTGAATGTTAACTGCTAAATAATTATGCATAGCCTTCTAAAACGACAATCAAGTAATTTTCCAACCAATAATTTATAAGAAGATATTCTTTTCTTTCATGTTGGGGGAAAGATAATTGCTAAGTGTTCCTAATTTTGGGGGACAGACTCAGTGTTTCCCTCTGCTTGGTCACAATGGTCTCTGTTTTTCATTTTGATATCCTGCTTGGTCCTAAATTTCTTTCTTTGTGTTCTGAACGCTGTTCTCAGTGTCTGTTTTATTGTGTGTGCTGCATATGTTAAAATACAGACCCACTGTTACATTATCATGCTCAGCACTCTCAGAGTAGTGTCATGCAGGGCTTAAAAATGGCAGCATTTCCAAGCTAATTGTAATCTGCCTTTTCCCTTGTTGCCGCTGTCTGTGTGGAGCTGCAAATCACTCAAATGAAGCTGTGAAACTCTTGTCTGACAGAAACCTAAAACCTTCATAAATATTAGTGGAGAAGAAAGGCAGGTATTACAGAGCCATTTCATTTACTTTTACTTTAGCGTGCACCTTTTTCAAAAGAACCAATACCTACAGTTACTATCTATGGGATAGACATAATTATGGAAACTGATAACCAGTGGCAACCACTCTATTAGAGGTGCCACCCCCCTAATCCATGCGCCCGGCCCCTAATCTACATGCAGGGTGCCAGACGTTTGGGTTTCAATGTTTTTTTTCTTTGTTTTTAAGCACATGATTAATTGGCTTCAAAAAAGGGTGGCTTGGGGCACAGAGCACTGCGCCCTGAGCCTACCCAGTTGTGTGACAATAGTGAATTAGTATTCACTATTGTTTTCCTGCTTCCCAGCCAATCAGGAAGTGGGTCTTAAGACCCGATTGGCCGAGAGGAGAATGGCCGCATTGGTCACAGAGGAAGAAGCTACCGAGGAGACCTAGGGGGAAGCTGCCAAGGAGGAGATGCAGGAGGAACCTGAAGCTGCCCGCAACTTAGATAGAGAAAGTGTGGGGCTAGCGGGTGATGGGCGTGCGATGGGAGTGGTGTTTGGTTTACCAAGCAACGGGGGGG
Organism: Lithobates pipiens; assembly: GCF_037356315.1. Lineage (NCBI taxonomy): Eukaryota > Metazoa > Chordata > Amphibia > Anura > Ranidae > Lithobates > Lithobates pipiens. Next base: position 509,705,527 of record NW_027507758.1, read on the forward strand.
TTTTCCTGACAGACGGACTGAATGACCAACTGATCGACCGACCGAACCAATGGGGTGGCCAAAATGGAGCACCAGCCGCCATTGCTGCTAATAATATATTAGTAGACCTTGTAAGGAGTCACACCAGTCTTCATTTAACCACACTGCTTTTGTAAATGCTTTGTGCAGTGGGATTTTGCTTCATTCTTTGAGAAGAAAAATTCCCCGATCTTTGAGGGGTCAAAGATGTACAACGATACAATTTAATCTCTGCACTGTAGATTTTCCTGTAGGGGTTTTTTAATGTCTAGATCTGGTGATTGGGAAGGCCAAGGAGAGCATTGGGCTTTATCCTGATGTTTATGAACTACTGTTGGGTTTGCTCAGCAATTTACAGTATAAAGGGAGTGAAATATGGTGATGAAATAGTATTTGTGCCAAACAATGCATTTGGTTCTGTAATATGGTCTCTTAACTCTTGGCTGTTACATGACCATGACCATGTAGAGCAGTAACTGTCCATACACATCCGTTAAACACACTAGACAATCCTTAACATAAGGCATTCTCTAATATGTTTATTGGATGATAAAGGGTTAAAGGCATTCTTTGGCTTTCTCCAAATGTAAATTTGTCTGGATGTAGAAGATAGGATCAGATTTTGAGCTGCATTTTTATGGTATTTTAGCAATCATCTAGTGAAGGGTCAGTCTTTTTCTGTTTTCGTTTTTGACCCGTTACTCTTTTTTAATGTGGTCTCACATGCCAGATTAAATAATTTGGTACAGATGTACCTCCAACTATATAACTACGGTATATGGCCTTTTTGTAAATCTGTTCATATTTTGTATTGTCCAGAAATCAACACCTTAATTTTACGTTAGTTCTTAGGGATTTGACATAACTAAGTGCTGGTCTAAACCCTAACCTATAAGTCTCCCTCTGTCCAAATGAGCACTTTTAATGACAGATGAAGTGCTCTCACTGAACAAGTAGCAGTTGGCAGATCTTAGGAACCTGTAAAAAGTTAAAAAAGAAGTATGGAATTTTTTTTTAAGGCTGAGAACTGAGCGATCAAACACAGCTGATCACTCGGTTCTCAGCAGTGTGTGAGGTGCTGGTCCAGGTGCTGGTCCAGGATTGTGAGCGGATTCCAACCATCTAGATATGATCCTTTCTGAGCCTGGACCGGCTCTGTGACATCAGCTGACAGCTGGCTCCAGCCAGCTGTCAGCTAAAAACGGGTCACAGGAGTGCAGAACGAACTGCACTCCTGTGATTCTCAAGAGAAGTACGGCCAAACGAGATTTAGCTGTACTTCTCCTTTAAATTAAATCAGAGAGCCCTTCACAAAAGGCCTTTTTGGTAAACATTTTGCCTTTTCTGAGGTGACATTTTTACTTTTATATATTTTTAAATGTTATGCTAAAAAAATCTCTTTGGCTTTACAATCACTTGTTGCTCTCTTTTACCTGACTTTTCATGAACAGCATATTTCTTATGATGCTTAGACCAGTCTGTGAAAATGAGCTATTAGGCTGCACCGAGAATGAAGGCCAAAGAATTGTAGGGTCAGGAATCCAGGTTGAGTCTCTTTTGTTCCTGCATGCTGCTTCAAATATCACAATGCCATTGTACAAACTGCCATTTATTATTACCCCCCCCCCCCCCCCCCCAAATCATTTCCCTGAAAGGATTTAAAGTGGAACTTTATCCATAACAACTTGAAAAAAAATAATGTTCTTTAGCAAGTAACATACATTGCACATTAGAAATTATGCTGGCAAATGTAGACTGTGCTGTAAATAGCCTCCAGCATTGTTCCAGGTTCTTCTTGCCGGAGGCTGCCATTTTGCTAAAGCCAAGAGTCCATGAACAGCAATAAATCTTTAGGCTGTCAGTAGATCGGCCTCTACATTTTTAGCACAGTGCCAAAAAATAGAGAGCAACTGAGCATGTGCAGAACAGGGTGAGACAGTGTATTTTAAACAGTATAGGCACTTATTTGTAATGTTTTACATAGCTGCAAAAGGGGCCAGCCTGAAGTGATCTAGCAGGACTTAATTTTCAGTCGAATGTTCCTCTTTAAATAATGAACTATATGCTGTAGTTTAGTTCAAAAAAATAAAATAAAAAAACAACAAAACAAAACAAATATAATACAAGGCATTTTATTTATGTGACCACGGGGTGACATGAAACACAATGAAACAAAGCTGAACATCCTGCATATTACAGGATATGTTTTCCTTATAAATAATGATCATTTTCACAGCGGTGCTCAGCAAATTACTTTTATTGCAGGATAAAATACACTCACTAAGGTGTTATGCCATGGTAGGCCTTATGCATGACACTGGGGCATTTTATTTACTTGATATAAGGGGCATTAAACTCGTTGCTTTAAAGAAAAGTAAAATCCAGATGGAAAAATGGCCACGTTTTATGGGGAGTTGTAAAACGGATGGAAATGAAGAGTGAAGCGGCCAAGAGCGGGCACAAAGCTTTATGATGCCCTGGATATTGCAAAGATTCAATTTCACACTATTGCTTCAAGTGCCATTACCGCTACACATTCAAATATCAGACAGTTCAGTCCAACATAGAAGAAAAGCAAGAATATGGTATCTGAGTAGGTGGCATGGTAGCCATGCAGTACTGGGATTTGGATTGGATTTCATTTCATTTAATACATCCCAATTTTGGCTACAAAGTTTCAGTTGGTGGATACTACACATGTGACTTCAGCAAGGTGACTGAAAAATATTTCCAGGAATTCCAAGTGACTAGTGAGTGAAATAATATGCACTTTTAAACTGAAAGTTAAGTTGCTGGCACAATTCTTTCCCATGTTCTGCTGCTAAAAAGTTGGCAGAGAAATCCCCACATACTTCAGTGAGGCCAACAAGTAATTATGGTGGGCTGAAGAGCATGAGGCAAAAGTGTTTCAGTGCAACTCAGTTCAAAGACATTCAGGACCATGAAAGTCAGTTGGATGCTTATCATCACATTTAAAAAAAAAAAAAAAAAAAAAAAAAAAAAAAATATATATATATATATATATATATATATATATATATATATATATATATATATACACACATACAGTATCTCACAAAAGTGAGTATATGCCTCACATTTTTGTAAATATCTTATTATATGACAACACTGAAGAAATGACACTTTGCTACAATGTAAAGTAGTGAGTGCACAGCTTGTATAACAGTGTAAATTTACTGTCCCCTCAAAATATCTCAACACACCGCCATTAATGTCTAAACCACTGGCAACAAAAGTGAGTACACCCCTAAGTGAAAATGTCCTGTTAAACTGTTGTATGGTCTTGGCAACTGTGCCGCAGCTCAATTTCAGGGTCTTGGCAATCTTCTTAGAGCCCAGGCCATCTTTATGTAGAGCAACAATTCTTTTTTTTCAGATCCTCAGAGAATTCTTTGCCATGAGGTGCCATGTTGAACTTCCAGTGACCAGTATGAAAGTGAGCGATAATACCAAATTTAACACACCTGTTCCCCATTCACACCTGAGACCTTGTAACACTAATGAGTCACATGATACCAGGGAAGGAAAATGGCTAATTGGGCCCAATTTGGACATTTTTACTTAGGGGTGTACTCACTTTTGTTGCCAGTGGTTTAGACATTAATGGCGGTGTGTTGAGATATTTTGAGAGGACAGTAAATTTACACTGTTATACAAGCTGTACACTCACTACTTTACATTGTAGCAAAGTGTAATTTCTTCAGTGTTGCCACATTAAAAGATATAAAAAAATATTTACAAAAATGTGAGGGGTGTACTCACTTTTGTGAGATACTGTTTATACAGTATATATTCCTTTTAGAATCTAGACTTTTTGGGGTTCTTGTTTAGACATCCTATGAATTGGCCATTATTGGACAAACATTCCACAAGGCCCACTGAGCCTGTTGGTTGCTGCAGCATTTAGGAGGAGGTTAATATTCCAGGAGGTTTTCAATATGAAACCAACATCAAGATAACAGGGACATGACCTCAAACTAACTGGAGGAAAGTTCAAAACTAATCTTAGAAAGTATTATTTTACTGAAAGGCTGGTCAATGATCGGAATAAACTACAAACAGAGGTAGTGAGACAGTCAACAGTAAACGGCTTCAAACATGCTTGGAATAAACATAAATCTATGGTCAGACAAAAAAGGGCAGGCTCAATAGACTACTCTGTCTTTTTCTGCCATCACTTTTCTATGTTCCTATAAGGTATTGATCCATCTCAGCTTTTTATGTCTTTTACAGCTGGTCTTACTGGATGTTTGTATTTTCTCTTCTTTGTTTGATTGTGTTTATTGAAAAACTAATACTAGGCAAATATAGCCTTAAACATTACAGCTATCAAACATTTACACAGTTTTTATTAAATTGTATTGCATCTAATTTGGTTGACAAACATTAAAAGTATAACTGGGCCAAGAATTGCATACCAGCATGTTGGTAAGGACCAGCCCCACCGACTATAGCAGACTGGTTTTGAGGCATACAGAAAACCACAGAAATGGAGGAGCTTGTACATCAAACAAGGGAAACAAGTTTATGTATACCTGGTCTTGTTGGCAGCATTTCACTACGGTGGATGAATACCTGTTTTAACCTTATCTATGGGCATCTAATATCCTTACAAGGGAGGGGGATGGAACCCCAGTCCCCCACCCCCCCTTTTCCCTTCTAATGGATACCTTTATCACCCCTTTTCCATTCCCACTGCCTTCTGGTTCCTATTTCTCACCCTCCCTTCTTTACACCCCTTTATATTTGAGTCCTCCATATTTTTATTCCTTTTGCCCCACCCCATATAATATATTTACTTCCTAGTATAACTTTACTATTTGACAGTCTCAACTCACCAACCTACATGCTAATTCCATATACCCACAAAGAACACCTGGTTCAAGACTGATTATTATTCGGTTAGATGGTTATACCCCCGCACCTGTTCATTTCAGGTCTGTTGACCTCTACCATATCAGCATCTTCTCTAAAGTTGGCCAGGTCAACCACATACTCTGTCACTATGTTGACCATCACTCTTACTAAACCCTACTCTGGACCCCACACTCCATATCCCAGATCTTCAGCATGCCTGGGTTAAGTTTTTATTTCTAACACATAGACAGTCATTACTAATGATATATAATTTATGTCACATGATACCTCTTTTGGGTTATATCACTTTTTGTTCACCTTTTTGCCACCATATGGAAACCCTATGTTATAATATATATCACTATACATGTATCACCATCGTATGTGCATTTGATTTTATTTGTGTATTTCAAACAAAGCTTTTGGAAATGAAAAAAAGTATAACTAAAGGCATATACATACATATATATATATGTATATATATATATATATATATATATATATATATATATATATATATATATATATATATATATCGTTTCTTTTATTATAGTACAGGGGTGCTGCCGGCTGAGCAAATCGGGACTGATGGTTCTCCCTTTTTTTTTTTCACTTATAGTCACATATAATTAGTTTCCCCATAAGGGAGATAAAAGTGAAAGAAAATCCCAAATGTTGGGATGTCATTGGAACAGAAACTGAAGGGAATCTTCCAGTGGAGACAGTAGTTCTGGTGACCCTGTTACCCTGTTAACAACCTGTGATTCCCTCACTTTTGAAGGATTTTATCTCACTTCTTGTTATAGGACAGAAACTAAGGAGAAATACCCTCAGTGGGACACAAATGGCACCCCCTCCCCCAAAAAAATAAAAAACAAAAAAAAAAGACTGACAGAGGTAACAACCCTCTCTTATTTTAGTCAAGCTGAAAAAAAGTTACGCCCGCAGTTCTACTTTAGGCAATACCTACTGGGCTCTGCAAATCAGCTATTTTTTATACTGCAGAAGGCATTTCTGGCACAGCAAAGGTAAAATATAATTTTCTCCTACAAAGTATATGAGACCAGATCTATAAACTACTTCTTATTCATTGATAATTTTTTAAAGCTGGAAGGCAGGTTTGCTGGTAATAGAGTAACAAGAGAAAAAGACAACACGGTTCCTTACTTGAGCTCCTGTGAACTGGTGGCCATCATGCTACGAATACTTTTATCAGCCAATGGACAACCAGACAATCTGCAAGAAAATACATGTTTTTCTTATGAAGACGTAGGTAAATTGCAAGTTCAGGGGAACATGTTTTCTACATATGAGCTTTCCACAACTGATAGCAAGAAAACACTAACTTAAAATGTTTGAATTAGAGAAAAATTCAGTGACTAAAATCCCTTAAATCACACATATGTTAAAATAATTAAAAAATTTAACTTTCATTCAAATAATGCTCGTGTATTGTCACTGTCACATGAGCCCCTGGTGGAAACTACTATTGACCATGTCAACACAAGTGGCTCAGACATGGCTCACCATTGTCACCATCAGAAACCTGGTTTAGAGTAGTGATGTGGGACCAATGTTAAGCCTCGTACACAGATCAGATTGTTGGCCAACAAAACCGTGGACTTTTGTCCAAAGGGTGTTGGCCCAAACTTGTCTTGTATACACACAGCACACAATTGTTGGCCATCAATCACGAACGTAGTGATGTATTACATGGCTTTTCAGCTCTTTAGCATCACCCTTTGGGCTCCTTCTGCTAATTTTGTGTAAGTAGAAGTTTGGTGAGTGTTGATTTGCGCTTTTCCTTTTGCACTTTTCATTTCACGTGCTTTCAGCCAATAATAAATAATGTGTTATTTATGATTGGCCTTGGAGTTATTGCTTTGACATTATTTGTTTGGTTGAATAATGATTTGATTTGGTATATTTACTATATTTTTGGATGCATAGAATGCACTTTTTGGTTAAGTTCTATTGGCAGATAGCATGTCTAATTGTATTTATTTTCTTTTTTTAATGCACAATAAAAAAAAATTGTGTAGAATAATACTTGGCTATGTGTTTTACTTCAAATGACAGTTTGGGAGTAGGCAGTTACATTTAAAAAAATACAATGTAAAATTGACAAGGGACACCAACATAGTTGTGTCTTTGATCTTTGATCTTGACTACGGAATAATGGCATTGTGGTAACTTGCCCCCCCCCCCCCCCAAAAAAAAAATATGAGGCTTTAGAGTGAGTGCTTTTAATGGGAAGTGGTAGGAAGAGGCTTGAAGACATAAGCAGCACTAAGATGTAAAATGGGTAAAAATATTTTTTGCCAATTGTTCATGAGACACGTTCTAATTCCTAAGCTGCCAAAACATCCTAACAAAAATGGAAGTTTCAGAGCTAAAAAATGCTTACGTTATTAAGTCCTTCTTGCTCTCTTTACACTGAGGATATTTGGGTTTAGGGCTTGGAATTGTGACTTCACCAGGGTACCTTCTATCTTCCATGGCATCATGAAATGGATCCAAATCATCATGCTGCAAAATAAATACATAAACAAACAGTTTAAGATAGGTATTTTGTAATAAACGTCCGGCAATATGCATTTAGTACAATCACAAGGAAGCAGAATAAAATATATATATATATATATAATATATAATATAATATAAAATTCTGTATTACTTTATTATTATGTGACAACTTTATTTTCATTGACTTGGCACAAATGATCTGCTTTTTAATAAAATTATTATTTAAAATTTACTTTAACAAACATCCCCCTCTGCAAACCCAACAAATGGTGGAAATGTGAAAGTCTGTTAAGAAATAAACTAACCAACAACAAAAAAAAAACTTTGTTAAAAGAGGGGTATTGCTTTTTTTTAATTTATTTTTTTAGAATCATATTTACCTAGCTGGATTTAACACCGCCGATCATTCGGTTCTCAGGGCTCCTTGAGCAGAGAGCTGGTGACAGTCATGGGCTCTCTGATCTGCCCTTCTGCACTCACTGTGGATGGGGGGGGGGGAGCATTCGGCTCAGGCTCTCAGTGGCTTGCTGAGAGGCAGAGCAGGGAGCTGGTTCAGGCATTTGGGCAGATCCTGACCATATAGTCGCAATCTTACTGGAGCCTGGACTGGCTCTGTGACGTTAGCCGACAGCGGTCTACATCCTGCTGTCAGCTAATAACAGGTCACAGGAGTGCAAAACGAACTGCACTCCTGTGATCCACAGGAGAAGTATAGCCAAGCTAGCTTTAGCTATTCTTCCCCTTTAACTTTGGATATCTTTGATTTCAGAGAAAAAACACTCTTGCAGATTGTGGACTGTTTTTTTTTTTCAAATATCCAAAAGACCTAAAGCTACTAGATATTACTGTCAAGTTCAAAGTGGTATTAAAACCAAAAGTATCATTTCTGCATTCATGTTCTTTTTTAGGCTTTCTTTCTTCTAGTTTCATCTGGTGATCCAGTCAGCAAGTCTGTTGTTTTTTAAAAGCACAAGCTCTCCAGCAGAATGTATCAGTTACAGAGATGAGGCAAACCATTTAACACTAGCAGGTGTGTTTACAATGATTAGCTTTCATTTATTTACAGTTATAAAAAAAAAAAAAACTTTTATCCCAAAAGGAAAAAAAAAACAGTTTGCTGTAACTAATTATAAAGTGTGAGCTGGAGTTTGGCTTCAGTTTGTTATTGTACTTAAATCTGCTAATACATCTAATGCCGTGTACACACAGCCGGAATTTCCAATGGAAACAGTCCAATGGGAGATTTTCATCGGATTTTCCGACCGTGTGTATGCCCATTGGTCTTTTTCTGTCAGCATTTTTCCCATGGTCTTTCGATTGAGAGTCTGTTCTTAATTTTTTCAACGGAAAACCTTTCTGTCGGATTTTTTGCGATCATGTGCATGCAATTCCAAAATGCAAAATTCCAACACATGCTCGGAAACAATTTGACGCATGCTCAGAAGCATTTAACTTCCCTTTTATAGTGCTGTCGAACGTGTTGTATGTCGCGGTGTTATTGACCGTCGGAATTTGGTGTGACCGTGTGTAGGCAAGACAGTTTGAGTGAGATTCCGACGGGAAAACCATCAAAGCTTTTTCCGATGAGAATTACGATCGGGTGTACGTTGCATAACACTCCCCTCCCCCCAAGACTGACAATGCTTTTGTCCAAAGGTGCCCCCCTGCTCATTCATCCAGAGTGGGGGCACTCTAATACAGAAGGTGTGTTACTGGTCAGATCATCAGGTGAAAAAAAATATATAAAAAGAAAACAAATGCAGCCCCCAAATCTAATTAGTGATAAACTGCAATTGATTACATTTTTAGTTTTGGGTTTAATGCCGTTTCAAGTTTATATTTACAAGGCGTGATATTCCAAATAGAGTTAGTTGCAGACAACCCACTTTGTACAGCAGAGAGCTATGTACTGTTGTATTGTAGTTGGGAATTTCAGCTAGTTTACTGCAGTCCCAGATCCCCTAAACCTGAAAGTACAAGCTAAGAGAATGAATGATACCGTAACCCTATGTTTTTTGGCAACCTACATTTAGTGCTTCTATGCAAATAAAAACATCATCTTCTGCAACATTGGTGCAATAAATCAGTAGATTTCTGAACAGGAAGCACGGTAAATAAACACATAGATAATCAGATGTCCCCATAGACAAGATTCACATCTGTGTAGGTAGTTCCCGCTTCGGGTTCATAACCGTTCCCGCAGCCGCAACCACCCACACAAAAAAACATGCTGGATGTGTGTGGGTGCCATTAGTCCTTATGGCACACTGCACACACTGGAAATCACACCTTCACTGGGAGACACACTGCACTTGCAGTTCCAGTGCAGGCTGCAATTTCTAAAATGCTGCAGGGACTTTTTCCCTGCTTTTTAGGAGGCACGGCAGCCCATTCAGTATGAACCAGGCCTTAAAGGCTTGTTCACATGTAACAAATGGCCCCTGCCCCTACCTATAACTGCCCTTCACAGTTTTAATTAAAAACAGGGGTTTAGTTTGCACACATTTGCAAATACATGCGTAAGCTGCAGAGTCACTTCATTGCACGCCAGTATTTCCTGCAGTCCTAACTCTTGTACATTTATGAGTCTCCATAGTGGAAGCGCATGCATTCTGATGGATTGATAGAGGGCAGGTGAACCTGGAGGTAGCCCATCCCTCCTTAAAGACACAGGGGCACACTGGACACCCAGCACATAGCACAATGGCAGCTATGACCAAGACTGGTTGGTGACAAGACTGGTTGGTGAGTTGAGCTGGGAATTTTCTTTAGTTTTGTTTCTTGCTGTGAAAGCCAGTTATAGGTGGGGGCAGGAGTCATCTCTTTGTTACTGATGTAATATTGGGTAGGGGACACATTGGACACCTTTTCTGCCATAGTGCTATGTGCTGGGTGTCCAGTGTGCCCCTGTGCCTTTATGGAGGGGTGGGCAACCTCCAGCTCACCTGTCCTCTATCTATCCATCAGAATGCATTTGCTTCCACTTTGGAGACTCTCATAAATTTACAAGAGTTGGGACTGCAGATAATACTGGGGTGCTGTGAAGTGGCTCTGCAGCTTATGCATGTATTTGCAGATGTGTGCTAACTAAACCCCTGTTTTCAATTTAAACTGTTAGATAAGTTAATTTGGTTGGTAAGCAGACTGGGTGGTGAGTTGAGCTGGGAATTTTCTTCGGTTTTTTTCACATGTACAGCAGCTCTCACTGCCCCTCTGAAAAGCATTTCACGGTGGATTGCTTTTCAAAGGTGTATGACAGGCAGTGAGGAGGCAATATTATGTGGCTTGTGATATGTTGATATGTCATATGTTGTATGATTTAACACTGTAAGTGCTCCAATACTGTGCCGCAATCGCATGCATTTCACGTGGTTGCAGAGGGTTGAGGAACGGCCCCATAGACTTCAATGGGTCATGTTCAGCGATGTCTTAATTTTTCCCACGGCTGCAAATCACAGCATCATGGCCATGGCATGGGTTCAGCCATAAGTGTTCAGGTGGGCGATTGGCAAAAAAATAACACCATGGCTCAACCGTCTGGTTTAATTATGCCCCTGGCTACCGATGTGAACGAACATTAAGAATGATGTTTGGGAAGAGATCTGCCAGTCTTTAGGTGAGTTCAGTTCTGGAGCTTACTGGGGTACTCAATGTTTGTGATTATGATACACATGTGGTACTTTCTCTCTAATTTTAATCTGACAAGGCCCTATGTTCTGGAATGATTTATACTGCTTGTGAATCTGTGCAGTAATGATAATAAATTATATCTAATGTATAGATTATTTTTCATTTTTAAAGCTGTAGTAAAGTCTGGGGAGGAAAAAAAAACTTCTCCCTGCAAGGTAAGGGCATAATGTGCTATAATGCAGTGTATACTAGCACATTATGAAAGACTTACCTTAAAATGAAGCCCTCCAGCAGCGCGCGGTCACCGCTGATTTGACTTCCATCTTCATGCGGTCTTCCTTCTGGCTTCCCGGGCTCGGGGTCTTTGAATGGCCAAGCCACATGGAAGCCACATTAGTGCCACAATGCTCTGAAGGAATGGCATGTTCAGTATGCCATCCCTTCAGAGCATGGGTATCCGAAGGTAGGGGCAAGGGGGGGGCTATAGCCCCCCCGGAGCAAGGTGTCCCAACATAGACACTCAGGGACCAGGCTGATCCTGGGTGGGTGCAGAGCCGGCACCAGCATGAGGGAGGAAAGGTGGCTGCCTTAAGGTGCCAGGAGAGGGAGGGCACTAAAGCTACGGGTCCCTCAAGAAAAGCTGATGCTGACGCCAGCCCCGATCACACCTTTACCCAGCTCAGCACAGGTCACACAGCGCTCACCATGACATGCAGCGCCACACTGTGATTCTGTGAACATCAGCTGCTGCCTCCAGGTCACACTAATTTCAATTTGCTCTCCACTCCAGGCTACTACTGCGCCTCCTCTCTCTGAGTCCTGTGTGAAGGCAGAACGACCGCTTTTTTCCTCTCCAGGCTCCAGCCCCGCAATTAACAATTCCCGCAGAAATTCCTCCAGTCCAGCACAGAGTCAACAATCACAGCTGAACTGGAGGCAACAGATGAGGAGGAGGAGTCCCGTGAGATTAAAGGGAGGCGTCAGCATGCACAGGAGTGGGATCAGCATGGAGTGGAGGGATAGAAGGTAAATATTGCTGCTTTGCTTTGCATAAGCCCGCTTACATGTACACCATGGGGACCCTCTAGAGATGAGGAATAGATGGGAACATAGGGACAGAGTGCAAGGGAAAAAGAAAAATGGGGACAGAAAGGGACATGGGGCAAAAGAGAGAAGATTACATGGGGACAGAGGGGCAGAATCTGCTTCCTATCCACTTGCTCAGCTTGTGATCTGTGTGCTGATCCCCTGCTGAGCAGATCCCACACAGACCACTCTGCTCTATGGGTGGTGAGGTGTATACAGACTTGTGTATTTACATCCAACTGCCCTCCAATTCCATCTGCCCAGGCAGTGGGGAACAGATCCCCTTTGTTTGTTTTTGGAAAATTGGATTGGATTGGATGTAGAAGGCTGTAAACGACACAAGTTTGTTTACATCTTTAACTCCATAAAGGACAATGGATAGTGAACTGACAAGAAGACCCGATCAGACCAATTGGTGCCAGGATGGGGGTAGAATCTGAATCCCCAACCACATGCTGGAGCTTCAGATTCTTAATGTGCTTCAGACATGTCCTTTTTAACACACTCCTGGCTGCAATAGCAGCCAGAAGTGTGTGTACTTTTGTAAATCGAAATGTTGGCTGATCACTTCCACAACCGCTAGGATGTGCCACCTTCCCTCCCCCCTGCCACTTAGTCACCTATATGCTATCATATAGGGGCTATTGGTTCCCTATGTGATAACAATAAAGTCAGGAAAAAATAATAATAAATACATTTTAAAAAGTTTTAACTGTTTATATGGACACATAAACAAAAATAATTTTTTTTAAGAGGCCTCCCCCCACACACACATACAAAAACACATGTGCTAGGTCACCTAGGTAGGAAAATGATGTGTGCCCTACACATATATCACCGCACACATCAGAATGAGGGCAATCGTCTTAATTCTAAAATAATGACCTACTGGGATGAGATTAAGGGATGTAGATCCAGCTGGCGTGGCACCTGCACCACCCGCTCAAGCCCCTCCACGATGTTGACAAAAAGGGGCATGGGTGACCTTAACATGATGCCCCCCCAAAAAACGTCTGCGGACGCTCCCATGCTTCAGAGTGCAGTGCACATGCAGACATTGTGAATATTTCCTAAACGGTGCATGTTTAGGAGATATTCCCTGTATCTACAGGTAACTTTATTATAAGATTACCTATATGTACAAGTCACCAAGTGATGTTTACTACCTCTTTAAAAGAGAAATTCATGATTAAAAAAAAAAATACTCCCCTAGGTGGATGGAACATCAATTCCATGCTGCATCTGTCCCCTTCCGCCTCTACACCATGAACGGAGCAATCAAAGACCACAAATCGCTCAGTTCTTTGCCTTCAATGAGTAGAGAACCAGTGACCATCAGTCACCGACTCTCTGCTCTGCCCCTTCAGCGATCATTGGAGTGCCAGGCTTTAGAGAGGGCAAGAGCAGTTGGCTCAGACTCTCAGCATCACACTGAAAGGCTGAGCCAGCTGCCGGTCGGGAATCTGGGTGGATTCCAACATTAAAGTCAAGATCTCTCCAGAGTATGGACTAGCTGAATGGGTACTCCTGGGATCCCCAGGGGAAGTAGGACCAAAAGAGCATAGGCCCTACTTCTCCTTTAAAGCTGAATTCCAAGCAGATAAAAATGATTAATGATTAATGCTATTTTGTTTTAATAATTCAATAATTAATCATTTTTGAATGCATCATTTGTAATTGTTACTTACCTGCAGCAAATTAAAGGTTTCATGCCCTACCAGATAGGGATCCTGGCTGTGCAGTAAAGCTGTTTAAATCACTGGACTGGATGGACAGACATACAAACCCTTTGGCAGGCAAAAAAAGCACCCTTATATGAACTTCATCTGTGTATTTAGCTTTTTTTTTCTGGAGTTCAGCTTTAACCACTTTCAGACCGGACCATTTTGCTGGTCAAAGGCACTGCATCGCTTTAACTGACAATTGCGCGGTCGTGCGACGTGGCTCCCAAACAAAATTGACGTCCTTTTTTTCCCACAAATAGAGCTTTCTTTTGGTGGTATTTGATCACCCCTGCGGTTTTTATTTTTTGCGCTATAAACAAAAATAGAGCGACAATTTTGAAAAAAATGCATTATTTTTTACTTTTTGTTATAATAAATATCCCCCAAAAATATATAAAAAAACATTTTTTTCCCTCAGTTTAGGCCGATACGTATTCTTCTACATATTTTTGGTAAAAAAAAACGCAATAATCGATTATTGATTGGTTTGCGCAAAAGTTATAGCGTTTACAAAATAGGGATAGTTTTATAGCATTTTTATTAATAATTTTTTATTATTTTTTTTTACCAGTAATGGCGGCGATCAGTGATTTTTATTGTGACTGCGACATTGTGGGGGACCCATCGGACATTTTTGACACATTTTTGGGACCATTGTCATTTATACAGTAATCACTGCTATATAAATGCAGTGATTCCTGTGTAAATGACACTGGCAGTGAAGGGGTTAACCAGTGGGTGGCAGTGTAGGGGTTAAGTGTTCCTAGGGGTGTGTTACTAACTGTGGGGGGATTGGGCTTTCATTTAGTGAACACTGATCTCTGCTCCAATCACATGGAGCAGAGATCAGCGTCACTAGTTGCTAGGCAGAATGGAGGAATGCTGTTTACAACGGCATTTCTTCATTCGGCCGCTCCGTGAGACGATCGCGGGTATGCCCGCGGCGATCGAGTCTGCGGGTCCCGTGACCGGACTCACGGAGGTCCCGACCAGCGCGGCGGGCACTCCCGATGGCAGGGCGGCAAATTTAAAGGGACGTAAATGTACGCCCATTTGCCTGCCCGTGCCATTCTGTCAACGTACATCGTCGTGCGCTGGTCGGCAAGTGGTTAAGCAATTAATATACTAACCTGGGGATGGTGTTCCTTTAAATCAGGTACATTGTTTATCATTATTTTTAACATAGCAAATAACTTTATAGTTAGGAAATAATTTTAGGCCTGAGGCTACCCTTACAATCAGCCAACCTAGCAGAGTGACAGGGTCTTTGCAGAATCTTAGCTGTATGCAGTGGTGCATTGTCAAAGTGGAAGTAAACCCTCCTATCGTTTTCAGCCAAGGAAGCTGCCATTTTGGCCTCTGTTTAATCTTCAACTGTCACGATGCTGCACATGTGATCAGTTATGACACCAGCCATTGGATGGTTTGACAGTTTGGTTGAGAGCACAACCAATGTGACAGTTAGCATTCCCGGAATGCCGTGAATGTAACTGTTTTTGTAAATATTAAGTCAATGGGTTTACTTCCGCTTCAAGTTTGGCTGTTCATTCCACTTACATGTGTGGCGCCTCTCTTTTTGGCGAATGTGAAATTTTACAGGTCCACTAGTAGAAAAGAAGTAGATTGACTGGTTTGGGATAGCATATAGACTTCTCTCCTTCAGGTATACTTATAAACTGTAATTTGATTCATTTCAACACTAGCATAACTTAATGGTAATTCCCTGGATGGTTGTTTAATTGTATGTAATATTGTATATTTAAATTTTTGGTGATGTTAAATGGCTTTGTACTTCAGAACTGATGAACTGATACAGGTGATTCCATGCATTAGGCTCAGTTTAGAAAGCTTTGGCAATTGTAATCTGCCCTAGTTACTATTATTTTATATATATATATATATATATATATATATATATATATATATATATATATATATATATATTGCATATGTATTTTTTTATTATTATTTTCAGTGATGCGAGCTAATGAAACCAGAAAATAATTGTTATTGGAAAGTTCTAGCTTAGTGAATTGAGTTTATTAGGCTGCCAGTCTCCTCCTCTCCTCCTTTCCTCCCGACTGACATCAGCAGGGGATTTACAGCTCCGCCCCAGCAGCTGTCAGGTCAGGGGAGAGGAAACCAGCAATCAGTCATGTGAGCACCGAGCGATGATCGCAAACAAGGTATTAGGCAGATTTTTTTATAAGTCACATATACTGGGGTGCATCATGTTATCTAACAAACACTGGGAACTATAGTAAGACAAAAAGTGGCTTTGCAACCACTTTAAAGCATGAATAACAGCACAGTGCTTGTGCTATGTAATTTGTCCCTTTGTATCATATAAAATACCTGGCTGAGTCTGCCTGGTTCTGCCCTCCCCCCTGTTGACCACAGTTTATCATGGTTGCTGAGCCCTGACACTATGGTCAGTTTATGTGCTCCATCATCCGCAGCTCTCCTCTGGCCTCTCTCATCCCCCTCTCTGCCTGCCAGTTGTGTCAGTGCCTGTCCCTTCCTTCCCTCCCCTCTTGCAGAAATAACATAGTAATTTTCAGGCACTGATCTGTCATCCTTAATGCTAAGTACCCAGTGTATGTGTTTTATTAAAAAATGCAGTTCTATACTATATTTCATACCGCCGCTCGCCACTCATGTGACTGCCTGCCACTCTCCTCTCCTCCTCCCAATTGACCTCAGCGAGGAATTCTCAGTCCCGCCTGCTGTAGCTGTCAAATTGGGAGAGGGAGCAGTGAGTGCAGAGCAGCGCTAGGATATAAGGTATAGAACGGCATGTTTTTATAAAGCACATACTGTACCCAGGGCATTTAGCATTAAGAAAGACAGATGAGTACCTGGAAATTACCAAGTGGGGTTACAACTTTAAGTATGTGATTATAAACAAACATCTACAATACAATTCAAACTTAATAGTGCATTAATATACACATATGTGTGCTCCACCTAAAATTGAATATTTAAATCTACCATTGTGGTTAGTCAACAAACAAACATTATATGGACTAAATACAATCAATAATACTTCCAAAATAGTTAAATAAACATGTGTTCTGCTAAAAAATTAAAATCTATTTAAGTAATAGCCACAATGTACTATATATATTTACATGTAATAACAGAACTCTCTTAATATTAATGATATACAAATAAGTATTGTTCCACTTAAAACCGTGTAGTGTAGTATTTTTGATTGTTGACTACCCACATTAGTAGATTTTAATTTTCAATTTTGGGTGGAGCATAAATATGTGTATATAAGTGCACTATTAAGTTTGAATTATATTGCTGATGTTTGATTGTTGTATAATTACATACTTAAGTATTAGGTATTTAAGAGCAGCACAACACATTATTTTTATTTTTGGATTTATTTGATGTGGGAATGCATGTAGTGTTTGCTGCAGCTCTATCTGGTGTTAGTACAGGCATACCCCACTTTTAAGTACACAATGGGGTTTATTTACTAAAGCTGGAAAGTGCAAAATCAGGCTCACTTCTGCATAGAAACCAATGAGCTTCCAGGTTTTATTACCAAAGCTTAATTGAACAAGCTAGGGTTAGAAGCTCATTAGTTTCTATGCAGAAGTGAGCCTGATTTTGCACTTTCCAGCTTTAGTAAATAAAATCCAGTGTGTACTTAAAAGTGGGGTATGCCTGTATCTCACAATCCTTGGGCCCCTTTCACACGGGGCAGACTCCGTCACGTGGATCCACCTGTTAAGCAGGGGATCTATTTTCTGATCCCCACTGAGCAGGTGGATGACAGGTCTGTATCCGGTCTGCTTATGCAGATTGGACACAGACACAGCCCACTGTTCTCTATGGGGCAGTCTGATGGAAATGGGCCGACTGTCCGTTTCCATTCGGCTATCATCCGATCCTCTAGACCAGTGATTCTCAAACTGTGTGCCGTGTGAGATTTGCAGGTGTGCCGTAGGAGTTTTGAAAAATATTTAAAATTGCTAGCATTTTGAAACCTTGAACATATCGAAAAATTCAATGATAAAGCAATGTCGCAAAAGTTGAAAAAAATTTTACATATATAAAAACGCAATCTCGGTCAGTCTGTCATTTATTGGTTCTTTTTGTAACCTGACTAGTGCGAGATCTTGGGAGAACTTGAGCTCTCTAATTATATTATAATAATAGAAACTTTTCCATTCCAACTTTGATGCTTAAAAAAGTTTGTTAATTGTTTAGCGATGGAGAAATTCTTATTTAAGTCTGGAACTCTGAAAGAAAAACTTTTAAATGAAAAGCAAGTGAAAATACAACGAAGATTACAATTGCTTCAATCTGATTTTCTCTTGAAAGCAGGCACATCATTCACAAATAAATTTAAAATTAAATATATATGTAAAAATAAATAAGTTCTTCACCACAAAAATGGTTAAATCGTTTCAGGTGTGCCGTACATTTTTTGGGTCTTTTTGGTGTGTCGCAAGTTTGAAAAACACTGCACTAGACAGATGGGGAGTTGATTCCCATCCATCTGTTTTTGGTGGACTGGATTGCATCGGATGACCGTTTACATCTGCCTCCCCATAAAAAAACAATAGGTGGTCTGATTGGGTCTGCCAAAAAAATGGACAGTGGACCTGACCGGTCTGCTCGTATGAAAGGGGCCTTATTTGTTTGGCAACGCACAAAGGTTTTTTGTTTTGTTTATGCAAACATGAACATTCCCCTGACCCCTTGCATGAGTTTAAACATAAATGCTTTTGTATGCATGTCTTCATTTATGTTCAGGGCTAAAAAAAAAAGCTAAAAATTTTTATTATTTAGTCAGGTATATGTGAACTACGGCATATGGATATTTCATACTTACCACATGTAGTCATTGGGTGGCGCTCTAGAGACTACTGATTGGAGGTTTTCTGCAGTATGTTATATAGATCCTCAATACAATGGTTTAATATTATCCCTAGCTATTCATCTCTGCTCATAATACCCAAACAGCTAAACAAGTCAAATGAGGGACATACCTCCTCCTGCTGTCTGCTTTTAGAGTCCCATGTGAATTTTCAGCTACAAAGAACCATTCAACAAGGGCAAAGCTAGTGCTGGTACTTCTTAGTATAAATGATCTATAGAAAAACTTTTCAGAAAGCACCCTAAACTAAATGTAAATATGTCAAATAATGCAAGTAATGGGAAAGCAATATAAATGATCCATTTGTTAATTTATAAACAATAAAATATGTAATAACTGTAATACTATTAATAATGTGTAATATTAATATGTAAAAATAAATATAACCTATTATAGTAGTTAATCTCTCCCTGATCTCTGAGCTATCACACGTGGATGTCCAGTATTGCAGATGCAGGGGTCACAAATACTCACAAAGCTATCAAACATCTTTTTCTAAATGAGAAGTAGTTTGATCTGTACTCATTTTATGCCTGAGCCTGTTGACTATTTGCTTGATAATTTACCTTCACTGTTTTTGATGACCAACTTATATTAATTTAAATATCTTCCTTATCCAACTTTCCCAATGATTAAAGCATACCTAAAAGTAGAGTATACTTGAAACAACTGTGTCACATAAATAAATATTCTAATAAAAGCTGTCTCTATATAAAAGAAAATATTTACCTTCCTCGGTTCAGAGACACCACTTTCAGGAGTCCCCTCATGGTCCCCAGCTGTGTCCAGTGGTCCCTTTCCCTGACCTCCACATCACTACAGAACATAGTAAGGGTTGGCAGGAGGGACTACTGAGCGCTGTAGGGAATCAGGAGATTGAAACTCCTGAAGTATCTGTTTTTGAACATATTTTGGACAGTAATTTCTCTGCATCGGGGCAGCGGTTGGTGACTTCAGGATAAATAAGCATATGTTTTCTTCTCTGCAGGGACAAATTGCTTTAAAGTTTTACCAAGATCTAAAAGATACTCAGCGCAACTAAAACAACAAATATATATATATATATATATATACACCTAAAGTTGAAATAAATATGAGATACAATTCATACAAAAATTCATATCAAGCTAATAAAATAGAAATTTATGATAAAAAAACGAGTGTTGCAAGCTATGGCACTAAACAATGATTCACCCCACCATGCAACTTTATAAATACAGAGTGCAGGACAACACCCCAATTCATTTAATTATAGGTCCCTAAAGTGCACTTATAAACCAATTAAATCCATGAATATATACTTGAGTCCATAAATATATACTGTATATATACATATATATATCTATATATGTATATATATATATATATATATATATATATATATATAGTAATGTCCAACTCATGTAGAAATTAAAAAACATTCAAAGTGTCTAATGCATCAAACGTCAGTGCTCTCCCGTCACCCGGTGAATTGCAAGCTTACTCTTCCTATCAGGCTCCCGCTCTCACGCAGTCACATAAAAACAAAAATGCAGACATAGTGTACTCTGCAATCTACTTTATTAGCCCCCAAGTGTGGTAATAACACTTTAATTTGAATTTTGTAAGTGTTATTACCATGCTTGGGGGCTAATAATGTACATTGCAGAGTACACTATGGGGGTTATTTACAAAAGGCAAATCCACTTTGCACTGAAAGTGCACTTAGAAGTGCAGTCGCTCTAAATCTAAGGGGTAGATCTGAAATGAGTGGAAGCTTTGCTGATTTTATCATCCAATCACGTGGAAGCTAAAATGCTGTTTTTTAATTCCCTTGCATGTCCCCCCGGATCTACAGCGACCTTACTTCCATGTGGGCTTTTAGTGCAGTTTCAAGTGCACTTTCAATGCAAAGTGGATTTTCCTTTTGTAAAATAACCCCCTATGTTTGCATTTTGTTTTTATGTGGCTTTGCATGAGAGCGGGAGACTGATAGGAGGAGTAAGGAGGCAGCCTCTCTATTGATCGGAGGGACAGAGGTGTTGGCTCTGGGTGACACATAGTGGCAATGATTAAGGAGACAAGCAGGATATCTATTGTTGGGAGGTGGGCCTGCATTTCACCTTGTGATCTATTGAACGGAGGGACCAAGGCGTGGGCTCTGGGTGACACCTAGTGGCAATGAATAAGGATACAAGCAGGATATCTATTGTTGGGAGGTGGGCTTGCAATTCACCTTGTGATCTATTGAACGGATGGACCAAGGTGTGGGCTCTGGGTGACACATAGTGGCAATGAATAAGGAGACAAACGGGATATCTATTGTTGGGAGGTGGGCTTGAAATTCACCTGGTGTTGGAAGAGCACTGACGCTTGATGCATTAGAAGACACTGGTGTTGTTTGAATTTCTACATGAGTTGGAAATTATTTTTTAATATATATATTTATGGACTCAAATATATTTTCATGTATTTAATTGGCTCATAAGTGCACTTTAGGGAGCTTGAATTAAATGAATTGGGGTGTTGTGCTGCACTCTCTGTTGTATTTTTATAGTTTTATTTTTGCAACAGAGTTACTTTAAAACTCTTTTTGTGGTCTATGTCAGATTAGGCAGATTTTCACCCACTTACTGTCCTTGTCATGTAACAGGATATTACAGGACATTTGAGTTGAGCCATATGACATTACAATGGAGACTTTTAACCACAAATAAATGCATCTGTAGTGTCAAAGTCAACTCAAGCATTGAATTACAGATTTCATACATGAGGGTTGTGTTTGTGGTCAGGAAGGGTTCAAAGAATATGATTATGATTGTCCTAAAGTGTGCTAAATAAGAAAAGTGTCTGACGTCCTACGCCACCAATCAGACCTCTCTATTCTGACAGCTGAATCTGACAGTTTGAATTGGCGGGTAGCAATTGTGTGCATCATTTACATAAGGTTGATATATCCAGTGACAGAATTACTGATGGTCCAATTGTTTCTGAGCCCAGTGGATGGACAAGTGACAACAATGGCAAGTCATTAATGTGCCCCGATAATATTATGAGTCTGTGAGTCTACATAGATATCTATGTCTACATCTATATCTATATTTATATCTCTATCTCTATCTATAGGGCTGTGTAAGGCCTACCAGCTGTCAAAGACCTACACCACCACCAGCACTCTCAAGCACACCAGTTCTTCCAGCAAGTATCAAAGCTTTACAAAATGCAGAGGATACTTCTGAGTTCATAGAATTATGAAATAATTATGAAATATCTGATCCGCATCTCTAGAAAACCAGTCAGAGATGAGCAGCAGTATTTCTCTGTGTGACCATATAGAACAGCTCACACCTCTGCCCAAAAATAAAAAAACGTATGACCTTCAAGAAATGTGTAATGATGATGACAATGACGATGATAATAACATTTGTAATAAAACATGACAATTATGGGCATTTATGTATCTGAAATAACATCTAATTTCAAATGCAAAAATGGGTCAGTTTTGTAGACCAGAAAAAAAGCCTGTGTTGACCATAGCAAGCTATCAGCTAATATTTTTCATTTTCTTTTAACATTTACATATGATTGGTTGCTATAGACAATGCAGCCACTCTTCTCTCTTTTAAACATCAACTTTCTGTTTCCTTTATATGGATGGAACATACATTAATGTCTTTGGAATCATCTTCATCTATCCGCCTGGGTTTCATTTTAGTGTAGTCTACTGGTAAGTCCCAGCAGTCACTGTCAGTCATTTGGTAACACTGGCTATTCAGCATTGCCTGCCGCTGTGGCGACATGGATTCCAGTGGAGTTAGGATGGAGCAGCAACCATCTCGTTGTCTTTGTTTGTTCATGCTAAGGTCCAGTGTTCCATTTTCATCCACATCAATGTCAGGATTCTGAAAGGAATGGATGGATATTGTGAAATTAGCTTTTCACTATTTATTTTCTTTGTTTCTTTTTTTTTTTCTTTAGTATTGGATTATGTGTTTCCTGTAGGTTACCCGCAATGAGTCGTGATAATGTGCCCACACACAGCAGCCTTGTCTTATGTAAGGCTTGATTCTCTCATGCAGGCATATAATGTGAAATAGAAAAATGAAATTCTTTTCACTGTTGCATCTTCAATGAAAATATACAAGAAAAGCGAGGGTCTTGTCTCTTTATTTTTTAATATTATGTTTAGAAGCTGATGACTTCTTAACATTGACATGTTACATATAATACATGATAATTGTAATGGTTAAATATTATAAAATAACCCCACCCTGGGATTTTAAGAGGGGGAACATTAGATGACAGATGAGGGAGGTTAAATTAAGAGAATACAATAATACATTTTGCATTGCAGAGCTATCCCAGTCGGAACAGGAACATACCTCTGCTAGCCTGGCCCAAATAAAAGATGGGTTTTACTGAAGCACAGGGCCAGGATGGCATCAATCTTTACCCTCAAACCTGCCTAAAACACAACTCAGATTCTCAACTGCGGCAGAGCCTCTAAGAAACCATCTTGGCTCTCAGGATCAGACAAGAGCCTCCTTCTACACTTGCTTGTGTAAAGGCCCCATGCCGACAAGAGGCACAGGAGGCTCATATGTTTTTAAAGACCAGTAATAGACTCCAAGTAGGAAAATGTTGGCATAGTCACATGCTCATAGCTCTAAGATTTGAGCTTTTACTTTCACAGTGGGCCATTTATAGTCTTCATAAGCAAAAAGGTGATTCTGAAGCCTTCAACATATATGGGAGAATGTTATTTGTTATCATCACTGAGAAAGCACTTTGAGTAATATAGCTGGATATATTAAGAATTAGTGAGCAGACACCAATTTCTGGAATTATTATCACCCAGTACTTTTAGGTGTGTTGGATGCCTGCCTCTTATTGCTGCACTTTGGTGTTACCGACCAACAGCTTTATCACTAGTGTGTCCCTTCTGAGATGCAAGGATACATTTGTGACATGGCAGCAGGCCACAACACTCAGGGACATCCAACACACTCGGGAGTACTGGATGCTCAAAAAGCTTTGCCGGGCTGGATACAACAAAACTGGTACTGGTAAGTCTCATTGTTATAGTTTTACTTGTACTTTTATTAGCAACTGTGTTAAAAAGTAGAGCTTCATTCCTACCACTTTTCCTTTCCTTATATTAGCAACTGTGTTAAAAAGTAGAGCTTCATTCCTAGCACTTTTGCTTTCCTTATGTTAGTATGTGCAATAATAAAATGTATTCCTATATTTGTCATGAATTTTTATTTTGCTTGGGTAACTGTGCCTTCAGTTAGTCTAAGTTTGTACTTGCAGAGGCTTAGATATTAGTTGTCATTGAACATGTTTTGGGGGCCAATGTTGTTTTGTTTTCTGATTAATGATAACGGATTTGTGACACTGATGTCCAGTTCAAATGTTATATGATTGATTAAGGAGATGATGAGGACTTGTTTTTCTTATTGGCTGATGTTCTTTCCTATGATTTTAGGAAGTATGGTTAATGACTGTTACAGCCCCTGCCTATGTTAGTATATAAACAAGGTATATTTATATGAACATGTATGGCAGTGGTGGGTGACATGAATAAAACACTTGCTGAGAGTGAATGGAAAAGAAATGATTCACGCAACCAGTGAGCTTGGTAGAATGATCTGGAAAGGAGATACTGCATTGCAACTGAATGCAAATTATTTCAATGAAGTCTCTAACTCAGCATTGCACTATTAATACAGTAAACTCTTTAAAACACAAGACAGGCCCTCTTTGAGGCCATTTAATTAACCACATGAAAACTAAACATCATTAAATAATATTTGTACCAGATAAAGTATAATCAAGCTGATGGTCACACAATGGGAAACTCACTTGGAAATAGCACTACCTTCCATCCACCTCTAACACATTTTATACAAAAATATAAAAAAAGCAAGTATTACATTTTAATTTCCGTTTTGGAAAGTTTGCATCTGCTTGTGTGGGTTTCCTCCAGGTTCTACAGTTTCCCCCCATGTGCCAAAGATCTGCCGCTAGGTTAAATGGCTCCTAGATTGGCCCCTTTATATGTGTTTGCATGTATGCATGTAAGATAGGGACCTTAGATTGTAACCTCCTTGAATGTACAGAGCTTCTGATCAGCATACTTGTTGTAAGTCAGTGGCTCGAAAACTATTGAGGCCATTGGATGAATATGAAAGTCAGGCATTTAGTAATTAGTAGAGGACCAGAATGGTAGCATCCATACTTTCTCATTTATACCAATGAAGATTATTCTCACTGTCTTCTATAACCTAAGGTGTAATTCTGGAGTATATATGCCCAATTATTGTTGTAATCAATAGGTATCTATAAAGCTGGATTAGAAGTAATGGTTAGACTTCCACGTTACAGTAAGCTGCAAGTTATCAATGTAATAGCCCTGACCTATCACTTAGCATTGATTGAAACAAATCACCAAGCTGAAATATACGGTCAATTGCAAGAAGTGAGTGTGTGTAGAGAGGAGGGAGGGTAGGAGTGTACAATTAATCATTCTAGCCTCTAATAAAGCACTCCCTGCTCCTGGATGATGACCTATCATTATGGGAACATTATCTTAAATAGCTGGCTTCTTACAGGATAAAGCAAGGTTAGATCCAAGTATTATAGACCATTCCTACCTGTAACTCTACATCTCAAAGTAAAGGTGAAATCCACTAGCACAATTTTCAATTAATAGGTTTCAGGATATCAGGGCACTGAACATTTTATAATATGGGACAATATATTTGAAATCACCTGTGAACAGAGTATGAACTTTATACATTATATAAGGGATAATAAACATGTTTGTATTTCAAACAAATGTCCTTGATTATGTCTTGACCTTTAAAAATGAAAGATCTATGTTTAAGGTGAGTTGCCTATCTGTGTGGTGGTAGCCCCTTTCCCAGCACGTTTTGGAGGTAAGTGATCCTATTTGAATTCCAAGATGTTTTAAATCCACAGCATGACTTTAAGGATTTGCGAGCTACTAGGATATAGTGACTGTTATATATACTCACATGTTGGTGGTTCATTTTCATAAACTGTATAATTAAGAGCACAACGGAGGACATTTGTTTGAGATACAAACAGGTTTATTATCCCTTATATCGTTTATAAAGTTCATTCACTGTTCACAGGTGATTTGTATCGTCATGCATTGTAAAACTCATTTTATATATATTTTTTCATTATTTTGTGCATTGCACATATGATGGTATTTTTTATGTTATAAAGTTGGAAACTTTATATGCTGCAGTCACGTTATTTGAAAGGTGAGTGCAGAAGTGTTTTGTATCTTATTTATATTCAATAATTGATTACAAATTCTAAAATCTAAAACTCCATTTACCCTTAGCAGATGTGTTAAATGTAAAATGGATACTGGTAATGCCAAATTTTTAAATGTCTGTCTGTTATCATTATGCATGAACAACATGGCACATACACTAAATCTGTCAGCACTTTAGGAAGGCAGAGAACTGTGGATGCCATAAAAAATTTAAAGAAGTTCTGCACAAATATATCTGGAGAATTTACTCCATTGCAGTCTGCATACTGATTACAATTTAGAGTTTTTCTTAAGGTACAACTAAAGGCAACACATTTTTTTAGATTTGGATAGAGTGGAGAGGGGTTAGAACCACTGCTGGGTTTTAGATGTATTATTATTTGGAAGTTTACAAAAGTCAAAATATGGCTCAGTAACATATACAAATAGAACAAAAATTTTCTAATTTGACCTTGAGAAGGACTTGTCTCGAGTGTGTAAGCATGTGGCAGATGATACAGACACATATTGTAAAGTATACAAAATCAAGGCTTCTTATTTGAAGAAATCATTCCATCAAAGTATATAACAATTATGAAATGAAATGTAGCATTATCTTCCTGGCAGCAAACCCTGGAGATAAGTATCTGCAATACACACCAGGAAACACAAACAATGAGAAGAACAAACATTGTCCTTACTATATATATATAAATAGGAACATTAGAATAGGGTTGGAGGTTGGTTATAGACTGACAGCCTATATCAACTTCCAAAGTAAAATCTTAAGCTGGCCATAGATCAATCAGTTTTAGCCAATTCTGCAGGGACCGGCTGAGGTTCAATCCATCCATGGACAGACAGGTTGTACCCAAGTCGTTTTATCAATCGACTTGGGTACAACCAGAATGTCGGGTTTTTAGCATTAATATTTCCAGTGGCCATAGCCTCTAGCAGTAATCACTCTGTTTTCCCAGCAGGAATGGTTCCCTGTGCCCTCCCTGCTGGGAGAACACTGTAGCTCCGTAGGAGGTATTCCCCCACCAGCACTGACTATGTTGAGGGGGGGAAATCAAGTGATTTTCTTTCCTGCAACCCACGGTTGCAGGAAAGAAAATGGAAAGGATCTATGGTCTGCATTAGGATATATGCTAAAGAGAAGCATGAAGGCGGTCCCAGGGATTCCATACCCATTTAAAGATGTTGACAGTGTTACTTAAATTGGTTCTAAAGCCTTAAGGTTTTTCACCTTAATGCATTCTATGCATTATGGGGAAAAACCTTCTGTGCTGCAAAATCCCCTCCCCAATCCCCCCTTATACTTACCTGAGCCCTATTCAATCCAGCCATGTGCATGAAAGTAACAGTTCTCGCTGCTGTCTCCCTCCTTCCTAGGCAGATTGATAGCAGTAGGAGCCGTTGGCTCTTGCTGCTGTAAACCAAATGCTATACCGAGTGAATGGGGGTCAATAGACGCAGACAGGGTGGCTCAGGAGCGATCACACATAGGTGCCCCTGGGCGGGGGGGAGAGTCTGGAACCCCAGAAAAAGAGAATTTGGTGCTCTGTGCAAAACCATTGGACAGAGCAGGTAAGTATAGCATGTTTGTTATTTTCATTTTAAAAATAAAGCTTTAATGTTGCTTTAATCTCACAGTAAGAGCTTCTGTAAGTTTAACCTCCCTAATGCAGGAGTATAAATCAGGCTTGGCTTGTCCGAGTGCTCACCTCCAATGTGATTCAACTAAACATCTGAATTGAAAAAGGCATCCCTAGACACTGGCTGTGGAGGAAGTCCCAGCAAGTACCGTTTTTTGAAAAATTTGTGTCATTTTGATTTGAAGGACAGTGTAGACTAGAACTTCCACTGTTTGCCAAAATGTTTACCTTTGGGCAAATCCAAAATATGCTGTAAAGTGTTCCTGATTGTTTGTGGCACCTCCAGCAGTGATCAGGTATGTTGGGACTATAAGGCAGGAGTGTGATACCAGTGATACCCAGCATTGTGGGCTGTTTTCCTCATTATACTCCATTACTCTGGAGAAAATTGTTTGTTTAATATCTGTTCTCATTTACTTAAGTAGTAATGTTTCAAGGGTGTGTTGAACTGTGGGGTCATCACGAGTTGATATATACTGGAGATTAATACTCTGCAGGATTCTCCTGTAATGCAAAGCTTTTCAAAAGGGGTGGGGGATGAGAACGTTAAACTGTTATAGATCATTGTCAGGTTTTTATTGCTGTCTGTGCCCCCATTAGGGAGATTCATTCTCTCTAATTGCCCTGATCACTAATGTAATTGGGGATGATGAAGGTAAGGCAAAAATCTAAATGTTTGAGCCTCCATCAGAACAGGAACAAAGAGGAGATTTTCCATGTTCTCATGACAACTGTCTTTCACATTGGGTTCACACCAATATCTTTGGAAGATTTTGATAAAAACACCCCTTATTTTGGAGGTATTTCCTGACCCAATTATCTCTGCTGAAGTCTTGCAAATACATTAGAATCCACATGTAGAGAATGTATCCTATTTCTTTCCATACCAAATACTATGATGTCACCAAATGTCAGCGCTCACAACAGTCACAAGCTGTTGCCAATTGAAGCCAGAATGTCCTCTAGGGTCAGCACAGGAGATTTCATAACAAATAAAATAAAATTGGTAATTACATAACTGTTGTGGGATCATTAACCTAGATTTTGCCAAGTGTGTATGTTTTTTTTTTTGGTTGAGGTCAAGGAGAAGCAATCCTGGGTAGGTGGGGACCTACCTTAACAACGCTGAAGAGATCAAAGTTCACCAGGGTGCAGTAAGGCCACATTAAAAAGAGTTTAGGGGTTAGACCAGTGGCAGCTGGTGGTATATTTTTTTTGGGGGGGTGACAAACAATGCACCCACAGCCACCCTCCCCGGGTTGTTTGGGTCACTCGTGCCGCTCAACCACATCCCGAGTTTGGTCAGTCGGTCACCAGCTCCGCACTTACCCCCATCTAGGTCACGGGCAGTGCTTCCTCCAGGCATCAGGCAGCGGTTTCCTCTGCGTCTCCTCCTCAGCATCACATCTCCTCCCTCCTCCTCTTAGGCCAACTGGATCCTCTTCTCCTTTCGACCAATCGGGTGACAGGTCTCAGGACCTGTTTCCTGATTGGCTGAGAGGAGAATCAGGAAGACAATAGCGAATATCCATTCTCTATTGTCACACAACTGGGTGGGCTCAGGGCGCAGTGCTCTGCAACCTGAGCCCACCATTTTTAGAAGCCTATTAGAGCCTCAGGCTCTAATCACATGGTTAAAAAACAAACAAAAAAAACACTGGAATCCATGCATCCGGTGCCCTGCATGTAGGGGGACGGACACATGGATAGGGGGCCCCTCCTCCCTGCATGAACCGCCACTGGTTAGACATAAGTAATGCAGGGTACAGGGTTCAAAGGAAAGTAAACTAGAGTTCAGAAGTAGTAAGTCATTCAGAGTTAGGAGTAAGTTACCCAGAGTTCAGAGGTCAGTAGTAACATAGAGTGCAGGGGACAGAAGTAAGTAATGCAGAGGTCAGTAGTATATAATGCAGAGTAAAGGTGTTAGGGTTAAATAATGCATAGTGCAGGGGAAAGGGATATGTACCACAATGTGCAGAAGTCAAGAGTTAGTCCTAGTTCACACATATTTCAGCTTGTATAAGAGCAGTGTAGACAGCAAGCTTTTACAAAGCATTTGCAGCAATCTTTGTGATGCTTTTAAAGCACCATGGGAGTGGTGATTGTATATTTAAGGGCTTGTTCACACTAGTAGTGCTCACTCCGCATTCAGAATGCAGTTCAGAGAACATTTGATAGGCAGTGAGAAGGCATTGTATCACAACCGCACCCCCTGATTGTCATACTAGATCCCCATTCTTCACTTGAATGGGTCGGCACTTGGTGTGTGCTCTGCCAATGCAAATGTATAATGCTTTTTTACAGCCACAGAGCAAAGCATCATGACTGTGGCATGTTTACACCATGGTCACTGCTTCTGCAGTTAAATGGAGTAGCAATTGTGCGACAGCAAAAAGCACTGCTCAACGATTGGGGTTTTACTGCTTCTCAACCTCATGTATGAATGAGTCCTAAACAAGATACTGGCAGGAGTCAGCAAGTTTTAGCACAACTTGACGTTTACTGAAATCCTCCTGAAGCCTGCAAATGCTTGTTTAAAATGAAAGTCAGTAACCTACTAACAAGTTCAAATGTTCACCAGCGCACAGACGTCCCCAGTGTAAGTATTAAAGCAGCAACAACAAAATACGAATGCCCCCTGGTGGGTCACAGTCCACTTTAATCTAAATTGTCCAAAGCTTCAAATACACATGAACGTCAATTTTGAGGAAATGCGTCAGTAATGACTTCAATGTAGATATTTGCCAGCACACCAATGATCTTTAATTTTATACAAATGGCTTTGTAATTAAAGAAATAACACATCACAAAACAGTGTAGTGCTTTTTGAACATTTTGGAGTCACACAGGACCCCTTCGTCAGGCATGCGATAAGTGCATGCAGTTGTGCAGAAGTATTTAAGTGAAAATCCACCAATCAGAACCAGAGAACAAATGGCCCCCTCATCCCATAACAGCATATGATGTCATCAGTCCCGCCAAAAACATATATACAAATGTCACATATATACAGGCTGAGTTTGTTAGCTATGGCTGGGGAAGCATTGCAATATGGCAGTGCTGGGGGTCCCTTTGGTCCTCTAAACAATTGCACATGAACTATGTGTATTGATCAGGTGCATCTGCCCGATCGGAGCACTACACTGTTTTGTGACGTGATCTTTCTTTAATTAAAAAACATTTGGACAAAATTGAAGATCCTTGGTATGCTGGCAAATATTTACATTATCGTGCATTTTCCAGTATCCAGCTGGCGGTCGCTACAGCTCCCAGTACTTTTAGAGCTCATTCCAGGAACGTGTGCGATGGGAATAAGAACTGTGTATTAGGAAATTATGTCAGATGCTGATGCAGAAAGAGGAAGTGTCATTCTGCCATCTTGGATGCTGGAAAGAGTGTAATTCCTGCCAGAGTGAGAATTTTAAATGTAATAAAAAAAATTAGGAGGATTTTGTGCACCATTAGCTTACCAATTCTTAGATGTGGTTAGCGCATTCGCTTTCTTTTTTAACCTTTTATTTCTATTATTTTCAACTGGTGTTCTGGGCAATAACGTTTATGGATACTTACCTGCTGGGGATTGGAATGACTTCTTTCATGTATATTTGAAGTGCTGGACAATTTTGATTAAAGTGTCCCACTTAAGACTGTTTTAAATTCCTAAACTGGAGCTAAAGGGAGTTTTAAAGACTTCAAAAAGGACATCTGAAGCTTGCCGAAAACTTGGTGTTATACATGTACTTGATGTTATACGTATACTTGCTTTCATACAAGCTGAAGACTGTGTGAACTAGACTTAAGTAAGACAGAGTTCAGATGTCAGAAGTAAATAATGCAGAGCTCAGTAATGCAAAGTGTACAGGTCAGTGGTATGTAACACACAGGTTAGAGGTTAGAAGTAGAAAAAAGTTCAGTGTTCAGGAGTAAGTAACCCAAAGTCTATACAGTAGTACAGCAGTCCAGACTATGTGACAAAAAGTAAAATATACAGAGTGCAGTGTTCTGCAACGTGATGTAGAAAACAGTAGTCTGTGATAGAGGGCAGAATAAGGAGCTGGTAGCACGATGGGGTTGCAATCTACCTGTGGCATGGCTGCAATCGACAGATACATGACAATATTTGTTATCCCTGGTGGAATGTCAAGATAAGGACAATTAGGCTATGCAAAAGTTTGTTGCATATTATAAGACATGAAATAACTATTGAAATTGGGCACACTGTCCAAGGAAAAGAACCTCTTAAAAGAACTAGAAAACAAAGCCTTTGAACATTTGTTTGCAATAACTCCATCAGTATCACCAGCAAAGCAGCTTCATTATTATCCCAAATCACGAATGTTAATTGTCCATTACGAACGCTAGTTTACAAGACTGACCGCTTCTGGCTCGTCCTTGCTTCCGAGCATGCGTGTTTGTACTTTGGACTTTTGTCCAATGGACTTGTGTACACACGCTCGGAAAAATCCGACTGACATATGTCTGCAAAAATTTTTGAAACCTGCCATCCAACATTTGTCTTTAGAACATCCAACAACAACTGTCTGATGGAGCGTACACACAGTCGGATTTCCTGCCAACAGCCTGACTTCACACATTTCCCCTTGTACGAGGCTTAACAGTATCCTCTTTCCCGGATTCACAATGCTGTTGCCCAAGCATGTCTCTGTTACTCCTCCATCCAGAATGTACTGTAGCTACCCTAAGACATGAAGTATTTTAATGCCCGTATCTCCAGGTGAAAAGAAAAAAAGAAAAACAAATGCAGCCACCACATCTAAGAATTGGTAAGCTGCAATATAATGCAATGCATTTTTGTTTGGGGGTTTATAATTGTTTAACCCAAAAATGTGATATCATTTAATTTCCATGTACCAAATAATGCATTATTTCACAGCAAAACACACAGATATGTTCATGGATGACTGTCATTTAATAGTAATTCAAATTGCTTGCATTAGGAAGGAGGCTTAACTTAAAATCAAAATGAACAGTAATATAATAAAATTGATATTCAGTGAAGTAGAGATGGATATCTAAGTAAGTGAAGTTAAATGAACCCTAGAAAAGACTGATTAACAGGCTACAAGAGGAATTAAATTTCAGCTTAAGGCAGGGTTCCCACTGCTGCGATGTCCGAGATCAGATGTGATTCGCACCGTAATGCAGAGCAAATCACATGCGATCTCTGTGCGATGCGATTTCCACCATACAGATAGTATGGCTGAATTTGCATTGCATTCGGACCAAACTCGTACAGGACCCTTTTTTTGGTCCGCAGCAGAGTCATATCGCGTGGGTGTTCACACCATGCGATCCGATTCCTGTCCGAGTTTGCAGATCGCACTGCGATTTGTGAACTGATTTGGGGGCGTTATTAACTTTTAACTGACACTCCCAGCAGTTCGCATAGAGCAGTGTGAACTGCCGCCAAGAGACATGCGATGCCGGAACCGGCAGTAGATTTGCAGCGTTCCCACATCGCAGCAGTGGGAACCGGCCCTAATAGTTTAAAAAGTGTGACTGCCCAAGTGTTGCTCATAATATACTGTCATTGACTTTTCACAAGCTGATGGCCGTGATGCTGAACGCTGTGCCGGTGCCTTCCGGCACCTGAAATCCTGGGATTTGCCACGCATGGACCAAAATGCTACTGTGAATGAGGCCAAAAGACCCTTCCTGAAATTACTGATTATAACAATTAGGGGCTAAACTTTGTATTTGCAACCCTTGTATCCTATGACAGCACACAATTAACAATTACCCATCTGATCTATTAACATAACACTTGGGTGTTGTAAAGCTACAGCTTTTCTATTAGAATTAGTGGAGGAAGTGTCTGCTAATTCTATTCTGTCAGTTCTATGGAATTTCTTTTTGTGTGTAAAAGCAGGTTAAGTTTTATATATATATATATATATATATATATATACACATACATATATATATATATATATATATATATATACACATACATATATATATATATATATATCCACAGTTAAGCTCATAAGATTACATACCCTGGCACAATTTGATTTCTTGGCCATTTTTCAGAGAATATGAATGATAACACAAAAACGTTTCTTTCGCTCATGGTTAGTGTTTGGCTGAAGCCATTTATTATCAATCAACTCTGTTTACTCTTTTTAAATCATAATGACAACAGAAACTACCCACATGGCCATGATCAAAAGTTTACATACCCTGGTGATTTTGGCCTAACCCTTTGCAGCTATAACAGCTTCAACTCTTCTGGAAAGGCTGTCCACAAGGTTTAGAAGTGTATCTATGGGAATGTTTGACCATTCTTCCAAAAGTTCCTTTGTGAGATCAGGCACTGATGTGGATGAGAAGGCCTGGTTGCAGTCTCCACTCTAATTCATCCCAAATGTGTTCTATCAGGTTGAGGTCTGGACTCTGTGCAGGCCAGTCAAGGTCCTCCACTCCAAACCCACTCATCCTTGTCTTTATGGACCTTGCTTTGTGCAGTAATGTTGGAACAGGAAGGAGCCATCCCCAAACTGTTCCCACAATGTGGGAAGCATGAAATTATCCAAAAAATGTCTTGTTAGGCTGATGCCTTAAGTGTTCCCTTCACTGGAAATAAGGGGACAAGCCCAACACCTGAAAAACAACCCCATACCATAATCACCCCTCCACCAAATGATTTGGACCAGTGCACAAAGCATGGTCCATAAAGACATGGATGAGGGCGTGTGGGGTGGAGGAACTTGACTGGCCTGCACAGAATCCTGACCTAAACCCGATAGAACACCTTTGGGATGAATTAGAGAGGAGACTGTGAGCCATGCCTTCTCGACCACATAAGTGCCTGACCACACAAATTCACTTCTAGAAGAATGGTCAAACATTCCCATAAACACACTCCTAAACCTTGTGGACAGCCTTCCCAGAAGATTTGAAGCTGTTATAGCTGCAAAGAGTGGGCCGACTCAATATTGAACCCTACTGACTAAAACTGGGATGCCATTAAAGTTCATGTGTGTGTAAAAGCAGGAGTGCCAATACCTTTGGAAATATAGTGTGTGTTATATATATATATATATTTATATATTTATATATATATATATAAACAGTATCTCACAAAAGTGAATACACCACTCACATTTTTGTAAATATTTTATTCTATCTTTTAGTGAGTGCACAGCTTGTATAACAGTGTAAATCTTCTGTCCCCTCAAACACACAGCCATTAATGTTTAAACCACTGGCAACAAAAGTGAGTACACCCCTAAGTGAAAATATCTACATTGCCATTTTACCTCCCCAATGTCATATAACTTGTTAGTGTTACAAGGTCTCAGGTGTGAATGGGAAACAGGTGTGTTAAATTTGGTGTTATCGCTCTCACTCTCTCATACTGGTCACTGGAAGTTCAACATGGCACCACATGGCAAAGAACTCTCTGAGGATCTGAAAAAATATATATTTTTTGCTCTACATAAAGATGGCCTAGGCTATAAGAAGTTTTCCAAGAAGTTGAAACTGAGCTGCAGCATAGTGGCCAAGACCATATAGTGGTTTAACAGGACAGGTTTCACTCAGAACAGACTTAACCATGGTTGACCAAAGAGGTTGAGTGCATGTGCTCAGCTTCATATCCAGAGGTTGTCTTTGGGAAATAGATGTATGAGTGCTGTCAGCATTGCTGCAGAGGTTGAAGGGGTAGGGGTCAGTCTGTCAGTGCTCAGACCATACGCCACACACTGCATCAAATTGGTCTGCATGGCCGTCGTCCCAGAAAGAAGCCTCTTATAAAGATGATGCACAAGAAAGCCCGCAAACAGCTTGCTGAAGACAAGCAGACTAAGGACATGGATTATTGGAACCATGTCCTGTGGTCTGATGAGACCGAGATAAACTTATTTGGTTCAGGAGGGGTCAAGCGTGTATGGCGGTAACCAGGAGTACAAAGACAAGTGTGTCTTGCCTGCAGTCAAGCATGGTGTTGGGAGTGTCATGGTCTGGGGCTGCATGAGTGCAATGAACTGAGGAACTACAGTTCATTGAGGGAACCATGAATGCCAACATGTACTGTGACATACTGAAGCAGAGCATGATCCCCTCCCTTCGGATACTAGGCCACAGGGCAGTATTCTAACATGAGAATGACCCCAAACACACCTCCAGGAAGACCACTGCTTTGCTAAAGAAGCTGAGGGTAAAGATGATGGACTGGCCAAGCATGTCTCCAGACCTAAACCCTATTAAAGCATCTTTGGGGCATCCTCAAACGGAAGGTGGAGGAGCGCAAGGTCTCTAACATCCACCAGCTCTGTGATGTCATCACAAAGGAGTGGAAGTGCTATCCTGTGAAGCTCTGGTGAACTCCATGCCCAAGATGGTTAAGGCAGCGCTGGAAAATAATGGTGGTCACACAAAATATTGACACTTTGGGCCCAATTTGGACATTTTCCCTTAGGGGTGTACTCACTTTTGTTGCCAGCGGTTTAGACATTCATTTTTGGCTGTGTGTTGATTTATTTTGAGGGGACAGCAAATTTACACAGTTATACAATTATACACTCACTACTTTACATTGTAGCAAAGTGTCATTTCTTCAGTGTTGTCACGTGAAAAGATAAAATAAAATATTTACAAAAATGTGAGGGGTGTACTCACTTTTGTGAGATACTGTGTATATATATATATATATATATATATATATATATATATATTTATATATATATATATATATCCTAAACATATTTTGCATACGTCCGATCATACAAGTACCTCATTACCTTGAACACTCCCAAGATTCTGGATGGATCTGGGTTGACTGGTTGCCTACTTTCATGGCAATACAGTAACTATTTGCATTCATTTTCTAAAAGCGGAAGTGTGGTAGGTTATTTTTTAACAATAGGTGCATTTTAAATTAAAAAAATATGAAAATGATATTGGTTTCAAAAGATATTAATATTCTGCAATTTAAGTCTTATGCAATTACCCTGTTGCAGAGATCTTGAGGTTTGGTAGAGAGGTTCTGTGGCATCTCCCTGCAGCGGGTCGATAGATTCAGGATTGCGGTTGCAGCCATGTGTGCAGCCTCCATGTCATGGGAATAGTCAAAGCTGCTTTTGCTACACGTACTGCTGGCGCTACTGCCTCCACCACAGCTCATATTGCTACTGCTGCTGCTGGGGGCATAACTGCTTGTTGTGCTGCTTGTCGGGCTCGAGTTCTTACAGTAACGTTTAGCTGCAGAGAGAAGTGGGCATTAATCAATAACTTCAAGACAACAGGGATTCTTTACATTGCTTTCATACAGACAAAAATAACTTTTCACATATTGTATTTTAGAGATTGCCAGTACCAAAGTGCTGAGAGATGGTAAAAACACAGATGGTTAAAACAACTGCGCTTTAAATCCTGCACAAAACCTTTGCGTAAAGATTTATACAAACAATCATTAAAGCATATGTCAAGGCGAAACATAAAAACGCAGTAGTACATTTCTGGACTGCATGCACATTTCGCTACAGTTATCCCTTTAGACATGTTGCAAGTACAAAAAAATTAATAACGACTGATGTGTCTAAATCATAGTAGGATCCTACCTTTCTCTTTGACAATACAACACAGCAAGCAAGCTTATAAAAGGTGTGATGGTCAAGTGTCCACAACCCTTTGGCTTTATAGTGTAATTCTGAACTCCGCACTTGTCATTGCATTGGGAAGGGACACACAACATCGGTTTTACAAGTAGAAGCTCTGCACCCTCCCTGCTGTAAAGGGGAACATTTCTTATTTAGGCTGCAAAATCAAGTTGATCAAAAAAATCACTCGCTTATCTCTAGTTAGTACATAGAGTGGTCCTAAACAGGCAGCAAGTTTTTTTTTTTTTTCTGGAATCACTTTTGAAAACTCTAAGCCCTTGTACACACGGTCGGACATTCTGACAACCAAATCCGTTGGATTTTGTCGGACGGATTTTGTCCGAAACTGTTGCATACACACGGTTGGAAAAAGTTGTCGGAAAATCCGATTGTACATAACGTGATGACGTTATTTCGTTATGACGGGACTACGTTCAGGCTAGTAGCCAATAGCTTTGGTCTAGGAATTTGATCTGAGCATGCGTGGCACTTTGTCTGTCGGAGTAGGCTACACATGATCGGAGTATGTCCGATCGGAGCATTTTGTCGGAAAATTTTATGGACAAGTTGGAAAACTTGGTCCGTCGGATACAGTCAAATGGAGACCACACACAGTCGGATTATCCGACAAAACGGTCCGATAGGACACATTCCGTCGGAGTCTCCGACCGTGTGTACAAGGGCTCAGAGACACTATTCGTTAGATTGTAAGCTCTAACAAGCAGGGCCCTCTGATTCCTCCTGCATTGAATTGTATTGTAAGTGTACTGTTTGCCTTCATGATGTAAAGTGATACGCGAACTGTTGGCGCTATATAAATCCTGTATAATAATAATAATGGATATCTGCCCTTATTAAATTTCAGCTTAGTGCCTCCCCACCAGATGTGTTAGTTGCTTCACTGTTTGGTCACCATAACGGCAGCCCCAGAATGTTGGTGTTTATGCAGGACATGTCACTATATTCTGTTCTGTATGAGGATCTACCAGTCTAGATATAGATATTTAAAATAAAAGTGGTGTACCTAGATGGATGGGAAAGATGTAAACCAAAGATTTATTCTTACAGGCTCTGGTCATGCAAATAAAAGAACTCTTAGACGGGAGATGACAGCCCCATTGATCTGGCAGTTATCAGCCAGATTCGATGACTGGCTAATATCTTTGGGCACCATCAGGCACCACCGACCAGCTTATCTCAGACAGCAAACCTTATCTAATCACTCTTTTTTCACTAAGATAAATCAGCAATAGTAGTGACTGATTGCTTCTTTTCTTGTCCACTACTTCTCCTTTATTTAGTTACGTAGATATGTGCATAGAAAGGCAACCTCACAAAATATACGCGAAAAAGCCTAAAAACACCATTGGGGGAACTTTCCCATCTTCCCACCTCACAAAATATACAGACTTTTCATTTACGAAACCAGAGGCAATACTAATATTATAAAGTAAGCAGGAGACTTACCATCATATCCCTTTGGAGAGATATCCCTGGACTGTACCTTCGGTGCAATAGCCCTCTTCCCGTATGCATGGTTGTCGTAACTGTTGTACTCAAACGTAGTCTTTGAATATTTCTCTAGTTCCTTGGCCAAGTTGGAGCGAGGTGTGGTTGTTGATACATTGTTCCTGTAACCATACTGAGGAATTTCTAATTGTTTTACAAAACACATGGGCCTAAAAGAAAAACATAATTATACATTTTATATTTAAAGAGCAAATGATTATTTTGTTAATTAAGACGGTCAGTCGATATTTTAATTGTCCTAGCGTTCAGTCATCATGCTATCAGGAAAAAGCAATTAAATATATAGCAATTAAAGGAGACATAAAGCCAAAGCTTTTAGGGACAGACTTCTCCTATGGATCATAGGAGTGCAGTTAGTTCAGCTGTTGGCTGACATCACAGAGCCAGTCCAGGGTCCGGCAGATACTCATCCATCATGCCATACCATCAGGGAGGCATGTGATAGCAGGACAACGACCTCAAAACATACAGCCAATGTCATGAGGAACTACAGTATCTTCAGTGTAAAGAAGAATAAGGAGTCCTGGAAATGATGGTTTGGCCACCACAGAGCCCTGATCTCAACATCATTGAGTCTGTATAGGATTACATGAAGAGACAGAAGGATTTGAGGCAGCATACATCCACAGCAGATCTGTGGTTAGTTCTCCAAGATGTTTGGAACAACCTACCTGCCAAGTTCATTCAAAAACTGTGTGCAAGTATACCTGCTGTTTTGAAGGCAAAGGGTGGTCACACCACATATTGATTTGATTTGGATTTCTCTTCTGTTCATTTACTTTCCATTTTGCTAATTGATAAAAATAAACTATTAACACTTCTATTTCTGAAAGCATTCTTAATTTAAAGCATTTTTGCACACCTGCTTAAAACTTTTGCACAGTAGTGTGTGTGTATGGACTTTGTGGAACTTATCCATTTTCTAGCTAATATCTTTAATCACACTATATTGCCATGCATCAGCTAATAGTTAAAACTAGGCTTGCAGTGGAAGTACCATGTCTGATAAAGCACTTAAGTAGGCCTACTGGAAAGATTAGTGATGTTCGCTGATAATCCAAAGATTAAACAGGCAAATGGATCTATTGCGCTCCAGGCTCTTGTTTT
Source organism: Lithobates pipiens (assembly GCF_037356315.1). Classification (NCBI taxonomy): domain Eukaryota; kingdom Metazoa; phylum Chordata; class Amphibia; order Anura; family Ranidae; genus Lithobates; species Lithobates pipiens. The sequence goes on from NW_027507758.1 coordinate 509,745,474, forward strand.
GTAGAGTCCACTCCAGAGGGACTGGGTGTTAGGCTCACACCAATGCTCTAAGGCAGTTGTCTCCAAACTGTGACCTGAGGGCCCTTTGCTTGCCTTTATCCGGCCCTTGGGGTTCTATTCCTCCCACTGATACAAGGCACTACTCTGGCAACTGATACTAACAATGGGACACCATTTCTCCCACTGACACCAATAATGGGGCACTATTCCTCCTAATGATACCACCGATGGGGAATTGTTCCTCTCCCTGATACCAAATGTGGTGATGTTTACTTCCACTGATGCCAGGGAAATTGGCCACAGTCTGGCCTCCCCGGGTCTGAAGGACAATAAACTGGACCTTTGTTTATTAAGTTTGGAGACCCCTTCTCTAGGGGTTACCCGAAAGGAAGTAAGGGAAAAACTTTGCAGCAGACCCCTAAAAACTTGACAGAGGGTAGAGTTGTTTATTACACATCCCTTCATAACAAAAAAAAATAATTGGCTGGAAAAAAATACCTTGAATCTCTTAAAATTTAGCAGGATTGTGATTGTAACCTACTAAACAAGCAATCTATTGCAGATGTAAAATAATAGACAGTAGGAATGTGAAAAAAGAATATACATACATATTTTTCCCCCACCTTAAAACACGATCTGATGCTTGGTTGGATTTTGATGCATCACAACCTTGATGTTTCTCTTGAGCTTTTGCTAGTTTCTCGGCTGCAGCTATAGGACATCCTGAAAGACTGCAATAAAAAAAGATTACATGAATTTTCACAAAGGCAAACAGAAAAGTTCAGTAATCAAACTCACCCACCTGGATGCCACTTTGTCAGTGCTGCATCATCTCAGACCATACATTATTGTACATCAATATAGGAATTATTTGCTCCTTGTACATGCATATAAATATCCACTTATCCCAAGGCACACAGTTATATAGAAGTCTAATAGAGCGTTACTCACCATATTTCTTGGATATTGCTTCTTATAGTAAAAAAAGACTCCCTGGGTAGCTTATTTAAATTAAATGCCAAATAGTCTTATTTTTCATGAGAACACATTTTACATTTGTATTAAAATCATGTTTATATGCACTAATCTATAGAATCATACTACTGAAAGCTACCAGAGAAAGAAAAAAATGTTCCTCCTCCCACTGAATTACATACAAAATGCTGTTGCCTTCTTTTGTCACTTCCTGCCTTCAGTGTACGCAGGAAGCCCTGGCAACTTTCTCTACTGTTCACAGTATAGCCAGAGGGTATATGGTAGGGTGCCTTTGGCCAATCATAGCTCAGGGAGCTGAGTCCATGGCCCACACTATGCAAGGCTGCTTACACAGCAGCTGTATATGAATGGATTTATTTCCCCCCAAAAACCATACCAGACCCTTATCCGGGCACGCAACCTGGCCGGCCGCAGGAAAAGAGGGGGGGACGAGAGAGTTCCTCCCCTCCTGAACTGTACCAGGTCACATACCCCCAACATGGGGAGGGTGTTTTGGGATTCCCCCAAAACACTTCGTCCCCCATGTTGATGGTGACAAGGGCCTTTTCCCCACAACTGCCTGGTGGCTGTGGGGGTCTGCAGCAGGGGGCTTATCGGAATCTGGAAGCCCCCTTTAACAAGGGGACCCCCAGATCCCGGCCCTTCCATGTGAATGGGTATCAGATACATTGTACCCCTACACATTCACCAAAAAAGTGTCAAAATGGTAAAAATAGGGGATAGTTTTATGCCATTTTTATTAATATATATATATATATTTTAAATGGCGGCGATCTGCGATTTTTATCATGACTGCGACATTATGGCAGACACATCTGACATTTTTGACACATTTTTGGGACCATTGTCATTTATACAGCAATCAGTGCTATACAAATGCACTGATTCCTGTCTAAATGACACTGGCAGTGGAGGGGTTAACCACTAGGTGGCAGTGTAGGGGTTATGTTTGTCCTAGGGGCATGTTTCAAACTGTGGGGGGGCATGGCTGTGTGTGACATGTCACTGATCTCTGCTCCGATCACAGGGAGCAGAGATCAGTGACAATGCCACTAGGCAGAACAGGGAGATGCTTGTTTACATTAGCATCTCCCCGTTCTTCCTCCCCTTGAGGCAATCACGGGTATCCCTGCAGCAATCGAGTCCGCGGGACCTGCAACCTCATTCACGTCGCTTGCTGCAGTCACACGTGGGCCCGCTGGCCGCCCCTTTTAAGGGCAACGTACAGGTACGTGATTCTGCCTGTACGAGCCCTTCTGCCGACGTATATCGGTGTGAGGCGGTCGGCAAGCGGTTAAAGGAATATTTAATTTTTATTGTTTCACTTTAAGTATTATTAAAATCAGGAAATAAACCCCCATGCCTTCTATTTGCAATGACAGGCAATCTATGACAGTACCTTTGTCCTAACCCTTGTTAATTCTGATATTTAATCTGCTGAAGAGAGGTGCTACTATTTAGATCATTGATTTGGTCACAGAAGTCTAAAATTCAAATAATTAAAGCTATTTTTAAAAGTATTGTTACATATGCATGGACACCTGAGCCCTAACAGGAGAAGAGATCAAAAGGCTACATAGGTAGAAAAGTAAAGTTTTAATTAATATTCAATTCATATTTTTTTTGGAGAGAAGTCAATAGGTAGAGAATGGGACATGAGGACAAATAACAATTACTGTGTACCAGAGCCATAAACATCCAAATGCATTCATTGGAGAAAAAAGACCAAAGAAGAGATAAGTGGATTAATAATGTAGAAAAGGCCCTAAGAGGAAAAATAAATAAATATGTGTATATATATATATATATATATATATATATATATATATATATATATATATATATATGTATGTATATGTATATATATATATATATGTATATGTATGTATATATATATATATATATGTATATATATATATATATATATATATATATATATATATATATATATATATATATATATATATATATATGTATATACTATATATATATATATATATATATATATATAGTAGAAAAAGACAGGACTCGTGCTTCAATGCAATTCTTTACTTCAGTTTCATTCAAAAGCATGTACAACAAATGCAAGCCACTGCACAGTTACGGGCACTACCGCCCTTTGTCAGGCTTATCTGGCTGTGATAAGCCTGAGGAAGGGCAGTGATGCCCATAACTGTGCAGTGGCTTGCATTTGTTGTAATTGCTTTTGAATGAAACTGAAGTAAAGGAGAATTGCATTGAAGCACGAGTCCTGTCTTTTTCTATTATTTAAATATCGGTGGAGGATTGGGAGTCCACCTTGACTGTGCTTTGACAAACAGAAGCAAAAGAAAGGAAGGTAACCCACCCATTGATTTATATATATATATATATATATATATATATATATATATATATATATATATATATATATACTTTATATATAGGTAATGTTGTAAAAATTATAACACAAGAAATCATGATTTTAGATTTTCAAATGCTACAAAATAGAGACAAGGATTCTGCAAAACATATTATGTCTTAAAAAATGTTTGACTTTGCAGTATTCCAAATATATTTTCTCAATAGGAAAATTATACCTATATTACAGCCTGTGTGAAGGGCAATAGTCAGGAAAAAGTTTCGTTTTGTGCCAGAAAAATCCCTAGATCACACATTTTTTGATCATGTTATATGACAAAGTGAAAGTTTTCAGTAGTTGAAGAAAGCCTAGTAAGCAGCAGCTGTCATCTGCGTAATTCTGGGGGGACAGGCAGAAAGTGCTGCAGTAGTAGAAGTGGCCGTCTGTAGCAGTTCCAGAGATGCTGTGCCTACCTTCTGTGAGAGTTCCTGTTACTGTTTACATGGCCTCTCCCGGTGCAACCTGGTGTAGGGCACTTTAGAACATTTTCATGCATGGCGAGAACTTGGCAGGGAAAGAAAGCAAACAAAAAACAGGGAGATCACTAAAAGGAATACATTAAAACTTCCAACAATTAATCTTTAGAGAATTTTTTTTCACTACTGATTACTTAATACTTCTCATACACAAGTATAACGATAATTGTTGAACATATGTAGAGCCAGAAACGGTATGAGAGAGAGCGAAAGAGAGAGAGACAGAGGGGGAGAAAGAGTGAAAGACTCACCTGCAAATATTAAAATATGAAATTTCATTTACACTTAAAGTGTTACTAAACCCACAACAGTGAAATCAGTCTGTATATGCAGTAAAGCATGTTTGTTATACTCACAGTGGAACCAAAGGGGTTAATCCCCTGCATTGTGTAAAAAGGCTGTTTGATCCTCTCTTCTCTGATCTTCCCTTTCTTCCACAGTCCCCAATCCATCTGCTGATAGTACAGAGCCTTGGGAGCACTCTGCACAAGCTCAGTTTAGTGTGTATTACTAGAGAGTATTTTTGTTTCTTGAGAGGGTGCATGTGATCAGCACAGGTCCAATCATCACTGTCCAGACAGAGGATCAGGGGTTCTGCAACCTCATAGGACAGTAAGAGTAGAATGAAAAATTCTCCTACAGTCTTTAACCAGACACTGACAGAAGTCATAAGACTGCTATATACTGCTGATGAGAAAGGATATTTCGCAGTATATATGCACTATATGTTTCCATGTTCTGTGTATTGTGGCAGATCAGATATAGTGAATGCAGGGTCCTGGGTTTAGTAACACTTTGAATTCAATAAAATAACTACGGTATATGAATCATTAATTTATTAAATAGACTTTTACAGTGAAATTCAATCAAATGTCAGAAACGTATTTAGTCCTGTGAGAGGCATAGTGCTAAGAGCATATGTTATAATTAGCAGTGATGCAATGACTAATGGAGACCCACCAATACAAAAAGGGACATGTAGAGCAAAAATACATTTATATTCCTCTTTATCAACACTCAAAAAGTGTTAGCTGTTTGTTAAGACTACTTTTACACTCTGCAATCTTTTTAAAAATAATTGTAAAGCAAAAAGTCTTCTTTTTTTAGTTTTTGGAAAAAGTGGTTAGGGGTTAGAACTTATCATATTTTCATTGCTGTCTGTGCTACTGCTAGGACATGCAATGGGGTTGATTTACTAAAACTGTAGAGTGCAAAATCTGGTGCAGCTGTGCATGCCAGCTAATCAGCTTCTAAAGCTGGCCATACACCATACAATTTTCTTATTCAATTTCCTTTAGATTTACCTTTAACTGTGTGGTACAAGGGCCCGTCTGATTGCACACAAATTGAAAGTGTTTAGATTTGACCTCATATTATATGGTTTTGGTAAATCTAAAGGAAATCTATAGAAGAAAATTGTATAATGTATGGCCAGCATTACTTCAGCTTGTTCAATTAAGCTTTGACAATAAAACCTGGAAGCTGATTGGTTAGGTTACTATGCAGAGCTGCACCAGATTTTGCATGCTCCAGTTTTAGTAAATCAACCCCATTGTCTTTATTTGTCCCAATGACCATTAGAATAGAGGGGAAATCTTCCAGTGGGGACAGAATATGTTTCACTGTGAAGAAAGTTTCAGATTGAATCACTTTCCCCAATGCACAAGCATGGTGGGATGATCGACTCCAGAAAAGTCACATTCAACATTTGTTGGCATGAAATATTCTCCAATGTGTTGATGTTTTTAAGAGAGAAATTCATGCTGAAGCCCATGCTGAGCTAATCTCTGGTTTCTCAGCTCAGCATGGAGAATAGACAATGCATTATTCAATTATCAAAATTGCAGTGCCTAAAAAACAGTCATCTAACTTTGTCCTTATTGAAAAGTGTATAAAAAGGCATGTTTAGGAACTTACGTACTGTATATGTGAGTGTTTGTGTGTTTCTCTGTGTGCCACCACATTCAAACTATAACAATAATTACCTTTTTTTTAAATGCAAACCATTGTCAGTGCATAAAGGCACCATCAGAACAGTCCTATTCAAGAACCTTAAAAAAAAATGTTGCTACTTCTAGGCTACTGCTAGAATCCTAAAATATATTAATGTTGCAAAAGTACAGTTATTTCTGGATAGAATTGAAGCCTAAAGCCTAATACACAGCAGTGGGTTGAACCAAAAAAAACGGACGGCTCTGGTCTGAGCTGATGTTAGTACAGCTGATGTTAGTACAGAAATCTCCCCTGCTGTTCTTTCGTGTTCTGACAGGAGGACGACCCCCCCCACCAGAACACTCCGGTCAGCATTCTCAGCCATTGGCTGAGAATGCTGATCAGGAGCTGGTCGGCATGCTGTCAGGCTGGCTACCATACACACAGTTAATTACACAGCTAACCCTTTACAGACACACACTGTAACCACCACCATGTGTTTTAACAGAAACACACACCACCCACAGCATCTGCTGTTGCAAATCTGACCTTTGAAGATAATATCTGTCTCACTCACTGCCACATCCAGAAAGGAATGTAATAGAGTTTACAATACTGTAGCAAAGTTCTTTGACATCTAATATGAGCATTCAGAGATTCAGCTTAACAATTTTTAATTATTGTTCTAATGAAAGGAAAGAAAATCTGGTATAAGGAAAAATGTACCAAAAAAAAAAAAGTCAAAAAACAGGCAATAAGCAACAGGAAAATAATTAGGATCACAAGTGAAAAGTACATATGTAAAATTCTTCAGTTTTTTTGGTTCCATTCAGAGTCTATTGACTCTTACCATTCCTTCACAATTTTGATGGCGAATGAGAGCTCCAGTTGTTATGGCCATGGAGAGGGTGTCGAAGATCTAATTACACCCAATCAAACGAGTAAAGTTGGCGTGCTCGAGTATTTTATTATACTCAGCAGACACACCCTAAACTTCAAGTATTTTAAATGCCTTTTCATCTGTGAAGGTTTTATAATTAGACAACCAACATATAGTTGTGCAAAATAAAACTGTGTTTTATTAAAGACCACATTTTTTATGGATCCTATGGCTGACTCATTTATGAGGTCTAATGTGTTTTATTAGCCTGCTGGACAATATAGTTTAAGCATATTTGGTGTCTAACTGATTGTTAATGTTTTATACATTCATTTGTTATAAAGGTAACTCTATTGCAGCATGAATTGTGGAATATGGATACAGTTTGCCTCCCCTCAATTTAAAATCCCTGTAGATTTTTTGTAATGAATTCCTTACTGTTCCAGTAAATCCTGATTTTGTTTCCTGTGACATCATCATCTCTGTCTGAAAAAGGCACTGATTCTGGATCTCTGGGGGGTATATGTGAGTGGAGCTTGAGACTGTTACTTGATTACACGTCCCTGTAGCCAGCCACACACCACTGTCAGCAACATTTTTGTTTTGCCACAGCTTAATCTGTACATTTTCTGTAAATTTTGCTCTAAAGCTGGATTTTTATATTTTTTTTTATCAAAGATGTTACCTTTTATAGTTGCCAGCACAAATCTGAGCTTTAATTCTGACTCTTTTGGAGAAATAAGGGTGACACTGTTTATTATAACTTTCCTATTCCTACACAGTTTGAGGCTTGTCAGACCCCATTATCATCACAATACCCCCCCCCCCAAACAAAAACACTGTATCACTTCATAATATGTGCTTCTGCCCTTACAGTTTTCTATTAGCCCCCCTGCAAAGTCCCATAGGTCCACCTAATGCAGCTTCCTGTGATGGAGTAGTAACAGTTCTTCATGCCTCTTGAATTCAGACCAAAGTTGCTACTCTCATGTAGACTGTGCCTGCTTGTGGGATGAACAGATATAGCAGGGGCCATGGCTGTTAGCATTGTCAGTTCTGATTCACAAGCTGTAGCTTTTTAACCTCACCTGGCCACACCTAGACTACACTTGGCCACACCTCTGATGCAGAAATCAATTGATCCAGTGTAGGTTGTAGGATTTTGACTCAGTCAGGGAAGGTAAAAAAAAGTTTTTTTAGTTTATTTTATGAGGTTTGGGGCATGTTTGGAACTCTTTCCTCCTCTTTTCCCTTCTCCAAATAAACAGAACAGACTAGCTCCAGACTGCGCTGTCCAATGTTAAAGAAGAAGCACTGACAGAGCAGGAACTAGCAGCATTGAAAAATGTAAACTGAAATTGCTAGGGTAAGAATTTCAACAAAAAGTTTACTGGGGATGTTTATTTTATTGTGCTCATTTGTTAAACTAAAAAATGCTGAGGGTTTAATACTACTTTGGGTTACAAATAATATTAACATTTTAACTGCTCGCTGTTAAATTGGTTGTAAACCCTTACAGATATTTGCAAAAAGACAGGCACCGCTGTCTACGGTGCATGCGCACTGAGCATGTCGCTGCTAACAGCGATATGCCGTTAGTGGCGGCTCCCTTGCGCATGCGCGGGAGTGACGACATTGCGGCTCCGGCCAAACACAGCGCCGGAGCCACGATACCCAGAAGGAAGATGGACGCTCCGTGGAAGAGGGGACAGTGGTGACATCATTGGCTCCTGTGTCAGGTAAGTGACACATAATGGGCTACTATGCGATGCATAGTAGCCCATAATGCTTTACCTTTGTAGGGAAACAAAGAGGAAGTAAACCCATCAGGGTTTACTTCCTCTTTAAAGTATATCTAAAGCCATTTTTTTCATTAGTGATAGAGTAGACGTAGATTAGTTAGTAAACCTGTTCGTTTTTTTCCATTTGTGTCTCATTAGGATGTCTAATTTTTTCTTCACTTTCTGTCTATAGGGCTCAACAGGAAGTGAGAGGTTTTTTTTTTATGATGTGAGAAAGATGCCCTTATACAGTTGTCATAGGAACAAACTGTCCCCATTGAAACATTTCCAAACTATTCCTGTTCTTCTGTCAACTTAAAATTTTGGATTTACCCTCACCTTTACTCCCAGGGACATTAATGATCAAGGTGATTAGAGAGAGTTAAAAGAGAAGTGCAGAATATAAAAAAAAACACAACTTCATTCTCACCTAGGTGGATGCAGCATCTATCCAATGCTGCATTGTCCCTGCAGTCCCTACACCGAGAGTCTCTACAGTCTACACTGAGGCTTCACAGTCTTCAATGAGCAAAGAGCCGTGACTTTCAGTCACCTGCTCTCTGCTCTACCCCTCCAGGGGTCATTGCAGTGCTGGGGTATGCAGGGGGCGGAAATGGCTGGCTCTCAGCAGCTCTCTCAGAGCTGTGCTAGCTGCAAATCATGCATCTGGGTGGATCCCGATATTAAAGTTGGGATTTCTTCAGAGCCTGGACAAGCTGACTGATGTTAGCCAATATCAGGCTTTGGCTAAACATGGGTCACAGGAGTGCAGAACGAAGTGGACTCCAGTGATCCCTAGGAGAAGTAGGGCCAAAAGAGCTTTGGCCTTACATCTCCTTTAATCTCCCTAACATGGAAACAGACAGCAGTAAAAATCTGACATTGATTTTAACACATCACAACTGTATCCAAATCTAAAAAAGAAAAGGTTTTGCCTTTAATCATAATGTAAGCTAGTCTATGAGAACCTATGAATAAAACCAAAGGACAAAGATATCAAAAACTGTCCCCAGAAATGAGGGACAGCTATAACACAGCAAATGCCATTTAACAACATTTAATTGTGCTGTTCTTTCATAATGGTAAATACCTTACAAAATAAATGTATATATAAAAAAACAAATCTGCAGTCCATTATAGAAAAAAATGTTTAGTGTCTGTATAGCCAATTAATTTTACTGTCAGCCCTCCTAGAAGAGTCTGGAAACGCAATGCTTAGAGTACACAGTAGCCATGTATTCATCTAAAGTCCCGTACACACGAGAGGACTTATGTCCGACAGACTTCCAAAGGAGTTCCGTCGGAGTTCTGCTGGAATTCCGACGGAGTTCTGACAGACTTTTCGGCCGAACGGACTTGGCCACACACGATCACACTAAACTCCGACGGATTCGAACGTGATGACGTACGACCCGACTCGAATAAGGAAGTTCATAGCTAGTAGCCAATAGCTGCCCTAGCGTCGGTTTTAGTCCGTCGGAGTAGCATACACATGAGCGGAGTTTTCGAAGGGGACCGGGTCCGGCGGAGTTCCTTCGGGAAAATTTGAAGCATGTTCCATATTCTAAAGTCCGTCAGACTTTGGTGAATCAAAAGTCCGTTGCAGCCCACACACGATCGGATAGTCTGACGGACTCGGTCCTTCGGACTTTGGATGTTGAAAAGTCTGCTCGTGTGTACGCGGCATAACTGGCTGCTCCACATCTATGTATATAACTGTCCATGCTTAGACAATAGAAACTCCAAACATGCAGCTAAATACACAACAAAAATGTGTAGGCAGGGCCTGGATTAGTTACCATATATTGAGAGGAAATACTTGTGCACAGTATTTAGGGTACTGATGCCTTTTATATAAATCATGCACAGTATGTTGGCAGCAACAGAAAAACTGATCTTCAGCACTGATATAAGCAACCCATAGAATATACAATCTCAGTATTTACAGGATAAGTTACCAGCTTCCATTACTAGGGGCAGTGGCCCTTCCTGGCATATGCAGAGGATGCTTCTGCACTCTGCAAAGGCTCCACATGGTGCGAAGAGCACCGCTTACAGAAGTGTATAGAGTGAAGAAGATGTTTTCTCTGAGCTATCCCTCCTCATCTGAAACTTGACCTTGTGCTAAGCAGTAGCACTGTCCCTTACAAGCGAGATCTTCTCCCTAACACTCACTCACCAGAAGAGTGCCCAAATTACGTGGGGTTTCTTTTTTAAAAGGTTCCCTCAGAAGTCCCTTATGAGACTCCTATTCCCATGCAATAATGGCACTAGTCCACCTACAGGTGGGGGGGGGGGTTAATTGCACCTGCCTACAAGCATGTATATTAGCTACAGTTTTCTTTAGCTACCTTTGGGATTCAAGCATCCTTGCAATACTGCATATCCAGGAAGGTAATTCCACTATCTTTTGGTTCAGTTTTACAACTTCCTAACTCCTACTTGTCAAGAGGTCATTATGATTTATTGTACTATGACTGGAGTTGACTGAAGGTAGAGAGGTGGCACTTAAATTAATCAGGAATGGTGAAACTACCTGGCTTTGTGCTTTTACAAAGAGTATGTAAAAACCACAGGACTGGTTTGCAGCTAACCATTTGGCACATACATGTATTTTAACTGCTTATTTAGCAATTTCCCTGGAAGTTTGCTTCAATAATTAAATAAATATATATCTATGGGCTCAGGATAACAGCACATTTTGTGCTGTCAGTAATACAAAGTGACCAGAACAACACCTTTAAAAATAATAGGAATTTCAATGATAATAATGGAACAGTTGGCAACCGTACACCAGGCCCCTTAAGCTTCATAACAGCCTGTTGCTCTGTAGATCTGCTACTGGTCTAAATCTTGTCCATAATCCAATTGCCTCTACAACTTACTTTCTGGGGGTACCCTGTCTTTATGCGGGCAACCTGATAAACTCCGGTGGTGAGGATATAATCCAGTCACATGACCTGTTCCATCGCAGCCAGGGGTAGGACATTTGCTTTCCTTCTTCTCTGTTCGTGAAGGATCTACATTTAAAAAAAAAAACATATGTAAACTATTACAATTCATAGCAGTACTCTAAATCCTACTAAGTAGTTATTGAGTTGGTATTATAGTGAAAAACTTTTACTAAATGATTTAATGCATGACATTTTTTTCATCCTTAGGAACACTGTGACCAAGTGTTGGTTCTCAATTTACATTTGCTGAGTTATATTTTCTTCAGTAGGAAAAAAATAGTAGCAAAACTCTAATAGCCCATTATATTAATACATTTCATCCATAGATCAATAAGTATGCATGTCTAATGTGTTTTGCAATGTAGCAATATGATAATTCAGTATCATCAAACATTTTCATGGACCAGATTAGCTTCTCTTAGATGGCCCTCTGTCTCAGTTCTGTGTAGAACCTTACTTCTCAGATAAATCACATTAAGGGAAAACATAAAAATATATAGCGCTCTTCCGTGTACAGATATCATTAACAGATATTTCAGGAAATGATTATTGTGTTCTGTGTCACTATTTTTCAGGTAGGAATGGTGATATGTTAGGATGCTAGGTCTCGTTTCCTACTGCCTGTCAGAAAATAGTTTCTGCATCTACAATGCCTCAGTATGCAACATGAAGTATTGCTGTAAAGAATTATACATTGTAAGTCTAATGCCCTGTACACATGATAGGATTTTCCGACAACAAATTTTGGATGTGAGCTTGTTGTCGGAAAGTCCAACCATGCATATGCTCCATAGAACATTTGTTGGCGGAATTTACGCCAACAAATGTTTGAGAGCAGATTCTCAAATTTTCCAACAACAAAACTTGTTGTTGGAAATTCCGAGCATGTGTACACAAGCACGACACACAAAAGTCCACGTGAATCAAGCAGAAGAGCCACACTGGCTATTGAAGTTCATTTTTCTTGGCTCGTTGTACATGTTGTAAGCCACCGCGTTCTTGACGTTCGGAATTTGAACCAACATTCTTCGGAAAAAAATCCACGGTTTTGTTGTCCGAAAATCCTATTGTGTGTACAGGGCATTAGGCTCCATTCACACCTGTATGTAATGATTTACTGCCATTTTTCAGGTGTTTTTGCAGCTTTTTAAAAGCGTTTTTGGAGCTTTTTACAAGCTTTTGATAAAGTGTTTTTGCAGTTTTTTACAAGCGTTTTAGAGCTTCAGGGAGAGGGGGTGGAAATAGGTGTACACGTGTACAATTCAGAACGGTGAAAAAACATCTTCTTGTTTGAAAAATAGCTAAAGTGTAAAGAGTAGCTGGTTGTTAAGCAGCGATCCGAAAAGCCAGCCGCCATGTCCTTAACAACCACTGACTCATCAGCTTTCCGATGATGACTCATCAGTTGGTAAGGACGCGGCGGCCGATTTCCCTCCCCGCTGCTTACCAACCAGCTATTCTTCACACAGAATTCAAATTGGTTGATCATTTTTCGACTGATTCAAATTCCAATATTTCAGAAAATTTGGAAATCGTCAGAAAATTAAGAAACTAGATTAAATTGAACTAAAACGAAATGAAAAGAAGACAATTTTTCAGTTCTGCACATGTCTAATTAGGGGTATAGAGCTGCTGTTTGAGCAATAAAAGAGCGACAAAACACTTGTAAAATGCGCAAAGTAATATGTTTTCACGCATTTCTATTGACATCTATGGGTCTAAAAATGCTTGTAATCTGCCAACAAGAAGCTCCTGTACTTTTTTGAATGACAGGTGCTTTGCTACAGAACGCTCATATTGACAATGAAAATCGCTCAGGTGTAAACGGGGCCTAATGCTTCCTATTGAATAAACAAATTGAAGGACCACTATAGCAAATAATATTCTATTCAGGTGACTGTATGGGAATAATACCTGTAATGATAAAATATCTATCTATCTATCTATATATATATATATCTATATATATATATATATATATATATATATATATCTATATATATATATATATATATATATATATATATATATATATATATACACATTAGGTGTGTTTATTTAGATTTTACTCCACATTTGCATTCAGATCAAGCTGTGCAGTTACAGTTCAGTAACAGAGGTTGGGTTAGGGCACAAAACCCAGTTTGGTTGCTTACAAAGATAAGCTTTTATTCATATGGTTTACACCTTACTTAACTTCTTCCTGACCATGTAACACACACATATATATATATATATATATATATATATATATATATATATATATATATATATATATGCTGTGGAATGAAAAAGTGGGCTTTAACGCTTTCCTCAGGCCTCCATACATGGTGGCCTGAGGTTGTGTGCTAAGAGTGCATTCACTGCATATTCCTAGCACACTGATCATCTGACCAAGCTGTCTCCAACAGCTCATGGTCATGGCTTCTGATCAGGAGTCAGCAGGATAGGTTCACGATCATGTGACCACTCTGGAAGGCTGCTCCGTCTCCTGACATTAAGTCCACTTAAAGGACCCCTGGTAGTTGCTGGGAAGGGGTTAAAAACCATTCAAAAGCCACACTGGGTGGCAAGATTACTGCATGATTTAACTACAAAGTGTAGCGTTGTTACCCTGTTACAGAAAGTGGAAAAATAATGGATCTACTAGTGGGATCAGCAGAAAATACAACTATTTCCCAAGGGACATGCAGAAAAACCAAATCACTGCTGACAGACTATATTATACTGTATATGTTTGTTTTTTTCGTTTTCAATTTCACTTATAATTCTACTTTAACAATTACTAAGCTTGACTGTAGACATTCCTTGCAATTGCCTTGTCCTATTCTTACTATGATTCTCAATGAGATTCAGTCATACTGGTAATATAAGTCTCTCTTTATGCCAGCTGAAAGAGTTTACCAGTTAATTTAGGAAAGGACAGCAATTTACATGAGGGCACCAACAATTGAAAAAGCATAGTAAAGAAAAGCCTGATACCCAAGAACACGTGCTTCGCATAGCTGGTGGAAGAAGACTATAGCAAAAGATCTAGCATCCAGTGAATGGTTGATATAAGCAAGTATTCCTCAGACATGAAACAGTCAAATCCAGGTCAAAACTTAAAACTGGAGAATTGATTTGCTCATCTCTACTTACAAATGTGATTGCAGCAAACTATTCTGTTCCTGTTTTCTTAATAAAGATTCCGATTTAAGAAAGATGATGGAAAGTCAATGCATTTGAGGGGGGAGGGGGATATTATTATAATTAATATCTCATATCCATGAGTTCATATAAAATCACTGACCAACGAGAATTTGGAGCAATTTGTATTCATCTCAGACAGGGCACAGTAATTCAGACATGTGAGTGGGAAGTGGTTCATTACAATGCATGGCTCCCCTGCCGACTCAGAGCCTAGTCTCATCAGTCTTGTGGATAATAAAAAAAAACAGAAGTGTTAAATTTCACAGTTCCTTTCAGGCTTCACTCTCTTCATTCTGTGCAGGTACAAAGGCTTGGCGTTCTGCACATACTGCATAAAAGCACAAGGCCAACTGCACCAAGAGTGGCCTCATTAAAAACACTTTCCTTTTTCTCTACAGCATCTTCTTATCGACCTGTTAGGAAAAACAAATTTTGGAATGGTGCATAAAAAAATCCTACTTTATTTAGACCTCTACTAGTGCTGAATGTTTATGTAATTTCTACTTTGAATTTTGTTCAAATGGGAGTATAATTCCATGGAAAACTATGAGTAATGGACAATGACCAAAAAAAATTGCTGTAAAGTATATAATTACAAAAGCAAGGTACTGTAGTGTCATTAGAGAAAAAAATTTGAAGTGTTTGCAACCCTGTCTTACATACCTGGATCCAAGTTTAAGGTAAAGCCAGGGTTCCCGAGATTTGATCCAATACTCACTGCCCATGGCTGACAGCCATATTTGAGCTTTACCGATGAAAGTTTTGCTTTTTACATAGAGATAATCAAATGTGTCTGGGTTCAGTTCATGGGGCGTTCACTGAACCCATTATGCAATCCATAATTATGCAACCCAAACATTTCAAACTAAAATCTAAACTCTATTTGAAGTCTACAGGGGAGATCTTCAAACAAAATTCTGGCCATTTTCAAGGCTGATATGGAAGAGAATGTCAAAAAGGACACGTACAAAGGCAAAAGTTAAAAATATCATACAGCAGAGAGGGGGTTTTCCTTTAATGTGCCTTCTAGGGCAACGTGGGAAAAACACAAATCCTTTAACCTGCATGCTTGGGAGATTCCTTTACACTGTATGTGGCGCTATGGAACCATCCAATTTACATGGACAGCGCCAGTGATGTCACATTCTGTCACATTCTCTCATCACATATTTTACATGTGTAATTCATATTTTACCTTTTATATTTAGCATTATGTAAATACAGCAGCAGCACACCAAGCTGATTCATTCCAACTTAAAAAAAAAAGCATTTTAAGTAATTTTGGCTGTGAAACCTGATTTTTCATTCAGTGGTAATATGTCTGAATTGCACAACAGACTTAAAAGCTATTGGAAAGTTCACGGGAAAAAAATAAAGTTGAGGCCACCACCATCATACAGATTGGCCACTGACACAAAAGTTTAATAAAATAGTTTGTGAACTTCTTTTTAAGAGTACCACACTGCATTGTCTTTAAAGTTTAATAAAATGTCAAACCAGAGTACACAAAAAACACTTCATAACCACAACCTCACATGTGTCGAACCCCCCCCCCCCCCCCCTGGCGGTGGGCTCATACATTAGTGCTCCTTGTTTTAGAATTGGATGTCCAGCAAGCTTATAGTGGTTTGTTGGTCAGGTCTCCACAAACGTTTGGTCATAAAATGTCGTAGTTCTGGGTCAATCCTGTAATTCAGTTATAATAGCCTCTGCATCACATCAGTTCTAATAATGTTTCTATCTTGTTAAAAATTGTACAAAAATAACTATGTTCAAAAACAGAGATGTACAATTTCAGCGCGTGAGACCATATACATCATATCATTAAAACTGACACTCAATAAAATAAAAAAAAGATGTTTATGTACCTCAACATTTGAGGATAGATGAAAGTAGGTTTAATCTGATAATTGCGTAGAGGGCTTTTTACAGTTAGAGCAGCAAAAATGTGCAACCCCAGATAGTGGTATTAGCTAGAAATGTTGACAGATTCAAATTCTTGAGGTCCACCTCAATTAGCACTATATATGTACAGGGCTTTCTATATTCTAAGAAGACTCAAACTGGCATACATAAGTGCACACACACAGATACACATGTTCACCTAAATAGTCCTCTGCCCTTTTCCAACCGTATCTACTATATTACATCAGTGTAATAAGTAATCTAAAAGGCATACTTCAATACATAATGTGCTGATTCCATTTCATTATACTGAAACAATAAAGGTGAACCATGAAGACATTATCCCAACAGCACCTTTAAATGTGGTCTATATTCTTATGGAAATATATTAATAATCAGCAAACATTGATTTTTCCCAGTGGTATGAAACACTGCCAATCTATTGGAGTGATTTATCTACTGTAAATGTAAAGCTTTTTATATTGGTAAACTAATGAGACCATTTTGGAAACAAATGTATGACCATATACAGACTGTTGTTAATGGAAACCTCCAAACACTGAGGCATTTTGCTGTATAATTATCAAGAGAAGTGGGTGTTTTTTGCGGCTTTGGAAAGAATCTACCCAGGTCCCAGGGGAAGAGATTTTGATTAAAAAAAACTCTTTAAGTTGGAATAAAGTGGATTTACCAGTTCAAATCAACCGTGAACCCCGGTTTAAATTAACATATCAGTTTTGTGTCACTTTTATGAAAGAACAGTATTCTACATAATGTAGTAGCCATTCTCAATCTATCCCTTTATGAATATTGTTGAACAATGCCATGTATATGCCCCTCCTTATTAATGTTTTATTACAATGTGAGCCCCCTAAATGTAAATCTCTTAATGTCATTCTTTACTGTCCACCTTGTGTTTGGTTGTTTTTTTCTTCATTTTCTTATTATGTGTTTGTCTTGTTTAAGTTTAAGCTTTTCAATATTCTTTTGTTTTGCCTATTTGGTTTTGTGGTTGTTTGTGCTGTTTCTGCAGCTTATTTGCCCGTTTCTTTGCAGGTTTATTGCTGTAGTTGAACTAAGGACTTTGGCCTAGGGTGCCTTTTTTATTTTTGGCTACATCTCTCAGGGGTTTGTGGGTTGCCAGTGATGCCAATAATGTGAAGGTGCAATACATATTTTGCAGCTTGGAATGCAGCAAACATTGGTGCAAAAATGTTGGTTCCACCTACTGAATATTGAGGGAGTGGTTAACAATCCTGAGAGGAAGCAGGATGGCTGTGAAGGATCCTTTCCCTACCTTTGATAGGACCCACTGGTGACATTATATATATATATATATATATATATATATATATATATATATATATATATATATATATATATATATATATATATATATATGTATATATATATATATATATATATATCAAAAATAACCATTTAGAGAAAAAAAAATCTCCCCAACCATACACATTATCGAATATTTACACCCTTTAATTTTTTATTTAGTTTTGGTACCCAACATGATATTTTATTATTCACTGGGTCTATAGCCAAATATGCGACCTTGGGTATCCGCAAACACTATGGAGAAGGTGATTTTTCTATCATTGGGAGAAAGAGAATATTTCCGCTTAATATGGCACTTTTTGCAAGTTTGAGAAGACACTTTTGTGTTTTTTTTGTACATAAATATGTATATGTTTAATATATGTTTATGGCACAATAACAACTGACTACAATCATATAGGAATTGCTGATTACTTTGGTCCTGAAGAAGTGAATTCTGTCTGCAAAGCTTGCCACCATTGTCTTGTGAAAATCTTGGAATTGTTAATTAAAATCTAAAATGCTAGCTCACAATGTCAGTGATTGTATATTGTATGCTGATGCACACAAACACCTATTTTTGTTTTATTGTGTAAGGATGGTTGTCCATATGTCTTTTTAGAAATAACACTGGGGTTGATTTACTAAATCTGGAGAGTGCAAAATCTGGTGCAGCTCTGCATAGAAAACCAATCAGCTTCCAGGTTTTTTGTCAAAGCTTAATTGAACAAGCTGATGTTAGAAGCTGATTGGCTACCATGTACAGCTGCACCAGATTTTGCACTTTCCAGTTTTAGTAAATCAACCCCAAAGTGAGTAAACATGTATTGCTTTTAAGATATGATATGTAAGATCTCAAGTGCTGAAAATTAAAGTTCCAATTGAATATATAAAGTTGTGAAAACAATATCAGAACCTGATGAGAAAATTAAACATAGAGACATTTATAAAATCTGCTCTTAACTTAATCCATTTCTTACATACGATTACAGAAAGTGATTATACTACTCCTACTATAAGACAAACTATAGAACAGAATCCAAGATATTCTTTTTATGATACTTTTGCCTTTACCACTCTTGACACTATTGAATTACACTCAGTGCTGCTCTGCCCAGCAAGGAAGGGAAGAAGTGAATTGCATTTAAGGAAGAAATTGCTATCGATCCTTACCTAAGACACATCATGACTTGCATCTCAAATCACTGCCACTACCTTGCCATCAAAGGATAATTAATGTGTAGTCACTGTCCCTATCTTACATCATTATCCATCCGTATACAGCTCTATCGGGGCACATTTCTTCCATCGTTACCTTTCTATTGATGCAAATCTGATAAATCATGATGCTGTTAGAGCTTTTGTAATTTGTCTAGAATTGATGACTAATGAATACCATGGCTGTAGCAGTGTGAAAAGGCAGAAATATCATTGAAGACCTCCTGGCATTTTTCAGAAAATTATATTCTGCAGGAAGAGAAAGTAGTGAAGGTATCAGGTAGCAACCTTGTTTATAACTGAAACTATGAGGATCTTATTGTATACTGGAAGGTCCAGCCTATCTTTGCATATGCAAGTTGCCATGACAGATCTTATGAGGTTAGGTTTGAGATCGGAACAATTGCTGGCTGAGCTCAGCTCTACTTAAGTCTTACTGACCTTCAAGTAGTATAAAGATGCAAAGGGCAAGTCAGCCTTAAAGTGGTTGTAAACCCTTATATATACCCAGTAAAGTGATTGGCCTCCGGTGATACACAAAGATGAAACAAATCCTTCTACATAAGTTGGACCTGCTTATCTGCAGTCTTCTTTTGTCTACATCCCTAGAAAGTCCAGAAATGATAAAGCTTGTCTGACCTGTCAGAAAAAAGGGACGGAGAGCTAAAGTTACACCCCGCAGAGCTCAGTGAGAGGAGCTCTAAAAGCTGATTGGAGGGAACACACCTCTTTACTCAACACACAGGAACAGAGTTGAGGCTGTCAGTCAGCTGGAGATCCCTCAGGAAACCTTGTCAGAAGTGATTCAATTGCATAGCAGAGGAATGAAGCAGCAGACAGAAATTACACTAAGGCCGCGTACACACGCGCAGACTGTTCGCCCAACTTTGTCCGTCCAACAGTTTCGGCAAACAGTCCGCTCAAAATTAGCATGGACGGACATGCCCACACACGACGAACGAACAGTTTGCTGAAACCGTGCGCGATGACGTGAACGGCACGTACGACGGGACGAAAAATACGACGTCCTATACACTGCATTATAACTTTCGGCGTGTAAATCCTTTCTGAGCATGCGCGGAACTTAGTTTGACGAACAAGCCTACACACGGGCGGACTGTTCGCTCAAACAAGGTTTCAGCGGACAGTTTTACGGAATTTCCGAAAAACCTTGTTCGTCAAACTGTCCGCTGAAACTGTCCGCTGAAAGCCCACACACGAGCGGACTGTCCGCCCAAACACTGTTCAGCGGACAAAGTTGGGCGAACAGTCCGCCCGTGTGTACGCGGCCTAAGACTGCTATCACACTGAGGCACTGTACAGGCGCTACATCGCTAAAAATAGCGCCTTTAAAGAGCCTCTCCTATCACTCCAGTGTGAAAGCCTGAGTGCTTTCACACTGGAGTGGTGCACTTGAAGGACCGTAAAAAAAAGTCCTGCAAGCAACATCTTTGCAGCTCTGTAGGAGTGGTGTGTACACCTCTCCTAAAGCACCCTGTCCATTGAAATCAATGGGCAGCACCGCCAAACAGCTTTGCAGGAGGTTTTAACCCTTTTTCAGCCACTAGCGGGGGTTAAAAGCACCAAATAGTGGTAAAGCACCACTAAATATAGCAATGGCAATTGGGCAGCCATGCAACACTGTTCCCTAAATGAAACTTTCATCATTTTTTTCACACAAATAGAGCTTTATTTTGATGGTATTTAACCACTACAATACAGGGCACTTTCGCCCCCTTCCTTCCCAGCCCAATTTTCAGCTTTCATCGCTCTAACGCTTTCAGTGACAATTGCGCGGTCATGCTCCACTGTACCCAAATTAAATTTTTATTATTTTGTTCGCACAAATAGAGCTTTATTTTGGTGTTATTTATTCACGACTCCGTTTTTTATTTTTTGCAATATAAGAGCAAAAAAAGCGGAAATTTGGAAAAAAAAAGCAATATTTTCTTTTTTCTATTTTAAAAGAAATCCAATAAAATCAAATTTTGTCATAAATTTAAGCCAAAATGTATTCTGCTACATGTCTTTGGTAAAAAAAATTCCGTTAAGTGTATAATAATTGGTTTGTGTGATCACGGACATATGTACACAAATGATCATGTACATATGTGTGATCACGTATATATGTGTGCAGATATACATTGGGACATGTGATTTTAGTGGGATATATGTAGGGGACATGTTTTTATTATTAGGGACATGTGTTTTTATTATTTGGGGACATGTATGTTTTGGGGACATGTGTGTTTTGGGGACATATGTGGTGACTGTGTTTACACTGTGTTGCGTGTTGTGTGTTTACACTAGACTGATGATCAGTGAGTAAAAAGCTGTAAAAAACAGCTCATACTCACTGATCATCAGCCGGCTGCAGCGTTCTGCTCTCCTCTCCTCAGCGATTACTTCTGTGTGAGGAGAGGAGAGCCGATTGCCTAGCAACCGGCTGTTTGTTTACATCACATGACGGCCGTGATTGGACACGGCCGTCATGTGATCAGGAGGGCCAATCACAGAGCCCTCCTGCCGATCTGAGATGTGCCGTGTCCGGGTGACTCAAGCACATCGGGATTGCGCCGCTACTTCTGAAGGACGTTCCTGAACGTCCTATCAGAAGTAGACGGCTCCCACCCGGCCGTATATATGCATTGGCCGGATGGGAAGTGGTTAATCACCACTGGGTTTTTTTTTTTGCTATATAAATGAAATAATACCAAAAATGTTAGTGTTGTGATTGGCTACAGCTAATCACATGGTACAAGGTGCTGTAATTAGCCCAGGTACCACGTGGGCAAAACACGGCATCACAATAGTAAGCAAAACAATCATGAATGGAAGCCATTTTTGGCTGTTTTGTTTATATTGTAATCATGAGATCGCATTGACCAACCATAGCAATCACATGATACCCACAGGCAGACGCTGCCCATTGGCAGTATAATTACTGTGAGTGAGTCAGCAAGTAGTTAGAAGAACTTCAGGTAATAAAAAAAGGGAATTTAGTGAATTTAGTGAATAAAGTGCATTCTGTAATGCTTCTTAAATGGCCTTGGTATTATTTGCTTTTATTGGCCCCTTGGGTGCCTAAACCCCAAGGTGCTCTAACACAGGGGTCATCAACCCCCAGCCGTGGCATTTCTGCAGCCAGACCACAGGTGTGGGCATCCGGCATGAGACACCTGGGCGGGCGGGCAGGTGGCATGAAAGAGCTGGGCGGCCGGCATAAGAGAGCCAGGCGGGCGACATGAGACAGTGGACAGAGATGACATCATCTCTCTCCGCCCCCCCACATCACCGCTCTTCCGCCCTCACAGTCGGTGTTCTGTCAGCCTCAGTGTCAGAGGTGCAGCGGGGAGCAGAGAGATGACATCATCTCTCACTGCCCACCCCGCATCACCACTCTCCTGCCTTCATTCGGAACCCACCATTAAACAGAGGCCTGCCTCTGTGCTCAATGGAGCAGTGCTGCCACCAATACAGTGGTGGCAGGCAGTGTGGCAAGTGACATTCCACATCTGGTGACAAGCAATGTAGCAGGTGGCGTGGCAAGTGACATTCCACATCTGGTGACAGGCAATGTGGCAAGTGACAATCCACATCTCGTGTCAGGCAACGTGGCAGGTGGCGTAGCAAGTGACATTCGATATCTGGTGACAGGCAATGGGGCAGGTGACGTGGCAAGTGACAATCCGCATCTTGTGGCAGGCAGCGTAGCAAGTGACAATTCACATCTAGTGGCAGGCAGTGTGGCAAGTGACATTCCACATGACAGTGGCAAGTGACACGCTCAGAGCTCCCACTAATTCTTCATTACGGTGAGTAACAATTTCATTTATTACTACAATGTAATAATAGAAATAATGTGCTTCAATTACCCTGACACCATATCAAGCATGGTGCTGTGATGATTGAAGCGCTAACACAAGCAGCCATTGCCCATGAAAAATCGTTTCCCCCCTGCATGACCCCTACCCTGGGTCCTTGGTACAATTTTCTTCCACGCAGCCAGTCCTCAGTGCCAAAAAGGTTGGGGATCGCTGCTCTAACATGCTAGTTTTGACCCTTAAAGCGATATCAAACCCAAAACCAAAATGTAATATGTTGCAACTTACCAATCATCAGATGTAATGGCTGAATTAGTTTTCTGTTGTCCCTCTGTTTTCACATGGTGATCTGGCCAGTAACACACCTTTTATATTAGAGTGCCTACACTCTGGAGGAAGGAGCACAAGGACACCTTTGGACAGCAACATTGCCTAGGGGGAGGGGAGTGTTAGATTACTAGAAGATTTAGATACACTAACAAATGGAAGCCAAATTCCAGCTCACACTTTTTAAGCCATTACAGCAACAGTTTTCTTTACTTTTGGGATAAAGGTTTCACATAAATATATAAAGAATAGCCATTGTAAGCACCCTTATCAATGGTAAATGGTTTGTCTCAAACCTCTAACTGCTATGTTTGCAGAAGAGTTTGTTCTGTTAACCACTTCAGTCCCGGAAGGATTTACCCACTTCCTGGCCATAGCATTGTGATTCTGCACTTCATCGCTTTAATTGACAATTGCGCGGTCGTGCAAAAAAAATCGCAATAAGCGATGATTGATTGGTTTGCACAAAAGTTAGAGTGTTTACAAAATAGGGGATAGTTTTATGACATTTTTAGTAATATTTTTTTTTATTAGTAATCATGATTTTTTAGCGTGACTGCGACATTAGGGCGGACACATCAGACATTTTTGACACATTTTTGGGACCACTGTCATTTATACAGAAATCAGTGCTATACAAATGCACTGATTCCTGTGTAAATGACACTGGCAGTGAAGGGGTTAACCACTAGGGGGAAGTGTAGGGGTTACGTGTGTCCTGGGGAGTGTTTCTAACTGTTGTGGGGTGTGACTACATGTGGCACATCACTGATCATTGCTCCCGATCACAGGGAGCAGAGATCAGTGACACTGTCACTAGGCAGAATGGGGAGATGCTTGTTTACATTAGTATCTCCCCATTCTTCCTCCCCATGAGGCAATCGCGGGTAAAGAGCCACATACAGGTACGTTAGTTTGCCTGTATGAGCCCTTCTGTCGACGTATATCGGCGTGAGGTGGTTAGAAAGCTGTTAAAAAACAACTGTCGTGATCACCAGGTGAAAATAAAGGAAAGAAAGGCTTAGGGTCCTTGCACACTGGTCTTAATAAACCCTGCTTCTACAGGGGTTTTGCCTGTAGAGGTAGCTGAATGCTATGTGTCCATGCACATTAGAGGCATATTTTAAGCTCAGCATTTAGAGGCAGAAAAAAACCCCTCTGGTTTGCTTTTTTGAGAGGTGTTTTCTGGCAGAAAAAAATACTAAACGTGCCCAAATGCATGTGCAAAAACCCTCTATATGAACGTTTTCCCACTTCAACGTTTTCTCTCTGCCTAGGGAACTGGAATTTTTTTAAGCCCAGTGTGCAAGAAGCCTAAAAAAGAAAACAAATGCAACCATCATATCTAAAAATTGGTAAGCTGCAATAAAATAAATGTTTGCTTTTGGGTTTAATAGTGTTTTAATAGCTTTGTTTATGGCATACCCACTTCATTTTTCTCCTCTACTACTGTAATGAGCTATTATTACTATGTATTCTTATGGTGTTTGGCCTCGCTGGCAAGTAGATACTTAGAGGAGGCAGGAGGAAGTAAGACAGCTCTTGGCATCCAAAGGAAGAGTTGCTCTTTGTGTATTAGCACCCCAAGATTCAGGACACATAGGATGTCGGAGAAGGTCTCTTTAAAAATATTTCAGAAGTGATATGCATTTTATTTAATGATGTTGATTTACCTAAGCAGCACAACATGTTCACTTTACAATGTGAATTTTCACTTGTCAATGGAATTTTCACTTACCTTAGTGAACTTTGGTAAAAAAAATTCCTTTGCAAGTACGGTAATATCCAATTACACGCAAGCAAATTAAAAAAAGTTGTTTTTTTTTCATGCATGCAATTGCTTAACTGAAATCACCTACTATATTAAGCTAAGGGTAAATTCCCTTGCAAAATGAAAATTCATTTTGGCACGTAAGTGAACAGAAAATACCCCTTAAAACAGTCCCAACATATTCATGAATGTATTTAAAGAGAATAGCCTATGTGAGTAATGTTGTTGAGTTCTTCACCATCAGTCCAATGGAGGCTGGGCAGTGGTTCACAATCTGTAAAGATTGTTTCTTGACTACTTTTTCAAAATCATTAAAGTGGACCTGCATGTAAAAAGGTAAAGAACCGCTCTATTATATGGAACATCCACAAATGTAATTGAGTCTAGTAGTACTCTGAAAAATGTACCCTCTGTATTGAATTCCTCCTGTGAAATAGCAATGCACTTCCTGTAATTGTGCCTAGACACTCCTGTTTCTACAGCTATATATCTACAGTGTGAGATCTGGGGCACTGCTGCCTCTCACTGATAGAGATTTGGAGTGAGATTTGGTGATGTTACTATCAGTGGCGACCCATCCATTGGGGGCTCACGGACGTCGCCCCCCCCATCCATGCGTCCGGCCCCCAGATCTACATACAGGGGGCCAGACTATGGATTCCAATGGGGGGGGGGGGGGGTTTGAAGCACGTGATTAGAGCCAGAGGCTCTAATAGGCTTCAAAAAAGGATGGGCTCTGGGCATAGGGCACTGCCCCCCAATCCCACCCAGTTGTGCGACAATAGCAAATGAATATTCACTATTTTCACACTAAATCTCCTCCCCGCCAATCACGAATGGGTCGTGAGACTCATTTTCCGATTGACCATAATGTCAGGTGATCCTATTGGATGCCTAGCGCCTAGGAGGAGGAAAGAGGAGAAGCATGGCAAAAGACACCATGCTGGAGATGAAGACATCATAGTAGCTGTACGCCACTTGCTGCCCACCACCCACCACCTAGATCTGGTCTGCCATGCTGGAGCAGAGGATACTGGAGCCACTGCCCGCTGCCTACCACCTAGATGGGGTATGTGCCAGACCGACTGTCAGACAGCGGGCGCTGGGGGGGATGGGTAGTCCCGCCTCTAGCCACCCGGGGGTGGTTGTTTGCGCCGCCCCCCTGCTGACTTCTATCAGCCAAACATGTGAAGGCTGTTTTTTTTATTTTCCTTGCACATGATTGGGTATTCTTTGCAAAGTGAAGCCTTACCTCATTTACTAAACTCTGGAGCAACTGCAATTGCAGACTGCAGCTGCATTTTGCAAGGTGCAAAGTCTATTTGACTTTAGTAAATCAACCCTTTTAAGTCAGTTATGGGAAAAAAATCAGCTGCAAGGAGACCACAGGCAATACTTGTGACTATTCCTTTGCCCTCTGCCTGCTTTTTTGGGCACTTTTTCCAGAGTTGTTTCTTTTTATGGCACAGTGCTATAAAGCACAGTATAGTTGAGTGAATGACAAGTGCATTACAAAACTTTTGGCATGTAAAATAATAGTTATATATGTATTGAACACATTCCAAACCAAGAAACTTTGAATGTCAATACTGGCATTCGATTACCTAATTTTACAATATACGGTAAGTATGGATTTGATACAATTAACTTAGTGTAAGGGATTGAGTTAAGGTTAGGATTAATGTTTTGGGGTGAAGGTTAAGCTAACTGATAACGCTTGTGGGGGACCCGAGAAGAAGAGAATCTGGGCTGCTCTGTGCAAAACCACTGCCCGGAGGTGGTAAGTATAACAAAAATACAGCAATATAGCAAAAATACACTTTTCTAATAACCCTATGATTAGCTCCCTGATGACCTTTAGTGGGTAATACATGTACCTATAATAATCTGTATAACAATTATTTTTTTATTGCACATTTCATTTTATTTTTTTATCTATATTTTTCTTCACATTTACATGCAGTCTACTACAAGTGACAATGGGAGGGGTTGGGACAAGCTACAACACTGTCAGTATGCTAACAACAGTTATTTTTAATGCTATACAACTGCTGCAGTGTTATAGTTTGACCTTACCTTTATCACTTTTGCTTGGCCTGTATGTAAGATTGTTGAAAAAATATAAATAAAAAACTTGTCAATAGGAAAAGCAACTAAATACTGTAAACTGCCAGTAAAACTATCAGATATGCTTTGTGATGGTTTTCATTCTTGCTTGCGGAATAGTAAGGGGCGGGTGTCCCTCCTCTGAATCAATCATATCTACTGTATGTTTAGAACAACAGCTGCTCTCCAAAAATTGCCTGGAGCTTGTATACTGGCTGTAAGTGTAAGTATGAAATAGTCATACTCTAGGTTTTCATATTTACCATTAAAAAAGAAATAAAAGCAATTATCAAATAAATAAGTTCTGAACACAATGAATAGAGAGCATATAAAAATGCTTTAGTTTTCTTTTAAGGGTTTTATTTCAGGATTAGCTCAAGAGTTAGTCTAAGGACCAGGTTAAACTTACGAAGAATGTGGAAGACAATTTTTAAAACGTATTTTCGATGCCAAAAAAACAAGCACTGGACCGTTGGTTGCGTAAGCCAACTTAAAGACCATTAGACACTTGAATTCCTTTTGCTACTAGGAAATAAAACCCTAGAAGAACAGTCATAGAAAAAACACACACACACACACACACGCACGCACGCACGCACGCACGCACGCACGCACACACACACACACACACACATATAAAATGCTCAATTAAATAATTAAATTCAGTTGAGGAGAGACCATGTTGGCTTGTGTCCAGCACTTGCTGTAAATACTTGTTTTATTTATTTTTACCTTTTTAATGTTGAATGAATTCAGAAACAATTATAAAACCTTGGTGAAACATGAAGCTCATAGCCAACTTACCAAGAATACAAGGGCAGTGTGCAAAAGTATATTCTTGAACATATTTCTTATCTAAATGTCAATATTGTAACAGTTTAGTGTATGGAAGAATGGAGCTAGCCATAAGAGGTGTAGTCTTCCGAATAAGTTTAACAAAAATTATAATTGAAACTCTGCTAAGAGGTCCAGATAAAACTTTATTCAAATAAATGTCAGGGGGACAACCTGAAAAGAGTAGCCAATTTGTTGGCTACGTTCTAGATTGCCACTCTGCCTTTTATTGGAATAAAGAGGTATCTGAACCTTTTAGCAGGGATGCTTCTTGTTACATTACACTATAAGCCAAGATGACTGTGGAGATCTTCTGGGGTGTAGAAGCTGATTGCCTGGGAAACAAATCATTTACATCAACACTTTAAGATAGCAATACCAATGAGAAAACCCGACAGGTCCAGCACTTTTTTCCCCTTTCTTCAACTATGATCCCAATAAGGGTAGTAAAGCCAATATTTAGGGAAATGAAGGCTGGGATATAAAACTCTAATTTTTAGATGTGTCAAATCTTGGGGAAGCTAATGGTTCTGTCCAAGATGAATGGTGGGACATCCCAAATTTTGTTTTGTTCTCAGGGAAGAAAATGGACTCTTATTTCATTGTGCCCTTTGGTGAAAGGAGCTGCTGGTTCACACATTTTGTGCTTACCATGTCAACTTAGATGATTTACAGTTTATTAAAAAAAGAGATTAAACATGGTAAGAGAACTATGTATTTCTTCTGATCATCACCAGGAAAAAAAAAAAAGTTTTTCTATAATTAAATTGCTGACTGTATCAATTGTTCTTCCAGACTCTGAAAATATCTCATTCAAAGGGGCTAATGGGATCGTCAATTAATCTAAGAGGAATTAATTGCATATTGTTGCAAGTGATTTAGAGACACTAGATTCATTTACCTCACACACAGCAAGACACTTGAATTGGACCAGCATTCCTTCTTAGCTGCACACTACATCAAGGCTCATTATAAACTCTCAGCAATAAATATAAAAAGCTGATTATTGTAATTCATCAATTATCTATCATTAGCCAGCATGTCTACATATGAATGTAATGAACATCCTAATTTTTTTAAACTCTTTAAACTTGCTTCATGACTTACAAATGGTGGAGCCATTTGAGAACTCAATCGTATTCTCAATGAGGCCTACCAATTCACAAAATGGCTTCTACTATTTTGTGTGTACTGGAAGATGTCCACCAAATTTACATGAGTAATAAAATATGCAAAGCAATGTTTACCTTTTGCAACTGACTTTCATATCCAGGGTTGTTTTAGTTAAGAGGCAAACAGATCGATTTGCTCTGAACTCACCAAAAAATATTGCCCATTGTGCTGAATCTGGAATATCAGCAAATGTCTGAATATCTTTCAGATCCTGCCAATTTGGTAAAACGAAATTTGTTGCAAAATGAATGTCCATTGACAAAATTTTACAGAGGCATGCACTTTCAATTTCACTCATTCAGGTGCTTAAGTGAAATTTGCTTGAAAAAAAAGAAACAATCTACTAATTTTTAAATTAATTTAGGGGATTTTTTCATGGAGCTTAGCGATTTATGGTAATTTAGCTTATTTAATGTAATGTTCTTTGCATTTGTGTGTTTTATTTTGCTTTTTTTTTTGCAGTCTTTTTTTATGAAAAGAAAAAACATAAAACAATAAAGAGTAGTAAGGTGCTGTCTTTGGCACAAGAAATTTTCCAGTTGAAAGGAGTTTCAATAATGCACCAGAGCCATATAAAGTCCATTGCCCCTTAAAAAAAACATCAAAACCATTCTAATTTCACTGTTCCTTTTCCTTGAAAACATTTGACACCTGTAACTATTGCTTTGCTTTCTCTAATATTTTAAAGCAATCCGGGGACCAGCATTAAATTTTGTCCTTTGCTTGAAGCAGCTCTTTTGTGAAGTGAACAATATTCATGAGCTTTCAGCTGTTTTGGGGATGTGAAAACAACACCACTACAATACTTAAGAAATGTACGCAAAAATTTTTACCTTTAGTATAACATGGCTTTTTGACATGGCCATCAGTGGACTTTGGCCTTCTGTCCTCCCCTGAGAGGTGCCTCATTGGATCATCACAAGGCCTCATGCTGTCTCTCCTCCCAGCTTCCATGGCCATTCTTTCCCTCATTGCCTTTGCTCTCTCACTTTCCAGGGCTATGGCTTTTTCTAGCAGTGTCAGATTACCCTTTGTCATATCAAAGACTTCTTCTGACCTGTCTGAGGTGATGGAGGTAGTGTCATCATCTCTTTCATTAAATTCATCCTCTTTTGCACAGCTAGAAAAAGTTCTTGATCTAGGGCTCAACTGTTCTTCAAGTCTCATTAAGTTCATCATATCAGAATAATTTCTCTCCGGTATTCGGTCACAATAGTCTTCATCTGCTCTGGGCAATCTCATGCCCATATTTTGCTGTTGGCTTCTATCATGGGAATTAGTTTCGCTAAGTTTCCGTGCAAGGTCAAAACATTGGTTCCGTAAGCATTCTAAACTGCTCAGGCACACCTCCTCATCACTCTCCTCCACCATTTTCTCTGCATGTCCATTATTCGTAGGTTTTCCTAACGTCAAATAGTTCATATTCCTTGAGTCTTCCTGGGATGTATTGTCAACATAATTCCTATCATTGAGGTTATCGGAAAGCACTACACCGTGTCCTTGTGCCAGCAGTTTGAGGGAATCCACAGTTTCCCTAACAACATCACTGTCCAAGTCTAAACTAAGCTCTGTCTTTCGTCCCACATTCTCATTCTTGTCACTGTCGTCCTCCATGCTATTAGATGTATTGCTGTTCATTTCAGATTCTGTCCTGGCTCTGTACGCTGCATCCTCCGCTATTTTGCCAAGATTCAACAACGACTTGGCTACCAGTTCATCATAATTATCGTATTCATCGTTATTGTTATCATCCTTCTCTGTGTCGTGCATTATTCGAGAGCTGTGACAATCCATTGAGTGATTGTCTAAAAAGCAAACAGAGAGAGAGAGAGAGAGAGAGGGGTAGCTAGAACACTGAGCAACATTTCTGATTGTGCTAGTAAAAATTTAGCTTATATGTTGTAACAAACATAGTTATGCTGCATTTTATGCCATATTGTTTCAGATTTGTTTTATATAAGTGTAAAATATAATATATGCGCAATACAATATCTCAGAAGATATGTCATCTGTTCATTTTAGGGCCTATACATACCTCTTTTGATCATCTATAAGCAACGTTTTTCAGTGCTATTTTGGTTTTGGTAAACATGTTCTTTTTTACTGTAGTTAATGAAAAACATGCTCAAACTGCTGCATGCAGTAGCTTGTAAGCCCACTACCTAATGTGCCATGGTGCTTGTGCTGGAGAGTTTATGGTTCCCCCATTAATAACAAGATGCAAAGCAGATGCTCCTTACAGTGCGTGAAAATTGGCAGTATTAGTGATGTCAGAATAATGCTTTACTGCGCCCCACAATTCCAGTGCCTCTGTGACAAATGAATAAGTGCTTGTTTAGGAATCGGGATAACAAAAATGTGTTCCAGAGCTCTGAAGACATTGTCAGCTTAGACCTATCTTAAGGTGAACCTGAATGCAAAAATTAAACATTGACTATCTTATATGGAACAACCTTCCTCAACCTCCCTCTCCTGAACATGAAAGAATTGCATTCAGGATAGGAACGTTTTGACCGACGAGCATGGGAAAATGCAAACCACAGCAAAACTGCAGCTCGATTTTGCCACATATTGGGTTTTCCCACAGCCGTGGTAAATGTAGTGTACATAAAGCCTAATGACATCTAAGCCCTTGTACACACGGTCGGACATTCCGACGGAAAATGTCTGATCGGACCACGTTGTCGGATAATCCGACCGTGTGTGGGCTTCATCTGACTTTTTCCGTCGGAATGTCCGACCAACAAAGTTTGAGAGCTGGATATAAAAATTTCCCGACTTCATGATCCGATTGGACTTTGTAGAGAATTCCGATCGGACAAAGTGCCACACATGCTCAGATCAAATTCCTAGACCTAAGCTATTGGCTACTAGCCTGAACGTAGTCCTATCATAACTAAATAACGTCATCACATTACGAACGATCGGATTTTCTGACAACTTTGTCCGACCGTGTGTATGCAACACCAGTTTCGGACAAAATCCGTCGGGCAAAATCCGACGGATTTTGTGGTCGGAATTTCTGACCGTGTGTACAAGGGCTAAGAGATTAAAGCACATAAACTGAAGAATAGGCGCTAAGAGATTAAAGTACAAACAATGGGTACTGAGTACTAAGGTGTTACCTACATGACCTGGGTTTCTGGTGTGGAGAACTGATGAGATAATGCACATGGGCTGAGGACTGGGCTTTAATGCCTCATACACACAAGTCATTATAAAAACAGTAGATTTAGCTGTTGAATGCCACGTTAAAAATTTTATTTTTCTGCATTTTGCAGAATTTTTACATTAGCGTTTTGTAGCTTTTGCGTTTTTAGAGCAAAACTATATTCCCACAAAAGCTTATGGTTCAAAAACCGCTCATAAACTAGATTTTTTTTAGTTTTTTAGCGTTTTTCAGAGTTAGAATGTTTTTACAGCTGAAAAAACTCTACTCCAAATCCCCTAGTTCTGTTTTTTGTCCCCAGCCAGAAAACGCCCCTGACGAAAAATGCTGATAAAAGCCTATGTTCATGGACACATAGGATAACATGCTGGGGAGTCTCCTGGCTGCAGAAAACAATGTCTGAAGCCAAAAACAGCAGCTGTAAAAACTTCCAGTGTGCATGAGCCCTTAGGGTTTTTTCATTTGCGCAGAGAAATGGGTGCTGAGGGGTTAACACACCTGTACTGGGGCTGGGTGCTAAGGGGGTTATTGCTTATACGCTGGGGATAGGTCTCTGAGAAGTAATGCACACACACTGAATATTTACCACTAAGGAATTATTGCACATCCTTTTGAGGTGGTTCACATTCACTGCAGACAGACCACTGAGGGGTTAATGCTTATAAGCTAGGTGACTGAGGGGCTAATGTTTCTTCTGTGGCTGGTGATCAATGAGAGGTTAATTCACATATACTGCAGAATGGTCACTGTTGGGTTAATGCACATACTCCTACTGTGTAAAAATGGCTAGAGAGCTCTGTGTTCTAGGGTGGCATTTTATCAGTGGTATGGATACTGGTGGGTGGTGGTGGAGGTGTATATGCTGAGGGATGGGTACAGGTGAGAGACTAATGTGTGTCCTTACACACATGCAAACACAATCATGCACTACACTATGGGAAATGAGAGACATTTTCTTCACTCTGAGTGCTAAACCTCCAGCCACGTGTGTCTATGTAATATCTATGTGGAGGACATGGACATTGTTCAATATACAATATAATTTGTGTGGTCAGAGTGGGTGACTGTAGACTAAGGACTCAAGATCAAGGCCCCATTGCACTACAATGATATTATATTGTGGTCCTCCTAGGATTGCACATCTGTGCGTATTGCTAGGGTTCCCCAGACTCCTCTGTCAGCCTGAAAAATTACTTACGGTTCTACTGTAAGGTTAACTGGCGCATATTGACACTGGTTGATGTGGTCCGGGCATCTAAGCTTCAATGGCCTCTAGTCACTAAGCCTCCTTAGGGTAAAGTTATGGGGTAAAGAGTCATGTGATAGGTTAAATAAGTAGGCTGTCACTGCTGACTTGGTTTGGAGAATGCTAGTTGCTTGGCTTCAACATGTTTCAAATATTGACCTTGACCAAGCAAACAGCAAAATAAAAATGGAGCACAGTAAAAAAATAAAAAAATAAATAAAAAAAAAAGTATGTTGTTATTTCTGGCTAGTGACACAAGAAGTACTGAAGACAAAGCATCTTTAGCTTGTTATTGCATAGGGCCTGTGCTGAGAACCACAGCCCAACACAGACCCTATTCAATACAAGGTGAAACCTATTGTTTCCAGTAGGGTGAGTTTACACAAATGTCACGTGTGGCTCCTGCTGTGAAAAAAAAATGCAAATCACTGCAAAAAGTAATGTCATTGTCAACGCACATCAACGGAAGTGCATTTAGCATGGGTCAATGTGCACTAAATGCAACAGATTTGGTATTAATCTAAAACAGGTGCACCTGTGTAATGCATGGTGAACCTCAAGGACACAGCACTCAGCCTAGGAAGTCTCTGCAAACCTCCATGTAATCCATGCAAAAAAGGGAGAAAGGCCTGGTACAATGGAAGTTGGCTAAAACATAGTTTTATTATTGCATGTGAACAACAGACAAAAAAAGCCAATGTGTTTCGGCCATCAGATGTTTTAGTCGACTTCAATAGCACCGGCCTTTCTCCCTTTTTTTATGACTCTAAAACAAAAAAAAACTAAAACTGTTTCTCTTAGTATCATGATAGAGAGCTCTGTGCTAAAATCTCCTTCCCTGTAAATCAACAGCTCGCTCGAGTTCTTGAGACATAAAAGAAGATGGTGGTTTATTCAATTTACCAGTAACTCTCCAGTGCTGAAATATGAATTTGAGCTTAAAGACATTAATATTTTTTCAGCGTGTTATTGCAAACACTGTTTTAAAATATTACCATAACTGTATGCAATTATCATAACAAGCGAAATAATCTTTCAATGTTACAGATTTGGTTATTGCAAGAAGTATGGACCAAAAAAATAACAGCAGCTGTTTTAGTGGATACATCTTTGTTACTCCAAATGCTGTCACTCTCTGCAGACACGAACACAGACTTATGAATAATAGAACTTGCCAACTATTTCTATCTGCTAGGGGGGAAAAAATCTGCAATACTAGTGCTGAAAATCTCTCCTCTGCACTTGTCCCTAGGCTCTTATTAAACTGAGTAATGGCATTAGTGACTCCATAATTTTACCAGGTATTCTGGGAAGGTGACTGTGAACACCTGTTACTTGTTGGAAATGTATGGACTACATGCAAATAAACTCTATGCCTCGGATATTTACCAATTTGCAGAGTTGATGGCACACTAACAGTTAAAGCTACATTCCAGGCAAACAACTAATTTCATTTATGAATGAGATATATGGGAGCTGTTTTACCTGCCAAAGAATTTGTATTTCTGTCCATCCAGTTCTCAAAATTTCACAGATCTGCCACACAAAACACCCATGTTTAGTAGGGGATAGCCCAGTTAAGTAACAATTATAGGTCTTGTTCCTTCCCAAGCCAGTGGCTATACAGTGAAAGGAGAATCAGCAGACAGATGAGCTCATCTGTGTTAAATGCTAGGATTGGTTTACAGTTTAAGAACTTAGCTTATCGCTAACAGACAGAAGTCAATGTTTTCTGTTTAACCCCTTGTCGCCAAATCATGTACCTAGTACATAATGTGACTTCAAGTGGTTGTACCGGAGTAATGCCCACTTTTTAGAGCCAATGGTTGCCCCCCCTTCCCGCTACCTTATGCGGTCTCTCAAGCTCTCCCAAGCCACGAGGAGAACTGAGCAACCAGAAGGCATGTCTGACGTCCCACGTGTGCAGACCATCTTTCTTCAATGCCCACTGGCTGGCCGGACAGCCTAACAAAGCTCATATTGGTAGCAGAGTGGTGTAGTGGTTAGCACTTTCGCCTAGCAGTAAGAAGGGTCACTGGTTCAAATCCCAACCACGACACTACCTGCCTGGAGCTTACATGTTCTCCCTGTGCCTGCGTGGGTTTCCTCCGGGTACTCCAGTTTCCACCCACACTCCAAAGACATGCAGGTAGGTTAATTAGCATCTGTCCAAAATTGGCCCTAGTATATGAATGGGGACCTTGGATTGTGGGCTCCTTGATGGTAGGGACCAATGTGAGTGTGCAATGTACAGGGATATGGACAATTGTAGACACTCAGGATGGACTGGTGTCTTTATTCAACCTTACTAACTATGTAACCCATAAGCAACGACATCACTTCCGGTTTGTCCAGATGTTTTCAGTGTCATTTTCAAATAATGAAATGCATTCAAAACTACCAATCTCTGTGTTTTTGAATGCTTTTAAGTGCAGAGGAGGCATTTGGGATCTTATTGACCCCAGATCCCTCCATAAAGAATACCTGTCACATGCCTATTGCTGTCACAAGAGTTGTTTACATTACTTGTGACAGCAATAATTGATCAAAAAAATGTAAAGCAAAAAATAAATTCTAATTACAAAAAAATGGAACTTCTCCCCACAAATTCGCAAAGGTGAATACGATTGTCAGTCCGGCATGCCCGCAAACAGTGGTTGCCCCAGGAATGTTAGATATCACCACAAACATGAGACCAGGGGCAGTAATTCTAGCACTAGACCTCCTCTGTAAGTCTAAAGTGGTAACCTGTAAAGGCTTTGAAAAGCATCGCCTATGGATAGTAAAATTGACATCATTTTTCGCTGTTGCATGGGCGTGAGAAATTTTAAAGCGTGACATGTTTGGAATCTATTAACTCAGCGTAACACCACCTTTTATATTTTACAAAAAAATGGGTTATGTATTTTGTTTTTTTGCAAATTCAAAAAAGTGTATTTTTTCCCAAAAATTGTGTTTGAAATAGTGCTTCCGCAAATATCGTGCAACATAAAAAAATTCAAAACCCACACTTAATTGTCTAGGGCCTCTGCTTTAAAAAAATATTTAATGTTTGGGGGTTCTAAGTAATTTTCTAGCAAAAAAACTAATTGTTACACATAAACAAAAAGGGCCAGAAAAGGCCTGGTCCTTAAAGGGGTTGTAAACCTTCGTGGTTTTTCACCTTAATGCATCCTATGCATTAAAGTGAAAAACCACCTGGCAGTGACCAGCCCCCCAGCCCCCGTCTTACTTATCTGAGCCCTGGGACTTGACCCGGCGGGGACACAATATCTCTCCCCGGGGTTCTCGGCTCTTGATTGGATAGATTGATAGCAGCCCAGCCATTGGATCCCGCAAATCCAATGACGCGAGTGATGGGGGGGGGGTCATAAATTCGGTGGCTATGGATCCCGAATGCTGCACCCGTAAGGTAACCCCCTCGGGAGAGTGCATCTCCTATGGGGTTATCTGATGTAGAGAGGAGCCGAAAGTGCCACCGGGGGACCCCAGCAGAGGATGTTCGGGGCCACTCTGTGCACAATTAGCTGCACAGTGGTGGCAAGCATGATATTTTTGTTATCTGAAAAAAAAAAACCTTTTAATCACTGTAAGAGGATAACCTAGGTTTATAATTTAGGGGTTCCTTGGATACACAGAAATACATTCAACAACTATCATAGGTAATTTCAAAGTTGTTTGTTTTAACACTTTAATCTGGATGACAGGTTTGCTTTAAGTGTTTGTGTGTTGATGGTTTTAAAAAGAGTTTGAACAACATATGCCTACTGAATTAAACCTTAGTAAAAAAGTGACACCCCAAATGAGCATGTATGAGCATGTGCGTGGTAGGTGCATTGTGGCTGCAAAGAGACCCTGTGAAAAAGAACAAAATCCATTTGGACTCATGGTAAAGCATGAATTTATTATAGGTATTTTTATAAAAACACCCAAGTTCAGCGATTAGTGCTAGAAAATACAATAAAACCCCCCAAAAACAAGGAGCAGTCTGCATCAAATACCTTGATATATAAGTTATATGCAAAATAATCCAATATAGCCACACTATCCCTTTGAATCAATTGAATTCAATTGATATTTACTGTATATAGAACCAACAATTTAGCACTTACATACTGCACATTAGACATGTGCAGAGTAAAATATTTCGTTTCGGAATTTCGTTTTCGTCCGAAAACTTAATTTATTTAGTTACTCCCGAAATTCGTTTTTATTTATTTCGTTTTTCGTTCAAAAATTGCATTCGTCGGAAAATCCACATGATTTACGGTCGAATCTGTCTTGGAAGGCTTATGGTGTCTGTCGAATGTATAAAGAAGATTCGACGGAGCTAACTATATAGCATACTTTAGAACCCTATTAAAGTCTATGGGACTCCAACGTTCAAAATCTAAAGTGCTAATTTTAAAGGCTAATTTGCAAGTTACTGTCCTAAAAAGTGTTTGGGGACCCGGGTCCTGCCCCAGGGGACATGTATCAATGCAAAAAAAAGTTTTAAAAACGGCCATTTTTTCGGGAGCAGTTATTTTAATAATGATTAAAGTGAAACAATAAAAGTGTAATATTCCTTTAAATTTCGTAGGGGGGGGTTGTCTATAGTGTGCCTGTGAAGGGGCGCATGTTTCCCGTGCTTAGAATTGTCCCTGCACAAAGTGTCATTTATGCAGGAAAAAAAGTCCTTTAAAATCACTCGCAGCTATTATGAATTGTCGGCTCCGTAATACAGAGAACACTCATTGAAAGTCATTGATAAAAAAATAAATAAATAAATTAAAAAAAAAGCGTGGGGGTCCCCCAAATTCAATTACCAGGCCCTTCAGGTCTGGTATGGATATTAAGGGGAACCCTGCCTCAAATTTAAGAAAAAAATTGACGTGGGGTTCCCCCTAAATATCCATAACCAGACCCTTCAGGTCTGGTATGGATATTAAGGGGAACCCCGCGTCAAATTTAAAAAAAAATTGACGTGGGGTTCCCCCTAAAAATCCATACCAGACCCTTTATCCGAGCACGCAACCTGGCAGGCCGCAGGAAAAGAGGGGGGGATGAGAGAGCGGCCCCCCTCCCTCCTGAACCGTACCAGGCCACATGCCCTCAACATTGGGAGGATGCTTTGGGGGTCCGTGACCCCTCAAAGCACCTTGTCCCCATGTTGATGAGGACAAGGGCCTCATCCCCACAACCCTGGCCGGTGGTTGTGGAGGTCTGCGGGTGGGGGGCTTATCAGAATCTGGAAGCCCCCTTTAACAAGGGGACCCCCAGATCCCGGCCCCCCCCTGTTTGAAATGGTAAGGGGGTACAAAAGTACCCCTACCATTTCACAAAGAAAGTGTAAAAAATGGTTAAATAAAACAAACACACTTTTGAAAAATTCCTTTATTAAAAATAAAAAAATAAAAAAAAGATTCCAGCGGCGGTAATCCACTCTTGCTATCCAGCGACGGACGGTCATCTCTCCAGCGATGTCTCATCTCATCCAGCGCAGCGATCCTCCATCCTTCTTCTGTCTCCTCCACGGAGACACTGCAGGCATTCCGGCGGCTGACGTTTCTTATATACGGAGGGCGGGGCCACCCGTCACCTGACCCCGCCCCCCCTCTGACGCAAGGGGAAACCCGGGGTTCCCCGTGACGTATGGGTGACCCCGCCCCCCTCTGATGTAACGGAAACCTGCCTGTGTTACATCAGAGGGGTGCGGGTCACCCCTACGTCACAGGGAACCCCGGGTTTCCCCTTGCGTCAGAGGGGGGCGGGGTCAGGTGACGGGTGGCCCCGCCCTCCGTATATAAGAAACGTCAGCCGCCGGAATGCCTGCAGTGTCTCCGTGGAGGAGACAGAAGAAGGATGGATCGCTGCGCTGGATGAGATGAGACATCGCTGGAGAGATGACCGTCCATCGCTGGATAGCAAGAGTGGATTACCGCCGCTGGAATCTTTTTTTTATTTTTTTATTTTTAATAAAGGAATTTTTCAAAAAGTGTGTTTGTTTTATTTAACCATTTTTTACACTTTCTTTGTGAAATGGTAGGGGTACTTTTGTACCCCCTTACCATTTCAAACAGGGGGTGGGGCCGGGATCTGGGGGTCCCCTTGTTAAAGGGGGCTTCCAGATTCTGATAAGCCCCCCGCCCGCAGACCTCCACAACCACCGGCCAGGGTTGTGGGGATGAGGCCCTTGTCCTCATCAACATGGGGACAAGGTGCTTTGAGGGGTCACAGACCCCCAAAGCATCCTCCCAATGTTGAGGGCATGTGGCCTGGTACGGTTCAGGAGGGAGGGGGGGGCGCTCTCTCGTCCCCCCCTCTTTTCCTGCGGCC
Source organism: Lithobates pipiens (assembly GCF_037356315.1). Classification (NCBI taxonomy): domain Eukaryota; kingdom Metazoa; phylum Chordata; class Amphibia; order Anura; family Ranidae; genus Lithobates; species Lithobates pipiens. Next base: position 509,785,306 of record NW_027507758.1, read on the forward strand.
TGCCAGGTTGCGTGCTCGGATAAAGGGTCTGGTATGGATTTTTAGGGGGAACCCCACATCAATTTTTTTTAAAATTTGATGCGGGGTTCCCCTTAATATCCATACCAGACCTGAAGGGTCTGGTTATGGATATTTAGGGGGAACCCCACGTCAAATTTTTTCTTAAATTTGAGGCAGGGTTCCCCTTAATATCCATACCAGACCTGAAGGGCCTGGTAATTGAATTTGGGGGACCCCCACACTTTTTTATTTATTTATTTTTTTATTTTTTTATCAATGACTTTCAATGAGTGTTCTCTGTATTACAATTCATAATAGCTGCGAGTGATTTTAAAGGACTTTTTTTCCTGCATAAATGACACTTTGTGCAGGGACAATTCTAAGCACGGGAAACATGCGCCCCTTCACAGGCATACTATAGACAACCCCCCCCCTACGAAATTTAAAGGAATATTACACTTTTATTGTTTCACTTTAATCATTATTAAAATCACTGCTCCCGAAAAAACGGCCGTTTTTAAAACTTTTTTTTGCATTGATACATGTCCCCTGGGGCAGGACCCGGGTCCCCAAACACTTTTTAGGACAGTAACTTGCAGAATCTTTTCTCTCTGTCAAATCTTTTTTCTCTGTCGAATATTTTCTCTATATAATCTTGGACTAATAGAGGTAAGGTTAAGCACATTCGACCACAGGTTCTATAGACACAGATTGTTGTCAGAGTCATGTCGAATCTCCTATTCTATATCGAACTGTTGTAACAATGAAAACGAAAATAAAGCATTTATTTATGTCGGATCTTTCGTTTTTCGGATTTTGTGCTTTCGTTATCGTTTGTCAAAACGAAAACGAAAATAGCTGAAATTCGGACGAAAATGCATTCGGACGAAAACGAATGCACATGTCTACTGCACATTTACACGAGCCCCTGCCCTCAAAGAGTTTACAATCTGAGGTCCCTATGTCACATGTATACCTTCATGTACATACAGTACATACTAGGGTAAATTTGCCTATCAGCATGTCCTTGGAGTGTGGGAGGAAATCAGAGGAAACCCATGCAAGTACAGGGAAACATGCAAGCCCTATACAGATAGTCTCCTGACCAGGATACAGACCCGGGACCATAGTGCTACAAGGCAGAATTGCTATCCACTAAAGCCTGCTCTCAAGAAACAGCCCCAGACTGGAAGAAGTCCAGTGCCTTATTTAAATTGGCCATTCTGAAATCAACTGATTGTTTGGAAGGTGCCCAATGTAGACACATAGATATGAATAAAACAACCTGTAACTCAGCCTTCAATTTTACTGCTAAAGTGAATTATCTGAGAGCTTTTAATTATTAGACAGTCCTTCTGACTAAGTGATAGGAGTTGCACTGTTCCTGGAGGACCTCTTTGAATCTTTTAACCAGCATAAATGAGTGCTTGTGTCTTCTTTGGTTTTCTTTAAATTAATTGTCACACTATTATATATGTCAAGGTTGCTTCCAACAACCAAACTAACACCAGAGGGCACTCTTCCTTATTGGCGGCATCTATCCAGGCAGGAACTATCATTCTAAGTTAGCCCTTGTACACACGGTCGGAGATTCCGACGGAATGTTTCCTATCGGAGCGTTTTGTCCGATATTCCGACTGTGTGTAGTCTGCATTGGACTGTTTCCGTCGGAATATCCAACGGACCAACTTTTCCAACTTGCCGGAAAAATTTTCCGACAAAATGCTCCGATCGGACATACTCTGATCATGTGTAGCCTACTCCGACGGACAAAGTGCCACGCATGCTCAAATCAAATTCCTAGACCAAAGCTATTGGCTACTAGCCTGAAAGTAGTCCCATCGTAACGAAATAACGTCATCACGTTATGTACAATCGGATTTTCCGACAACTTAGTCTGACTGTGTGTATGCAACATGACTTCCGGACCTCTTCCGGAATTAATCCGTCGGAATTACTCCGACGGATTTGGTTGTCGGAATCTCCGACCGTGTGTACAAGGGCTAAGAGATCTTGAGATGTGGGCTGTACACACGGGCTGAATATCGGACGGCATCAGCTGGTTCAATAGAAACCAGCCAACATTCGGCCATGCATATGGCAGCCAGTCCAACAGAAGCCAGCTGGCTTCTGTCGAAGGGGCATGACCAAAAAAAATATGTTCAGGCGGGGGGGTGTGTCCCTATGAGAACGCAATAACTCAGCAGGGGAGATTCCTGTACTGACATTCAGCTCTTCAGTTTTTTTTTTCATTCAGCCCACTGGTTTATTTGTATAAGGTGGCTGGTGCACATTTGGTGTGAAGAGTTTGTATTCACGGTGGACTATTTGAGGTTGAGTTTGAATTTTGCACTGGACTCTAATTTGATTACATTATGATTTATGCACTCTTTGTGAATTTTTGATTTATGTGACAGCACAACACAATTAATTTAGATGGGTTTACTTCCTCTTTCATTCCCTGCAAAGGTAAAGCATAATGGACTACTATGCGTCGCATAGTAGTCCATTATGTGTCACTTACCTGACACAGGAGCCAGCGAAGTCACCGCTGTCCCCTGTAGTCCGCCGCATCCATCTTCTCAGTGGGGTCTCGCAGCTCCGTCGCTGTCATTCGGCGAAGCCGTGATGACGTCACTCCCACGCATGCGCACGGGAGCCGACATGAGCGGCATCTTTGTCATGGACGATGCCGCGCTGTGGGCCTGCGCGCCGCTGTCTACGGCGCATGCGCCGTAGACAGCGGTGCCTGTCTTCGGGCAAATATCTCCTAAACTGTATAGGTTTAGGAGATATTTTTTGGACCTACAGGTAAGCCTAGATTAAGGCTTACCTGTAAGTGGTTTGTAAGGGTTTACAACCACTTTAAGTATTTGTTATTGCACTTATATTTTATATTGCATAGATCTGGTTATTTTTGACCATGGGTTACTTTTGTATCTTTGTATGTTAGAGCAAATGATTTTCATAGTTTTAAAATTGTTTCTAAATCCAAAAACAAACATTTTACCAATTTTAAGATGTGGTGGTGGTATTAGTCATATTTTTTTTAGGGTTTGTTCCCCTTTAATTTCCCCTAGTGATTCTGCCAACCCACTTCCTGTCCAAGGGTGACAATGCTTACTCACTGTATTGTATCTATGGAGCAGCAACATTGCTACTATTGTTACCATGAACTCCTGATTTGAACTTACACCCTCCTCCCTTCTCATTTGCATTACATCGTAAAAAGGTGTTTTGTATTTTAAAGGATAACTGGGAAGCTAATAACATTGTTTGAGATTTCAGGTTCATACATGGGAGGTTACAATGACACTGATTTTATCAGGATCAATGGGTATTTTTCTGTACTAACAAAAAACTTACTTATCCTAAAAAGAGAAATCAAATGCGGCTATCACATGCATGGTGAGCTTTAATATATTACATTTTTGTTCTGGGGTTGTTTATGTATATACTGTATAAAATGATATGCTCTCTGATACACTGATAACAAATAGATGGCCCAACTGACCTTCTGTATATAAAATATGACACAGCAAACATGTCCCATACATACTTAATGGAAATATTACAACTATACAAAATGAATGCATGCAGAGAATGGACAAGAGTCGTCTTGCAATAATGCATACAATATTCCTCTATAAGTATAACATGATGTTCCCTAAATAAAGTATAAAGACCATTAAGTTAATCAATTTCTACACAGTCATTGTGGACAGTGCACTGTCTGCAGTTCTGCTGAAGGAAAGACCACAGAGAATAGCACTGGCCCAAAGCAATTTAGGGTTTCTAACTCTTGAACAAGTATGAAGGTTGTTTATCAGCTACCTTGCCTTAGCATAAAGATTACACCAGATATAAAGAATGCCAAGTATTATTTATGGACCGTAAAGGTTAATGTTAAACAGTAACTATGCAGTCATACCTGTACAAAAAAGGGGGATAGGAAAATACAACTACAAAGTCAAACTGTAGCCCAATCTTTTGTTCATTGGATAAGTGAGAATTTGATAATTAGATCCTCTTTTGGATTTTTATTGTTGTCTGTGTCACCTTTGATAAATCTTTACTTCCTGATGTATTTGTAGGGTGTTATGTGATTGAAAATCTCTCTAGGGGGGTCAGAGATTGCAAAAGATAAAGCCCAACAGCGGTCCTACACCCCCTACCCACCACCACCACGCACACACTCTATACATGTTTTAAAGATCTGGAGGTCCACTTTAATTTGATTCAGATAAAGCTATACATTGTGCAAATACATACAATTACAATATTTTTTATCACAAAAAATAAAAAAAGAACCCTGTCAACAAAGTGCATTAACTCAATTTAATTTATTAACCAAAAGACACTTTACTTCAGCTTGCCCTATATCTGCTTGAGATATCTTTATCTACTCAGCTTAAAGTGGCTGTCCATTGCTAATTAGGCTCTCAATTCTTTCTTCTAACATCATAGCCTTACCTTTCAGGAATTGCTGGGGGCCCTATTAGTCTCTTGTATTTTTACATAGTTACATAGTAGGTGAGGTTGAAAAAGACACAAGTCCATCAAGTCCAACCCATGTGTGTGATTATATGTCAGTATTATATTGTATATTCCTGTATGTTGTGGTCGTTCAGGTGCTTATCTAATAGTTTCTTGAAACTATCAATGCATCCCCACTGAGACTACCGCCTGTGAAAAGGAATTCCACATCCTTGCCGCTCTTACAGTAAAGAACCCTCTACGTAGTTTAAGGTTAAACCTCTTTTCTTCTAATTTTAATGAGTAGCCACAAGTCTTCCCTTATGCGGAAAAGTTTCATCCCTATTGTGGGGTCACCAGTACGATATTTGTAAATTGAAATCATATCCCCTCTCAAGCGTCTCTTCTCCAGAGAGGATAAGTTCAGTGCTCGCAACCTTTCCTCATAACTAATATCCTCCAGACCCTTTATTAGCTTTGTTGTCCTTCTTTGTACTCACTCCATATCCAGTACATCCTTCCTGAGGACTGGTGCTCAGAACTGGACAGCATACTCTAGGTGCGGCCAGACCAGAGACTTGTAGTGCAGGAGAATTATCGTTTAATCTCTGGAGTTGATCCCCTTTTTAATGCATGCCAATATTCTGTTTGCTTTGTTAGGAGCAGCTTGACATTGCATGCCATTGTAAGCCTATCATCTACTAGGTCCCCCAGGTCCTTTTGCATCCTAGATTCCCCCAGAGGTTCCGGAATCCACACCGCCGGAACAGTGGGGAATTGGGACATAAACGCTAATCCCTCGTTCCGGATGGTGAATTGAAAGGGAAGCGGTATCTATATAGCCAGCAGTAGCAGCTCCAGACCATTTATCATAGCATGCAGAAACAGGTATCTACCCTGGGGATCCAACTTAAGCAGCAAGAGTGAAAACTAAGTGGATTTTGCCACTAGGAGCGCTACTCCTCTGGAATTGGTAGAGTATGGGGCCTGATATACCCAGACCACCCGGGTTTTTTAAGTGTCATCATGAGTTGGCCTGTCAAATGTGTCTCCACCTACACCACTATGTCTGCTTT